>NC_044498.1:14052564-14740064 GCF_902362185.1 Chanos chanos
GGTATGAAGCATCAAACGAGGAACAAAAGGCAGAAGCAGAACTTGCTGCAGATGTTTTCAGTATTTAGAAAAAAAAAAAAAACTGCTAAAGAAATTAAAAGTTTAAAAATATAAACTGGTAATAATATAATAGATCTGTAAAAATGTGTTGGCAGCCACTCTTAACAAATGTTCTGCGTAAATCACCCAGTGTGCGCACGTAAACGGATCAGAGAGCTCTGACAGAGAGGTCTCAAACATGGTAATTTACAGAACTTCAATGAATTATAGTACTGTACTTTGGGGCTGTTTAATAGGATGCAAACTTTTCATGAGCCAATTTACTATTCACTAAAGAACAAATGAACAGATGACAAAAGGTACTGATGAACCATATCTCCCACACAATCACAGATTTCTCTTCCTAAGAATTGGCCTCTCAGTGATTTAGTTCAAACTGAGCAACAGCGCTGGAACTGCGGAGGTTTTCTGAGTTCAAGGCTTTCCCACGTTCTAAAGACGACGAACATATATAATTCTAACTGGAGACGTGGAAAAAAAAAGCATGACTCATCTTTAGCTGAAAAACAGAGAATGGGAAAAAAGAGAAAAAAAAAGAAAAAAGAGGGAGAAACAGAGAGAAACAGGGAAAAAGAAGGGCGGGAACAGTTCACTCCTAAGAGCTTTAGATAAGAGAGATTTTCAAAGCAAACTGTGCTTCTCTAAATCCGAAAATAAAATAAGGCCTCAGTCACCGTGGAGGTTAATATTTCACAGCTGAGGAAAGGTATCTCCAAAGTGAAAGTGTTTTCTAATGGACTCAGTGGTACAAGTTGTAAAAGACAGAGGTACAATGTTACAGTATAGGGGAATGAGGACCTCTAGGAGATAAACAGCTCTGTTTACAGCATTATCTTAGAGGTGTAGAAATGTTCTTTTCTCTCCTACTCCTCAAGGACCATGGGCCAGTATGTTTCAGATGTCTCTCTCTGCTGTGACACACCCTGAATCAACTCCAAAGCTAATTATCAGGCCTTTTGATTGGTCAAAGAGGGTGTGTTTGAGCAGAGAGAGATATCAAATGCATAGAGCTGTCGGCCTCCAGGAACAGGACTAGGAAACATAATTTTAAAAACTAAGCCATGGCTTATCTCCATTTGTGATGTTTTATTAAGAATTTTTATTTGCTAGGTGACACATTGGTATTTCAACACAGAACATTATGCCAAGATTGTTACATTCTCTTGATAAAACAAAACTGGAAAACCCCATGTTCTCCCTACAACAAGGCTCAGAAAGGCAATGCATGTTTCTCTGATTTAGACCATGTCAGTTTGTCTCCATATTAACCACCAGAAGGAACTGGTGGTTATGTGTAAGGTATTTTCTTTATCACTTTCACACTGAATTCTGTTGCTCTGACATGTCTGTTCTACAGCAGACCAACACTGGTTTTAAGTCTTGACACAGTGTATGTAAGGACAGCAGTCGGGGGGGGGGGGGGGGGGGGGGAGTCCTGACCTCTCTTGTTTGAGGGCGTATTCCAGCATCTTGATCCTCCTCACCAGGTCCTTCTTCAGGTTCTCCTGGCCTTTCCTCTCTCCCTGCAGGAAGGCAATCTGAGCCTGGAGAGACACACAAACACAAACAAAAGGCCAGTCAGTGGTCTGTGTCTGCAAGCTACAATGCTTCAGGGTAAAAAAAAACAAAAAACAAAAACAAAAAAAAAAAAACCCAAACCCATCTGTGGTGGTTCAGTTCTTCTGAATCAGGAGTCCTTCATTATAACTTCAAATAAGAACCGTTAAAAGCTGTTAGACAAACCTGTCCAGTCGAGAGAAAAAAAACCCACGAGGAGATACGGGCATTTTGTCACAAAAGTCATTTCAGTTGCAAATATCTTTTTGTCTATGCGTGACAGCTCCTTACAAAATTAAGATTCATGCTCACGGTGATAATGAGACATTATGAACAAAGCTGCAACTGTCTTCCATTCACTCAGGCAGCATCTTTTGTGTTTTTTTTTTTTTTTATGTCTACATCAGCCAATGGAAAACCTAATTTCCATGTTTTGCATGAGCATTTAGGTCTGGTGTTGTTGCTCTTGCTGTGGAATTTTTGGCTTGTTGTGTAGTGTAGTGGGTTAATGGACTGTCTTTGACAGCGCCTGTTTTAGTGAAAGAGTGAAATACTGTTTCAGCCTGAACAGAGAAGGCACTGAGCAAGACTAATCTGATTAAACACACACAAAAATGCACACAGAAGGAAAAAAAAAAACAAAACAGCAGAAACACTGAGGAAATGTGGCATCATCGTCTTACTCAACAAAGAATCCTGCCATTAAGATGAATGAGCCATTTTGCCAAACCAGTAAACTGATCATTTTGCAACTCATGTGCGTGCACACACACATACACACAATATTTTTTTCACACTTGAATATACACATAAACTGCTACACATGCAAATGAACATGCACTCACTCACACTTGTTCTAAATACTACTGTAGACTTAAAAACAATATATGCTGACAATTTAGGAAAACAATATATAAACTGACAATAAATAAAAACAAAATATAAACTGAAAAAACTTCGTAAATCATCAAATCTGCACAACAGTGTCTTAATGATATGCATTAGCTCCTTTAATTTTCATATACATGATATAATCATTTCCTGTCATAGTCAATTAGTGTGCTTGCTAATCCTATTTGTGGACTGTAGCCTATATTAAATACAGCCCCCAGGGAAAAAGACCCACACAGTGAGGCTACAGCCTACAGAATATATCCATGACGACAAATAGTTGCATTCACCAAGAGCCTTCAGGGCACATATACATACATACATACATACATACATGCACACGCACCAACTTCCACCATCAGATTTCTTTTCACTTGTTTTTCTTATTTTATCTGAAGACTCTTATTTTTGCCTGGCATGCAACGGTACACATAATGAACACATAGTGTTCCAGAGATGGGAGAGAGAGCGAGGGGGCGAGTGAGCGAGAGCGAGAGAGAGAGAGAGAGAGAGAGAGAGAGAGAGAGAGTATGAGACGTTTCCTTGCCATCCGCACACGATAGGAAGGTTGACCACAGATTTTTTTTTTTGGCCACCCATGTCCGTATAACATTCCTGCAGTTTTGAGGTGAGGGTTTGAAAAATCGGTCTGGACACCCACATACAGAAACCGTTAAGGCAGGATCCCTCTGACAAAGAGGGAACAGCATCCACAGCGAGCCTCTCTCTGAAAACAATTCCCTGTTTTAGTCAAATATCCAGCCTTCTCTTCCACAAGATGACAGAAGTGGGCAAAACGATCGAAAACGCTTCCAAGAGAGTGACGGGTTTGGTGAAACGGCAGTCAACTGAGCACTATCATTCAGCAATAAATCAAATGTTTGCTAAGTAAACGAAGTGTTATTACTGCGCCCTTGGGCCTTACCTTAACTCTACAAATAGAATAAACAATAGCACCCCGTGTCAATGGCCCAAACCTTGTTGGACACGATTCCTTGGCTCGGTGGAAAGCTGCACAGAAGCAGGGGATGAATCACTGTAAGGCCGGACTGCAGCTCCCCATTCAGCTCCACTAAACAGGCTTCAAATACCTCAGGGATGAGAAGGCCAGCCTATATTTAGACCTCTCAGTGCTTTCTCTCTGGCACAATGCTGAGAATGGAGAAAGGAACATGACTAATTAAGTTCCAAACGTCTGCCCCTGGTAAGTGCAAACCCACGCTGGGGATCTCTTTCGTTCCGGCCGAGAGGCGCTGCCCCATTCAGCCTTTCTCCCAGGCCGTGTCATTTCACTGTAAGGGAAAAGGACACTCCTGACAAAATGAAGGTCTGACATCTGTGGTGGTGGACTATGTCCAGACATTAACATCTGAGCAGAATCTCACGCCCACCTCATGCCTCATTCGTTTTAAAACAAGTTCTATTAAGTAGCCATACTGAGGAGAGCAACATAAAACCTTTCCTCTGAGGACTGTACAGTATTGAAAATCTTGGTGTCACTTTCTTTATGACATTGCTTTGTGAAAGACTCTTACAGGGTTGTCGGTTATCGGATTAGATAAACAGCGTTCGCCAATATGGGAAAATGAAACTCCGGAGGCACAAAAAGACAAGAATTTTTTAACTGCTATACTAAACCAATTAATTTCTTTCACTCAAGTAATCTGTGATTAACAGGACAGATTTGTAGGGGTGCAGAACCACTAAAAATGAAGATCTTATGAGGGGGTGGGAATCATGAGAACATAATGTCTAAAAACCACTGTAAATTCTGTTGTAATCCAATTACATCATTTAGGGAAAATGTAATCCCATTATATACGGACAATAACGAAAGCTGATAGAAGAAGGAATGAGACGCATTAAAAAGAATTAATTTACCAACAAACATACCTGTTCTTTTTTTTTTAAATTTTCTTTAACAGACAAACACATAATATATATGCATAACGTGCTTGAAAGAAAACATCTGTTTGACATTAGGAACATCAGTCGTATAATGAACACCTAATGCAAAAATGTGCTGCCCCTCTAAATATATACCAGATATACATATGTGTATATATATATATATATATATATATATATGTGTGTGTGTGTGTTTGTGTGTGTGTATACACAGTGACATTTTTTTTCCCAAAAACCTGACACAAGCCCTGTAAACTCTGGGGGAGAACTGTGTCACCTTCACCAAAATGTGTCTTAACTTTGAACTTCAACTGTGCTAATGCTGTCAGGCTCAGCTCTGCCACGCTCTCAGTCTAAATTGCAGGGTTTCCAAGGCAACTGTCAGGTTTCTTGTGGAGGCAGCACACTAGGAAAATGACAGGACACAATGAAACAGCAGTGCTAATGCTAGTTCAGGTGAGGGATCACAAAAACCTAACCCTTTCTCTTTCCCTCTCTGCATGGGTTACATGTAGCACTCTGAAGAGGACCAAAAAAAAAGCGGTCTTTGAAGGGGGACCTCCAACACAAAAAGTACTGTGGCCTACATGCAGGGAAAACTGGGTAACCCATTTCATTAATAATCCCTTTTCTCCTTTGAAGGACTAAACGACGCGTCAGAGAGACAGAAATACGAGACTGGTTCGAGAGCGGAGATGTTGATGATTCCTAAAGGACATTGAGAACTTCGTGAGTTTTCGTTTGAATATAGGGACACTGGAGACTTCACCGTCCTTATGAATCATACTTGATTGTTTTTTTGTCATAGGATTTGCATTATTCTCTATTAATCTAAGAAAAGAATACAATAAAGTGAATGAAGGTCAGGGGGGTTTAGAAAATATTTTAAAAAACCCCCAAAAACCTAGAGATGATGATGTAGGGCTAACAGCTTTTAAACGAAGACATAGTGAACAGGGAAGCCACCTCTAACAGGGTAAACCGAGCCATGTTTAAGTGTTCCATATCTAAAGGTAATGTCAGAAATCCTCAGAAGCGTCTAGCGTAGCTGGGAACCCATGATGGGCTGCATCTGTCCACACAGTTCTCTCAGTTGGCTTAGGGTGCTGGCACAGCAGCGTGGTCATGAAACAAACCTGTATGTGATTATTAATGAAAAAAAACAGAAGTACAGAGAGCCCTTTTCTGATACGTCTTAGCTTGGATTTTCCCCCCTGTTATGCTTGTTAACAGATATTCATAACATGCATCTACCTCCTCCATCTACCCACTGACCTGGAGAGGCAACCCTAAGCTTCTCAGCTGGCTCTCTTTCCAAAGGTGAATCTGTGAGGAGTTGGGGATGCCTGCAATTACATAGAATGTAAAGGAGCACTCTTTCAGAGGCGAGGAGAGGAGAGGAGGAAGGCATTCCTCTCCCTTTGAATACCTTGCAGTTATGCAAGTAATGCAAACTGAACTGCTGAGTTCCACAGTTGCCTCTGAGGAAATTAGCCATTTAATTAAATTTGCATTCCCCTTCACTGAATGAGGAAAGCATTATGATGACCTCAATAAACTAGCTCTTCTGCATTCTCTCTCATAGGTGTTCACTTGGAGAAAACTTTGCTTTAATGCCCCAGGTGAGCTAGGAGTACCTTTATCAGTTACATCCACAGGCAGAAAGGCTTCTAACCATAGAAAATAAACAGTATGATAAACTCCAGAAAAAAAATAAGACACTAATAAGACATTCTAGAGTAGATATTCATTTTAAATGCTCACTTTTAATATTTGTTTACCATGTTTACACGGAGATGGCAGGGGAAGACAGCAGAAGAAGGAAACTTCGACGAAAGGGCGAGTTGCTTGAGGAGATGTCAGCAAGAGAGAAAGGAAAAGAGAGAGAGAGGGAAAGAGAGGGTGGGGGGGGGGGGTGTGATCAGGAATAGCTCAGTGACGTAGGCCTAACCCACTCTCTTTCCCCCGGGGCTGCTTCTGACATGCCTGCATTTCTGAGCCAAACAGTTTAAAGTGAAAAGGAGACATGCTCTAAGGAAAGAGCATCGGGAAGACAGGGAGAACGATGCAGAAGCAGGGACTGTGATGCAGATATGTTTACACACAATACACAGAATGTATGGATGAACCAAGCAGAAAACAGAAACATTCCTCAACCTAGGGATATTTCTTTGGTTTAATGAGACGTGAGATGAAAAGCAAACGTATGGAGGAGAATGCATGGATGGTAGCACAAGATAAGAGAAGTAACTGAAATGCAGTGTACCACCTGCTAATTTATATGTCCAATGGACAATACCTATAGTGACAATAATGATAACATTGCTGCTAAATGACCACGACCGACAAAGGCATATCTTAGCTTTCTATAACCAATTTTCCATTTTTATTTAGGGCTACATGTCAAATGCGGTTCTCTGTAGCGCTGTAAGGCTGACACCATATGAGTAGATGGTGACACGCCATTTAGCTACATGCACTTCCACTGCACGCTGCTAATCACATTCTGTTGCAGTGGAGAACAGCACTGCATAACCTGACCTCATACTTGTGTTTATGCGAGCAGAGGGTGGAGTTGCACCCTGTCGCCCACCCCCCACCCCCCCCCAGGAGAGATGTGACGTGAGGTGTGGTGTGGCATGGGCAGTCTGTCTGCTTTCCCTGGCCCATGAATGCCTCAAAGTACAATCCAGTTCATCCAGATTAGGAGGTCATCCCAACCTTAATCGGAACTCTCTACTGCAGTAAACTGAGGGGAAGGTTCTCAGATAGTGAGCTCCCTTTCAGCAGTAAAAACAAAAGGACCCCTGAGAGGCAGTCAGACGTCACAGACTAGACGGAGGAGGCACAGTTGTTTGCTTTCCTTTTGTCTCTCCACAAAGACAGAAGATGTTACAAGCAGCTGGGGAAACTGACATAAAAACCAAAAAATCGTCTTAGAGCTGAATGATCATGTATCTGTCTGTGAGATTTAGGATCAAGAAAATCACAGGGGTTTCAAGTCATGATTTATAGTCGCTCGTTCGGCAGTATTTTCTTGGTCAAAGTCGACCATGACAAATAATCACTGTAGAAAAACAAAATTCTTTTAACAGTTACGAATCCTTCACAAGGTCACTCCAAGGTCAAAATCTCTTCACTGGTTAATCGGTGCCAAATCACGGTGGCAACCACTAGAGGTGTTTAATGCGTGCATAGAGCTACATACACATTTCTTCAATATCTAAAAAAAGATGTTGCTGCGATATAGGACCACACAAAGCTGTAGTATAAGTCGGCGCCATGGAAACTATGACAGGCCCAAACTGAACGTTAGGCAGCATAGTGCATGCATTGAGCAGTGCAGAGACAGTTGACTTCTGCTTGACTGAGGCAGAGGGAAGAATGAGAGTTGTGGTAGCTGTGGTTAGCACAACAGAGAGGCCTGCTGTGCTGGGTTTGAAGTTGTTAGCTGTTAGCAAAACAGGGTTTTAGTAGGCCTACAGCTGCCTGTAAAAAAAAATCATCCAAAAAAAACTGGGGGAAAAAGATGGATGGAAAACTATGCAGTTTGTCTGACATCTCTAGGTATATCGTGAAACATCAGCAGAAGCTTAAGCTTAAATAGTTAAATAATTAAGCAAAATAGCATGATTTAAAATAGGAGTTAAGTGATAATTGGAGAACAGCCAATAATCCAACAAGATATTCATATTTTTTCCAGTTATCAGAATAATCATTCTGATGGATATGCCAATAAAAGACCCTTGTTAATGTGATGCATGTACTCCTCTCTGAAAGGTAAAAGTCTGTAGTCTGGCTCAATGGCCTTTCTGCAGCATTACAGGACTGTTTAAAATTTGGATGACTTTGAGTGATTACACGCTTAACACAAGAGATACAGAAAACAGAATCTCCAAGAGTCATTTTTCCTCTTCACCAGGTGGAAAGGGGGAAAAACAAAAGTACGCTGGAGTCACACATCTCCCTCAGCAGTTGGCAAAAAGAGTGTACTAAAGTTACAAAACTCACTTGGTAATGTAATTTCATCAGTTCTCTCTTACGGTCCACTCGCATACACGCGACCGCTCCCTGCTCTAACCGCTGTTTCTAGCTCAGATTCGTCACGCTGCGTGTTGTATTAAACTGAGTGAGGTCATTTTATTAATCAAATCAAAATATCTCTGATATCTAAATACTCTTGTCTCATTTGCTGCTGCACTACTGTCGATGCAGAATTCCGACCCACATTTGAATATGCAAAAGAAATTTCCCCGCAGTTTGCGTTACGCTAAATTCCGACACTAGGCGTGTGCATTCTACAAGCTCTCCTTTAGAATTTTGGAGAATTTTCAGAATGTAAGTAGGTGGCTGCCGGACATAATATTTCAGTGTCCAGGAGAATTTATTGCCTGTACTTTATACCAGTACTTCATCCAAGTATTTTATACCAGTGGAATAAGAAACTCATTTTCATTTGGCTTTGTCATACAAGCCAGGGGCATAAACTACCACTGGTTATGGACACACAGAGCGATACGACACCCGGGACTGTGATGGCAAACACAAACCCGTTCTTAACATCCTGGAAAGACTGGCAGACTGACCTCTCGGTCACCAACATCGCCTGAAGAACCGAACACAAGTCAGCAGGCTGGAGCAAAGAATCTTTCCGGTCATAATTAGTTTTTGTATTAACGTGAACAGTAACCACCCCAGGCCAACGGCAGGTAAGAGGGCAGGTTCAGAAAAGGTTCATACAGGGAGAGGCTAAAAGGAATAGTCATGAGACCATTAGTCAGGTTAACGATAATGGTCCAGGGCACACCCAAGTCCAGTACCTGGATCACATTTGTATTTGTGACAGCTGATATGAAATGGGAGATGCATTATGGGATGGCACGCTGAGTATAACAGCCACACAAATACAATATTTTATGACATATTTCACAGCAGCTCCTAAGTGTGTTCAGAAGGGGTTTTTTTCTGTTACAGTTGAACATGAATTACAAAGAAATGCAAATATTTTCTCATAGCTATTCACCACTCCTCTTCAGTGCTGCAGAAGACACAGTCAAACACACAAAGTGAGGCAAAGATCAGCAGAGAAAATGAATCAAAGCAGTAACACACAGGTCCCAGTGGACTCAGTAGCTCACATATGTCCATCTGACATAGTTGTACTTGGGACAGCAAAGTATCTTAAAAAAAAAAATGACATGAAGCAGTTACAGAGTCAACTTGTTTGGAATCGATTCATGAGTACCTCCTTCTACAGAAAACTCTTGACACCAGTCACCCTTCAGGCCTTACTGCATCTGTTCTAAACAACCCTACAAGTACAAGGCATGGGCAGATTTGGTTCAGATGTAACTGATTTCAATCCTTAAAAACACCCAAACATTTTCACTCCCCATGGAGTAAGTTAAGTTCAGCTTACTATTATAAGAACTCAAAGCTATCATAAGGGATTCTGTCTGCGAGAAGCCTAACTCGGGGCGGCTGACGGTTCCCACAAAAGACGCGGATTTAAAATCGAGTCTGTCACAAGAGATGCTTTTGAAATAAAATGGCAACCCAGAAAACTGAGACCTGAGATTTGAAACACCTCCATGAGCAGTTGAACAGCGATGAAATGAGTTGCCCACGGTACCTCTAAGGTTAACACAGAGTGAGGAAAAACCGATCTCAGATCAGTGAAACAAAAAAAAAAAAGCAGGTCTAATTCCCTTGAGGCAGGTGTTGTGCAGGAGGCAGAGTTAGTGTGTGGGAGGGCTCCCTGGGTGCCCCTTTTTTTCTTTACATGTGACAAAAAAAAAGAAAAAAAAAGAAAAAAAAGGCATCTGGAGGATATGCCTATGCCTGACTGATCACTCTGCTTTTCAAAAAGAGCAGCTTTTGTTTAATGATGTGATTCATTTAATGTTGCACCCACATGGGTTTTACCCGACACGAAAACAAACCTCATTTGAATTTAACAGAAGATTGCACCGGATATTTTAAGTTAGTTGGAGCTTTCTAAATACGGAAATATGGGGAAAATTCTATTTATTTTTTAAATAGATAGCCATAAAAATTGTAGATGAGAAACGAGATGAACTGGACGCATAAAATATTCAGGAGAGGGAAACGGATACAGAAAGCTCTCTTCCTGACCAAAAGGACATATTTTGGCCTATTTCCCCATTTTCCCTAGAGGACATAACAGGAGGGAGTTGTTTCACCCCTTAACCACACTCCCTCTGCTGTGTGCATGTGATTCTGGATGTTCAAGTTCAGTAGTAATGACTAAACACAGATGCAACTCCACAGCCACTAACAACAGCCTTCCCTCACCGCTCACTTTCTCTCCCTCTCTTCACATAGTCCGCTCTCTGTATCACGTTAATGTGTGTGTGCTGCGAATCTGTGATCTACATGCCGTTCAACGCAAACAGAAACATTCATACACGCAGTAAACAACTGCTCTGATGTAAAAAGTGTAAAACCTCGGTCATTTGAGTTCCCAGTTTAGGTCAGTTGTCTGATCGCATCAGTGAGCGTCGTGCTACTGAGCCAATTCACCAAACGCCCGAGCCCGCTGTTGCCTGCTGGGCACCTGGAATGGCTTTGCAAATTCAAAAGCAAAACAAAACACTGACTTACAAAATTTACAGACTCAAAGTATAGTGCACAACAGAGGCTTAGGAGCACTTTCTTTCATGTCAAAGTGGGCAACATGAGGGTTTCATTTTACAGCAGATGATGACACACACAGTTTTTCTGTAGGCTGTGGATAAATTCCAGAGGAAAAGAGAGTGCCCATGGCTTTCTCCTAAAACAGAAGAATGTATACAGACACCCTCTGCCGGTTCTGTCAGCGACACATGATGCAGTACTGTGACTGAAGTAAGGAAACGGGTGTGGTCCCGAGGTACTGTACCTTTCCACTGTTTACACCATCAGGTGTGCATACCATTCCATACAAGGCAGAGTCAAACACCTTAACCCCTCCTATTAAGGCCAGCCCACTGTGACACGATTCGTACGTGCAGCCAAGCCGAGAGGTAACTGTGGGAACCCTGAACTGGATGTGGCGTAACTGGAGCGTGTTGGGACCTAAAGCTGACACACTGGTTCTTATGGGAACACCACATTCTTTGTGATTCCTTTCCCAGACTAATGCTCAAATAGCCGAAGGAACTAAGTAAGCTGATCACAGACTCACAGAGATAATTGGCTACAAGCAGGATATCAAACTTAATAAATTAAGAGATCATTACTAAGGATTAAGATAAGGCACAGGATCACAGTCCATTGTTCTCACTTTAAACTGTCAATCACACTCACTTTTCAGGGTTAAATGGCCTCAGAGGCCCCCTAAAACGGCATACCAGGTCCTTTCCAAACACTAATTGAAATGCAGTGTTGTAACTAAAACCTGCATACACATCAGAGTCCCAGAGCCAGGCTTGGGCATTACTGGACAAGAGAGAAAAGACAAGGAAGTTCAGCACTGAAATCGGAATTAAGGCTAGGACATAGGACGGAACTGTAGTGTAACATGAGAGTTGAGAGAATTCTTTGCCACCTTTGCCAATGTGAAACTGATACTCTCGTCAAACTCTGCAAGCTATTGAAAGACACTAAGCCAGAGAAGGGAGGGATGTGCATTGAACACTAAATGTTTCATAAATTAACTACACTACTGCTGATACTGACAAGTTTAAGTTCTTGTAAAGGGCGAATCAATAACTGGTTTGAACGATCTGCGTTCTCTGTACTCGAAGGTTGGGTAAGTGCAAGATAACATCAGTTGACTTAAAAAAGAGAGAGAGTGAAAAATGTTGTCCATACAACGTTAAGCATTCAATGTTTGTTTCAATGTTTAGCTTGACAATTTCACAATCTTTTTTTCCTAACAGACAGCAACATACCACAGTGGCTTTCTCTGAAATTATGCAATCATCAAAGTACCACGTACATTATCATTAAAATATACCAGGAATTTTTCTTCAGTACATTCAGTGTGAACATCTGCACTCTATGAGGAAGATGGAAAAACAGAGCAGCATTCCTGTGAAAAAAACAACAAAAAAAAACACGTTTTGTCTGACTCTGGAGTGCATGTATGGAACCAGCCGGTAAAGAGAGAGTGAAACCTGATGCCCAACCAGCAAACAAAGGCAGTACAGAGCTGTTGCCAAGCAGACACGGGCATACATTCCCACTAAAACACCTGCAAAACAAACTACTGGAGAGCACCACGCTCTCCCTAGAATACCAGACAGCGTTACTCATGGCTGGAGCGGCAGGAAGGTACACAATGCTCTGGCCTGAGAGAGAGAGAGAGGCTCTGTCAACCTCAGAGTCACCGAAAACGGGCAGTCGAAGGAAGCGTGCGCTCTCTGTTTACCAAAAAATTTGCAATGCTTCACGCTCTGAAAAAGCAATGAAGAGTACGTAAAGTACATAGAGAGAAACAAAAACCAAAACAAGGCCAGTACATTTTATACTGTGAGTGTGTGGGCAACACAGCAGAGCAACCCAGCAGACTGCATATATCACATATGTAAAACACACCTCTTCCCACTCAAAGGCCGGGCTGCCTGTGAAAGTGAGACAAGAGGCAGCGTGTGATATTACAGGACATGCAGGCATGAAGCACTGGAGCAATGTTTCAGTGCAGGGGGCTGGAAGCACTCTGTACCACACAGTAATACCAGAGACAACAGTAATGTGCAGCACTAGGTACGGGCCATGTTAACGCAACAGAGACATGACACAGTACATGCATGTTAAATAACAGTGTACCACATGTATGTTTAACATCAGATGGAGGGGGGAAAAAAAAATGTCACACTTTCTGCCTAGAAGAAGAGATGGTTGGGATCTTCCACCTTCCGTGTGCAAGTTCCCATGAAGATTACACAGAAATGGTTTCGGATAACTCTTAAAATAAGAGCTTTTAATACATTGTACAAAAGGAGAATTCTGCAAGAAGCTCTGAATAGCAGAAGGCCAGTTTGACAACAGAGTCAATGATCAGCGTGTGACACAGGCATGTTCAGTAGCAGAGACAGGGGGAGCTCTGTAACACACATGCATGTTGAACAGGAGAAGCAGGGAACACCAAGTAGCTCTGCAGGATGAGTCACCACAGCGAAGCTCGTAAACACTAGACCCTACAGCACGGTACTGTAAGCAACAGCCAAAGCAGGGGGGGATCCTCCACCGGGGGAGCAAACGTTGCAAACAACAATTTCTAGCCAAGAGCTACGATAAAGAGACAAGGAGAACCGACGAAACGCAGCGATGCTCCTTCCCTATGTTTAGGAGTCTGCATGTGCTGTGAGCTTTTCGCATTGTGTTTGTGTGTGTGTGTGTGTGTGTGTGTGTGTGATCACTGGTCAGGTATGAAACCCAGTGCACGGCGGAGGTTAAACTGATCGGACAGGTATGAGAGCGGCATTAGTTATGATTCATTTCCACAGGCCGGATTTCTAAAAAAAACATTTTATTGGCACAAGCAGGGCCTTACTCCACCTCCACATCTCAACTTTTCCACACACTTACAGGGTAGGGCACTCTCTTAATCTTTTCATTCATTCCTTCATTCATTCATTCACCCTGACAAGGACATTCAAAATATGGGACAGGTTCTCCAGAGGATTCTATTAAAAAAAATTATAATAAAAGTAACAAAATTGCACAGCAAATGCCAACAGATATGGACCTAGCAGCTCCAAACTGCCAACCGTGTCACTCCTAGCACTGGCATTTGTCGCTCGTTCATGAGTTTCGTGTTTATTCTGCGCTGTTAAACATTGAGGCAATGAGCAAGAGAATTCAAAAATGAATCGTGCTCGTCTGCCGCACCAACATCACGATTAACATTTGTGTTTCCCTATACTGTCTGCTCAAAGGGCATCATAAACAGTGTAATGAATGGCCAGGTTGATCTCAGATGCTTCAAAATCAGCAGTGCACAAATGCCAAACTGAGGCTCAGGTCATTAATTTATATTTTAATGAACCTTTGCTCTTTCAGTCAAAACATCTGATGTGTTTCATGGGCAACAAATATGTCAACAACTGTATGTAAGCAGTAATTTGTAATACTTTATGAGGGACTCGTGGAGGAGATTTTCGTCTGTCAATCGTATATTTCCCTTTTATTCATCAGCAACTAGCAAAATGTTAGCCCTACATTATGGGAGAATGTCTAATTTCAATATGCAGTTATTTCACAAAGATAAGGAGCTATTTAAAAAAAAAACATGAAACATCCACACACAGCGTGCTGCCCCATATAGTGCTTGTTTTCGAAGAAATGTGATGCAAATAGTCAGAGTGAAATGATACAGTGACTGATAGGTATGCAAAACCGTTTGTTGACAAAAACTAGGCCTAGGGGACTGTAGTTCTTGTATGCGTATCTGGGGGTCTGGTTGAGCAAAAGAATGTTTAAGACTACTTAAATTGAAGAGAACGAAGCTTCATTGCGTGTCACAGAAACACAAGGCATGAATGGATTGTCCTCAGAATCAACTGAGTAAACATTTTTGGAATTCCATCACAGCCCAACCAGCTCAAGAGGGAAATATCTGTGTATATATACCAATGTTACTACCACCGTTCTTAAATTCACAAAATATGGCCAACAGTTTCTATCGGATCAGTGCATCGGTTCAGATGTTAAAATATATCGCCAGCAAACTTAAAGTTGATCCTTGCTGCTAACGTTAGCAACTGAAGAGAGACACTAACGTCATGCGGTTGCAGCTAACATGCTACGCAGCTGGAGATAGCTCGAGAGCTGTTAACAGTGAAGGAAACAAGATCTCATCAGCGTATGCCAAATGATAAGAAGCAACACTATATTTACATAAAATGTGACCTGACAATATGTCGTTGCAAGATCCATTACCTGCAGTTCGGCTCGCTCCACTTCCCATTGCGCTCGTTCTACCTCAAAACGGGCCCATTCGTGCTGCAGAAAGTGCAATATCCCCGGAATACTATACTGAGCCCTGGCCGCTTCGCCACCGCCAACGTCGCCCGGTTGTGGACCTTTACCACCACACGGCAATACCGAGTTGTTGTTATTGTTGAAAAACACACCAGGGCCTGCCTGTTCGTCCATGGCCAGGCCAGGAATATTAAGTCGGTTCGCCCAGACTGGCACGACACTTCGTCGGACGGCTGTTATCTGACGCCCCTGAACTTACTATATCCGCCTCAATACAAGAAAAGGAGAATATGCCTAGCTTCCAATTGCTCTCTGTCTATTGGGCAAGCAAACTCTAGAGGAGTCGACGACTGTCATTCGGTGACGTGAATACCAAGAGCACGCCCATAAACATAAATGTTTGTTAGTAGGGTTAACATACTCCACTGTGGTTGGTTAAATACACTACACTTTACACAAGCCACCAATCAAAACAGCTTGCAACTAGCGCTCGTGAAAAATGTCATAGAGCATTATGGAATATGAAGTTCAATTATTTCAAAACTTTACTACACACACACACACACACACACACACCTCGTGTGTAATTTGAGACTCCATTTGTATATTTAATTTAGTTTTTGTGTAATTAATTACGATTGCACAAAATCTAAATTATATGAGCATCCTTCAAAGGAGGCCGGTTTTAAGAGTTGGGCTACTTGTAAAGACGAAGAACACACAGAACACTGACAAATGTTATACTGTAAGTACAACATAAGTCATTATACATAATGTGATACATCTATGCAGAAATCCAAAACGAAGGACAATCTTAACAAAACGTCAAACATCAGATTACCGTTCATAAGACACCAGTGGAAGCTCTGTTTTCTTTGCAAACTCTTGGAAAACGAGATTGTAAGACTAAATGGACATGGACAGGTCGTACAAATTGTGTTATACCATAATCACGATCCGGAAGTAGGCCTATATACTGAAACATATATAGGTAACTCTTTGATTTAACTGTATTAAATACTGAATTAACTATATCGTTTTGATTTATATGCGTTTGTCATGACTCCAAAGCAAAGGAAATGAGTGGGCTTGCAGAGGTTATCAGTTTATGCTTATCTGACATGAGTTGAACAATTTTCCTCAGTGGTTAATGCTGGAACTGAAGTGGGGGTTGATCATGTTAGCTTCAGAGGCCTACCTCCACAAAAAGTGGAATGATCAGTTAAGACATACGTCACCGGAACCGCACTATTTAATTTGTGTTAGGTGCACTTCATGAGCAATTTGTCTGAGTAGTTCAGAGGCCGTGGGAAGTTTGCTGGGAGAAGCCAAGACCGTCGACATGCCTCCATTTGAGAAACCCCAGCAGCCTAAACCCTTCAAACAGAGGAAAAGTTTTGGTCAGTGATTTCATTTTTTCGTTTGCATATTCTTTTCTAATTTTAATGCTTGGCAATATCTATAAAACGTATTTGTATTTTATATTTTATTTCTTGATCAGCAACGAGGAAACAAGAGGTTGTCGGAATCCGAACGAAATTTCCCACCAAAATTCCAGTAAGGCCCATCAACAATATCCAGGTTCCTGTGTTCATCATTGTCGCATACTGACTTTCTCATTTTCTCCTCAGGTGATCATTGAAAGATATCAGCGGGAGAAGTACCTTCCACCGCTGGATAAAACCAAATTCCTCGTTCCACAAGAGCTCACCATGACCCAGTTCGTGACAATCATCAGGTAGGCAAATGGTTTTGCCTCATGGCATTCTTTTTTCCCCCGTCTGTGTGCATTTTCCCATGAGGGTATTGTAACTTTGATCTGGTGTGGGCTATCAGCTGATGTCATCTGACTTTCCATGTGTACTTGAGGACTGAAAATTGCTAAAAGTTTGCGTTATTTATTTATTATACTTACGTTTCAGAAATCGAATGACACTTATGCCAAGCCAAGCGTTTTATCTGCTGATAAATAACAGTGGCATCCCCAGCATGTCGTTGACCATGGCACAAGTTTACAAGGACCACAAGGACGAAGATGGATTTCTGTATATGACCTATGCTTCCCAAGAAATGTTCGGCCATTGTGAGAACATGGCTTGTGAATCCAAATTCCCTCCGCGGTAACTGTTCGGGGGGGAAATGATGTCCCGCATTTGGCAGGTCCAAGACGTGACTCTTCATTTATAAGTCTGTGTGGTGTATTTATCAATGTTTGTATATATAAAGAATTTTAAACACTTTGCTTGGCAGTTGCCTAATGTACTGTCGTCGGTTTGTGTGTGTGTTTTAATCAACAAAGTAATAAATTGTATTTGTGTACCATTTTGTGTTCATCGGTTGTTAAGACATTCGTTCCTCTTTGATATTCCCAGTCAATGACTTGCTAAATGGAGACAATTTTTGGCCAAGACTAGTAGCCTGCAATAACGTTTTTTTTTTTCTGTTGCACGGAAAGCAAAGTTTCCAAAACAATCCTGTCCAGTTATTCTTGGTCAGACTTTGTGGGTGTGCGTGTATATATCTGACTTCATAAGGTAATATAATGAAGAAAACGTGGGCATCGTGAGTTTGACGTTTGTCAGTGACAGGCTTACTTGATATGGCTCTTTGGCAAGTGTAAATGGTACAAAAATATGGAAGAATAATTGGGCCCTCTCCTTGCGGCTGTTACATCGCGTAGAACTTGTCAGGGGATAAAACACTAGAGGGCGACATATGAGTATAACAAGAGGGTAGTAGTTAAAATTGTGGCGCAGGTCTGAACGCAGAACTTAACTCGAATCATCTTTAAAAGTTAAGTTAGAAATCTGTAATGATTACTGTGTAACTGACAATTGCAAATAAAAATGTATGTCTTTCAAGCTTCTTCATAAATGACTGTCCAACGCATTCTCTAAGCCATATCAAAATTTTTAAAGATTCTTCAGAATCTACGAAGGTGAGAACAGATAATGGGGGAGAGATGAATCTCATCAGTAGAAATACTAAAGGAGAATATACACTTGTGATTAATGAACTGAGAATTGATTTCCCAGCACTTAGAAAAGGTCAACTCCCCCAAAATCTCCCGCAGTTGTTCTAAGCGTTCTTGCACAAAATTAGCCATTTGGAGGAGCTCTAGGGCCATGGAATAGAAGACGTACGAGAAATGAAGAGACTCTGCTCTCAAACATGTGTCCCACTGAGCTTCCTTAACCTGCCTGCAACGCTATACGACGAGGATAAAACGTCGATTGTTACTTATAGGTTTTCGGGATCTTGAAGCAGATGGGGCCAACGTCGTCTGCTAATGTCCTCCCTCAGTTCTATGACGAAATGTGCGTTACTGCTGCACTGTTCTCGGTCTTTTATATATTTTAGAGGACACCTGGGCGACATGCGGGCATCTAACATCTGAGCATCTCTGCATCCGAGTGTCCTCAGTAAAAAAGAAACTTCTGTTCCAGTGTCTGCCTTTATAGTGAAGGCATAGGGATTTAGTAGTTCCATTAAACCAACGGCAGAACTTAGGCCTGTTTATGTAGTGGCATAAAGATTTTTTGCTTTATGTTCCATTGTAATCAACAGCAGCAATGGACTTAACATCCAGTGCTTAAGTTTAATGAAGCTCTTAATTCTTCTAAAATGCCCTCTAGCACAAAACTTAAAATGATGATGCAGCCTCAGTCTCTCGTGTTGGAGTTTGGTTGGCTTTTGAGAAAAAGTACAGTCTCTTTTCTTGGTATACGCTTATATTATTCACTCTGTAAGGGGGTGCAAATGTTTATGGACATGTATGTGTAACTCTAAGTAGTTTAATGTCTTAAAAGAACCATGTCGATATTCTGGCCTCAATTTTGTGGTGGGATTCATTTTCATAACAAATTAAGGAGTTTCCCCTTTTAAAAATATCTGATCCTTATTCTTAAGTATTCATACTGTGAAAATCTGAATACTTTGAACTCATAACTGTATTATGCCTATTGGAAGCAAACAACTTAGGATAAAAATTATGTCTTATTCAAAGATGTTAGTGGTGACTTATATTTGTCCTTCTTGTCCTCTGGTCTCTGTCGGCAACGGCTTCATTATTGCACGCAGATGGGCAGCTAATAGCGCCCTGACATATGACAGGCAACCTGCTGTCCCAGATGTGCTAGCACACTGACAAAAATTTAATTGTCTCCAGTGTCAGTCAAACGCATAGAACCATAAGTCTGCCAATAAGAGTAATGTCAACCCCCTTAGAAAGGATTGAGAGTGCATGAAGAGGAATAGCCTCATAATGAGTAAATTATCATTAACCTGGACTTGTTCCTCTGCAGTGTATCATCCTGCCACGCCGTTTATAGTTTTTAAGAAGACAAATCAATGAGTTGAAAACAACTTCACAATTTTCAATAACAGACTGTTTTCACAATTTGGTTCTGTTGCAATGACAAGACGTAATGAATGCAAATACCAGTTCCTTCGCATGATTAAATTGAGCCTGAGTTTAATTTGTCTTTCAGTAGGATGGTCTATCAGGCTGGCTATCATTCATTTACACCCCAGTTCCTTTGTCAATCCCTTGGAAGAGAGGGGGTGGGGGTAGGAAGAATTACACAAGGAGAAGAAACTCTATTTATGAACTTGCTCTAATTAAAGCTATTGACCTGCTGCACTGTCTGACTGTAAAACCAGGTGTCTGTATAGGGTTATTCATTATCACACAGTCCCCCCTGCCTACCTCAGCTTGGCTTAGGAAACATAGACGTCTCATTAAAACATTAACACTTTGTTATGGGATTCCTTTTTTTGGCAGAGATATAAAATTGCCCCTTAAGCAGTTGGACCGCATCATGAATTTAATCAAACAGTTTGTTGTATATCATATTAATGGTGTTTCTCTGAACCCTGCCTTGTTTTATTCGTCAAACTTCATGAGGATAGATCCATAGCTTGTATACAGTATGCTTTCACGGTATGTGTGAGAGGTGACTGAATAGTGTGACTAGTCTGCCAGTGCACTGATCTCTCTTTCTATGACTGGAGTCTCTATGCCAACGATAGGATCAATACTTCAATTCTGGTCGAAAGACACAGAAAAGTTTAGGTCGTTGATTAATTCATTTTTTGGGGGAAAGATTTATATGGGTTTTTCCTGCAATTTTAACTAAAAGAATTTCAAACCATATTATAAATTTAAAGCAGATGAATATTTGAGCTTGAGAAAAAAAAGGGGGATATTCAGATTTTAATGGGTGCAGTGAGAATCTCTGCTCCCACAGCAGGAAAGAAAGCTGGTGCATTCATCTGTGTCCTACTTACTTTAAGTCAAACTGTTCCCAGGTCTTCCCCATTCTTTTACACACAGAACGGAATTGTCAAACAACAGGTCAGTTAACAGAGAGACTGTAATCATCCACCATACGACATGTTCTCAGCGTTCTCACTGTTCCTGGACTCCCTTCACACTTTCCATCTATTCATCAAACATAGCACAATCAAACCTTCTCCTCAAAGGAACGGGAAACTCTTGGTTGCCAAGTCTTAAGTTCCCAAGTGGCTGTGAATGTTGTGTTCCAGTGTCATTCCCGAAACGAGCCCATACGCAAAATCCATTTCCTAGAGATGACAAAATCTATTTAGCCGACTTGAGTGCTTATACTTCCTCTAATATGGAACTGTTTTCCTTGCATTGTAGACAAGTTAAAGTGTTAATGCAAAGCTTTTAAAGGGCTCTTCTCCAGCGTTATCAGGGTTTATGGTTTCTATTTAAGTAGTGAGGCGTTTTTCCTTTTGGATTAATACTCTCCTTTTGCAAGTGTCAGGTTTCACTGGTCTTGTTTGTCTTCTCCAAATAGATTTGGAAACTAATCTAGTGTTTATGGTCCCTGTGTTCTGGTGTGCAACGTATCCACTTTTATTCTTTTTTCCAAACCAAAAAACCCCCAAAACAAAACAGTTTTTTAAAATTGATTTATACTCCAAAGAGCTGATTGCCATTTCTTTTCAACTGTGAGAACACACTATAAAATCAAGATTGGTGGTATTTAGAACAGAATATAATGCAATTTCTCTTATTTGAATTATCGTTTTGTTATGATTTTATCGAACAGGTGATTACATTTTCTGACTTAAAAAAGCTCGCGCACTCAACAGAGGGGCCATTTCATGATCTGTCCGTGATCTCTGACCTTGATCTAACCTTATGTCAGAGTACCTCATCTGAAAAATTGATGAGGATCCAAGCAGTCCACAGACCTTGATGGGAATGAATGAGAAACTGAATTAATAATTAAGCACTTGTCTATGGAAAAGACAGCCATTCCTGACATCACTGTTCCTAGCATGCAACTGCCTCCCTTTTGGAGAGAGAATGGGCTTGTGGGTCAGGTGACCACCATTTTTTGGAGGGACAGTTAATCTCTCAGGTAGCAGAATAATGAATTTTTTATACCTATCCCTCAAGGTCCATGAAAGGAACACATGATTATTTAATGGGAGTTCAGGTTAAATGCGACATTCTTTGTCTGCAAATGGTTCACCAACCGCAAGCTTAATGTCTTGCTAACGCTGATAAGATGCAGCTGAAAAGGAAGAAAAAGTACAAAGAGTGCAAATTTTAATGATTGTATTTCTCTGTTCATTTTTATGTCCTCTGTCTCACTCGAAGGCTGGATTGCAAACGTGCACACACACGCTCTCACACACATATACACAACATACACACACACACACACACACACACACGCACATACACATGCATATTTTGAGTCGATGGCTATATGTCTTTCTGATGGAATAATGTCCAATGTTTCATCCTTCCCTCCATCAGTGATAATCAGTGATAACTGGATAGATATTGAGAGGCTTTCTCTAGGCAGTACTGAGTTAATGCAGTGTGTCCACATCTTTGTCATTAGCCCACACATCTGAAAGATAGAACATGACAGGAAGTCAAAGACATCTCTAGGGGGCAATGTTGTTCCAGGCAGAAATGGTCAACATCGAAGAGGCCTTCAACTTCATGTTTTAGTCTTTCTCCCTCTGTCTCTGCCTCTCTGTCTGTCTGTCTATCTCTCTCTCTCTCTCTGTCTCTCTCCTTCAGCTTTTTCAGATTTTTTCAGCCTGCCTGATCTCAGATTTTGCCCAGACCTTGTATGTGAAAGCTTTTGTGTTGCATATGACTTCAGAGGAGCTCCTCTGCCCCTGTGTCTGCTCGTTGACATGTGTGGCCACAATAACTTCAGAGGTTTGACACGGCCTGTTTGCAGTGTGGGCCTATGGCATGACAAATCACTCACACATTTTTAATTCTCCATTCCAACGTCACCCGATCTTCCTGTGAAAATGAAAGCAGCATGCCCACTGATGTTCCATTTCCACCAGAAGAGCTATGATGCCATTGATACAGCAGCTAATGCATTATGCCAATAGTCACCAGGTCCTTCTCCAGGGTGGCAGAATGACTGTAGGTATAAGTGAGAGCGATGACGCTGATCCAGTATCAGCTGAATTGTGATTAAGGTAACAGAGATTTATGAAGACGAGATACCCAATCGAGGTTGAGGATGGAGAGCATGGAGCAGTGGGTAGGAGCATGAGGCAGGATTTCTGGAATGCTACGTCTGACCCTCTGACCTCTGACCCAGCTTTGCTGAGATCATGTGGGGGGAAGGGGCATATGAGGGCATAACTGAATTCCTGGGAAAGTTAAAATGAGAGAGGATAAAGAAACGGTTAGCTTTGGGTTTTGGGAATAGAAACATGAAGGAGGATTCAATCCTCTTTTGAACTTGACACCATATATGGTTTGTCATGTGATCTCAAGAGTCAGAGGTTGACCCCCTACAAACCTTTTGCTTAATTTGAGGACACACACACACACACACACACACACACACACACACTTCCCCATTTGCCAGGAAGACTAATTTGGTCTTTTGAAATAACAAAGACAAGATGAGATAAGAATGATCCACAAAACATGAAAACTGTGACAAACCATTGATCTGTTTTTTTTTATAGTCAAAGTGACAAAAACATAAAAAATGGAAGATTAAGGACATACTATATATTTGCACCCCCATCAGCTACATACACTCATCTTGTAAAATTTCAGTAACTATATGGTGCCTCCTTGTGATTGGCTAAATGAAGCTCTGTGCTTTCTGTGCAGTATTTCTGCCTCCTGACAGCCCATGTAGCACTGAATGTGAGAGTACAAACTTTACAACCGCAAACTCAGAGGAAAAATCTGAGGAAGTACCCACTGATGCACCACCACAAAGTTTGTGTCGCAGTAAAGCTTGTAGCTTTGAAGACTAACGTTAGCATATTTTTATGTACATATTATACAACCTGCAACTCCGTATCTATGCCTTAATTTCACTGATCTAGTGAACTCAGTTTAAGGTTTGAAGGGAAAATGCACCAAATAAAGGGAAAAGTGGGAAACCCATTACTGTGAAAACAGAGGTCAATTCCATGATTTCAGCAAACAGAAAAAAATGACTAAAAGTAACTATTATGAAGTGAATAGCAACATGAAAAAAACAACAACATTTAGTTAAAGAACTAAAAGTAAATCTAAAACAGCTACCAAAATTTATATTGTGTGCAGCTTAACATGTCTTACTATGACAGCACAGCCAGTGCAAAACAGGCCCATACCCCGACCCTGTGAATGAATGTCTTAAAGCCAACCAAACGTATGTCTCACCGCTCACCTCCCGCACAGATCTGTGATTATCTCTCTCTCATGAAGCATAAGCAGAGCCTACGTGACCAAGACATCATGCCCTAAACCTTTCATACAGGTTACAGCTGCGTGCCTTGTTTACAGAACAGCGAATGTTTATGAATGGATAACTTCATCAAAATATAGGTGTACACATGATTGGAAAAAGATGTGTGCTGACATGGGCTCATACTGTGAAAAAGAGAAAAAAAATATAGAATGAGACAAAAGACGGACATTCAAGGAGAAAAAGAAAAAAAAAAGAAAGGAAGGTCAAGGGGACATCACTGGCAGAAGGAGAAAATAGATTTACCTTCCAGGATCAAAAATGGATTTTATTTCATTTTATTTATCTTTATCTTTTGAGACGGTCAGTGGTTTTGACATGTTTTTCTTAACAGAGTCAAGTCTTTACAGAATAAATCAATCAATTCCTTCTTCTGGCACTATAATTATTAAATAGTGATGAAAAAACAGTTTAAAAAAAAAAGCACGGTTTTTATGCCTCGGACAGGATTTCAGAGTGTATTGCTCTGAATGTTAAATCTAGAATAGGTTTTGACTAATTCCTAATCACGTGGAAAGCCAAATGGAGCAATATTTCATTACTGTCTATTTACAGACATTCTGAATTATAAAAATTTTGAGCTACATTTCTTAACAAAGATGTTTTACCCGCTGTTTTTTCAAGCCTCACAAATAAACAACCAAAAATAAACCAATACCATAAACAGCCATTCAAATTAACCTCTATTTCTGTATCATGTTGCAGTGGCATTGTCCTGGCTGTTCTTGTTAGCTTCAGATGAGATATCCTTTAAAAGGGAGAGGGTGTAAGAGTGAGGGAGGGGGGGGGGGGGGGCGTAATCATGAATTAGGTAATCAGATATGGTGGTCTGACTGGGACACAAACAGACTGCTGTGTCTCCAGAACTGTGGTGTCTTGTTTCCCCTTTCCCCAAACTCATGATGTCATCTCCTTCCCATGGGACCCTGCTTTGGTTTCGCCATTAGTTCAATTATTTACAGTGTTTAATTGAATCTGCTTGGTTCAAGGGAGACTCCTATGATCCTCCTGCCGGTGTAACCATATCCCTGCCTTGTCTGTACTGCAGTCCGGCAAGAGCCATCAGACCACAGGTCACATCAATGATGTGAAAAGAACAAGCAAGACCAATTGACAAAAATCATAATTGTGTAATCAGACGTTCATATCAGATGCTGGAAGGAGAAACCCTGCATTGACTTCGATTCTCTATGGCCTTAATCAGCAGATTTTTTTTCACCTTCAATTCAACTTTCCGCTGTTTACACAAGCAACAGCCTCAGACCTAATGGAAACAGACGCTCACTCTTATTCAAATGTGCACATATGTTTATTACAATCAAAATATAGAGAAGAATAAAACACATCTGAATATGTATGCCGGGATGGTCCACTTTGTCTTCTTGCTACTGAAGGGATCTCTTTATGGTATTTAATTTCAGATATAACCTCAGATATATCCTCCATGGTACCTAGACCGGAGAAGAGAGAAAAGCACGAATGGGCGTGAAGAAAAAGTAAAAAATAAAAGCAAAACAAAGAAGTCCTTTACTATTTGGACTGCATTCATTCCAAGATTCTGTTGTGTCACATTTCAGTCTCCTTTACTTCACAAGGCAAGATAAAAGTTAATACTGCTGAGAGTAATGAAGCAGAGATTCCAACATTTGTTCGGGTCTCCATTGCCTATTGATCCACTCCAGGTGAAGAGATAAAAGGTGAAGAGGAAAAAAAAAAAGACCCTTTAAACAGGACCCGGGATGGGACTCTGAACTTTCCAGCGACGTTAGCGGCGATTGCAACCGAAGGTCTGGGGCTTATTCATCACATGTTCTCCTCGCACAAAGACACGCATTGTCCAAGCAGAGACTCTGGCTTCTCAATGGGCATCCCCCACCGCCATGCTTCCTCCCAGACTTTCCACAACAGATAGGATTTCTGGCACTTGGAAGAGCCGAGACAGGCATGCAAGGAGAGTGAGGGGAGGTGACACTGTGCCCTCAGTGGCTGATGAGAAGTCAGTTTCATTGCTTTACAAAGTTCAACAGGTTCTTTGATAATGAACATTGACTGAACTGTTTCCATAAAGACTGGAGTTTGTCAGGGCAGAGGGCCTGTGTCTGGGGGACATGGGATGAAAAGTAACTTAAAAGCTGTACCAGTTTTCTGCTGTGAGAAGAGTCATAAGTATTTGGTAGAGATTTAAGAGATGTCAACTGGGGTTAAATAGAGAGTTGAAACAGTATCATATGGCATATAAAAATGTGTTTGTCACAGGCAGCTTTGAAAGAAAAAGAGAAAAACCACACACACACAACACACACACATACATACACACACACACACACACAAACACGCACATACACACACACACACACACACACACACACACACACACACACACACACACACACACACAACATCTGTGTCTGAGGAATGTGGTGATTTTGCTGCTTTACTTGAAAAAGGTGGTGAACCGGTGAAATTGTAGGAGTCCAACTGAAACACCTACATAATTCAGGATGGAAAATCATAAACTTACAATTTCCTGAAAACACTCAAATTTGTAATCCTTAGTTTAACCACAGAAACCCACACACACACACGCACACACACACACACACACCCAGACATTTGCCCCCTTGGCTGGGGCCTGTCCTGACTGTGCAAAAGGTTGGTTTTGAAAAGCTAACACCTCTCCAAACAGACCAGAGATTATGGGAGCTTTAGTTTAACACACTAAACTGGTAGTCATTCCCTCTCTTTACACACACACACACACACACACACACACACACACACAGACAAGTAACTGAAATGCATGTACGCTCACAAACACAAATTAAACACCCACGTACGCTGGGCTTCAGTGACTTAGAGGAGTGGGAGGGGGGACAGGGAAAGAATCGGGCTCTCACACACAGAGCCAGGAGTCTGCTCCACTTTCCATTAATGGTAACTGGACTTAATCCTAAAGTACATGGAAGGTCATGCTGCTAAATGGCCCACAACATCGGTCTGCTGTAATCTTTCTCATGCACGCAAGATTTTTTTTTTTCTCTCCTGGACCTGGAGTGCAAGCCCTCATCAAAATGTAGGGATTAAAAATTATCAAACAATATGTAATACCCAGTCAGATGTCAACATAGCCTTACATCAACATAGCCTTAAAATATTCAATTTTTTCATATCCTGTTGACGTGACTGATTGAGAGAAAGACCAAGGGGGTAGAAAAAGACACATGATGCAATCTCAAGGGAATCAGATTGTATTGTTACTGTTGGTTTATCAACAGTCCCATCAAACTGGAGCTCGCTCAGTTTCAGTGGAATTCAAAGCCGTTCGTGTTGTTGGTTCCTTTCAGTACAGATGATTTGAAACAAAATTCTGATGTTTTTTGTTTGTTAATCTTCTTGTTTACCACTGTTCAAGCTTGACAACAGTCTCACACACTCATATATTCCTACAAATGTCCAGGGCACAGATGAGGAGGGGAAACTCAGTGTGTTCTCTTTGACTTCTAAACATTGAAAGACAGAACCCATGCCGAGAAAGAAGGTCACATCCTGCAAGGTAATCTCAGCTGATGGAAAGGCCTAGGGCTCCGAGAATCAATACAAACACCCGCTGTGCTGCAAACAATCACCACCAGCTTCCAGGAAAGGCCTCCTTTAGTCGGAGCCACAGAAATCCACAGAAATCAGGTCATGCAACTCTCTTTCACTGCAGTCCAATATTGAATTGAATTGACTTAAATACTGCATACTTTGTTTGTAAATATACGCAAATAATCCTCTGCTGTTCTTTTGTTTTGTTTTTGTGATAGTGAACGTTGACCGGACTGAAAACACTGAGGCTTCTTTTATGGAGCCCATTGTCGCAAAGTTGTTTGTCTCACGTTGTCCGCGTAGCCGTGCTTTTTCAGCTTAAGGATCACTCGTCTGTCAACGTTCATTTTTCACAAGAGTTGCAAGTTATCCCCTGACCTTCTGACCCCCTGACCCTTGCCCTTTTTTTTCAGATCAGTGTGTGGCTATGCCAGACGGTACCTGGAGCCCAGCTAATCAGCTTTAGCTCTCACTCGAGTGCAGACTTGTCTAAGACCATTGATCTTAAGACCAATCAATTCCCCTGTCAATCCGACACAGGCCCGTTGTCAGATGGATAACCTGATTTTGAGCTACAAATTAATCAAACGCACGGTTGGTGGATTTGGGTTGCCATTATTTTGATTGTCAGTCAGATTACGGAAGCCGGGCTTTGCGTCTGCCGGGCAATTTTCGGCAGTTTTTGAACTGTGTGCAGCCCTGTTTATTCTGCCAAGACTTTTAGCTGAGATTTCAGCTAAAAAAAGTTGCAAAGTATGTATCAAGTAAAAGTTAACATGGATAAGTAAAATTAAATGTTTAATTTCCTTCAAGGTCATGTCTCCAGAGCCCTCAGAATGTGAACGGTTTTTCTTTTCTGAGCTCTGTTCCATTGTACTGTTTCTCTCCTCTCTCAATAGGCTTTGTTTCATTACATGAGAAAAGCAAATGCTTTCCACTTAAGTGACCCTTTCTTTCATCTTGGCCAAGGTCTTTGGAGGTAGAGATGAGCCTTAAACGATAAAGCACAATGCGGTATCTGATACATTGTGAACGGAAGAGTACTGCAGCTATCTTTGTGCTGATGCAAAGCACTTTGGGATCAGGGGATGGACGCCAGACTTTTGGAGGACAAGGGGTCTGGGATCCTAGCCAACAATGTCTAAGAAAGAACATTTGTTTCTCATTTGGCCAGCAAGCTTGAATGACCAGAGCGGATACTCACATTTCTTTGGTTACTGGATCTGTCCCATTTTGTTATGTTCCAAATGATGAGGAACTGGAGGCTGCACAACAGCGAAACCTCAGCATGAACCATCACAGAAATTTGACTGGATTTGAAATGGACAGAAGTATGTTGGCACTAGGAAAGTTTTGGTTTGCAGCTGTTGCCAATACACCCATTATTTTGCTCTGAATTCCTCTTTGAAGTCTGAGAACACTCGTGGCAAATCTTGCACGGAGCAATGTAAACAATTTCCCAAGAAAAAAAAACCCCTTACTATTCGCCCCTTCTAAAGTCGAGCTTCTGTAGCTAAATTCAGATGTTTGATTGATGGTTCAAAGAGAAGTTAAACGCCTCAGCATTCTTAAAAATATTACTTATCTATCGTCGACACTGAAACCGGTTTCTGGAAAACTGGCCTTTGGCGAGTGTACAAGCAAGTATGAAACAATCCACTCATATGCAATCCATATGCGTCCTCAGTGAACTATGTTGATTTTGTTTCAGACCCTGTTCATGCTGGATGAATACCAAGTGGATGGGGAGGCACGGGGGGGGGGGGGGGGGGGGGGGGGGGGGCTTTGAGTGACTTTGCCCCTGGTGCTCAGGTCATGTGACTTGGGGCAACATCTGGATTCAATGTGGAGGGGTTAACCTTTATCTCTCCTGCCCCATGGTGCACTCGCCTAGACATAGTCCTTTATTTTGGTCTCTGAGGCAACACACTGTCAGCACCTGTAGGTCTCAAAACATTCTTTTGTCAGCTCACTCTCCACAAAAAAAAACAACTTTTTTTTAATGTCTGTCTATCTGTCTGGTAGTCTCTCCCTCCCTTCTGCTGTTTTGCTCTCTCCTTTTTTTCTTCTACACCTATGCCCTGACTAGTTTGTGTTCTCTGTTTTGCTCAGTTAAGTGCTCCTGATCTATGGTTTTCCCTAATTTCACGTCCTTAACTTACCTTATCACTTAGTAAATTATCACTCTTTGCCGACAATTGTTTGAAACACTCTGCTGGATGAGCCTAGAGAAGACACAAAGAAGAACCAAATTAGAGAGCCAGAGAGCCAGAGATCGGAGGATGTCACAAGGAAAAGGGAAAGAGAGAAAGAGAGAGAGAGAGAGAGAGAGAGAGAGATGAAACATCACCAGTTACGCAACATGTCCTCCCTGCTCTGCTTTGTGTCTGCTAGAGAGAAAGGTGCCCCAAAGGCTAGCGCTCTCGTCCTATCACGATGCAGCACTTCCACCATGACGACACGTTACTAAGCAGAATCTCCTCGCAAGAGGACATGAGTGTACCTGCACAGAGTGTACAGAGTATCAGAGAGAGATGAGAAAAAAAGCAGCAGTCTCTGCCTTAATCTGTGGACATAAATTAATAAAGAGAAAGGTTCACCCTCTTTCTGTTTTTTTTTTTTCTTTACAGAGTTTTCAGTCACTGCTTCCTGCTCAGAACAAAATGAGGTCATTGCATCTTTGGATGCAAAGAAATGCTATCTTTTATTTTAGAGTACGTATTACTGTTTACAGAGGAATGAGTATTTTTGATGAATCCCAAAACACCAGAAACTTTTTTCAGTATTAATAGCCACCCTGTCTCTCTAAAACCACCCCAGTTGCTACCAACAAAGTACCTTTGTGTTCAACAAAAATGCCTGTGTGTTTTCCAGTTACACTTTCCTTGTTTGTCACCTTGAAATCTGGACCACCCAGAATCACTTATACCCTATGGAGGTCTTAAGGATCTTAATGAGTTGACCAGTTCACAGGTACACTCTTTGTGTTAGTTATGATATCATGGCATTCTCTCTCTCTCTCTCTCTCTCTCTCTCTCTCCGCCCCCCCCCCTTCTCCCCTCTCTCTCACTCATTGACTTAGTGGTGATTTTGAATAGCGGGGTCGTTCCCCACTGAGATTCAACAGACATTGACATGAAGACATGAAGGCGTGAAACCAGAGGACGGACAGGTCATTAGAGGCCCATGTCACAAAACGCATTTAAAAATAGAACGTTTTTTCCCTCAGAGTGGTGAATGGCACTCATGTTGCATTGCGATGAACGAGGCTAATGAACTTGGCACACGCTGACATGACATACCAAAGAAAGCTGCTGCGTTTCTCTGCAGTCTTTCTGTCATTGCTCAACAGGGTGGAATAGCCCTCGGCTAGTGAATGTTTTGCGCAAACACAGCCCAGTCGACACAGCCCCTGTCTGCTTTGAAAGCCCAATGATCTGCAGAATATCACACATGGGGATAGGCACCATAGAGTGGGGTGGTGCCCTGCTTAGCCACTCTTTTAGCTTCTTTTGGTCTTTCACAGACCCCACACATTAACATGAGTTAGAGTGCAAAGCAAGGGGAGAAAACTAGAGGAGTGGAGTTTTTTTTAAAGCCTTTAGTGTGCATTTGACTTTTTTTTTTTTTTTTGAAGGTTTTGTTAAACCAGTATCATGGTTGATCAAGCTATTTGCAATGCATTAACTATTTGGTTGGACTATTTGATTTCGCAAAGAAATATTAAGTCATGCGGATGACATTTGTATATTGAGTCCTCATCCCCCCCTCCCTCCCCACCATTTAATTTTTTTTTTTTTTTATCTTTATCTTGGTTATCTTATCAACCAGTCACTTAGGCTGTTTGAAGTCACCATTACTAAGATATGCCCATTTAGCTGTTTCACTGTTACACACAGAACTGCTGTAAAAAGAGGAGGTGAGTTTTGGTATTGTGACACATTCCCACAATTTGCAGCACTGGTGCAGCGGTCCAAATAATAAAACAGCCACGGAGAAAACATATCCCGTTAACCATATCTCTCCTCACTGGTGCATACAAAGTTTGAAACACATAAGTGTTCCATTTCATTTGAATCAGGGGCCTAAGAAAAAGAAAGATGAAGAAAAAAGGGAGAAAAAGGGAGAAAAAGGGGATGAGGGATAAAAACATAAAGAATCTTTAAAAAAAAAGGAGAAGAAGAAAGCAAAAACATCCCCCTCGGGTATCCAGGCCTCCGGGCATTCCAGCGCATTCAGCAGATCTGTCATGGAGCTGGAACTCCAGAGCTGGATGGCTGGAGTTTGTTCAGGGGGCGGCAGCAGTTCAGTACAGTACTCAAAACACAGTGGGTTTGAGCCCGTGCCAGGCCCTTCACATTCTGCTGCTGTTGGCCCACCAATGACCCTCCCTACACGCACACACAACTGAGACAACTTTCAGCTTTCAGGGGAAATACACACACATACAAACACAATTACTCTCAAACATACAGGCACAATCTTGGTGGTCTTTTAAGAGTGAGTGGGGGTAAAAGTTCCATTTCAAACAGGGCTGAAAACAAGGAGAATACTTTCCCCATGTCTGAACATCTGTGAAAAGCCCCAGCAATGTTAGACCGTGTCCCTACGGTCTCACTGTAAATACGATGTCTCTCTCTTATTTTTTTGAAAATTGCAGACAGTGTTTTTTAATCACTTGGCGAATATGCACTATGTTTCCGATTCATCTCTCTCTCTCTCTCTCTCTCTCTCTCTCTCTCTCTCTCTGTCTTTCTTTATCTCTCCACTCTTTGTGGCCTGCACTGGGCGGAGGTGTTGCGTGTGTGCGTGTGTGTGAGTTTGTGTTGCATTCCACTGCATTATCGTAATGATAAGTGCTGTTAAAGCATTCCACATGACCACCAGTACTCTCCTGCCAAGCCAGCATACACCAATTACCAGGGCGGAGGTACAGCCCTGGGCTCTTTTTCTGGAAATCTCCAAATCTCTCACCCACTAAAGCATCTTTTTCGAAACATAACAAAACAACAAGAAGGGAAAGACACTGCGTGTGTGCCAGGATGCTGAGAGAAGTTCAATCACTGCTGTTCCCATCGCTTCACCACACTCATATCCAGAATGCACATTTTAAATATGGTCTCAACCATAAGGATGGGGGCAGCCACAAAATCAAGAGTGAATCTCATATGCTGCAATATTTGAAACATTTGAAAAATATTCCTACATACCCATTACAAGAAAACCACAACATTACACTGGAAGGTGGTCAGATTTATCTGGTTGTAAACCATGCCATTGGCAAAGCACAGAAGGGATACATTTCATACGAACTAAAAACACATGAACACACAGTTCAGAATGCATTTTTCTCATAGCAATGTCCCCTCTTTTCAGCCCCCCCCCCCCCCAACTTTTAAGGACTTGTTTTCCAAATCTCTCTCTACCGCGAGTGTCCAGAAGACTCATGGAGGCGTGTCATCAACGGCTGCCCTGATTTGTCATAATCCTGGAACATCTCGAGCAGCCGTGACAACTGATGTTGCCAGGGCAACATTTTGAGAGAGAACAGGGCTGTCTTTGACTGGCCGGGCCTGCATGAGTTTATTCACCCTGGTTGCCATTAGCTCACAGAGGAGCTCTTGGAAAATTACTGCCTTGGATCTGCATAAACACAGCAGGAGAAGACAGAGGATTGCTACAAACATTACAGCCAGTGCATGTTCTTCTTTATTAGGGTACATTCCAAGAATGTGATATAGAGTTTCCAAAACTGTCTCCCATTCTCATTGATAAAGCTAAAAAGAAAAAAAGGGGGGTGGGGGCTAGAAATGTGATATGTCACCATGGTCATTTGTTCACTGTACCAGCATCAGCTGTTGCAGCAGAATTGGCAGAAGTAAAAACAACAGTAGCTGCAGAAGAAACAATAATAACAACAACAAAAACAACAACAACAACAACAACAACACACCAAAAACAAGAAAATCTAATATATATATATATATATAAAGACCAAAGCAGGATAATTTCCTCATTGTTCAATAATGCATAAACCGGGTCAGTCGTTCCAAATGAAAAAGGTCTGACAGTAATAGGACGAGATGTTCAGAGATACTGACGCACGGATGGATAGGCTGATGAAGGGCTGTTGGGAAGACGGAGCGCTAAATGTGTGGTCCTGCTAATGGAGAGGAACCCTAATCTAAAAAAAGAAAAATAAAACATGTGCACCAAAATGTTTCTAGTGCATGCATTTCTCTGGAGTACTGCCAAGTCAGCTCCTAAGCTCACAGCAGTCTGTGTTCCCTTAAAGAGCAACAGCCTCAGTGACCCCTCTTTCCTCGTCCAACACCACATGCTTTGTGCTCTGTTTTCCGAGTTTTTCTTTGTGATCAATCATTGCCTAGTTCCCAACTGGCATGTTTGTGTAAATAACAACTAGGCATTGAGTAATGCCTCTCGACCTGGTGGTGTGCTGTGACCCGCCCCGTTCGCCATTTCAGAGGTGTCAATGTGTCATGTGGTTAAATAGAGTGTACGGGGAGGGAAATTCCACTGTTTGATTAGGCAGGGACGCTATTGAGGGATGAGAAATTTAAAGGGTTAGAGGAAGAGGAGGGAGTGGTTGTATTATGATTGAACCTCTATGAACTTCTATAGCCAGGGAATACATTCTGAGTTCACTGAATTTGTTTGTACACACACATGAAATTTTATGATCTGTTCAGGCACTTTGCACACGGTTGCGTGTGTGTACATTTATTGAAATGTATTCATTTCTGTCCTGGGATAGAATTTAACATATTTTTAACTAGAAAAATGCGGAATCTTTCCCTCAAGCCGGGTAGTAAAAAATCCTCTTGAGCAAACATAGTTTGAATCAGTGCATGCACAATAAGCAGTATGCTGCTGTTTGAGTCAACCTGCAGACGAAAATTGATAGCTTTGGGAGGCTGACATAAAATGTGGGTGGTGTGCCTTTTGTGTTGAATAGGAAAGGATTTTTGTTACTAGCAAAATGCTTATTTACACAATACAGGGAGCAATCCCAAGGCATGTGAGGAACAGCATGCTAGGATTCACAGAATTATCCCTTGGGTGTTGTTTTCCAGGGGCCCCAACACGCAGGAATATGCACAGCTCACAAACATATTTTCTCTCTCTTTCTCACTCCCTCCTCAACCCCCACACATATGCACTTTTTCTCTTTCTCCTCTTCGTATGACTCTCTTTCTCTCTCTTTCTCAGACACAAACATAAACACACAAACAAACACAGAAACATGCATTTTCTCTCTCTCTCTCTCTCTTTCACTCACTCACTCATCCACTCAAACACACGCTTGCGCACGCGTGCACACACACACACACACAAACACACGTATACACACACACACATGCAAGATGAAACTGGTATCCTCCTTGAACAATGAGAAGGAAGCATTCAAACATCTCCACACCCCATGATAGGTGACCCCCTCTTTCCCACACTGAATAATTAACCAATGAAAAGCGAGCCGTTTCAAAAAACCCGAGCCGAAAACACGAACACCCTCCTTTTGAGGTGACTGAATCACCTGAGGCCGCTCTTCCACAGCACACCTCATGCCTTCCCCTCAGCCAACCAAGCCAGTTGTGTGACGAAACCAACTTGACCCCAGTGACTAATTCATGTGTGTGACATAATGGGCCTGCCTCAATTAGCCTCCTCTGTTTGTATGTGTGTGTGTGTGTGTGTGTGTGTGTGTGTGTGTGTGTGTGAATAAGTAGCCGTGTGTATGTGTGTGGGTCAGTGTGTTCCTTTTTCCACAGTAAATGTTTAATTAGAGAAGGTCAGAGGTCATCCTGTCAGATCTGTGCCAATTACTCAACCTCTCAGACTGGAGGGAGCAATGGATCCTGAAATATCATTCCAATATGCTACAATCAGCATGAACACGAGTCATACCAAACACAAATTTCTGTACTTTATGTTTCCCAACTCAAAACCAAACACTATTTTTTAAAAGATAAGCTATGTACATTGAGTACAGTATGTTGATATAACTAATGCACTGCACATTCTTTGGTTGTTTCTCCTTCTCATTTTGAGTCACTGACCATTTAAATACCGAGCAGTAAGATAAACACAAACATGCATGACACGCAAATGGCTGTCCTTTAATGATGATTTAATGTACATGACAAAAAATGACTGATGATAATCTAGACACCAGTAACATATTTACAGATGACTTCAATTTTACAAATATTACAGTAAATACAAATTGCTGTAGACCTACATCTTTTCATCTTGTACTTTTGAAACGTGTACCTATACTTTTGAAAACTTCAAAAGCACATTAAAAGCCTTAAAGACTTTAAGATTTTGACTCTGTTTGTTATTTTAATGGGTCAGTGGCAGAGTGGGAGAGAAGGTGAAGATTAAGGCACATGGGGATGAGTTCACATGGTCTGACCAGTACACTCCACAAAGAAGGAACTGTAACAAAGGGAAACCTAAAACTCGCCTCTCTCTCTCTCTCTCTCTCTCACACACACACACTCTCTCTCTCTCACTCTCTCTCACTCTCTCCCCCCCCTTCTCTCCCTCCCTTGATCCCATTTCTTTTTCCCTGACAATCTCTGCATCTCTGTGAACAAGCAGTGTGAAGAAATTGAACCATAACAGTATCTTCTTCCTGGCCCTGTCCACTAGCATCACATCGCACTTTTGAACGATTAAAAACGCTCGCACATAAAAAGTCGCAATGTCAATGGAGTAAAAAGACAAAACAAAAAATCAATTAATGATTAAAAAAGATGATACCTTAAAGTTGATCTGAAATTTGATTATTAGTTTGAAAGGTCTATGTAAACCCAATTCAGAAATATCCAATGCTTAATCACCTGTGGGTGTCAACGGAGATCAACAGCTCTTTGCCTGTGAAATAGTTTCCATGGTGACAGGGATGTACTCTCTCTGGAGTCAGGGTTAAGCCGGTCCAGTTCAATTTTCTGCATCTGAAGAGAGGTAACTTACACTGCTGAAGTTCCATACTATGAGCGGAAAATGCCTACTGTCCTTTGCTGCATTTGAAATAACCAGATCACCACTGTATCAATAGCCATTTACGTTGCATTTAAGGGTTTTGTTACTGGATTTGTGATGTTGACCATTACAAATTTTAAGATTTTACATTTGCTTTGATGTAGCAATACACAATTGTCAATAATATTTGCATATTTTAGATAATGACGAACATTCACTCATCTGTCATACTCGTTCAATGAGAATTCCCTCCGACACCAGTTCACTTAATTCCCTTCTTACAGAGACTGTATCGTAATATGAATTAAACAGATGTACTGACTTCAGTAAGTCAAGTTTATACTTGTATGTTTTCACTAGCGCACACACACACACACACTGTTTATGGAGTTGGAAAGCATTGGAGATTTGGAGGCATGGCTTCAAACGATGCTCCAGTTCTGCTGTTATTATGCATCACCTGATGGAAAGGCTCACCCAATTTTTTTTGGTACACCTGCTGTGAGGGAGCTTTCAAAGTCACATTGAACCCTGGAAAGTGAAAACACTATGTCACTGTTTCATGTCTGTTATTTTTATGAGTAGCTCTGAATATCATTCCTGCGGTTATCTCATTTGGACGATCACACACCTGTGACTCAAAACAGCGTGTTGTGTTTCTTTGCGCTTTGGAGAAGCATATCGCAGCTGGCACCAACACCACCCACCCCACCCCTTCCTCCACCTACCCTTGCAACCCCCTGAACAGTGCTCCCCCACTTCTCAACCCTTTCTCTATAAATATCCTCGTCGTCCTTCAGGAGTCATAGTGACGTGTGCGTCACTCTCCAGGTGCTCTGTGGGTGGTCGCCATGGTTACCATGGTGGGATCACACCCAATCAAAAAATAGTCTGGCTCCAGAGGCCGTCCTCAAGGGTGATGCCAGGAATTGCAAGGAGAATCTTGTGTCCTTTTTTTCAAGAGCACAGGAAAGCTTAGTGTTTTGTTGTTCTTATCCTGTGCAGCAATGCGGTTAAGGGTGCAATAAATTCTACTGTTCTTATTGTGTCATAACTGACCACAGATCACAAATGTCTCCCTCTCAAGCAATGTAGCAAACACTAACTCCATTTTCACCAAGTAAGCAAAACAACCATGATATAACCATACTATTCCATAACCCTCTGCTTCTAGTGAACACATAACCTGTAGATTTGTGGCCAGTACTCTTTGAAAAGTTAACGGGTATGTTTGATTGCTGCATCATTGCAATTAATATTGTACCTTTGACACAGCTTAGTGTAGTATTCCTGAACAAAGTGTTACTCTGTCAGTTATATCCACTGTGTGTTCAAGAAAGTCACCCGATGCCAAAATTTCCTCAAACCTATCAGATGAGGAGGAGAATAAAGTTGTTTACATGCAGTTGAAGGACTCCTGTCATTAACACTCCACACACAGCTTACAACCATGTACATCTGATCTACACACAGAGACAAGCTTGAAAGTTCTGATAATGAATGAGAAGAATCTTATTTCACTGTTGAGTTTGTATATGGAAACCACTGGGAAAGACAAATATGAGTATGGATATTTCCCCGGTCTATGTGGGGTGCCCAGTAATAAATGGGTAAAGGTTTAATGAGCATGTGAGGCATGGGATGAATTCACCACCCAAGGACTGTTCTCCTCAGTGTCACAACTAATGAGCTCTTTAATGTTAACTATTATGTAGGGTGTCAATTATGGCCGGGGAAAATGAGATGCTTGAACCTCAATGTCACTGCTCGCTATGGCAACAGCTTGCTCTCATGCTTCTATCAGCATCAGCCAAAAAGAAAAAAAAAAAGTAGAGGCTTTGATGACATTAGCTGGACAGCATGGTGAAATGCCTATTTTTCTCGTGTGTGTGTGTGTGTGTCCTTGTTTGTTTGTCCTTGTGTAACAAATCCAGGGCGGTCATCCTGAACATCTGCAGAGAGAAAAAAAAAATCTTTTTAAGTGTAAATAGTAACCCACCATGACTGTTTAATGGGCATGTCGACTGTGGTCTGAGCATAGCTGAATCAATACCATGAAACAGAGGGAATATTCTCAGAATGTTTGTGCTACTTTGTGCCCATCTTGGATGGCTGCAAGGCCCGGTGGCTGTGGTCATTAACCTTTAAAACAGTACGCTGTGAAATGATATAAACTGGGACAACGACGTGAATGGATGTACATCAAGATAACCAAATGAGGAGGTTTGTTTCAACACCATGCACGAGGCCAGGTACAATATTACAGATGTTGATACAAAAAAAAAAAAACCCTCACAAAATCTGGTTGTTGGTTAAAACAGCCCCCATATTATAAAATATAACTGGGTCATACTGCTTTTATGATTAATGTGTCTCCACCACAATGTCAGATCATTTGACATGGTATAGAGCCCTCTCCACATACTCCACAAATTCTTACTATTCTCTATCCAAAAATGGATTTTGGATGGAATTGTAAATGTTTTCAGTTGTAATAAACAATATCACAGTATTTTCAATCTGGATAAAGCACAGGATAAGCTTGTTTTGATGTGTCATTTTTTCCGTTCCTTGAACCGGTTCAAAGCCTTGATTGAAATGTGAGTTACAATCCAAACATATATGTGACATTTTAAAACTCTTCACTTCAATACTTATGTTTCAATACTTACATTGTCCTACACATTCAATATGAGGTATTTTTTTGACATTTTGATTCAATTTTAAATCTGGAATCCAAAATATACATTGACGTCCAAAAAAAATAATTATATTAAATCTTTTATATTGAAATATCTCATTAACAAATAAATGAGTGACAGACACTTCTCCACATTCAAGAATTTCTTGCATTCAGATGAAATAATTTTGACAAAGTCTCTGATGAAGATTTAAGTTGGATATTTAACTTAAGAACAGCAGATTGAAGGTATATATTTAATGCCACAATAAATATGTGTTCCACTGCTCAGATATGTACCATTTAAGTAAAACACATGTTTTTTCTAAATATTTACATGGAAGAACAGAAATACATTATATTATGTGTTACATATATGATTATGTATTTTAATCTAACAAATCAAATCTGATCATAGAGTTGGGCAAAAGCTACATATTTAGCATGATGTTATATCGTATTTACTTTATATCTCACTGATAAACTGTATCTAATGTATTTCAGTTGACAGATTTAGAACTTAAGTTAAAATATGAGGAGACACAGATTTCATTTCACATTTAGCCACAGATCTCTAAATGAATCCCTTAAGCAGGAGCTGCTATTATTTTCTTATGTTATCATCATTTTTCATTCTAGAGCCTGTGGGTCATCCATTCATTTGGCCCGAAATAATCAATAGGCACTATCAGTAGGTACAAAGGCTGTATTATACAAAATGCTGGCTGTGTACTCTTGGAACGCCTGGTTAAACAATCTGTGGTCCCTTAGTCAGGGGGCCAATGGGCAGCCTTCATAGTCTGTCTATATTTAGGCCTGTTGAGAACAGCTCTGAATGATAAGGTTCTATGAAGGCTGTCAAGCCAAGCCATCTTTGGATTTAGGCCACTGTAAACTCAGCCTTTTTGGAGCTGAGGAAATAAGCTACAGCTGTTATTTTGTTTTTCCTGCAATGAAATATATCAGAGATCCTAGCAAACACATGGGTCGGAGATCATCGCAGTTCAGATAGCAGACCTTTCCATTGAAAACAGCAGTATGTTACCAATGGGGTCACATGGTCTGAGTTCAAAACGTCATCCCATGAGTAGAGGTCAGATAAAAACAATAAATATAGGTAAACTAACACTTTAAATCAATCTTATTGTTCTTCTTTTACTGAAATAACCACATAGCAATACAAGAAATGTTATTCACTTTGAGAGGATGAAAGTCACAGAGGAAAACAAAATCCTGCTCTGGTGATTCCTTGCAGATTTGTGCCAAATTTCTGCATGTGAGCTAATCCTAATGCATTTGTTTTTACATCTGTGAAGTATATGCATAAAATCTGCTGGTGGAGTTATTTGGAATATTATGATAACATGCTACCACATGCTGCAAAAATGACAAACATGGAGTTGTTTGATTTATGTACATGTTTGATGAACATAGTAACATAGTAGACTATAAATATGCCATAATAATAAATTTAGACCAAAATACTAAAAAAAAAATCCCCAGGTTACTTTGACTCCCTTGGTGTCCTTATTTAAATCAGGACATTTTGGACTGCTTTCAGACACTTCCTGCAGAGTCGGGTGTCACAGAGATATATAGGCTCATTTCCAGTGATGAACAGTCAGACAGTCAGAGGACACTGAAGTACCACAGACACCTGCTCCTCTCAGCCATAAGACCTACGATACCACACAAGCACTTCAGCTCTATCTGACAAAAAGCACAGATACCGTCCTTACGGGAAGAGATGACAATGTTATCTTTAGAAATGGCACAAAATACAAACTGTCATGCCTGGAATTTGGTTTCTGTTGATCTTCCAAAAAAAAAAAAAAAAACTACAGTGAGGCACTAACCTAACCTTTTACAGTCTGACGTGTTTTTAAATGACGCGTAAGTTCATTCAGAGAATTCAAGCCAAGCTTTTATACCTACAATGAAGAGTCTTTATTCAACAATGTTCTGAATAGAAAAATCATTTTGGCCAAAATTAGATAATGGGCGAAGTATAAAAGCTTAATTTGGTGGCATGATGAATAGCTACAGGTTGTGAGGTTAATCAGGGTGTGAGGGTATTCACAACAGCAGCTGGTAATCATAACAGTAAACAGATGTTGAGGCTCTGGTGGAATGTATAGATATTATTTGAGTCACGTTTACTGGTGACTCTGTTGGTCCTTAGCAGGTAGCCTATTTTGATTTAAATATTTTAGTCTTATCTTTAGACAGTTGCTGCTGCACAGGTACTCCAACAGGCTGTTGTTGTTGTTGTTGTACAGACCAGTGACTATCAGTGTAAATCAGTATCACATGATATTGATATGTAATGGATTTAAAATCAAAAACGACCTTACATTCTTACACACAGTTTAATTGCTGTCTAATAAAACAAAAAAAATCTACAATTAACAAATTGATTTCATTGTAACTAATAAAAAGCTTCTAGACGAACAATTGAGCTCACTGAATTGGAAAATTGACCGTTTCCATCAGATACATTACCAGATACAAGCATTCCTGACAGATCAATGGATTTAGTCTCTGAATTCGACATCAGCTCCGGCGATATGGATCACTGAAATACAAAATAATAAAACTGAACTGTTCCATAAAATAGTGAAGCAATGTCTTTTGTGGTCTCTTGTATTTGGATTGTATTATGTTCTGGTTTTTTTTCCCCTCTGATATGTAAACAGTGTTCTGGTCAGGAAGAAGTGTTATTTAATGTGGCAAGAGCTCTTCCAGGAAAGCACGTCCAGGTCATGTCATACAGAGAGGCGCAATGGGAGACAGGCAAACTGTATCTCCGATTTCACTTTCTGTTATTTTTTTTTTCCACAATGACTCGTGAGAGCAGGATAGTGGGAGAAGAATGTTAAAGAGCTAGCCTTTAGGCCACATACAGACTCAAATGAGATGACTTCCATCTTGCGATACTTGTTGAATATTATGCGCTGATATGGGATGTGGCATCAGGCTTTCCTGCATCGTCAGCAAAGAGTTTTGGTTTCTCTGGCTCCCACCATACAGAGTCCTCATCCACACAGCAAAGAATGAGTCACTTCTGAGAGCCAGCCGTCTGCTGATTTCCCCTCCCTCCCTCCACCGCCCAATTTCCATGGAGACGCCCTTATGCTCAAATTCAATAAATCCGTGCAGTGTAAGTGGAGAGTTCTTGTTAATGGGGTGAGGTCATATAGAAGGGTCTCAGCTTCCAAGTCAAGCAAGCAATTACCACCAGTGATCAGTCTGCACCAATTCCCGTTTCAGCAAATCTAACAGGAGCGAGTCTGAAACCACTTTGGTGGTTTAATCATGGAATTTATACTTTACTGTTGGATCATTTTAGAGAAGGAAGGAACTATCAAACCAAGTGCCAACTATAGTTTACAAAATGCAAAATTAAAAAGTTCCAAGTGCAAAATGAAGGGTTTCGAGGGCTTAGGATTGGCGCCCTCAGGCAGCTACTGTAACATTGCCAGAGATGCGGCAGATTCTCTCATCCCCGCAAGCTTACTTTCAATGTATCCCCTGCATGGCGGTTTGTATGACATCATGCGATGACAATTTTAATTGGTCCCTGTTCAATCTTACTGAGCTCTGTTGTCATGTTTGGAGAGAGAAAGCTGGAGTTTTCCAGTGTAACCAGGGCAACAGTGAAGTCACAGAAATCCCACTGGCTCATTTGTGTGATGGAGCCAAGTGCATCCTTCTATACTCCCTTTATAATGAATCAACCCAAGGGGGCAAATGACTTTATTACTGTGAATCAGCAATGTCTCAAATAATAATAAAAACATTATGCAACAACAAAAGAACTGTTTTCGCATTGCCCATGTTATTTGGCACAGGTTGCCAAGCTTGTCATTTGAAGCCATCACCCTTGGCTCATCCAATATCACACTGTCAGCCTTTCCCTGACCATACCCTATGCTTCCTATGGTTTTACAATAGCAACCTCAAGGAGCCATGGGGAAGGAGAGTTAATGCTAGACCTGTGAAATTCAGCCCTTGCAACTGGGTTTGGGTTACCCCGTTTTTGCAGGCTGAACTGTTGCGCATGGCTCTGTGGTCCCCCCTTTGCTGCACTGAACCCTCCCAGCCAGGCTTTTAAAGCAACTTGAAGGGTATTGGGTTGCCAGTTTCTCTCTTTAATTCCTAAAAGGTCAGAGCTGCTCCAGTTTCCATGTCTGAGACAGCCTATTTGGCAACCTTGGCCGTGTTGGCATGAGGGACTCTAGTGACACACAAAACAAGAAATGGGAACCTTTCTCTCATGCTGTGTGTTTGCAAAATAGCTTTTTAATCATCCAGTGATGATCAACGGTTACCTCAGTCATTTGCAATTTGGGGTGTCTCTGTCCTTTCACCTTAACCACATCTAAATTCAGGTTTTTACTTTTTGTTCATGCCAGTCATAAGAAGCTGATTAGAGCCCGTGTTGTCTGGCTTGAATTAATTAGCGTACATTTGAATGCACCACCTGTGCAGATGCATATCAATTTCTTTGCATTAGCATATTACTTTCTCTCTTATCAGTCACATATCTGGGAAGCCAGAAATATATATATATATCTCCTCTTGAAGGTAAAAGAAACCCCACGAGCATGCTGAACACCCACATCTTTAGAGATATTTTCATCTAAAGGGCATATGAGTGATAATTTACTCCCACTAACCTCAGAGAATAAGAGAAAAACTCCCTTATAACGGCTACAAAATCCCCAGGAAGGCACTTTCACTTCTGCTCTGTCGCTTTCACTTCCTCTCACTACCCATCACTGTGCTGGCTGACTGTACACGTCTTACTACAGAGCAGAGTTCACTTGTTTACAAAAGCTACGACGAGGCAAAGGAAGTTTTCGCACTTTCAGTTGTCGAAGAGAAGGAATAGATGTAATCTACCGAAATTCTACAAATGACAGACCTGACTAAAAACAAGAGAGACAGATAGGGTAGAGTCTGTGTTAAATCAAAACAACAAGGTTTAGACTTCAGTCATCACAAAAAAAAGCCCTTTCACTTCAAAGGGAGGAGGAGTTAACCAGAGGTTTACACAGTGTGTTGTTTCGCAAGTCCGTTGTACAGTTTGTGGTGAACGACATCTACAAATCTAACGTAAAAAAAAAAAAATCCCCATTTCTTTCTCTCTTTCTTTCTTTTCTTTCTTTCTTTCTTTCTTTCTTTCTTTCTTTCTTTCTTTCTTTCTTTTACCAACATCAGACTGAGTATTTGAGTATTTCTCTCATGCATAATTAAGTTATGGTTCAGCTCCATTAAATTGAGGAAAATAATTTCATGGCTCATTAGAACTGCCATATTTAAACCTGAGAAGCAACATTCCAGTGTTGTTTTTGAATTCAAATTTAACTTGACCAAAACATTAGATGCGATAGGCATTTGTGAGGTCTCTCAATTATGGGTCTGGGATCAGTTTTCTCTTGGTCTCTGTGGACCTATTTGACGTTAAATGTCTTGACAGAGGAATTTTGGTGTGATTGTGTGAGCGTGTGATGTATGTTGGGTGTATTTTTGATGAACTTAGCACAGTAATTTTTTGCTGTCTCATGAATGAGTATCAATAGTTCTATTATTGTAATTTCAGGTGGGGAACATCAGGGACTATGTCCAAGATGGCATCTACAGAGGGCACTGGGATGATGTCTGTCATTGAAGTGTTTGTAACCTTCACAGACCTTTTTATTACACAACACAAATAGAACTCATCGTTTAAATCTCTTAGCACAATTTTATGCCTCAGTGATATTTAGATTAACCTCAGCCTTTTCACTACAGAAATCAGCAGCCTTTACCTGTGTCTCCACGACAACAACTCAAATTATTGAGCATTGTTTCCCCATAATCCATCTGGAGCATTTGCTGGCCACATGGTGTGGCTGAGACAAGTGCTCATTTTGTTTCGTTTCACTGCACAGAAAATATGATTAACATCAGCCTGTTTCTGCTCACCTTCATCAGGGCATACAAAACAGCCTGGCTGCTGTCTGAAGATAATAATAATATGGATCATCAGCAACCAAAACACATGTTCAGATACAAGGGCAGTTCTTCCTCTTCTTCTTCTTTTTTCTTTTTTTTTTTTATAGAGGATGTGTGTTAGTGTTAGAAAGAAAGAGACACAGACAGAGAGAGAGAGAGAGAGAGAGGATGAACATTTCTATATGTATATGTGTGTATACGTGTGTAGGTTAGATGATTATCTTAAATCTATCAAATTGTAAAGGTTGGCATTGACCATGGAGAAATGCACAGAGAAACATGAAAAGAGTGAAACAGAGAAAGTTAGATGGTTATCTGAATACAGTAAACACACTTCTGTGTGATAAAGGAGCTTTATTCACTGGTTAACTTACAATACAAAACAGTGATGATACTCCATTTAAACTAAATCTATGTTATACTGTTAGTGGTGCTGTAGCTAAGTATTCCTCTCCAGACAAGAGTCTGAGCATAGAAATAAACACATACTTATATTACAGGCGGTAACTTAAAAAAAAAAAGAAAAGCCTGCTTTCAATAACAGTATGATGTCGGCAACACACATCACAATGAGGTCATTTTGAAAAGGAAGCGGTTAAGATTTGAAAAAGACATATAAACTATAGCATCCCACATGTTGTTATACGTCTCTTTGTCATCTATTGAGGTCAGGATTATTTTAAAACAGGAAATTGGACAATTTTTTTTATGCGGAATCTAAATTAATGCTCCTCTATATGAGTTTTTGATTATTCAGATTATTTATTCTGCTGAGGACATGACGCGGACACCTTGAGTCACACGAGTGTCCCACAGTTGCCCAGAGGGACCTTGGCTTTTTGGCCTGTGTTAAAACGTATTCCCTTGTTCTTTTCTCCTGCCTTAAATCTGTTCCTGCAATGTCTCGCTCCCTGTACCCACCGCTGAGATGACTCAGTATTACACCTGAGGTGCTTTCTCATCTCACCATGTACCACTGTGGAATTTTCCTTTTTCTCATCCTAGACTTTTCCCTTCATAGCCCCTAGCTCTCATCACACTGTTAATCTATCTCTCTTTCTTTCTTTCTTTCTTTCTTTCTTTCTTTCTTTCTTTCTTTCTTTCTTTCTTTCTTTCTTTCTCTCTTTCTTTTTCTGTGGTTTTAGTTCATCTGAGTCTAGACAGTGATGTCAAACAGCCCAACACCTACACACATTTCAGCCAACTTGCATCAAAACAGACCTCTATGCATCTTCAGACTCACTCCAGACTGTCAGAGGGAGAGACAGGAAGAGAAGGGGAGAGAGGGAGACAGAAGCAGACATGTTGTCTTTTCCCTTTGTTGGTCAGAGATGGGCCCGCATCCAGGAAACCTGAAAGGCAGAGCAAGAAAGCAATTCAAGACAAACATTATCATTAAAGAGGCAACACCACGAGGACGTTCTGTTTAGTTTGTGAGAACAGGGACAATGTAGGTCACCGATCATTTTTTGCAGTAACTCAAAGTAGGCCAGGAGAGTACACCGTCAAGTTTTAATTTGCTCATAAACCCCGCTCTAAGATGATCTAACGCGTGCTGTAAACTTTTATTGACTGGGAAGAAAATGACTTTGAATCGTAGCTATGAGCTTAAAGTTTAAACAAAGGAACATACACACAGTGGCTTGTGATTGTCTCTCTGACTGATTCTGGACCTGTTCTTCTTTTAGCCTCCCATCACTTTTGGTTCAGTTTGACCCACTCTGCATTTCATGTCATTGACATTTATCTAACATTGTTTTTTCAACCTTTTCAACAAGATTTGGAGAAATTGAACCAACTAAGAAATGCGAAAAACAGCCTTATATCTTTGGAAATGTGATTATACAAAGTTTGGGTTAAGGTCAATATGTCTCCGTGTCAAGAGAACAGGAGAAAATAAATAAATGTTTTTCTCCATTTCTCCATATTTCTGTTTCTCAAAAAGCCTGCTTTATAAAGGCCTGTGATGAGAGAATATATGTATGATATATTTTATTTGTCCTGAGTATACAATTTTTTTTACATAATGTCCAGAATGACACACTGTCTGTTCACAGACACACACACTCAAACACACACACACACACACACACACACACACACTGTTCTGATGTTGCCTCATGAGGTAATGTTTACATATTAAGTCCTTGTGGATTCAGTACATGAGTCATAAACTCATTACAGACATGGCGTGGTGACAAACAGTCAATGGGTTGAACTCCTGTTCTCTGTCTTTCTCTTTATCTCCTCCTCGTAATCCAGGGCCACAACACCTGTAGGCAAGTCCACAGCCGGTCAGCTGAAAGAGGCAGCGTGGACGTGCCAGGCTATTTGTGACAGGGTCATGACCCCATCAGTACAGGCTTATCCGTGAGCAGGCAACACCAGCCGGGACTGCGATTAAAACACCACAGGGCAGCTGCTCCACCGCCTTCCTCAAAACTCCTCGGTAATGAAGAGAGGGGGGGGGGGTAAGAGGAATGGATCTTCCACAGTGTTCGTCAGCCAAAACCCTCTGAAGAGCTTATTAAGGGAGAGAGAACACGCATGAACACAAACAGTAACATGGCAGCAAAGTCTGCCACACGACTTAAGCCGTTCGGTAATCTGTCGCGACATCACTACGCTCTCATCCTCCAACCCCCTCCACACACACACGCACACACACACACACATACACTCCCCCCAGGGCCTGTATGAGACAACTCTCACATGACACTGGTGTGAAGACGCCTTACCCCTCCCCTTATGCTGCCTCTTATCCAGTTATGCACCTCCCAGCCTGGACCTGAAATAACTAGGGCTAGCCTCCAGTACCAGAGCATATCTGACTGCACAAACACATGGGGCTCAGTGTAGCCTGCCCCATCACTAATGGACAGGAGATGGAGACCTGTATTCAGCTGCTCTCAAGAATAGACTAGTGATACATTCATCTAATCAGCCTAACGCCACTGCTACACGTACACACGTACACACACACACACACACACACACACACACACACACACATACAAACACACGTTGACGTAGACAGGTACACACAGTCACTCATGTGAATTTAAATTCAGGTAAACAGAATACACTGACAGGAATACCGACTTTCTTTTGCCCGTAACACTACAACGGCATGATATGTCTGAATATATTATGAAATATACAAAAAAAAAAAAAAAAGAAGACTGAACATATCTATACACAATGTATACGTCAATCATATCAAAACTTGAATAATTAGTTCTGGAGGAGAAGAGAGAAGACTAGCTTTGCAGCACCTTACTTAAAATACTTAATCAATGACCAAAGAGACAATAAGCACAAATCGCTTGTATCAAGTACTAATACATGTGTAAAAACATGTGACTTTAAAGAAATGTCTTGTTTTTCAAGGTGGAACGTCATTGTGTATTCACGAGCGTTGAGGTTTATCCCTTAGTAAATATGTCAGCTGTTACCATTGTATTCAACACCCAGCCATGTCATAGACAATTTGTTTTGAATATGGAAGAAGATACTTTGAAATATGTAAGCATTACAGAGAAAAAAAAAACAACAACAAAAAAACCCCCGGTGCATTCTTTGCCTTTCATTTAAATAGGCCACCTTTCATGTGTAAGGTTGCATTTATGTATGTACAGGAAGCAGATTATTTAATGAAAATCGTCTTTTGGTCCCTTGAGATGCAACAATGACTATTTTTGGTTTGTCAGAAACCGTGGGCTGAGAGATGAAGGGGAAAGCCTTCACACACACACACATCTTCTCTGGCCTCTCTCCCTCCACTTCTCCTCCTGTTCTCTCCCTTCTCTCTGCCTGCTATCTTTTATCCGATACGCACCAACTACTCTTTTTCAAAGAGCCCCAAAAGTAGGACACAAACTTTAGAAAGAAAGGGTGGCAGTGATGGGGGTGTGGATGTGTGTGTGTGTTTGGGGGGAGCGGGGATGGGGGGAGGTTAAAGAGTACAAACATCACAGAGGCTCTACAGCACATTTTTAAACTAAATGATGGATTGGGATGGGGATGTGAGACTTTTTAAATCCAATCTCACTTTCATCTTTTTGCTTAATGTGATTTGAGAGTGATATGGTTGTCACGCCTGATGTCGTTGCCTGATTCACCGTTGATCTCGATGTGAAGGCTCTCTTTGATCGATTTCAGCCTGACATTATCCCCTTTTTGCTTCTTATAATTGCCGTAGGTAATGACATTAACTTTTTTTTTTCCTGTCAATTCCCCCCCCGAGCCATCATCGCTACCTGTCATCATTATCATCATCATCATCATCATCATCATCATCATCATCATCATCATCATCATCATCATCATCCCTATTGTTTCGACGGTTACAGACTCAACACCATATCTGAACATGTGGCAGTGGGAGGATAGGTGCTTGACTGCAGATGCTGTGTGCTTTAATATAGCAGATAAGAAGGGCAGAGATATGAGAGGAGATTGCCTGGCCCTTGTTTTGAGTGCTGAGCCGCTCTTGGCAGCTTGACTGAGTGCTAAGGCCTTATCTGAGCCACCAGGAAGGCAGTCTGGCAGGTCTGAGCAGCTCTGATGCATGGAGGAGATAAGGATACAGCCAGAAAGCTCGTAGCAGATGACAGGGCTGATGGGCCATCGGGAGCGTGCCAGTAACTGCGGCTGCCCGGAGAAAGAAAGTGCCCGTTGGAAAATTTCGGGCCTTAGACCTGGGTTAGTAACTTGTTTCTCTTCAGTAACGGGTGGCACCTCGCGTCAACATCAACCATGTGAAGAAAGAAGGTTATTGAAAATGAGAGATAAATATTTGCTCAGGTTTTGGAAGCCGGGACAAAATATGAGTCTTTGTGAATGGCCAACAACTTTTTAAGAGAAGTATAGAATTACAGTGGAAGAGAAAACATAAAATACACAAATCCATCTCTTACAACTATAGGTACACCCAACCAGTCACACCAAAAAAAGAAAACTCAGAGGAACCTTCTAGAACAGAGTGTCACTGCATGGAGAGTGTCACTGGAGGCTGCCAAACGGGGTGATAGGGCAGTGGTGGCAGGCAGGTGTGAGGTTGTGTGTTGAGAGAGGACCTGTCCTGAGGCCCAGGTCCTGCTCTCCAGTCCTCTCTGCTCAGTCTCACTGCAGGGAGATCATTCCAGTCCTCTCATTCCATTCTCAAACAGAAGTGCTGAAACGCTGCTGGGAGGGAGGGAAGGAGGGAAGGGGGTGAGTGGGTGGGTGGGTGGATGAACCTCTTGCTTGGGTTATTTATGGCAGAGCAATGAGGCAGCTGTTGTGACACCTCTCAGGCAACTGTCTGACCAGTCTTGCACTTGTGCCTGATGAGTATGGAAAGCAGAGAATGAGAGAGGGAGAGAGAGAGAGAGAGAGCATCTCTGTTTCCATTTGCCATATGTATTTGTCTGTGTGTGTGTGTGTGTGTGTGTGTGTGACAGGGGTCTTACGCTATTATATTACTCCTATCAGACTGTCCAGGTTGGCATTGGGCATCGAGAAGTGTTTGTGCATAAACAGAGCCAGGTTACCATGGCTGCATGTCTGTTCTTTAATACACAACTGTAGAGTGCTATTTTTGGGCTGAGGTGGGATTTCCAGAGAAAGCAGCTCAGTCACGGGCTGTAATCCAATCCAAATATGCCCACCGTGCCTATTGTCTGTCTTTTGTCACATGACATTAAGACTTCCGAAAAACTCAATGCCCTCTCTCACAAAATATGACCTGGAAAATCGCACACATTAGTCAAACAGCATCCACAGCCAAAAAATACAGAGCATGTGTAGTTTTTCAACAATGTAGGAGTCATGTACACCTACACATACATCTCTGAATTTTGTGGCCTCAATACCATTTGCTGTATTAGAAACATCAGTGTCATGATAGGAGTACCATATCTGATGTTATATGATTATTATTATTATTATTATTATTATTATTATTATTATTATTATTATTATTATTTTCTCCTTGTTACCCTCTTGCTTTAAAATGTGATACCAGTACATGCCTGGGTCAGAAGTTCATGGTTTGTGGATGTGCCTTTATTTAAGGGTTGAGAACGAGCAAAAACGGCATTTGCGTCAGCTTGCTGACAATCACAATAGCTTGTTGTTTGATCCCAGAGGAAGTCATGCACCCCCTGGACAACTCCTGACCTGACTATTATCTCCTCCTGCGCATTTAATCAAAAACTACAAAAAAAAAACCCCAAAAAAAACACTTTGGCTTTTGAACATTAATCCTCTTTGCTGGTTCAAACCCTAATGAGTATGAGCACCTTTGCCATCCTTTTTCATTATGATAATAGTGACCAAGTCAACCTGAGGGACCTAAAGTTGTTTGTTTTGTCTCAACAGATGACATCAGCATGACGGTGTTAGGTCTACAGCTGAAGATTAGAGTCACCTGTCTGCATAAACTCTGGAAGAAGACAGAGACAGAGAGAGAGACAGAGAGACAGAGACAGAGAGAGAGACAGAGAGATCTGTCATTAGTATGGCAGAGGGTTTTATCCAGATGGACAGAATATCAGTTGGTCAAACATGAAGACTGATGACATAAATTGTCACTGAGGGTGAGAACAGAGGAAAGCCAAGGCATTGTTATAGAAAAATTATATCCTTGTTATACTGCCCCCCCCCCCCGCCCCGCCCCTCCCCTCCCTCTCTGTAATCAGAGACAGGCGTCTAGAAAGTGTATAGACACACACACCACATAACTTTGAGCTGAGTGTTTCCTTTGATCAATCAGCAAAAGGAAGTTGAATAACACTGCAAGATCCCTCCCACTTCCCTTTTCCAGTCTAGTGGAGTTGACATAAGTCTGAGGAAATGACGATCATGTTTGTTTTCTAATAAAACAAGCTCTTTTTAGTTCATCCAAACAGATAACAAATCGCTGTGACTGTCATTATAACCAAGGATAAAAAGAAATGCTCGGTTGGAGCAGGGATATTAGTTGGAGATGAAAGACAGTAGTGAGCTTATATCTTAGTTTCAGTTCTACTTTCCTGAGGAACTAGTAAAACGAAAGCTATGTCTTCAAGACATCTCCATTTGCACACATCTTCATTGAGGTCCAGTACAGTCCAAGATACTGGGATCTATCACAAAATCTTAGCACACTTCAAAATGTCCACTATATGAAAATCGTAACACTTCGGCAATGTTTGTTTTTCATGTTTGTTTGCTGAGTTGTTTTGCTGTTCAGTCCAGCTGAATGAGTCTTTGTGTGTGTGTGTGTGTGTGTGTGTGTGTGTGTGTGTGTGTGTGTGTGTGTGTGTGTGTGTGTGTGTGTGTGTGTGTGTGTGTGTGTGAGAGGAGGGCTGCTGAGCTGGCAGACTGACAGCTCTTCCTGTTAGAACACGACGGGATGTTTCCAGGAACCCAGACTCTCTCCCTCCCTCCCTCCCCTTCTCCTTCCTCCCTCCCTCCCCTCCTCTTCCCTCCCACAATCCCCTGAACTCTGAGAGCAGGGCCACGGCTGAAGGAAAACATGATTGGGAGAAAAGTGCTGCCACAGCTTTCCCTTTAGTTTGCCAAAGGCCGAGAGAGAGAAGACAGACAGGGAAACATTGACACTTTATTGTTTGAACAGACACACAGAAAGACAGTGTGAGAAGTACAAAGTGTTTGTATGATGTATGTCTGTAAGAATGTAAAAGAGAAAGGGAGAGGGGAAACAGAGAGAGACAGACAGAGAGAGAGAGAAAGAAAGAGACAGAGAAAGAGAGAGAGAGAAAGAGAGAGAGAGAGAGAGAGAGAGAGAGAGAGAGAGAGAGAGAGAGAAAGAGAAAGAGAAAGAGAGAGAGAGAGAGAGAGAAACTTGTCTTTAGGGCAGATTTTTCCTGTGAAATTTTGGAGCTGCCGCAATTAAGAGGAAGACAATGGTGTGAATACCTTTCTCTCTCTCTCTCTGTCTGTGTGTGTGTGTGTGTGTGTGTACGTGTTTGTGCACAGCACTACCGCAGCAAAATATGGACTAAAGCTACGCCACTGATCCCTCCTTTTGAGGTTGGGTGCCAGATACCTCCCAGCACTGCCTCTGCTTAGTCAACTGCCTGGCTCTCTTCCCAAGACTCAGATTGAGTTTTCTGCCTCTGCAATTCACTCTTTTTAAGTTGCAAGTGTCAAAGTCGACAGAGGTGTCCTTGACTGGCTCAACAGACGGCAAGATATCTGATCCAGGTCTATAAATCCCCATCTTCTGGGGAAACAAACCGATCTACTCAGCTAAACTCTCTCAATGCTACTCTGTCGTACACTCACTTAGTGTGGATGGCATTACACTCCAACACCCCCTCACATTTAAATATAACTAATTAACAGGGGCAGTTGTCAACGTGGATGCTGCCATAGCTTCTTCATGAAATGCACATGCAAACTATCTATCTATCTATCTATCTATCTATCTATCTATCTATCTATCTATCTATCTATCTATCTATCTATCTATCTATCTATCTATCTATCTACCTCTCAACAACATAAATAGTTCTAAGGCAGTATATCATTACCTTTGTTGCTACATAACCAAACTAAAGTACACCTTCTTAGCGGAGCATTTGAGGCCCCCTCTCAAGGTCTGGCAGAGGGGGATGTATAGACCCTCTGGAATGATCCTGTGCCACTCAACTGAGGGTAAGGCTACTCTACAGTTGGCTCTTAAAATAGCATGCAGGTCTGACATGCTGTTTGTACGCTTATCTTAGCCAACATTAGTAAATGGAACTTCTGCTACAGTCCAAAAAAGATTCACAGATGTTTTCTCCAAAGTTCTTCCACGCAACTGACATCATCCATCTTCTGTCACTCTTCTCCTACGAGCAAAAATACTATGATTTCATTATAAACATTTGAAACTCAGAGTTTTTTTTTTTTTTTTGAATGATCTGTGACATCCGAACAGAGTGAAATCCTAGATGTGGAGTTATGATATGCGACAATGCTGTTAAATGCTTGTCAACGGAGGACTTCATTGATAGATCTCACAGAGATATTTATGTAAGGAGGCCAAGCTGAGATGTATGGCCAAAATAGCATTTACAAACTGAGGGGTGGGTATGGTTACAGACACATAAACAGAATGGGCTCCAGTTAAAGCCCTGTTTAAATATACACTTTATCGTATCCAGATAAAGACCCAAAGGGTATGCCAAAACGGTCTCACGTGGACTTGCTGTAGCAGAGAGCAAGAGGAGGTGCAAATGTTAGGAGTCATTGCTGAAAAGGCTTTGCCCCTCCCTTGACTTAATTTAACCTTACATCTCACTATATCACATACAAGTACAGGAACAGCATTAGCAAGCACTGAGAAGTAGGCTGAGAGAGAGTTCATGCATCAGCCAAAGTTCAGTACAGCTTGTCAGTGCACTAGATCTGAAACACAAGCCTATGGCCCACATACTGACTGGGCTAACAGAACCTGGAGATGGCATTCATGCCTATAAATGTCACTGTTCATTCCGACAGAGCAGAAAGAAAGTTATTTAAGCGTTACTGCACTGTTAGAGGTCTTGGTTGAACCTCTACAGTTAAAGTAATTAAGCTATTGTTTTAATTGTTTGATTCAAATTGGACAGTTTTCAGAATATTTCATACTCTTTGTCACGCTGGTGGTGTGGTGCAGGACCCAAGTGCAAAGACACGATGATTGAAGTGACAAAACGGAAGACTTTACTGAAACTGAAGATTAAAATACAAGTGCAAACTGATAACAAAGGCCGATAACAAAAGGTGCAGCGTAACAGTGCGCAAAATACACAAACAACGATAGACAAAGACAAGGCAAACACTAGGACTTAAATAGAGGGAGAACTAAACAGGGCAACACAGGATTGGTAGAAATTAGCAAGGTAATAATTGGACAAACAGGTACAGGTGAGGGGCGGAGACAGACAGAGAACAGGAGCACAAAGACATGTCAAACCAAAAGTCCAAAATGGCGGTGCAGGTTGTGACACTCTTTTCCTTCACTTAAAAAAAAAAAAAACCTTAAAATTGACGTTTTCGTTTTTTCCTCCTCCTTTGTCTTCCACTCTTCTAGAGAACTCCTTTTTCTCTCAACATTGACCTAAAGGACACAAATTCTTTAGTAAACACTGTTGGGATTTGGCAGTGAAGCACTGTAGTAATTTGCACGTCAAACCATCACTTTTCCAATTGGGACAATTTGTGAATCAAAGGACCGGTCGTAAACGCTAAAAAGCATACCGTGCGGTATTTACATTGAAACGCATACACGCCAAGTGCCTCTCCTCTTCTACAGAGCTTTGATTGTTTTCTGCCGTTGCCTGTGCTTTCACCAGCGTGTGTATCAACACTGCCTCATAACACTCTCCCTCTGCTGACAGCACTGTCATTCCAACAATGTGTGTTACAACCAGCCCTGTTTCACTGGGCCACAGAGCAGAACTTTCCAGAAGCAGGTGTTGCAGCTGCTGCATGCTGTCTGTGCTGAAATGCTGCCAAGAAAAAGATCCTCCCTTGCTCAATACACATCCTCAAATGTATACTTTCCAACACACATACTCTCTCTCTCTCTCTCACACACACACACACACACACACGCAGTCAGATCCACAAAAGCACACCCACCCAACACGTACACACATAGTCTCTCTCTTGGCAACATGCCCAGTGAACTCAAACATAGAAATATCCCCTCCCATCCAAACATATCCTGCCTGACTCTGCGGTCAGCTTTCCATGTGGCGTCGGATGACATTGGATAGTTTGCTTCCCACAATTTCAGCCTCCCTGCCAGGGCAGCGAGGGGAGGGGAGGTGGGGAGGCGGGGGAGGGGGGGCAGAGGAGGAGGGGGGGGGGTAGGCGAGCCTTTCCTTCTGGTGTTATTACTCAGTTCCAGATGTGCACAAACAATGAGAGTGAAAGAGAGATCCTCGTGTTCCCAGCGCTCGCCGCATCCAAGCACAACCTATTATTAACATTTTTTCTGTTCGGGAAAGCACGAGAGGGAGAGCGAGAGTGCATACCTTCTGCTGCGGGTCACGGTCCAACAAATACCTTCACGGGATAGTCAAGGACTGGGTGGGGGTGTCGGCACTTTTTACCCTTAGCTGCTGATGTAGGTTGATTTGAGTGTTCTGCTCGCTTGAGTGTACTCAGAATTGTGTTTGTGTTTGGGCTGATTCTCAGATTAAGAGAGTTCAGCCTTTCAGTACTGGACAGTATATCAAAAGGGAGTACTTGATTAGCAAACCCAGAAGGGAAAGAAGAAAAAAAAAGGAATGTGAGTGAGTGGTCAACGGGCTATGATGCTAAAATGTGAGAGTGATTTAAAACCAATTGGGTTTTTTTTTTTTGTTTTGTTTTTTTCCCCTAGCATGACAGACAGTCTGACTGATCTTCACCAGATGAGGCTAGTTTTCTTCTTCTGTCTGGCTGCGTGTCTCTTTATAGGAACTGGCAAGAAAACACAGATTTTCACACCCACATTTTATAAAGTAATCATGCTGTCAGCCTGGTATGCATGTGAGAAAAAAATGGAAAGGAGAAATACATAAAATCATATTTAAAACTTGCACATGGCAGTGACAATGTAGTTTTAGGGACAAAGAGAAGAGAAGAGAGAGAGAGAGAGAGAGAGAGAGAGAGAGAGGGAGTGAGAGAGAGAGAGAGAGAGAGAGAGAGAGAGAGAGAGAGAGGGAGTGAGAGAGAGAGAGAGAGAGAGAGAGAGAGAGAGGGGCCTTTGATCTGCAGTGATGTTAGGATTCAGCAGGCACATCATTCCCAGACGGGAAGTTATGTAACATCTAGTGTGGCGAGTGAGACATGACTTTATGCATGTTTTTGTTTCTGCATATCTTCTCTTCTCTCTCTCTCTCTCTCTCTCTCTCTCTCTCTCCTGCTCTGTCTCTGTCTCTCTCTCTCTCTTTCCCACTCTTCCACACTCTTCCACGCTATTTATTTGCTCTCCTTTCCTTTCCAAAAAAACACGATCAAGTTACTGATCTGTCTCTTCCCAGCCCAGGGTGCATTTTTGAATGTCCCGATTGGTTGACATGTTTTTCATTAGTAACAGATGAAAAGTCCACATCTGTACTGTATAGAATTGTGGCCAGAGGAGCCACAATCTCTAGCTGTATCCGGATGTAACTGTGGAGGAAAACAGGCCAAACTTAAAACCTCGCAGGGACTGCGAAATATGCTCATACTGGAGGAATATCACCTTCATCAAATCAATGGAATATACGGGGATTGTTTGTGCAGGTTTGTCTCTCGTACTGTAGACAACAATGCAGCAGCTTTTCACTGAGACACCAAAGAACAAGAAAAAAAAACTTGTAAGGATGCCAACATGCCATAGCTGCAGCTGCTGGTAAATGTCCTGTCCGATCTTGGCATCCTCCCCAGTTTGCTGTTGTGTTTGGTGTGGAGAGAAAGAGAAAGAGAGAGAGCGAGAGAGCGAGTGAGATGCTTTCTTTTTATCAGGGCACCTCATCAGCTGATCCCAATTCTGTGCATCCTGAATAATGTCTGTCTCACACAAAAGGCACTTCTGTCTGGCTTTCTCCTCATTTCCCCTCTCCCTTTCTCTCTCTCTCTCTCTGTCTCTCACACACACTTTTCTCTTTTGGTGAAATCTCTTTTAGTTCTTTTCTTTGTTTTTGTTCTTCTTTGCCTGCTTTACTTTTTCTCCTTTCCCTCCCTCATCAGCACTCATGACTTGCTCCAGTTTTTTTTGTGTGTGTGTGATTTGACAGAGTTGCAGCATCTGAAAGAAAGAAGCACTCTAATGTGAGCACAGTTAGCTGTTTCGTTTTTCATGTTGCAAACAAAAAAAAAAAAAAGGAGCACTCATTTCCATTTTCACAGCCTGGACTCACTACAACACCACAGAGAGAGAGAGAGAGAGAGAGAGAGGGTGAGAGAGACAGCAAGAGAGAACGAGAGAGAGAGATGGAGAGAGAGAGACAGAGAGAGATTGTACTGTGCAATGATTTCATCTATCATGTGAATTGCGGCCTATAGAGATTCCTGCAGGCACCCTTTTGACATCATGCTCTAAAAATAGAGCTCCACTGTGCCTTCATGGCAGGACTGGAGAGCATTAATCATGCAAAAGAAGCAGGAGGAGAATACATTTCTCTGGTTATGTCTTAATCAGCCTCTCACAGCTCGCTGTCAGTCGTGAGCATGGGGGGGGGGAGGGCCTCAAAACCCCTATCTGCAAAGGCGAAAAATAGAAATCAATCAAAAAATATCACACATCACGTATCGCATGGCCGTCGAGTCGGCCTTCAGAGTCTGTCTCGTTTCTCAGAAGTGAGGGAAGGCAATGCTAACAGGGGCGTCACAGCCAGCGGTCGCTCCCTCACTCCGGATAATGAGAGCGCTAAGATTCAGCTGTGTCCCATTAACCCACCAATCGAAACCTAGAATTTCTTGGAGATCAAAGATGGAGATGTGTGGTCTTGATATGGAGACCGAGGCTTCGCTGGATATCAGCTGTTGCTTCACTGGTGCCGTACAGCATGAGGACACAGGAGTATATATGTGCAGCTGCTGAAATGTGCGTGAACATTTTAGCAACCCCAAGGAATGTTATTTTTATATAGCCCAATATATTATAATGCATATTGTGCTACATAAAGAAAATACAGATTTAATGATACTATCCCAACAAGCTGTGAGACGATACAATTAAGAAAATATGAAAGAAATAATTGTTGAAACTGAAATTGTTGAACTGAAATTGTTTGTCTCTTGAAGAGAAAAGGCAGCTGGACCAAAAAAAAAAAAAAGAGTTGAGGAGTAATTGTTTTAGCATAGATAAAGTGTGATTACATTTGCAAGAAAAGAATCATTTCAAGCCTATTTGAGCAGATTTCATCATTTTGGGTTCAGTCTGACCAGAGGTATAAAGGAAGAACAAAACCGCTAATGTTAGAAACCTCATGACTCCAACCAAAATAGCCCACATCATAAATCCTCCTCTTCATTCTTTTTTTTTTTTCTTTTTGAGCAAAGCCCTTGTCCTTGTTCTCTTTTGGCGGTGACCTGGTTTTCCCTGGCACTGCTGGCTTCCCCTCCCCAGCCCAATCAGCAGGGTGCTTATCAGAGTGACAGAGTAAAATGGAGAGCTACAGAGAGAGAGTGGAAAATGATGGAGAAAGGGTCAGATATGGTAGGAGAGAAAGAAGGAGGATGGTATGAATATATAGAGATTGATTCTGTGCCTCATCTCTCTCTCTCTCTCCCCCTTCATCCGCAAAAAAAAATCTAAACTGATGGATACCTCCTGACCTGTGCTGGCAGGTAAATATTTGATATTTTGACACTTGAATACAAATGATTATTGTGTCTTGATATCTACACTATATGACCACGATATTTTATCACAGATTTAATTTAGTTCCATCATGAGTGATATTTGAACTGTAGTGCCATATCTCATAAACATCAATGTAAAACGTGTGCTTTTCAGAGAAGGGTTAAAAGTGATTTGAACTGTGCATTGTATCTGGGATTGCACCAAATACTTTAACCCTCTGTACACAGAAGAAAAAATGGACTCTGTAAGAACACATTTGGTCTCCATAACAACCCACTTCTATCACTCTTCGGATATGGTTTTGTCACAGTTGACATATATCTACAGCATGTGTATAATCTACTCTCACTTTATGTACTGCTCACAGATGTATTGTACAGATATTACTGTGTGTGTGTTAGTCTGTGTGTTTTATTTATTTATTAACTTGATGGTGGGCGGGGGGGGGGGGGGGGGGGGGGGGCGGGCAGGAATACAACCACTTATACAATATACTTCTTTCTGTCTAATATTACAGTACTTTGCAAAATATGATTCTGAAATTATGGATTAACAGACAGCAACACTATAACCATTTTATCAATCAGCAAATGGATAAACATCTACAAATGATTTCACCTTAGACTCTTGGGCATGTTATGTCACATGACCTCCTCCTGTTGTGTGTGCATTGACTTTCGTCTGATAACAGATGATACAACTGGTTTCTCTAAGGCTTTAAAATGCTTAAAAGGACAAACTGTTCCATAACACAGTAATCAGGACAATATCAAGACGCATTCCTCCAGTGATAACAAGTGTTACTAAGCCTTACATTGTAAATGCATTTTAAAACAAGGCAATTAAAATGAAATTGAGTGAGTAATTCAGCCGTCAGTGACCTAATGTTTTGTATTTCTCACTGTGACCTTGACAAGGCCTGTATTTTACAACCATTTCATCTTACAACAAACCACACCCACATTCGCACTCACTACCTGGCATGCATAAAGGAAAAAGACGTTGCCAGGGCGCAAAGGCCCTAATCTCCTTTTGAAAACAGAGGAGATTGTGCAACACTAGTCAAACAGTGCCGACAGAAGGCAGTTATACATTAACGAATGAGACCAGGAAAAGCTGTTCCTTTCTCCGAGGGTGGCGGGGGTGACTCATGCTGTGTGGGATATTTCATTACAAAGCAGTTATTTTACGTATCCGAGCAGCACCGTACCAAGCCGCCCCACCCCCCCTAGCCCGACCCCCTGCATCATGAAAGAGAGGTGAGTGCCATGCGCTCTAGAACATGTTCTCTTGCCTTTTAAGTTTTCTTTTTAAAAGACAGCAGACGCACAGAAGGGAGCCGGGAAGGATGTGAGAGATCCACTTTAAAAGACTCAATCTCTAAGATCAATCTTCCTGAAATGGGACACCAATATCAAAGCTACCACTGAACAGAGGAAAACAAGGCTTAAGTTGAAAATGGACTTGGATACAATTTCACACCATTTTCAGAAGTTCCTCTATTCATCTCTTTTATTTAGAAAATAAAGAGTATTTTTTTTCAGCGCTTTATCTTGCAGTCCAATTAAAATCTTTGATTCATAAAACATATCAATGAAAAATCAAGAGCATACCATTAGCGGCCATCAGATCCTCACTAACCGTATGGAAAGAATAGTAGACTTTTAAACAAGGGTACAGTAAGTGTAACGCATGACGGAGACCACAAGAAACATGTCTAATGTGGAAGTAAAGACTGAAAGAGAGTTTCGATTAATTATGCCGATAGAATTATTTTTAATTGCGCCCATGTGATATTTCTACATGTTTCATTTATTAACTCAGCATTGATGAATTATTGGTGAATTCACACTTCATCTTTCGCATACAATTATCTGAGAACTTTTCACTTCACATGTAACACAGAAGCACACCCTCAGAGACGTCAGTGCACCAAGTGCGTCCTAAATTATTTTAACTAGTTTCAAAAAAAAAAAAAAAAAAAAGAAAAAGAAAGAACTGCAGTCTGTGAGTTTCTTAAATCTCAAAAACATTTTTTGTTTTTATATAGATGTAGACTACATTATTCCCACAGATTTAGTGCTCAGACTTTTCTGTTTGCCTTTGACTAAACATACTCCAATGCCCTACCCTCAGTGCTAGCAGGGCAATAAAAGGCATAAGATAGGCTTGAGCTGTTTTTCCCCTGCCTGCACACTGACGTGGCACTTCCACAAATCCTCTGTTTACTCTCTCAACAGGTATCTAGGCAACGGAGGCCCCCTTTTATGACACGTCCTAGGCGCAGAGAGTGTGTGATCACTATATTTGGTGCGACGTAAACCTTTTCTCCAGATAAAGGCCTCCAGTCAACAGGACACATGTTCCTTTCTTGGTGTTGCTCTTCTGGTGATTGATGGCGGTAGAGCTTCGCCTGTTTTATGTCTAATTATAGAGAGTGCAGCTGCTGGATATAACCCCCCTCGCCACAACCCCACCCACTCACCCAACCTCTCTCTCTCTCTCCTATTCCTCCATGTCTACCTTTCACATTCTCTCCTTTCTGTTTTTTCCTCTCTCTCTGGGACAGCTCTGGTCCAGGAATGTGAGCTGGGTGTTATGCTTATGCACCCCCCCCTTCACCCCCCCCCCACCCCCGTGTTAGCTCAAGGCAGGCGTGAAATGGGACAGGCAAAGGTCTTGCAGGATTTCCACAGTCCCCAAAGGCAGAATGACTCAAATTGCTGACGTGGCAGATTAACTACTGTGCTTCTGCCACTTGCTTGGCCAGGGCCAGGCATTCGGCCCGCGGGCTGTTCGGTAACCTTTTGAAAAAAGTATTTGAATAAAGGAGCTCCCCCCCCCCCCCCCCCTCTCTAAGGATTCGTTCAAAGCACATAGCAAACAGTTGTTACTCCACCCCAACACAGACAACATAGAAATCTAACAACTACACGGCAGTTCTTACATTTAGTCACACAGACAAAAAAGACAAAGCCGCGCTGTGATAGAGGCGCAGGAACGATAGCAACCGTTCAATTTAAAGTTCTACCGTCAGCCTAAATATTTGTGTCAAAAATCGGCTTCAATATGTACAAGTCTTGACTCGAAAACTCACTTCCTTTCATCAGAGATTAGGCAGCTTTTATAACAGAACATCTAAACATAGCATGGGAAAACAACATAGGTCCATTATTTTTTTAGCCATTTCAACCAAATAATGGTATATAAGCCTAATCCTAAACCAGACTAAGAATTTACCGATCGATGTAACAATGTTTTCTAAAACAATCTGTTTTTGTTTTTCAGATTTCAGAACAAACTTGTAAGAGGCTAAGTAGGGTGGAACAGCTGTGCAAACAATGGAGAGAAAGAGCCCTAAGTTCTCTCTGACTGCCACGAAATTCGAGCAGACCAATGAATCTCTGTCGACTGGCTTTTCCCCCCTCAGGGTGTTGAGTTTCAGTGACAGATGAAAAGAAAGGAGCTGGCGCGGGTGGAATTTGAGGCAGGGATTGCGCCAGCATAACTGATGAGTAGGACATGTAATAGGAAAACTCAGCTCCAGCACAGCAGCCTATAAGAGCAAGGCAGACTATTCAAAATTGACCTACGACTAAACCATTTGTCTAGAACGGAAAACGTATGTACAATGTAGTTTATGGAACCTCTCTATGGCACTAAAAAATGATTAAAACAAAACAAAACAAAAAAAAAAACATAACCACACAAGCACAATCACAACTCTTCTGTTCACATGGAAAAATATCAAGAAATCACATCAACCATGGGACACTGTGCCAAAAATATTGTCCAAGCGAAGCCTGTGGCCATTTTGGATCGGACATCTCAGATTTTACCAAGATTTCGTTGCGCAAGTTATAAGTTTAAGCTAGGTTCAAGAAAATAATTTTAAATGACAAGGTGAAGTAAAAAAAAAAAAAATCCATCATAATATTTTCCCAAATTATCCATTTGGGGAGGGAGGAGGGGGGGGGCGAAAGAGATCTCAATCATGTGTGGTCCTTAAAGGGTTAACTTCACTCTGGCTGTGCAGCTGAATGGTGTGTGCATGTGAAGTCCGTAAGGAACACTGGCTTCCATTCATTTCTATAGCATGTGTGATCAAACAGAAGTATGCCTGTCGATGGGCACTGAGCCCTTGACTGAGAGAAGTTGGGATAGTGACGCAGGAATTTCACCCATGTGACCAAGCACATTTTAATATGTTCAGGCTTTGAATTCAGAAAGCAGTCTCTCATTTATATGAGCAGAGTATTGAAAAATTGTGTACTGTCAGGTATTATTATGTCAATCTGGAGCTGGTTAAAATGAAAAAAAAAAAAAACGTGAAGCAAATTAGCAAGAGTCCTATAAACCTTCACTGAACTGTTCTGGCATATTTGTCAAAACATTTTTTTAAACTTTGTAAACAGCGCATTACTAAATATATATTCTCTTAATTATTACTTAGAAAGTGGTGTGTGTTGTGCTTTTTCCAAAGCATTGCCCGAGGACACTAATTTGTTGAAGTAAAGCCTCAGTACTGGAAAATATAACTGTGTGCCCTGATCATAACAGCAAATGACTGTGCACACTAGAATGAAATATGGTTAGAGGAACATCAACAGGTCTATGCCCCACCGAAAAAGGCTGGGGTGGGGGGCAGCTTATGATCCCATGTCTTATGGCAAGGGGGAATATAAATAGACATAAGGTGTAAGCTTGCAGACAGTATTAGGTTTCTCCACATGGGGCTAAGAACAATACCGTATACAATCTACGACTTACGGTAAGAATGTAAAAGTAAATTCAAATCATTTCTAGAATTCTCCATTTTATATATGTATATATATATATATACACACACACATATCACAATCTAGCAGTCTTTCCTTTGCTAACGGCTGCGTACACAACACCCTGGTACTTCATTAGTCCTCAGCAACAGAAAAGCACACAAAAGAAGAGAGAGAAAAAAAAAAAACACTCCTCTATTCGCTCGCTCGCCCGATACCGTTTTGCTACTCTTTCTTTCTCTTCTCAGGTTCCCATTTTGTTTTTGCTGAGGTTATTGCATCACTCCTTTCCGTATGATTCACAAAGAAGATATGTCTGACTGTACAGTTTGAATGATTATGGACAATAAGCGAGCCACAGACGTTAAGTTTGTTATTACAAGGTCAGAAATTGTATTTGGCAATTTTAAACAAGTGCATACAAGTACAGCTAGAAGCATTGCAGTTTTTTGCCAAGTGCTCAAAGAGAAGTATTAGTCACATTCTATGTTTAAACATGGACTGCCACCAGACCTAAAAGTACATTGACAGTTGGCTTTCAACAACAACTGAAAAAAAAGGAGGGGGGGGGGGGGTGGGGGTGGGGGAGTAGTCTGTTATTTTGTACATACCTGTCATCTTCAAAAAAATATAGAAACACAATGTATTCAAAAAAAGAAATCAAAAAATTTTACAGCCATGTTTTACGAAGCGTACACTTCCCTTGTGTCCATATGTACATGTCCATATGTTTCTGAATGGATGGTATGCAACGTGATTTGTGTTCATTTGTTATTTGAATATGTATAGATTTCATCTGTTGGTTGCTTGGTTTGTTTGTAAAAAAAAGAGAGATACAACAAGAAAAAAATACAACAGAAAAGGGATGGTGAAAATCAAGGGTCCCTCTCCTTTTTTACTTTCACATCCCCAGCCAAAATGGTGGCTATTTCCCCCTGCATGAATGCCCAGGGTACATTGGATCCCACTAAGGGACATTTTTCCCCGCTGGGGCAGTACACCTCTCCAGTAGCCCCCTGCTGTTTGATGCTTTCACGGGAGCATGGGAAACAAAACTTGTGTGAGGGTACGGAGGGGCACTGGACAAAATGTGTGTCTTCTAGTCTCTCGTGACAGAGAGTGCAGCAGAGCGGTACGCTGCCTGGGGGAACGGAAGAGTCCGGAATGCTCTGGGGGTGTGTAGCTTGGGGGTCCATGCCCGGCACGTGGGCCGTCGCCGTGGTGGTGGCGACCCCTCCGCCTAACACGTCCCGTTGGGTTAGCCTTCTCTGGCCGGCTGAGGAGGGAGAGAGGGGGCTTCCGCTGTTACGCCGCACCGAAGCTGGCGTGGTGGTGGAGTGCACCTGGTTGGCGTCCTTGGGTGAGCCGGTGCCAGCACCTGCGTTGTCGGCGGCCAGTATGAGGGCTGCCATGGGCGACTGGCCGTTCTGCACGGCGGCGGCGGCGGCGGCCTCCGGAGGGGTGGTACGAGAATGAGGGGAGATGGTGGACGGGGGCGCGGAAGCAAAGCCTGAAAGGGCCGATGGAGGCATCTTCAGGATCTCGGAATTTGATTGCAGCCATGGCTGGCCCTCGCCATTCAGCTTGGCAGCTGTGCCCTCCCCTTCTGGCTCAGGGGAGGCTTTCCTCTTCATGCTCCGTTGGTGCTTACCTCGGTCTGGAGAGGGAGGAGAGCGGTGGGGGTGGAGAAAGTTAAGCACATTGGTTAGCAAAAATTTAAAAGAGAGTGAGTGAGAGAGAGAGAGTGAGTGAGAGAGAGAGAGTACAAAATATCAAGGAAAACTTTTCAAACACTGCAAACATGACCTGTTGTCGGCACTGTTTCTCTATTTTTTTTTTGTCATCTTGTTTCGTACAAAACTGGGGGAGACTGAGACTGAATTGTATCCCACAATCAACAGTGATTTCAAAAACACAAATCAAACAGAGGGTATGCATAAACACAGACATGACTAATAAAGTTACACAGTTTCTCTTTTAAATGCATTGTTTCACTGATTGATCTTTTACCTGGTTTAGAGGAAGTGGAACCTGACTCGTATCCCATTCTCTGCTGCATTGCCGCATGCTCTTTTTTGTATCGGCTGTCGAACGTGGACTGCAGAGCCATGAGGTCTCGCACTGTTTTACTCTTGTTCATCCACTCATCCGCGCGTTTGTGAGTTTCGCTAATGTCGGTTATGCTATCCGGTCGGTGCTTGTCTTTCATATCCTCTGACCGCTTTCCACCATGGTCGTTAGGATTGGGCGCCGTCAATGAGCCCGGGATCCCCATTTGAGCGGGTCGGCCATTGAGTGCGTGTACGGCAGTCAATCCACCATTCAAAGGCACCAAATTTGGGGGAACCGTGCTAGTCCTGCGCGGGTTGGGGCTCTGACGGTTAAGCTCTGGTGGATCGTCGGATTTTGGAAATCCGTTTGGAACCGGGATGCCGTTCGCTTGCCTGCCTGGTTGATATTCGGGACCCAGCCTAGGCGGTCTGTCCGAAGCGAGAGGATAGCGATCCAGCGGCTGTGGTGGACGCGATCCAGGGTCTCCAGCCGAATGGTTGATGGGCTGAATTTCCTTTCCCGATAACTGAGATTTCCCAGGTCCAGGAGATCTACCCTCCTGGAAGCCATGAGCCCTCTTTAGCTGTCGGGCAGTCTCAATAACAAATTCGATTCGGTCAGCTCCCTCATAGTTAACACATCCCCTGCATACTGGTTCTGTAAAATCCCAGATCATAGCCCACGGCATGCGGGGCAAGTCACACAAATAACACGACTGCCTTCTCGAGGCAGCGACCGCCGCAGACGACATGACTCTCGAAAAAAGTATTCAACAATTTCTCCAAATGTCCGTCGAATGCTTTTGGATCTGTGGTGAAAAAAACAAGAGTGGAAAATTATGTAGTAGTGTCCCTCCAACCCAACAGCGACAAAAACAGCGAAGTTTCACTCAGAAGTTCATGGCAGTGTGTACTTTACTACCGCGCGCCTCTATCTATCTCCCTCACTACTACTCAGCCAGCCAGCTCAATGTGGAACGGTGACGTCACCACAGACACTAAACTTAGGGTTCCAGCTCCAATTCTATTTACTTGATTCTTCGACAACCCTCTCAAGCGCATGCTCCATTTGTGCCCCGGGTAGGCAAAACAAACCGAAATCTCAGCACTGTATCGTGGAACGAAGAAACAAAAATGTACATTAACAGCCGGCTGCGATTCAATGATTAGTTACAACGTATGTGTTGTCTAAGTCAGTAGTATTGTGCACAGATCTGAAACTGATAAAAAAAAAAGTGACTCAGCGAAGGCTCAGCGGCGAGCTCTCGTTCATTACAAACTTGCAATGAAATATGTCAAACTCTGGATCTCAGACTTTGGTAATAGGTAACATCTGTAGCATTTTTTGAATCATGCAATGTACAAAAAGTAGGTAAAGGGGAACAGTTCGACAGTACTGTATTTTTATTTTTACACTCTGAGTACAGTCGACAGCTTATGACCGTTTTGATCCAACAGCCGACAACGCCTTTTACGTTGCAAAATGATGTAAATTTAGCTTAGCAATACCACGGAGCAGACAACCTAATAGCCAAGTAGCCTATGACAGTACAGTCAGAATTCACCGAAACGTCACGCGGATGACTGACCTCAGAAAAACCGATTTATGTTGGCTACCCAACGGATACAAGAAGTGCTGTGCCTCGCCAGAATTTCGAATGCGTTGTTCTATGAAGATTTTAACATAATTTACTTCGTACACGTTTTGACTTATTTGGATCGTAAACTTGCATCCTATGTGAGTGTGGATGATCACAAAGTTAAATAGTGACGAAAAGCTATCTAACGAACATTTAAATGTTAAATTAACTATACAGGTACTTGTTTGCAAGGTTGGTCGCAATCGCGTGGAAAACAACGACGCAGTAATGTTAAGAGTAACGACCGCCGTTCCAGGATAATTCCTTGTTTAAGTCTTCCTGTGCACGCTAAATCATATTCTTTGAAGGATAACGCAACCACGATTAGATTATTCATTACTGTTGGATTTAGTTCAATCTAGACTCATCTGATTCATGCTGTTAACCAGCCAAACCCGCGTGATCCGGCGAGCAAGCAGCTCCAGATGATGGGAGATATGGAAACCCCATATTTAGTACACGTCTAGACCACATCGGTGCATATTATGATCGCTTTAACAGACTGTCATTCATTTGACACACAGATTATTTTTTGTCTTCAGTGCTTTTATGTGTTAGCCTATTTTGACAACGAAACCGCAGTTAAACACTTTTTTTTAACGTTTGGTATGTTTATAAATGTTTGATGGTACTAGTATTTCTATAATATCATTGTTAAGAAATTGTTATGGCTTGAATAGAGGCTGGAGTAGGCTGCTTGAGTACATGGAATTTCAGAAGTTCAGAGTACTTAATTCTGATTTGAGTAATACTGTTATCGGTACTATGTCAGTATCCAAACAGTGTAGCCAGCCTATATTGTTGCTGGGAAATTACCGCCTTGTTTCACTCCCAGAAATTAAACGTCTTTCCTGCTTGTAACAAAGCTGTTATACGGGGAGAGGCAATAATACAACCTGCGAGCACAAAGTAGGACTTGTTGTTGCAGGCACTTATGACGACGCTTTAAATGAGGAAGTGAGATATGGTCACGTAACCGCTCTTACCTCGCCCATCCGTGGAAAAACAAAGCAACTCATCTGGCTCCAACCCAAAGATCCTTGATCCTTTGGGTAAAGGCGTTAGAGCTCGTCAGAGCAACCCTCCTCACGAAGAAATGTTTGCAACATATCATGTATTGTTAATGTTCTACTGGCCCGGTGCCTCGGATGTGCAATATCCCCGTAACTTCCTCTCTTTTTTTATGTATCTTTTAATATAAATGAAAAGTCTGTTTAAAACTTGTAAAACTTTTGCTATCTGAAGGAGTTACATATATTTCTAGGAATATTGCAACCACATTTTTTTCACTTATCTTTCTGGTTGACTCAAGGGGAGAAAAATCACATGATGATGCCAAGCTGAGCTGCAGCTGCACATCTCTTGCACAAGACCTCTACTCTCCTTTCAAGGAGAACATGATACGCAGATGACTAAGACATACCAGTTTTCTTTTTTTTTTTTTTTTTGTCTTGCCTCACTATTGTCACTCTTTTACTAGCACTTGGACCCAAGCCAAGCCCGGACATGTAGCACAGTTTCGGTTGATGACACCATGGTGCCCCCACCCTCCAAAAATGTGAGTGGCAACAGGGGACACAGAGGAACTACACGGCTGAACAGCGTGTTCTATTTTAATGCTTTCACCGGCAAGTCAGACAGCAGTGAATAAAAAGCAGCACATACCACATAATATCACATGACCTTGTAAGTGTTTCAGTAGGCGACTGGAGAAGACAGCTACATTTGGTGAAATAGCTCATTCAAGGCAAAGCACATGAAAGATGAAAAAATCTGTTGTCTAATTCGGAACATAGTTTGCTTGTAGGTATTTTTGGCTATTCATCTATAGACAGACATGCCCGCATATACAAAGTCTGTGATGTAAATGATAAATCTGTTTTGGCAATACATTGTATGTATACTTTTTTTTAGATATTGTATCAGATGATATGCATGTTCATGTTTACTATTAGATTAGCACTTTCTTTTTTGTTTTGCCAGTGTGTCTACACACCAAAGCTGGTTGTTCATCCAAGGCTCAGATTGGGAATATCTTCTTGCCTTCAAAGGTCTTGTTTTGAATAAACTATCCCCTCCCCCCTTTTGCAACACAACGGTTACGGTTACTACTTCATTTTTGAACAAAGTCCACCCCTAAACCCCAAGCTGCAGGTTGCACAACTTACTTACGTGATTTGAGTGCAAGCTTTGCACATGTGATCTGCTGATGGGATTAAAACTAGGACTCCCTGACTTAAGTGGCACTCTTGGCACGATCCTCACTCCAGATGCACCAACCTTAGTCAGGCATTGGCTCATATGCAGCGTCATGCAATCCGTGAATGACACTAACCTTCTTGTAGAAGATTGTTTTTCCTCAAGTGAAGGTATTTCATCAAAGCTAGTATGGATGCAGAATATTTGTACCGTTGAGACCAAGTTAGGAGTTGATCTAGAATTAAGGTGTCTTGATTTTAGCTCTGGTAATTATTCAGCAGTTACTGTGAACATAACTTGTGAAAAGTTTCACGTGTACCACACAACTGACAACAGTGTTTCTTTTAGTCTCAGGGACCTACTTAACAAAATATTTAGTCTCAACTCTTATTCATAAATACAGCTGATTGAAATTCAGTACTGATAATCAGGCTCAGTACAGCAGCTTAAACCAAGACTACAACAGACGTGTGCTATTCCATCAATCCCTAGGTCTGAGACCACTGTCTGTATCATTTGCCAAAAAGTGATCATATAATATATTTTATTACAGTTTTATTGCTAGAGAAAGACAAAAAAGCACATAGTATAATATCATTGAAGATTGTGACTTCCTATTTATCAGCTACTTTGGAGCTCCTGGAAGTATTGGCCAGACATCTTATTTGCACACATAGCCAGATACTCAGTCCAGTTGATTTGTATGCGATGATGTCAGCAAATCCAAATTTACTATGGTAAATTAACAAACATTTGCCATTTGATCACTCAGCCAGGTCAGACAAAATCCATATCCAGTGAAACATTTATACTGATGATAACTGTCAAATTTATTATCGGAAATCAGTGTGTAAGCCCAGGCTGTAGGACACACTGAATTTCTTGCAGCATACTGGATGATTTTTTAAAGCTGTAATCCTGAGTTTCAACAATGCAGCCCTGTTAGTTTATTTCAGTTATCTGTAAGATAGAACTGGGGAAGCTTAATCATCGTCTTGACAGTTTGGTCGTAGTTACAATTGGACATAGCTTGACATTGTCTTTCAATTCCAGGTTAAAAATTTTTTTTAAGTCTCCATTTTGAACTAAGATGTGCTTGGAAACAAATGCAATGGAGAAATACAACATTAGATGAATGGCTTAGATGGTTTATTGCGAAGTAAAACGGTTCTGAACTGACCACTGATTGCCTTGGACGTCGACAGATAACGACCTTAGTACACAGTGAGCACGTAGACGTACACAGACCAGGTACAGACTTCACTGTTTTAGTTTGTCAATTAGGACATCTCCTGCTGCGTCTTTTCAATAATTGAACAAATAGCTTTGTAGTGCATGCTTTGATGTGTTAAAGGGTTTTAATTTTTAAACAGCAAATTTTTAATGAAGGATTCTGCACACATCCCATGGCTTTGATGTAATAGAAAGCAAGGCATCTGTACCACTTTTTTTTTTTTTGCAGTGAAGAATGAAAATGCTACAAATTGCTTTTCACTTTTCCTCAGTTGAAGGAATTACTCTCTGGCAACAGATTCAAAAGTGTAATACCTTACAGTTAAACAAGAACTGCCATTTGGTTAATTAGAGGGACACTGTCCAAAAACTCTAGCTGCACTTCTTGGAGAGAATTATATCCATAGTGTATAACAACATTTCTCAAACAGCATTTCTTAAAGCCTGGTTGCCGCTGTTCATTTGCAAGCTCTTGGCTAAAAAGGACATATTAAAAGGAACAAACCCTGGACATTTTAATTGGTTGGCTATAGCTTTCTGCATTACTTTCATTTAAAATCTCTCCCTTGTATATCTCTTTGATTTCACAAATGACCTTTTTTGAGGAAACAAAAATCTGAAAGCTACTAATAAGAATGATCAATTAAGAGACTACATATGTTTACAAATGTTCATTCAAAGTTGGTGGATAGAAATTGGACTTCAGTTGTTGATTTTGACAAGTTCACCATATGATCAGACAACTCAAAACGGATGTAAAGATGATGTGATCAGGTGATACACAGACATCCAAAACATTAAAACTTGCATAATTCTAGAATTATATTTTTGATTGGTCTTCGTTTTGCACAGGAAAGTGTAACTATGGAGACCACTTGCTAATCAGGATAGCCGATGAGACTAACCACATCCTGTTTACAGAGTTGTTGCTTTTTTTCCCCTCCACTTCTACAGACCACAGACATAGTAGCTCAGATGAGAGGCAAAGTAGTTCAGGTCATTTCCGTGGTGTGAAAGAAAGCGTAGCTGCTACACCTCACCACATTAAAGATTGTGTTAATGCACCGTGTTTTATTTACCAACTCGGAGTGAAGGCAGCATGATTTAAGCTGATTGAAAAGCTCGAGCCACATCTCAGCCATTTGGCAACAGTCGCTGAGTGTGCAGACAGTAAATTGTGGCATCACCTCTGGTCCCTACATGGCCCTGACAGCATGCTGTTATTGGACAGCTCTGAAGGACAGAACAGTTATAAACATGTCTCTTAGAGGAATCGCCTTAGTATCGTGCTGGGGTATATTTATTACTATTGATGGCCCACAAAAGCCTCTCAAACAGATCAATTCAGAGTCGTAACCAACCTTTGAAACAGAATTTAAAGACATGCATTTGTACGTCATTGACAAGCAAACATGCATGCACTGCAAATGCACTGCAACATTAAGTCTTCATTTTGAACACTAGCAAATCAAAAGCGTTCAAGTCAGCTCTTGTAGTAAAGCAAGGTTTAAAATGTATAAAAAGCAACTCCCCCCCCCCCCCCTTACTCGTACAGCAAATGACAACTCACACGAAGTGGTAAGAACTGAAGTGAAATGGCGCATTTAGTTTTGTATCACTTGCATCTGAAGAGGCGATGTCACATAAGATGACTCTCACTCACACTTTTGCTCTCCCAACCCTTCCCTTCCATAATCCTCTTTGCAGGCATGGAAAGGAGAGAGTGGCGGACTGCCAAGGCAAAGGCTGCTGGGAAAGCTTGGTTGTTGCCAAACGGGGCCCTGTCGCGGCATTAGAAGCACACATCTTTGTTCTCTGAGACCTGGTGTTCTGCCAAGGGCCTCATTGCAGCTCTGCATTATGGTTGGCCTGGATGCTGGCCAACTAAGAGATCACTGCCTCTCCCAGCCTCTCATAGTTCCCTCTCTCTCCCTCTCTATCTCTCTCTCTTTCTCTCTCTGTCTGTAATATGCACACACACCCATTTCTGGGCTTCAGTCCTTATTCATCATAGCCATCAGGGGCACGCTGCCAAACATTCTGCAGTTACCATGGCAGCAGGAAGAATGGAACATTGGAGAGGCACTGTTAATGAGTCACTCCTGGATCCAGATGTGCCACATCAGCAGCCAAGCCCAAACAAGGGCTTCCAGTCAATAACAACAACAGACATGTTACACAATACCCTAGATGTGAAATTGGAACAAAGACATGTGTAGTTTAAGTTATTTCCTTTTGAGCTTTCCATCAGTAGGGTTATTGTATCTCCAATGATTCCTCAAGAACACCTGTTATCCATGCGTTTTGTCTCAGGCAATTGCATTGCACAACATGAATCAATAGGCACATACTTCACTCTACTTCATACCCAGTTGTTTAGATTGTTTCCTAATTTTTCCAAGTTGGACCAGGAGAGCTTTGGGATGAAACAGATATTATCATGCACTGATCCAAGAGGCTTCTGGTTGTTTACCAAGCTCTGAAAGTGTAAATAGCTACCAGATTGTTGCATGAGTGAAAGGAGGGCAGGGCTGGTGTGGTTCTCTGCAGTACTGTCTTACTTCGCTGTTTTCCTGATGCATCCGTCTCCAGTTTTAACTCGCAGTCTCATCCCCTAAGAGCAACTGGTGAAATCAGCAGCCAGTCACTGGGCTGCCTTATCACATTTCTTTCTTTCTTTCTTTCTTTCTTTCTTTCTTTCTTTCTTTTTCTCTTTCGTTTCTCATTTTCTTCTTTTTCTCTTTTTGTTATAACACACATAATGAAGTAATTTACTGATGTACAGGTAACAGACCCAACATATTTTCATATATCTTCCAAAAACTAACACTAGCACATGCAACACAGTTCACTATGATGTAACTAAGCCCCAAAGCAAGAAACTACAAATAATGACAGCTTACGTAATGTCCAGACAAGCCTAGTTTCAGCTCTCTGCCAAGCATCCCATTGGTTGATTTTCTGACATCAAAATCTGTCATGCAAAACAATGAAGTTCTCCAGTGTGGCATTTATGCACACTTTAGTTGACATCCTGGGACTGGATTCATACATTTCTTGGAGAGCAATGAAAATATTTTTATGATAAATGTGATACAGTTGAACATTAAGGTTGCATGAGGCCACAGTTCTACTTTATCTGACACGCATTCAATGACTTTTAGAGATTTTTTTTCTTTCTACTAAAGTCATCCCATATTATTATCAGTCTTAATAGGGGATTTAACTTACAGTCACTCCCTGGTTTCTCTTGTTGGACTCAAATAGGTTTTATTTTGTGCCAGCACAGATTACTGGCAGAAATTTCTCAGTGCAATGGAATGCATAACCTAATGGGATTGTGGAAACAGACTCTTCAGCAGCAGTGCAACATATCTGGTTCCCTGGTCACTGAATGTAACCGATGTGGTATTCGGAAAGATGCAGATGGGGTAAGCGTTTCTTACTCTGACTGCCCCCCCCCTTCCCCCTTTTATGTGGTTTGGACAGTACAATTATAAAAACATTGTCTTTTATGGGTATTCGTGTCAAGAAAACGTCTTTGTGACTTATCGCTCCTGAATCAAACCCTTGTTTCCTTTTATATGTAGATATTTCCAGACTTTCTTCTGTTTTTGTCATCGTGCCCAGAGGACGGTTCTCCCGAGACACCATATGAGGTGACCACAGACATTTCACCGAGCCGCATTGCTTGGGAGGCCCTTTATCTGAGCTATCATTGAAACCAGATGGAAGACAGTTTGAGAGGTGTGTGAACCATGGACTTTAGCATGAGGCTGCACTAAAATCCTTTCAGGGAAAGCTTACCTTGACAAAAACAATAGATAACAAAAGAGTAGTTTTTATTTTTCTCTATTTCCGTCTCCTTCCCTCTCTCCCTCTCTCTGCAAAGTATTTGCATTTTATCTGTATTGTTACCTTTTTCGCTTTTCCTTGTGTTGCAATCTTTGCTACACAGCTGTGTCCAGTCCTCTCTTTGTTACTGTTGGCCATTTTGTTAACCTCTCCAACTTGTGTGTGTCCTGAGATGGCACCTTTAGATTCTAACAGTCTATCGCTGGTAATGTTGCATCATGACAGTGCAACATATGCCTCTCCTTTTTCTTTTAATCATTACACTCACTTAACCACACTGGTATTAATTGTGAGTTACGAGCAGAAGCTTCCAGAGCTGGAGGTGGGGGGGTGGATGGGGGGGTGGGGTGGTAAAGGTGCTTATGTGGAGCAGACGTACAGTAGGTCTGGTGGAGGGAAGCAGCTTGTCAGACAGTCAGCATTAGGTGGGGTAAGCTGGAGGACACTCAGGCTTGTCAGTTCATTAGGTTTAATCTCCAGCAGGGTCCCACCTGGCCATCCTGATCTTACATCTCCTCCATTTCAGCCGTCCTCACTTTATTCCACCTTATTCTTTATAGTCCTCCACTCGATGCTCTGTCTGTCTTTGTCCATCAAAGTCATCCCTCTATGACATGTCTGACGCTGTTTCTTTCCTTGTTTGTTGCTATCTGTGTGTTTATCTCTTTCAGTCTCTGCCCCTTTTACACACACACACACACACACACACACACACAGCATGGCCTGGAGCAGGGAACAGAGTACATTAGGTGCCCTTGGCGAGACAGATAAGCCGCTGTAATATGATTACACATCCTGCATTGTGCAACCCATGACTCACAGCTCTAATTACAGCTGTGCTGGGGTCAGTTTGGCGCAGGCCAAGGGATCGCCATTTACAGGTCAGTGCACGAGGGGAGGGAGTGTGCGTCTGTGTGTATGTGTGTGTGACTGTGGAGAGGTGAGGGGGCGGATAGCGTGTTAAGAGATGACCGGTCTAACCTTTCTGTGCTAAATTATGCTGAACTGGCTGGCAGACGTATGCAAATAAGATAAAGATGTTTCACTCAGTCGGCTTGCTGACCGGGCGATTTGGCTGTATGTTCTCAACATGTAAATCAATCAATCAACTTATCTATCAAGGCCTCACAAACAGTCCTGCTGATTCATAACGTATAAACCCACATCTGAAAGGGTGACAGATTGTATATTTAACAAAAACATTACAAAATCTTATCAGCAAAGGTTTTTGTCCCTCTTCCAAAAAAAAACCAAACAAAAAAAAACAGCGTAGAATGATATCCTTGATGAATGGGAAGTCAATGGGTTTGCTTTTTTTTTTCGATTCAACTACGCAACCCTGCTACACTTTCCACATGCCAACATAACATCAAAACAAAGAAGTATTGACCATTCATGCCAGGAGACGTGCCATTGACTAAAACATTACCCTCTGTGTCACTCTTTCTGGCAAAATCACCCACCTGCTGAATGATTAGCCATATCTCCATTGGACCATGCCGACCTTCCACTGTGCAAAAGTTAAATATTAAGCCCTTGCTAGTCTGAAAGGCATGTTATCACTGCTTCCAGGTAGAGTTCAGTTAACATCGTGACGCTGAAGTGGTGGATTGCGTCAAAGATTTATCAACTCTGCACTTTGAAATGGATTCCAAAGCAAGGGGTTTCCAAAGGGTTGGGGGCGGGGTCATCGATCTCCTCTTTCTCCTTTGGACTGTGGAGGTCATGGAGTGTGTCATTGAGTAGAGAGCTGGTCCCAGTGAGTGGAGCACTAGTAATTGACAGGTCATTGAGCGTCTGCCATGTTGCAATGGTAGAACAGCCAATGGTGGTTCAAGGACAGTTGCTAAATCATGACAAAGAGGGGATGGTCACTATCAGTGGTACCATGTGTGTTATACTACTGTGGCCTGGTTTTAAGAAAGATAAGCATTCAGTTGAACAGGTGGAGTCCATGGGGAGCAATTCAAGTATTTATGATGGGTATGGCTTTATGACAGGTATGGCTCATACACGTCTACACAGAACAAAATATTGTTAAGACTTTGAAAATACATACGTTCCATAGCATACAACTAAAAATATATTACTATGAGAATTAAGAAGCTATAGGTTTGTCTGTGCATTTTCTGACCTTGTTCAGTGTGCTTGTTATAATCCAGTATTCAAAACAAGTTCAGCACAATTGCACGCTCACTACGAATTTCTGGAGTGGCTAACATAGCTTTGATGGTAACCATTTGTTTGTTGTGACAAATGAGAACAATTCCAGGAAAGTTACCCAAAATGAAACTGTGCGAAAAGCAGTCACCCCTCTACAGGTTTCTGTACATACAAGCCCACACATATGCATCCCAAATACAGGCAATGATTAAAAACCAAGGAGGTGTGAACTCGAGCACCAATCCACTTAAGCGGTTGCAGCATGGCCCTAAACACGCCATGGCCAACTAAAATGACTTTCAATATCCCAAGTAACATTTCTCTCAAAAACCATCTTCTGCCTCAGCCTCTAAGACCAAAATAATGCGGCTGTGGGAGTATGTTATTTGAATGTTTTTGGTCATTCGCAGAATTATATAAATAGGCCAAAAGACTGTTTTTTAGTTCACTCTTTTTATTCGCTGTGTGTTGCTCTGACATCCTGTTTCAAACCATCTCTATTTTATTTTAATCACGTTGCAAGGCGCTGAGTTTTGCAATAATGTGAAAATCACTCTGGGAGATGACAAAGTCGGGAAAGACTGTAAATAATTCTTTAATCCTCTTTTTTTTATTTTGCTTTTATTCTCCTGTCATTTGCTCAGGCATGGGGAAGGTTAAAATGAGAAAAGGTATAAACGTTACCAAGTCTCCCAACTCAGTATTAACTGATTCAGTTGGGATAAAAACAATCATTGCCAACATAAAAAAAACACACACACACACATACACACACACACACACACACACACAGAGGCACTACTGATCTGACGCCTTTAAAATAAAAACACGTGAGAATGGCGCGAGATGGGGGAGACAAAGGTCTGAATGAACAGTGTTGTTACCCAAGCAAAACAAATGAGCAATGTGGGCTGATGGAGGAGGGGCGGGCCAGAACGGGAAGCAGACAGTGCAGGCTCTAGCAGCCAGTGGCTCTGCTTAGTCAGCGATTCTGGCTGGCTTATTTCAATCACTCTTTTTAAACGGAACAACAGTACACACACACACACACACACAGAGCACCAGACACACACATACAGTAAATAGCCTCGAGGTGCGTCAGAGTCTTCACAGCTGACTGGCCTAAAATATGCCTGACAGGAAAGCAGGAAGCTTAGTGTGAGAGAAACTGAGTGTGGGGTATGGGTGGGGGCGTGTGAAGACATGAAAACCTGAGAATAAAAGGAGGGAAAAAAAAAATGTAACACACCTCCCAGCTCAAAGAAGGAGAAGAAAAAAAAACAAAAAAACAAAACAAAGAGAAACAAGGTCACAATTAAAATCGGTATGCCGTCTTATCTCCTTCTCTTTTTTTTCTCTGGTTTTGTTAGGCGAAAAAAAAACAATATCCAGAGGTCTACCCTCATCTTTTCACAGTCATTTTTTCTCCTTTTTGTCAGGTATGGCACAACAGGACCTGATCTAGATTTGTCTAGGTATGGCTGCAGTGGCATGCAACTGGGTAGGGGGCGTGGGGCTTAGGGAGGGGGGGGGGGGTCTGGTCACAAACAACCAGTCCTCCTGCACAACTCAGTGCATTTAAGCTCACTGACTTAACCCAGAATGCCTCTTAAGAGTACTGTCTGTTCCAAAAGCATTTGGAGTGTTCTTCACTGAGATACATTTGTTCAATGTTGCTGTTGACTCCAAACATTTTCTTTGGCTGAGCTGCCCAAAAAGGACAAGTGACAAACCAGCGAAATGTTATTTGACAACTGACAGGTTTTTATAAAGATTAAATGGCTTTGCCAATCACAGCTCCCTATATCTGATAACTGAAGCAAATTTTTCTCAAATGACATAAGCCCATGTTACATAAGGAAGGTGCATTGCTCTCTGTTTCAGAGGATATTTGCATGATATGCAAAAAGAAAAAGACACAAAGTAACACACCTGTGAATCTCATAAGAAAATGTCCATTGTGGCAAAACAGTTTTTGGTTTCAGTATACCCCATCTGCCGGTAATCTTACGTGTGGTTGAAAATGTAGGAGAAGAGACAGATCCAGGACTTCGTTATTTGCCACCCTTCCTCCCTCCTAAGGCTCATTCATGTGCGGGAACTTCACCTACACTATTATCTGCACAAAATGGGCTATGGATTCTAACACGAAACCTCTATCACAGCGATACCGTTTGCACAGATTTTACATGTGCCCCCCTCCCTCCAAACACACACACACACACACACACACACACATATAACACACACCCTGCTCTGTTTCTTCAAACACAACAATACTGATTCTCCCCATTCAAACTTCATTTGATATCCTCCCCAGCCCTGTCTGCTCAGTCCTTTACAGAAGAAATCAGATCTTGTGAGAGAAGAGGACCTGTAACTTCACAGCAGATTGAATGTCTAACATATTCAGCCTTTCTGTGTGTGTGTGTGTGTGTGTGATGTGTGTCACTGCATACATGAGCATGTGTGTGTGTCTGTGTCTGCATATTTGCGTGTGTGTGTGTTATTTGTGTTGCTCTATTTGTGTTAGTCTAGATCAGGCAGGGAAGAGATGCAGTCTCACAGGTTCTTCCTCACTGCATGAATACTATCACTGGCATACGTTTCAGAGCTTTACAACACAAACATTTTAAGTAGATCTTTTCTGCCCTATGGAGCGTAGACAACAGCATCATTGCTCAATGTTCTTGTCTCAAGTAGCATCGTCATGCTATGTGTCTGGGGGCGTTTTTTTTTTTTGAAAAGCTTTGACAGAAGAAAATGGAATCTAAAGCACTCTCTTTCACTCTGGATCTGTTTGCTTGCTCTCTCTCTCTCTCTCTCTCCCTCTCTCGTTGTGTGAGTGTTTGGTAGGGGGCAGTTAAAACAGACTCTCTGGTCAGAACAGGCAGTATTGAGCTGAGAACAGACGGAGCTGTCAGCCAGGGGTGAGGACACGGTCAGCAGACTGCACCAGAGAATTTCACACCCGTCGCTCAGACTTGGGAATCAGCTCCCAAATACCAAACCACAGGGGGAACGTCCACTGCACTGAAAAGACGGAAATGTAGTTTTTCATCACACTGAATATTGTGGTACTGAAAGCGGCTACAAGATCCTTAAAAGTAAATTAAGATTACTGTAGACAGAATGTAAGTCAAACTATGGCAAGGTCTGTATCACACCAGCCAAACAGAGTGAGCAAAAATGAGAGCACCTCTGATTCACAGGGAGATGGGGGTGGGGGGGGGGGGATGGGGGGTGTGTGTGTGTGGGGGGGGGGGGGGTAGAAAGATCTGTATAAGCACTGAATGACAAAGAAGTCCAGACAGGCCCATGTTTACATTTGAAAAAGACAACAGAATGTAAAATCAGATCATAGGCCAAGTGAGGTGTAATGAAATCGCATGCATTCTCTCTGTCTCTTTCTCTCTCTCTTTCTCACACACACACACATGCACACACACATACGCGCACACACAGTGTGGTGGGGCGGCCTTGGTAAGCATGCTCAGTGAGCTGGAATGTCGTGTGAGAAGAAAGCTACACGCTGGCACTCCCATCTGTTGATGCGCAACAGGGGCCTCCGGCACTTTCCATTCAGCATGCCGAGCCACCACATCCTGCCTCCCTACGCTGCACTGTACACATACAATACATGCCCATGTTCACAGATGCACAGATATAATGTCTCGTCAAATAATCAATTACAATTTGTACCAGTTGTACTTACAGCAAATCAATAATAACTGCATCTCTAGAAACATACACTGTGACACTGTATATAATGACTTCAAGAACGACACGCCAGTTCACTACGTGTGCATAACTGCATGAAAGAGGCAGAGAAATTTGCTGACACAAGCGAACACGTCGTCATGGTGAGGAGTGAGTGATAACTCATGGAGCGATCCCCTCCCTATTCTTCTGAAAGTATCAGGCACCCACTTCGCATTGTTTCATTTTCCACAGTCAGTTACACACACACACAAGCCGGGAGCCATGTACCTCATGGTTTATTCCTTTTTCCTGTACCCTTACATTACAGTTGAGCTCACTCTATCTCTGTCTCTCTCTTGCCCTCTATTTCTCTCTCACTTTCGCTCTCTCTCTCTTTCTCTCTCTCTCACACACACACACACAGACCTTGGGAACCACCCTCATTTTCACCCCACTGTAGCCAGCCTTTTGTTCACTCTAGGATAAGAACAGTGGAACATGTTGTGCCTGTGTTTATCTATATGACCCTGAGGCAGCTGGGTAGTCAAGGTAGGTCCGGACTTACTTTTCACACGGACCAAGCGCAGACATATCACTGAAATCATAATCACCACTCAAGGATTTGTAGATTTAAAGTGCTCCTGAAGCATTTGTATAAACATCCAAATGCATCCATTTGCTTTAACACTCAAGTAAGAATAATTGCAGTAAATTAGATTAGTCTTAGCTCTGCTGTTTTTGTGCAATAAAGTCCAGGGAGCTTTGGTCTGCTGACAAACGAAAACACAAAATTACTTTGATTGCACTTCTCTTCTGCCAACTCTGTGTCATGCTTTTGAGCCTGGCTGCGGTGATGCGTCCCTTCCCGGCACCGAAGAGCTACTTCAGTTAACAATGCCAGCTCTCGCTGTACATCATTTTAAGAACAACGTGTTCAAGACCAAGCTGCACCTGAGCCAGAGTGAAAAACAAGACTCAGAGGGACAGTAATGGATTAGATAACCTACAATTTACTGCACAGTTCATGGCGTTTTGGACTTGGCCTTTACTTTCCAAGGCCAGTGAAGCAGAATGTTTATGCACACCCACTTTGGTAGGGTTGTGCACCCTCAACTCCAACAGCAACCTTTCCGTTGGTCTGGAGTATATCACCGTACATCACCATCCACTTCTTAAGACCACTTCGTTCCAAACTCAAGTGGGTGGGTCTATTTTAAAAGCCCACAACTGACCTCAGAACAGCCAGTGCCAGGATGAGTCAACCCCCACTATCTCCTCCCAAGGGACACCCCACTACAGTGCTTTGATGTGTATCAGGGGTGAACTCTGCGGCTACTTTATATTTGGAAATGGATATGGAGGCACACCCAGCTCTAACTCTCTCCCACTAAAGCAGATTCATCCTCTGTGGTCAGGTGGTGGGCACACCCAACCATCAGCACGTTGATGTGCTGCCTGGAAATGAGACCAAGGGGCTTTTGAAAGGGTTAGCCTTGTGGGTATGTTGCATTATGATTTATGCTGTAGAATCTCAGGTGAATGCCTGGGTATGTTTCAGTGTGAATACGTTTCATTCAGCAACGGTGCCAATGCAATTCTGTGATTGAACCGAATGGAAATAGTTGAATCTTGACATGAAGTGCATGTGTTTGCATGTACGTCTGTGTATGTGTGCCAGTTCAGAGGAATCAGTGAGTGTTAATGCTGGCTTATCTAAGCAGACTCTAAGCCTACAACTGAGGTACTAACCAAGCCTGTCAACACAACATCCCAGGGGGTCAAAAGAGACATCTGGGTGTCTTCATGACTCCTGAAACCTCGCCAGATTTCCCAGAATCCTCATCTCCCGTGAGAACCACCTGCTGTCCTTACCAGGTGACAGTTTTAAAAAAGATCTGATGCAACGGGACAATGTGATAATACCCGTATCAAAAATTAATGACACAAATTCAAATGCAAGACACGTGCCGCATGTTTATCGGTAGCTAAACAACAATATAAAACAAGAACCTTATCGCTTTAGTCCTTAGTCAGAAGGTTATTATAACATATTCACTATTGTGATAAACCTGTCAAAATACAGCTCTCTTACAGTCATAACAGCTCGTTTAGTTTTTTCACAGAAGACAAAAGATATGTAGTATTTAATACACTGCTGTAATTTTAGATTATAATCTCTTAGCTCCAAAATTTCATTAAATTAATCATCTTTAAATAGATTGAGGAAGAACTTTTGGCAGCAGAACAACAAAATCCGTACAATCTCTTTCAATCACTGACATCGTTTCTCACGCCCTATCCCTCCCTCCTCATCTGGCACTGGTGGAGTATTTTTAGGATAGGGGCAGGCACTGTAATTACATGAAACCCCAACCCCCACCACCCCCATTTTTGGCTTTCTCCCTCCCCTTATCCCTCTGGGTTACTGTGAGTTCATTACTGGGCTGAGAGTGAGGTCTATCAGACAGAAGCATGTAGGCTTTTCCTGGCCCAGCCTATGGCCACATGAGTTATGACATCCAGTAGTTCCATGTCTGTTAAATCAAGCAGTGCATCAGGTTTCCTCTTTTTTTTTTTTTTTTCACTGCCACTTTGATTTATCAGACTGTCACCCCAATAAAGATCCTCCCTGTCTCTTTAACCGCAACGCTCATGTTAGATAGCATGGAAAATAAGAAACAGAGGAGTCTGAGGTCAAAATTTTTTACATCACATAAGCTCTATCTGTGTGTGAGTAAGCAGTAAAATAACACATCGCTGGCGAAACATGCAGCATAGGATGTGTATGACAAGATACAGATCTGTTTGAATGTGATAATCCAGATGTGTTAAGGCATTTGGATACATCTGCTATTTCGGTTCACATCTGCTGTTCCTGCAGGAGCGAGCGAGAAGGCGCCGGTTCTGTTCTCGTGGTACAGTCTGCGCGAGGCTTCAGAGGCTAAACACGTCCAGCCATGTCCAAAAAAAAAAAAGTCAGACACTCTTGCAACTACCCTTGCCTTCTTTCCTCCACCTCTCTCTTTCTCTCTCTCTCTCTCTCTGCTATGCCTCTCCACGAAGCTCTCTGATGTTACTGATACCCCTTGCCTCTCCTCCCCCCTTCTCTTTCCCTCTCTACCCTTTTTTCCATCTCTTTGAACTGTGATGGAAAGAGGGGGAAAAAAATCACTCCATCCTGTGGGAACAGCTGTGACCTATCATCTCAGTAGGGCCAGCCCCTTTTCCCTCTCGCCTAGAAATAGATACCTTAATGAATCCACCACTCCAAACCTCTCCAGTGGCAAACTGGTAGCAATGGCGGTGGCAGCGGTGAGATGGGAGCATTTCTGCATTACTGGAATTTATCGGGCCTACCCTGAAGGGGGGGGTGCTTAAGAGCCAAGAGAGATCAGTCATTTGAAAATACCCTACCCATGATTCCTCTAACCACCCCTAAAACCTCACAGTGATGAAGACAGTCACTTAGATGGAAAATACATGTTAAACATTTTAAGACAACGTTGATAATTACAAGATCGGAAGCAAATGAAAGTGAGGAGTGAGCAAGAGAAAGAAAGAAAGAGAGAGAGAGAGAGAGAGAGAGAGAGTGAGGATCATCACGATAGACCTATATTCTCAGAAGTTATTCCTGTAAATATTGCTGATGTCTGCATGTAACTATGGCTAATTAATACCAGACCCTAACGTACCACAGAGGGATGCTGAGGAGACCTGCTTTGATTTTTTTCCTGCAAAAGCCCTTGAAAACCTGTCAAACAGACCCTGAATCTCTCTCTCGCTCTCTCTCTCGCACAGACACACACACACACACACACACACACATTTCCTCTCAGCACTGGCATCATGAGGAATACGGCACTGGGAGAGTGTAGAAAAGAAACACTGGACAAAGGCTCTGGCAAAAAAGGAAGAGGAAGTGTGAACAGGTTTTCATGCAATAGTGCAAGGCCGCACTGACGTCTAAGGAAGCACTTATCCTCTCAGAAATAAAGAATGTCTCTTTTTATACATAGTAACTAGTAACCCAGACATTACAGCAATAGTTACTCAGATCACTGAATGTTGCTTAACAACTAAAATTTGCAGAAATTACACAAGAGCAAGTATAAATAAAGCCATAAAACACAGCAGAAACGATGTACTTGGGCTGCCGGAGCAAAAGATAAACAAACATACAGTACGTTACATAATAGTGAGACAAATTCTCATTAAAGTCTCGTTGTTCGGGTAACTGGTGAATATTTTCCATTTAGGTCTCTAAGAGGCCTTTAGGGGCTAATGGATGGGGATTGCTGTTGTTGGTAATGGTGGTGGTGGTACGGGTGGTGGTATGGGTTGGGGGGGGGGTTAAGAGATATGTCCCTGCATTCCAATGAGAGCATGGTCTTGCAAGCCAAGTGGATGTCCTTTCTGAGGCCAGGCTTAATCTTCATGTCCTTCGCATATTGGCAGCATATGCACCAGGTGAACGTGGGGTCGGACTGACGTGCATACGTAATTGTTAACCCCTGCCTCTACTCGGCCCGTTCAGAGTCAACCCAGTCAAGTCTGTTTCCATTTTAATAGATTGTATTTGCTTAGCTTAGATTAAATACTACTAAATCCATTCAACAATTCCATAACGCTGACTCATGACGTTAAAATAGTTAAAAGGACATTCCAGTCCTTCCAAACTCTCACTGGGTATGACATCACTTCAAGTGACACCTAAGAGAAAAAAACTAGTCTGAGTTCACGTAACTGTTTGTGGCAATTGGCCAATATCATAAGCCCTGGATATGACACACACACACACATACACCCATACACAGAAGTAATAAATTGTGTATTTATTTTTCTCTGGAAGTTTACGTACTCAAAAAAGGCTTTTATAACCACAAGTTTAAAAAAAAAAAAAAAAAAAAAAACCTCTTACAACACCACCTGATCAAAAACACATAACAAAGGAAAAAGAAGAAGGAAAATACTAGGGGTAAAATCTAGGAGAAGGAAAATTCGAGCTTGGACAAGCAGCTGATTGGAGTTTCGTTCTGTAGACATGTGGAAAGCTCATTGGTTGCGGGGCAATTCTGAGAAATGCCGACGGGAGGGGAGAGGACACAGTGAAATTCTGGTGAAGGTTGACTCAGTGTGTGTACAGGAAAAGGTTACAGGTCACTCCGATAAATCTGGAGGTGAAGTCTTGGGTTCCTAATAGTGATCCAGGCAGTCAGCTGGTGAGAGCCGTGCTGAGTTGGCCCTGTTACAAGTAGCTGATTTATGAAAGCAGAGCATATCCATCAAAGAAGTACAGAAGGGCAAAGAACGTCCCTGTAGTTCTCTACCTCCAGCTCAGTTTCTCCCTCGTGTGCATACTAGACAAACAGAAATAAACGCCAAGGCCAGGTTAGGGTTTCTCCTCTCGTTATATGCCGATGCATCTCTACCTTTCCAAAATCTTTCTGTGTGTAAAATAAATAAGCATTTGTCCCTTACGATCAAACTCATCCTCTACTGGATGTTAGAGTGCTCATAAAGGAAGTAAGATGAAGATTGTGGCTGTTTACTATGATGATTTATCTGAGTCACAGTTTGACTTGGCAAGCGTTTCCTTGTATTTAATCTTCAAGATTTGCCATTATTGTTTTGTTCGGTGTCTGTGAATTACGCTGCATATTTGTGTGGCATGACTAAGACAGCGCCTGCAGTACAGAAAAAAGCGACAATGAAACCGTTCAGAGATGTTCTTTGTGTTGCTTCATCAGGTTAAGCAACTTCTTCTGTTATTTTAACTGAAAATGTGGTACGGCCAGTGACACTTGTTTCAAAAGAGTTTTGCCTCAGGGAACTCTCCAGTCTTTTATGATCACCAAGATGTTATCTTAACGTGTGTGAAAACATTCTTTAAGATTATAAACACCACAAATATCAAAGTCATTTACTGAATAATACCAGAGAAAGTCAAACGCCTACTTATAACAGATACAAGCAGAAGCAGAAAATGCAATTTTAATGAAAATATTGATGTTCGATAACACAAAATGTTTCATCAAACAAACTTCAAATTTGGAATAAAAAAAAATACAATAATTTGAATAATGATGGAGATTAAAGTTATTTACCTTTAATGCCATTATTATGGTGAATACTGGGGATTTAAGAACTGTTTAACTGTTGTTCATTAGCACTCATTACTCACATTGTAAACTCTAATTCTCAAACTAATCTCAAATGTTTTGAAAAGTGAATAAATTGGCTATAGCTCTTACCTAACATACTATGCCAAGTAGAGCATGTGATTTTTTTTTATTATTATTATTACTCTATGAACTAAAACAAGAAGTGGACAAGAAGCCATGGAAATGGTAATCTATCTGCTTCATTTTCCGTCAAGGCATGATCTGCACCTATTGTTTGTGTTGCTCCGTGAGTGCTTGGTATAACAGGCTGCTTCTCTTCAAATGTCCAAATCCCCACCCACTGACCTTCATGCACCCACGCACTTTATCCAGCCGTTACCTGGCAACCCTACTCCGCTTTGGAACACCGCGTTGCCATGTCAACGGAATGCACACATGTGGAAGTGTTTTTGTGCTTTGCCTAATTGTCAGAGGGCAGGAAATGTCTCCAACCGAGCTTTTGATCTTGTGCTGTTCTTGGAGACTCGAGATGAATTGCATGCATATGGAATGTGAATGCTGCCCGCGTCTTAAAGATAGAAATTTCAAATACTTTGCATATTAATCACAAGAATGTCATAACAAGTTGCTTGTAAATATATCATCATACATACACAGTAGATGATATATAGCAAAATATCATTTATGTAATATAATGCGAATATCAGAGAAAACAGTCACACAGGCAAGAGAAAGTAATATTAGTTTTTTCAACTTTGTGCATCTTCTACATATCAGACACAAACTGACCTCCTCTTCAACATGTCCCTGGAAAAATTCTTAACCTAACACAGTGTGTAAAAAGAGCCCTGTGCTTCCTGAAACGCTTGGCACTTCTGTTGCGGTTGTCCTGGCAACCTGATTCCCCTCTCAGGAGGGATCCATTGATTCTGTATCGAGTGGAGCTCACACAGCACTCGGCTTCCAGTTCACGCCTCTGAATCCTCTCCAGCATACATTAGTCCGCTTTTTTACATTTCAGCCCACACACAACTGAATAACAGCAAATCAAAATGAGAGGATTTCTTCACACCAAGCAAGGACAAGTGAAATTTTATGAGGATTTGTTCAGGAAACGGATATCACCGATAACACAGCATATGAAATGAATTAGTTTCAATGTCATTTTCTGACTTCCCAAACAGGCTAAAAGCAATGGCTGACAACTCCACGTGAAATAAGTAAAACTCTAAACCAGGCCTATGATTGAGTTCTAGGGCTTCTTTGTCCATCTGAGAGGGAAAGAGACGAACAGAAGAGAGCGAAGAGACACTGAGAGGAAACTACAGGAACAAAACTGTTCGTAAACCGCCGGATGCACATTCTCCTCAAGGTCATCTGTTAGAGAATTACATCATAGTGCACATTAGAGGGAGAACATCAGACGTTCAGGCCCTGCACAAACTGCATTAATTGATTCATTAATCAGAAATGTGCCATTTTAATTCAGAAGCCTGATGCATTAGGGAGACAGATTAGCGATGAGAGGAGGAGGAGGAGGAGGGGGGGGGGGGTGTGTGTTGAGGTGTCCTCTTCAGATGCTGCCCACTCATGATTACATTCGAAACGTGTTTTGCTTCGTTTTCACCCTGTCTTCTCCACAACACTGGAAAAACAAACATGGTTACAGTTAGGGGAGTGGGGGGGTGGGGGTGGGGGGCGGCTTCAAAGCCCTGCACTCTCAGATAAAGACATCAAACGTTTCTTTTCTCATGCAAATTGGTGCAACGCTGCTTATGGTTTCTAAAATAAACAAGCCTCAGCATCATCACAGGTCTTCATGACCACCATTGCACAGCTGAATAGGATATGGAGCTTTTCCTCATGTGAGGGGTTTGTCAGAGAGTGGGGGGGTGGGGGGTTTAAGTCAAGCTTTCACAATCAGTGATGGGATTATGGGGCTACTGGGAGCAACACTTGTTTGCTGAAGTAGCAGTATCCTGCTTGGATCTGCAGAGAAAGGGGAGGGGCAGACACAACACAAGGTCTCTGCACTCCCAAGCATAGGCTAATTTACCACTTCAGAACCAATCAAAACATTTTAAAAGAAAATAGCCTAGAGTACCATCTAACATTCACGATACAATAGCATTAAACAGACAGTGATTTCTAGACAGTTAAATATTTAGATGCCGGGGTGGGGTGGGGGGGGGGGGGGGTTGAAGGTTTACATATCAAGGCCATTACAGTCTTTGCAATCTCTGATTTGGCTGATGTTGAAGGCATTTAGGCTGTCACAGCAAAGACCGTCTTCTGGCCCGAGGCATCTGTCACTCGTCTCTAGTGACAGTGCCAGGGACGCATACACAAGCAGGCTTTCTGTAATTCAGTCAGGCTGCAGAGGTATCAACTTATTTGCCCTTTCCTCGTCCTAAGCTTGGGGTCCACTTTCCTGCACACCTCCGCTGCCAGACAGTTGACACGCAGGGGTTGTTGTGAGGTGGGGTGCTGCGGCTATTTTGAAATTAAGGGCTTGTATTTTTAGGGCAGCTGTACTCCATGGCGATCTTGAGATGCCTGAGCTTACAGCTCACATTCTGAGCCCTAAATAAAAAACAAACAAATAAAAGTCTAGTTGCTGAGGAGGGACAGCTGGTAGAAATTGACAGAGAGAGCTCAGACCCCTGGCGTAACTGTCAGTTCACTAGTTTTATGGGATACTCCATTATAATTAACATTATTATGGTCTTCCACATCCAGTGTTCCATGGGCATGCCCATGTCAGACTATGACACAACAACACTGTGATTTGGTGAATGAATCATTGAGGTTAGTGTCAAAACAAGACATACCCCAGATAATCCTACTTTCAAAGATGAGGACATCGTCTCAGACAGTGAACGATTTTCTCATGACTTCAGAGACAAAACAGAGACAAGTATGAAAAGAATTAATTTGCCTTTCACTCTTTGAGCTTGGTGTATATGTATATATTTCTGCGCATATGCAGATATGCTGTGTCAGCTTGGGAGCCAAACATGCAGTGACCTTGACAAAAGAACGTGAAGAGACTTCTCTACTTCAACTTTGAGGAAATCGCTTGGCTGCCAGCTGCCCCCTATCACCAAGTTTTTGACTTCTGCTTTTCATTAGGACACACAATTGCAGATTTCACAGACACACACCCACCTGTAGGATATCAATAGCAGTCAATTGTGGCAAGCCAGAGATAAGCTCCAGATGTTCTGTCTCCAAAGAAAAACTGAGTGGGAGTACCGCGGTGTCAAAGGACCACTCAACAAAGAACAAATGAAAGACAGAGGATGGGGGGGGGGGGGGGGGGGGGGATGATGGTTTGCATTTCTCTCTGTTTTTGCTAAAAGCGTATTTGAGGGAAACTGGGGGGAGGGGTGTGGAGGGGGGGGGGGGTCAGTGTTAGTAATGGATGTAGGCTGAGGTGGTGGTTTAAGGGACGATTGCATCATCAGAGGGCTCGTCTCTTTCACTGGGAGGAACCCTGCCTGCGGCCATGTAAACAGGAAACGAGCGCCTTTCATCATTTCAGTATTTCCTGAGGCGAGTTTCAGAGGGGGAGGGGTGGGGGGGGGGGAGGGGTGAGTAGGAAAGGGAGAGAGGGGGGAGAGAGACAAAGTAAATGCAGCTAAACTGGAAATGTTTTCCTAAGCTTTTGTCCCAAACTTGCTTGGAAAACATGGCCTCGGGCCTTTGCCAAATTATTCATGTGCCGCTCGACTTGAAACAAAAGCTTCAAAGCCTTGGAACATGAAATCTAGGCTGAGGTATTCAGTGCAAATGACATACTTCATACTTCAGCATGAAAGGGCAGACAAACTGTAAACAGAAAAGGAAAAAAATTGGTGCAATCCTTAACAATTTTTTTTCTTTGATTCAGAAAATAAAATCCAGTAAAATACCACTTATGATGATCATTTCTTGACTGCTCAACAATGCACAAAAGAATAATAATATAAGAATGCTTCTGCAGTCTTTGAAATCAGCAGCAAATGGGTGATTAGAGAAAGTAAGTCAGAAAGAGAGAGAGAGAGAGAGACAAAAAAAAGAACAGAGATACCTCGCAGCATTCACTCACATGCCATGAATGAATTTCATATTGAAACATAAACATGATTTTTTACTGCGGTTAAGTCAAACACATGTCCGTTTGAAATCGTCTCTCTTTGGTCACTGTTCGCACAGTGTCCTCTGCACTCCGCAACATGGCTGCCATTGCCGTTGCTGGAACACTGTTTACATTTTCCCCTCTTGTAAAAACAAGTCTGGAGATCTGGAAACAGCTTCCCCTGTGTGCTCAGAGGCCCAAAGGCTCTGCTCAGACTTCCACCAGCAGGCCCCCTTCCAGACAGCTCCCCTTCCCTCCTCCCCCTCTCTTGTTTCATAGGCTGGGCCCTGTGACTATGGGAAAACTCAGCTAAAGCTTCGACCCACCCAGATAATCCCCCACAGACACGTCTCCAGAGGCCTGCAAGTCACTGCAGGAAAGTGACGGAGTGTGAAACTAATCCTGCTTACACAGTTTCAGGAGCCATTCTCCATGACAAGCGAGGCCTCCTATTCAGCACAATCCTATCGCTTCCTATGTCACATGCACTACGGAGTGCTATGTTACACCGCAAACGCACAATATATTAGCTTTTGCTTTGTTTTAGGAAAAGAAATGTGACCCACACAAAGCCAGAAGGATACAAAAAAAAAAAAAAGGCAAAACACTGTAATTCACTTTCATTTCTTTTACAAGTATTTTTATAATAATATTTAGCAGAAATTAAAAACCGGCGCCTTTAGGCTACGGGATGGTGCCAAATAACGAAGTAAAGGGGATGAGAAGAGAGGCATGGGGCTGACGGAGCGTGGCCCTACGCGGGACTCAGACACAGGAAAATCGGGAGCGTGGGAGGAGGAGGCAGAAAAATGCACACACGTCGTTCATTACACATCCACAGCAACAATGTGAAACCAGCACTCCCACTATAATGACTTCACCACAGATATGGGTAAAAAACCCTAGGTGAGACACACACCGCAGGTTAACCACCTCCTTGCCAGTGTCTGTTACCCGCAGACTACACCGCAGCCACTGTAGATCCGTTAGAGAAGTGGATAACTCTGATGGAAGGAGGAGAGAAGTCCATCAAAAACAAAACATGTGACATAGCCACTTATTATAAATTAGACACTAAAATTTAGATATGTGATGAATAGTCAGTTAAACTCCTTAAATATTACAGGTCGCCGAAAGCTTTTAAAAATAAATTGTAACTGCGTTTGATCTACAAACAGCATTTAACTGAAAATGAAAATGTAAAGTATCGCAATAAACTGTCATTCGTTACCCACAGTTCTCTGGTATTTAGAGCGGGTGCATGTGTCTATTAGAAATGCTGATGGCCTGATTTGTAAAGTGTGTTAAATTTTCGAGCCAAGTTACAACAGCTCCTGGCCCAAGCGTTCATTAGCATACTTAAAACTAACGAACATAAGAACAAGAAACAATCTATCGAATCCTTTTTTTTTTTTTTTTTGTTACAAGAACCTGAGAATTGTAGTTCAACAGTCTCCTGCTATTTCGCAAGAATAGAGAAAAAAAAAATCTACCATCATATTTATGATGCAATGCCACCTATTACATTTCCACCACCCGAGAACAAACAGTTGATGTGATTTTAAAAGCATAATTGGTATGCTGTAACGTGACTGTCATGTGATCAATGGTTGTCTCTTTTAAAGGCTTTAATCAGGGCCAGGCAGAGGCTGCACGCAGGGCATCAATCCCTGGCCATCTGCAGCTCGGGCACACTCTGCCAACACAGGTCCTGTAGATGTGCCTGGCAGCGTTGGCATAATGGCAGACCATGGCAGGGAGACAGTGTCCTGGTCCAGACAGGTGCAACTGAACAGAGTCTGCCTTCCCAGAGCTCCGACAACTGCCACTTTACGCAACCCCGGGGCCCACTACATTGTCCAAGAGATGATGCATATGCCATTAACACAACAATAGCGCTGGTTTCTTAAAAACAAGTCGAGAGGTGATTTTTTTTATTATTCCTTCAAAACAATAGCAATGTAACGAAGAGGACAGCAGTGATGTTGCTTTTCAGGTTTATCGACGTTAATTTGCAAAAGCATGCATTCGCAACCTGCAAATAATAGACTAAAAATCAAGTAGTTTGATTTTCAAAAAGAAAAAAAAATCATTGTCATTCTCGCACAGTGAGTAAGTACCGTTTGTCTTGTCTACAACTCACTCTGTGAAAATTCAGTTGTTACTTTCTATTACTATTGAAAAGGACTGTAGTCTGTATGAGTGGTGGACTTAGTGAACCTGGTGCAGCAGCTACCCCTACTGAAAGGAGAGTGGCCATGTTCCCCTGTTCATTTCTGTCACTGAGGTCTTTACCGTGCAGGAGTACAAATGAACAACTAAGCACTCCTTTTCTTCACATATATGCGTTCAGTGTTTTCAACACTTTCATTTTCTCACTCCTACTCACTCCTCTTTCACAGAACAAATGTCATGGCATGAATAAGTGCTGGGATTTTGCTCATCGGTGTAAACTCTGCTCTCTCTCTCTCTCTCTCTGCTTCACCTTCCATGACCCGTCTGATGAAACTGTGATTTGAGCCCTGAGTCTACTGAGAGGGATATACTGTTTACTGACCGTGAAAACCACCACTGCTCAGCTCTGGGCCAAGTGCTGGAACACAGCAGCCTGATGGACTCCCCAGGCCAACAAACTACACCAACACATGAGCCCTGAGCGTGCTCTCTCTCTCTCTCTCTCTCTCTCTCTCTCTCTCTCTCTCTCTCTCTCTCTCTCTCATCTGTCTGTCTCTCTCAGTACTCCCTTTACTCTCCCTCTTTCCTACAGCTCATCTCATTCACACAGAAAAATAAAAAAAACCTCCTTCTTCTCCGGTTCGCCTCCTGATGCAGATTGTGAGCCACCCACACAATGCCATTCCAGGTTCCACTACGTGTTCCTCCTTGAAAACACATTGGATGACATCATTTTTGGAATGGAGACGGGCAGTTCTGGGTTCATGGAAAATACAGGTTTTGCCTGCCATAACGGCTTTGCTGGACGTTCCTGGGCAGCAGCTCAAACTGTGGTGTATTTTATTCCAGTCGTAAGAGGGGATTTTTTTGGTTCCTGTCTCCTGGCAGTGTCTGTGCTAAGATACGCCTGCCAAAGTTCACAAAAACAGCTGCAACTTTGGAAAAAAAGAAAAATAATAATTATACTTACACCACTGTTTGTCCCAAAAAAGGGATGGGGTGAGGTTGGTGGAGGTTACAGGGTAGGTGGAGTATCCCTCCCACTGAACCCCTTTCATAAAATTACCACTCCAGCCACATCCATGGCCTGCTGTCATATGTGTGTCAGGCACTTGTTTGAGTTTACTCTTGTGTAAACATTCTTCTTATGGTGCTAAAAGACCTGTCTGGATTCGTAATAGACAGAGAATTGAGTGTGAATAGACTTAAAGTAAACTGTCTTTGCAGCCACTCTAAAGCAGCACTTTAAGTATCCCCTAAGGTACTCATATTCTCGATCAGTCAAACTCAGTTGGGTTAGGGCTACGCTGAGGGCCCGTAACCATGGAAACTAAGCACCATAGCATAGACAGACCCTGCAGAAAATAGAAAAGTGAAAGAAGATTGCATCATCTTTATAGAGGCTCAGAGAGTGCACCAGGTTACAGTAAATGTGCTGACTCAGACCCCGCTGAGAATACTAACAGTCACAAAGCTCGGTTTCCTGCACTCTGAGCAATTCTTTGAGATGGAACCCAGCCAGTGACTCAGAATATAATAATACAGCAAAATGATAGGGTAAGTGGAACATAAAGACTTTCAGGGACATAAAGTAGAGCGTTTTACTTACTATACGTTATTGTCAAATACAGTTTTTCAGACTAATGAAGACCCAATGGATGCATTCCAGTGAAGTAAATCATTTACTTTCTGCTTTAATTCTTACAGTTCCACTAAGATGAAAAAAAAAATAATGGTGATTTTTACAGAATATTGAATAATGTAGGACACGATGTCACTATGAGCATAAATCCTTTTATTCATATGTTAGCGGGGGCATTTGTAGACTTCTGGAACAAATCAGAATTGTGTTCATGGGATTGCCCAAGGGCCAATGACAGTGATTTCCAGGAACAATCCAGTAATACCTCACCGTCTCTCCATTTGTTCCCATGACTGAAATCTCAGGACAGATGTCCTGAGGGAGAGCCTTTGTGGACAGCCCCAGCTGTGTGTTGTTAAGCTATGATGAGAGTGACTATGGCACAGATAATCCATCCTCAGTGCAAACTGTACTCACTGAAATATGTACACATAGGCAGAGGTCACATGCACAAACACGGACAGATGCATTTGTAAGCTCATTCATAAGCAAACACAGTCACAGACAGAAATGAACTTACAACATAAACACTTCCCTCAGCTCACTGGAGGATGTCCAAACTGTACACACCCTCATGACCTGCATGTGGTTAATAAAGACGTCTGAATAATCAGTCATCCATTCCTTTGATAACTGTAACCACAACAGCTGCCTATACCGCTTCAAGGCTGAGAACAGACTGGTATCTATCTGATTCACAGTCCTCGTTGCAACACTGTCAATAAGAGGTACAAGAATCACAATGTAATCCGTGCTGCTGCAACTGGTTTGTGCAGTTGCTGCAACTGCGCACCAGCCAGTGTGAATTACTTTTAATCATAGGTTAGTGATTTCACTTCATATAGCTGTCCATCTGTTCAAAGTACTCTAATGTACTCTAATACTAGTGTACCATTTGTAGTTTTTACCAAGGAATACACAGGAACGTGACTACTGCACACTGGAAATTCACTTACAAATTCATTTGACTGTGTCTTGAATCAAAATTGTTTAATACTCAGTATGCCCTTTTAACTGATTTTGGGGAAGGAACCAGTTTTACGTTCTCTCCTGAGGAAACATTTGCTCTCTGTGTCGAGGCCCAAGATATTTCAAAATTGTGTGTTGTTACTGCCATCTAGTGCGTGTTGCTGGTCTTCGTCGCTTTTTTTCCAAACAGGCAATACTGATGGACAGCTCACCTATCATGTCAGAATGAAGAGGGTCCTTCAAATGTACAGACAACTTCCACTGACGTGAGTGAGGGTCATGTACCAAATGAACACAACGTTCTCCCTCCAGGTCTCTAGTTATTAAATACTAAATAGCTGGTAGAAGTCATGATGGGTAGTAAAACGAGCGCGATTGCGGCTGGGGTTGGGGCAGCGCTTTTTATTGGTTACTGTATTTACTTCGACAGGAAAAGAAGGAGTGACCCTAACTTCAAAAACAAGCTACGAGAACGTGAGTGTTGACCTGCTCAACCTGTCTCTGACATAGAGACCGAATGGTACCTACATCAAATTTCCTACTCACGGCCGTTCTCGTTGAACCTTTCAACGAGGTATGGGAATTTGTTGTAATAACATGACCGCTTGTTAAAACAGAAGAGACTAGCAGAAGTATATAGATCTACTTGCAAAACAACTGGCCTAGCTCACTAGCTAACGTTACGGGCAGGACAGCGGTCGTTCTCTGTTATAAGGTGGTCGTTTTGCTTTGTTTTGCCGTCTTGCTTTAGGTATTCATATATTCGTTGCGCGTATTATTTTGGGCTGCCCATCGAACCTTTGTAAGCAAATAGCTAGCTAGTAGAAATTCATTGGTGTGTTATGTTTATCATGTTAGTGCTAGCACACATCTAATCGATGGTCACTGAACCTGCTCGCATTTCGTGTATTATTTTTGGCTTTCTGATATGTGATATATGGAATATGATATATGTCTAACCGAGGTTTCTGGTGTATGTGTAGGGTTGTTTACATTTTGATTTATATGAATTCATACCCCAGTTGTGCTGCGTGATATGAATGCTGCTCAGATGATTACCTATGTTAACTACCATTTTCATTCACTTCTTTGCTGCTAGTCGTGTCATTTAGACTAGTTATCTTCAGGTTTGTTTACACATCTCGAATGCAGTTGACGTTACTTCGAAAGTTCTATGACCAGACACCGCTGAGTAGAGCATATGCTGTTTGTCAGGTTTTTTTTTTTTTTAAATCAGAGGATGTGTTTGTTTTACAGGGAGGAGAAAGCAGAAGGCAGCACAGGAGAAAGCAGGATTATCAAGGGTAAGGTTCGGCAGTACCTTCATTAGTACTGAAACTAGGTCGTTTGGTTTGTCATTGTCCATATGTTGCTGGTACTTATCCACTTTACCCTAATTCAGAATGCGTAAATATCATGTCATACCGCCAAAATATTTTAAGGCAAGAAACTGATACATGACAGGAGAATTCAGCACTACTGGGACAAATTATCTCCCCAGAAATACAATAATTTTTACGTAGCATGAGATTTAGATATTGAACACTGGCTATGCTCTTTGTAAATAACTGTGTGTGTGTTTGTATTTTCATGTGTTCATATGAAGCTTCCAGATCTAAAGGATGCAGAAGCAGTACAGAAATTCTTCCTTGAGGAGATTCAGCTTGGGGAAGAACTATTGGCTCAGGGTGAGAGGGTGTCTTTTTATGATATTGTCAAATATGTAAATCTGTCCCCATAATAGGAAGCCAAAAGGCGATGAAATATTTTTAAAGGCAGAGGTACATGTCAATGTTTATAATGCTCCCAACATTCTCTTTGCATGCTTTGTCAATCTCTTTGTTATTGACATAATTAAATCCATCAAGAGCTATCAGAGGACTGTATTTTTAATGGTGACTTAAATTACCAATGTGCACCTTCTCCCAGGAGACTATGAGAAAGGGGTGGACCATCTGACCAATGCCATCGCTGTGTGTGGTCAGCCCCAGCAGTTACTGCAGGTTTTGCAGCAGACTCTCCCTCCACCCGTGTTCCAGATGCTCCTTACCAAACTGCCCACCATCAGCCAGGTGACAACCTCTTAAGTACAGTGGAGACTCGATAGTTTTCAGATACATTACAGATTTGTCAGTACTAACATCATCATTATATATCATGCCCAGTGTTTCAGGCTGGATATGTACATGTGGTGGATCATGTGTGAAGTGGTGAAATGTGTTAGTTTGTGGTCTCTGCGCCCACTGTTGATAAACGCAAGTTCACATTGTCAACAGTTTTATTGGCCAGTTCATGTTTATATGACGTCTATCTCCAGAACTAAAATGCATCTCTCTCTCTCTCTCCCTCCCCTCCGCAGCGCATCATCAATGCACAGAGTGCAAATGACGATGATATTGAGTAAGGAGTCTCATGCAACGGTTCATACTTCTTTGGATTTTGTGACTCTCCTCCAAGGAATCACCCATATCCTGAGCTGCGTGTTTATTTTTCACAGAAGAACCATGTTTCTGTGTCTAGTTCCGTAGTTTGTTTTTATTGACAATCCATCTGACCTCTGCCCTTGGATTGTTTTAAACTGGTTTGTTAGAACTGTCTTAAATCACAAAATGAAGGTTGTGAACTAGCAAAGCCCTGACAGCATTACAGACAAATTTGTCCATAGAAAGTGTTTGCAGTTGTTTTCTTATGTTTGTCCAGTTGCACAAAGAAAAAGACCTCCCTTTTCAATGAACTTATGTCCTATTGTTTATTAAAAAATGCACAGTGAATTATCACAAACTATAACAAACTCCGTAAATATGCAATAGGTGATTGTTATTGGCAATCACAATCATTACCTGCCATAAAACAAACACAGGATGTTTACATGACTGTTTCCACGCCAGTACTTTATCGGGGATTACATTACATTACTTTTGGGTTAAGACAAAATGTCAATAGAAAATTAACTTAAGTTATTTAATGGCTGGTATGGTGTCTTTCTGTGATGTCTGATGTGAATACAATTGAAGGAGACTGAATTTTACTCACTCGTGGTAAATTTGTAGGAGAAAGTGTCCTCTTTTTTTATTATTCACAATAAAGAGGGAGTAAGCTGTGACGTGTACTGAGAGTCTTGGATTCTGTTTGTGACACCAGTTTTACATACCGCCTGAGCTGAATTTGAAAATTACAGCCAGGCTACCAACAGTAATTTAACCTGGCTAATACCTGGTTAACAACAATGGAGCAGGCGGTGCCTGTGAACCGCCATGTCAATGGTGGACAGTCTTGTGTTTCTTCTGTTTAAATTTCTTTTTCAGTCCTTTTCCTCTTTTGGCAGTAGCGTCAGCCATCTCGCCCTTAAACGAAGATGACCGCTGAGCTTTGCTCGGGTTTTTCCAGAAGGGCTTTCCTGGAGGTCCCCGTTTAGGCTGGCCTTTACAGCCCCCCCTTTTTAGTCCCTTCTCCCTCCGGCTGCTTTTTGCATCTTTTCCCTGAGCAGCTTTCCCTCCTGGACCTTTACCGTGGCCTTTGTCATGTTTGACCTTCTCCTTCTTCACGGACCTTTTCACTCTTATTTTCCTATCAAGCAGTGTGGAGCCATTCATCTTCAGAGCAAGCATTACGGCGTCAGGACTCTAGAAAATCAAAAAGTAAAACAATGATGCTTGTAATTCACCGGGGGTGGGGGCTTTCTGTGAAGAATTAAAAGATCTGCTGCACTTTTAAAGTTAGTTTCTGTTACATTCTGAATATAAGATTCTTCAGGACTTCATTCTGAAAACACTGAGACATCTACTACAACACAAAACATTTATAAACAGTATGTGCTCACCTCAAACAGAATGTAACCAAAGCCCTTTCCCATACCACTGTCTTTATCCCTCACTAAACGCACTGCCTCCACCGTGCCACACTCTTCAAAGTGCTGTCGAAATGGAAGCTCCGTTATATCTGGAGGAAGAATCAGTATTACAACCAACCGCTGCAAAATACAACTTGTACTAAGAAAACACAGATCAATTTTCATCATCAGTGACAGTGAGAAGCTGCAACGCTGTACTTACCATATGGCAAGTTGCCTACAAATATGGACCTCTTATGATCGTGCTGGAAAAAAAAAAAATTCTTGACTTGGCATATCGTGTCCGCAACACATATGGAAAAATGCAATAAATCTTCCTTATCAAGAAGATGATATGATGCAGTGATCACTTACTGTTTGATTTTGGGAGACTCTGTCAACTCGGATATGAAAATCTCTCTCAATCTCATGCCCATTCCTAAACAAAAAAATTAAGTCTTTTTATTAAAATGTAGAGATTTTCATGATGCAAAAATGATACTGTATTTCATGATCCCTATCTAAAGGATGCAATACATCACTTTTTCAATGCATTTGCTGCTCCTTCCGCCTCTTTGAAGACGATATAAGCGTTGATGTTTTGCTTTTTAGGATGAACTTTGCGTCTGTGAGTGGAGCACAAAGATATTCAGAATTTCAACAGCTTTGTGATGTGATAAGAAAAACGCATTTGATTTTGAATTGTTACAATACTGATCTATGAACAGAGAAAAAGGTGAGGGGAACCAGTTCCCACAGCAGATCAACAAGATGCATGATGCTTACTGAATAGCAGCTAATTTGCGTGACATTGAGGGATCTTCCCGAACCTAGACAGAAAAAAATGTCTCAGTCAGTAACAAAGCAGACAATTTAGAGTCTGTAGTATTAGAAGAAACATCATACACAATACTTACTACTGAGCGAAATCGGATAGACTCAATGGTCCCATGTTCCTTGAAGATCATCTTCAGAGCCTGAGAATGAAAACAATGAGAACTTTAAATTGAGTTTTTCATAATTAATACGACAGAGAAAGTGGTATTTGTTCACATTTTCAAATTCACAAAGAGGCAAGCTCTAGAAGAGTCTAAGACCTTTTTGCTACAGCTGGCTGGCAAGTTGCCAACAAACACAGTCCTTTTCATCTTTATTCTTTCTTCCGCCATGTCTGCAGCAGTTTTGCGCCTTTTGGTCTGTTGCTGCATTGTCATTGTATCTTCATCCTCTGTTTCTGTGGCTTTCCGTTTTGTTTTCTTCGGATTCCTTGTGAAATCCTCTTCATCTGCATTCTGTAAGGCACTTTCCCTGTAAATGAAGATCAAATGAGAAGCAAAGGGACAATATAATAATAGTCACCATGCTACAGAGTGTTTCCAAAAGTGTATAGAAATAGTATCATAACCTAGAGTCCAGATTTTATCCCTGTTATGATTGACTGGTGGGAGATGGAATGCTGTGCTTGCTTTTTTTTTTTTGTCAGAAAAATGAGTAACAACCTGTCCTGTACTTTAAGTTCTGCCGCTGACTTTTCCTTTTTCGTCCTCTTTTGTTCTTTAACTTCTTCATTGAGTCTTCCTTGAACAGGCTTGTTTACTGTATCTGTAGTCTTCTTCTGAGGCTGTAAGAAAAAAAAGGTTTACGTTTTTTTCATGTTTGTGTGGACTAGGTTTTTTGGTCTTTTCATAGAATCTTGTTAAAATTCCTACATTTCAACTCAACATGACAAAAGCGGACGTACTTTTGGTGCAGGAACAAAAACCAGAGTGTTCTTTGACGCTTCAGTAGAGAACAAAGATGATAGTGAAGTGGCTTCTGTGGACTGCTTCTTTGGGAACAAGCTGCCGGACAGCTGTCCTATCACATAATCTTCACACTCTCCAGTTGCATCTTTGTCCTCCCTAAGATACGAATGGTCATAAATTACAACAAGTAAATCAACTGAAAGTCAATAAGCGCTTCAGGCAACAAATACACGTCTTGTAACTGCATCGAGTGGCCATACAAAATGAACGCAACCAACCTTTTCTCAGCTTGTCTCTTCATGGTGAAATTAGTTAGAACGGTCCTTAGTCGAGAACAAGTACTTAATAATCTGCCGTGATTATTTTGTCAGCATACAAAAAAGTCAAGCTACAGAGCACAAAGTGTCGTCATTAGAAGTAAAGAAATCGTGAGCTTCAATACTACTTTCTCGGTATCAAAACATGCTTGTTCCACCATGGCATCACGTTTAAGACTGTCCAACCTTTAGTGGTTCGTGTGGAAACTGACAATGTGAGCCACGACTTCTCGTCTGTCTTGAAACAATCTAATTCACGAATGGCATTGGTACTTGCTATTTTTTCCTTCAAAACCTATGAAATCTAATGAATAAAATAAGATACTTCGATCTTATTCTTATTGTTCGGTGCATAAGCAAAAAACAATATTTGAAAACAGTTCCTGGGTTTGCAGTGTTTCAACGGACGAAATGGTTCGGAGCACAGTGATGCTACTTCCTGTTAGTGTTTCAGAGGGGAATGATCAGCAGGCTGCCAGCCGCTTTAGGACTTACTGAGAACAATACAGGTTTTAGGTGACAGGTGAGATATTTTGATGTGCTATATACCTGACACTTTTCGTCAGTTTTGCTGTGTCTGTATACGTCTTGAGAATGGCTATACTACCACTGCGTTTCAATGCAGCAAACTTCACACAAGGCAATAACAAGTAACTGTCATATAATAACCTTAGACAGCTCGTAACCACATATCAATAACTATGAAAATAAGGATGACCCTGTATCGCTTTAGTTGAGTGCGGAGGGACCTGTATTTCATTCATATTACTAACATTATTCCCATCACCAGTGTTGGTGAGCTGCCTCTGCTTAAGATATTTGCCTAACTTACCACTAAACCAGCTGCCTCTTCAGGATCAAACATCAGCTGAGAATCAGAGATCTGGAGCAACCCGTAATGGTCCCAGAGGACACACTTGGCAGACGTATAGTCTGTGATGGAGAGCGTGGCACTGTGCGATATGTTGGAACAGTTCCTCCAACTGCGGGTATGCTTGAGTCTGTTGTATTATGTCCTTTATAAAATGTATCTCTTTTGCCGAAGTTATCCACACCTAAGTATAAAATGTAAGTCTTACGTGAGTAAGATATTTATCAGATAGTCCGTTGGATGTCTTAAGGTTGTTGAAATCGGTTCTTTAACCAGTTATAATTAATATTTTCATGAAGGTTTGTGGCTCGGCATAGAATGGGACAATCCAGAGCGAGGCAAACATGATGGAACCCATGAAGGGGTCTGCTATTTCACATGCAGGTAGTTACTGACAAACATGCATTTTATTATAGTTAGATCACTGATAATGAGAGGGTGATAGTCATTCATTTTGTCAAGTAGATTTATATATAGTGGTGTACTGTGTTAGTATTGAGACTGTGTGTGACTGTGGTATCTGCTTCAGCTTAGTTTTGTCTGTCATAGACATCCCACTGGAGGTTCCTTTGTAAGGCCCAAGAAAGTCAGCTTTGGAGTAGACTACGTTACCGCTCTGAGACAGCGCTATGAAACAGAGCTTGATCAAATTATTGGAGAGGAGGTGAAAATCTCCACCAAAACCGTGGAACTGGTGGGGTTTGAAGCCGTATCACAAAAACAGAGGTAAGGGTAGACAGTTACTCGTATTTCTGTGCAATAGAGTGATATGACCAGTCATAAAGTACATGACAATAAAATAACACTAACCCATGTAATATTGTGAATGATGCTTATCAAAATGTGTTTGGCTCACAAAACATGATGACATTATATGTGATGCATGTCTGCAGCAAAGTTTTTACAGTTGTTAAACTTAAAGGAGTTGTCACACTCAGAAAGTACATACACCAGGTCTTTGATTCTCACCTTAGAATGGAGAGTATAATGACAAACTTTTACCATTTTCCTTCTTCAGATGTAGTCCTTCCATGGTATGAAACAATCCAGATCTTTATTGAAAAGTCTTTCTTTGATTTTTTAGGACCAGTCAGCACACTTGACCGTGACCGTGTACTGAAACTGCATTTACCAAAGATGAGTTTTCATTTTTCTCAGGGTGGAGAACCTTACAGAAGTGGCTCTAAGGAGATGTGATGTTTCTGGCCCTGGCCCTGAAAAAGAAATCAGAAAGACCACGCCTTGTATCCTCTTGGGAGATTTTTTTTTTTTCCCTCCTCAAATAGATTTTCTGAGCGGTTTTAGAGATTGTGCTCAAATGTTCTTTAACACTTATCTTTCAGATGTGGTTTCTCTAGATCTTTCTAGTAATCTCTTGAACTCCTGGGAAACAGTTGCAGCTATTACAGAGCAGCTTGAGGCTCTGGAAGAGCTTCAGCTGAGGTAAGCATCCATCCATCTATCCATCCATCCATCCATCCATCCATCTATCCATACACCCATCTGTTTGCTCAGTCAGTGCCAACACCAGCATGACTAAGCTCTTCACTCCAAAGGGCTTATGTTGATGTATTTTATCAGTTGTTTTTTTGTTTGTTTGTTTGTTTTTTGTAAAGAATAACTGCATAAATTTCTGTCAAATTCTGAAGACCATGGTTATCTACTATTTTAAAATACGTTGCTCTGTGAATGTCTTAACTGTCTTGGTCGTCTCTGACTGTGATTATGCACAGTGCTTCTCTTTTGGTGTTTTACTATAATAAAGATGTCTGTTCTCTCTGTGCAGTTACAACAGACTGCAGCTGTCCTCTGATCCCCTCAGTCTGAAACATGCTTTCTGCAGACTCAGGGTCCTGTCACTCAAGAACTGCGACGTTACTTGGCCTCAGGTGACTAACCACACACATACATACACACACACACATACAGAATAATCCTTAGACTTAAAGACACTAGCTGTTACCAAAACTGCAAACCATAACACTTCAATCCAATCATACAGAAACATAAAAAATCCATAAAACATTATTCCCTGATGTTTTTGTGTCTTTGCGCAGCTGCTAGAGTGTGCCCCCATTTGGCCACAGCTGGAAGAACTCTATGTATCCAGTAACAACATCACTGAATTAAAGCAGTAAGTTACATGCTCATGTGTCTGGGATGGATTAAATACATTTTCCTTTGCTTCCTCTTTGCAAAGTTACAACATATTTTTTTTCCTAATCTCCCACTAGACCAATAGGTGTTTTACAGAATTTGACAGTTCTGGATCTGTCAAACAACTCTTTGGTACAAGAGAGTGTTTCACAAATCTCAAACCTACCCAGGTATGGAAAAAATGCATTTGTGATAGTCCATGTCTACTGCTGATCTGCGTGTGTGGCTAGGCGCTCAGGTTATTGTTTGACTGAATGTTTGAAAAAACAGGTTGGAGAAGCTTAATCTGTCCAGCTCAGGACTATCTGTCATTTGCTTCAATGACGTGTCATCAGGTAACAGTTTTTTGCACGGCTGAAATTTCGAGATTGATCTAAAACAATCTTTACTACATATCTTGTTATCACACAGATGTTCATATGAATGTTTAATATTCATGAATATTTAGATTGAGCTAATTGATGAATTCATGATCAAATATTGTTAACATATTCCAGGTAACAAAACAGCCATGTTCTCTTCACTGAAGAATCTCATGCTTGATGACAATAAAATTGCTGAGGTAAGACCCTCTAGAAGCGGAAAACGTTGATCTTTCAGTGTTTGAGATTACTCAGATTTTGTGTAACAGAATTGTCAGTGTTTTGATTATCTGACCTGCTTTCCCCTCCTGAATACACATCTACACACCCTCACCTGCTGATGCCTGGCTGGAGCACAGTGGTGGGTAGTAAACGAGATGGAGAAACTGAGGGCTCTTGTGCAGCTCTCATGTCGGAGAAATCCACTGATCGACAGGGAGAGAAACCATGAGACAGCCCGCCAACTCCTCATAGCACGACTTAGCCAGCTAGAAGTCCTCGACATGCGAGAGGTACTTAAGTGTGTGTGTGCTTGTGTGTGTGTGTGTGTATGTGTGTGTGTGTGTGTGTGTGTGTGACAAACTCTCATAAAAGGTTTGGTTAGCTGTCTCTTATCCTTTTCTAGGTCTTTCTAAGTGGAATTTACTCTACAATATGTGATTGAATAACTTAGATCTCTTAAAAATAGTCTGATCAGATTTTATTGGGGAAGTGAGGGAGTGTGTGCTTTGGTATCATTTTTCATACGTCAATATGAGATTTCTGGCTCCTTGTACTGCTGAAGATGTTGTATGCAGCCCCCACTTGATTCTCTGCGGTTGCCTAGTGACAGTGGTAAATCTGGTAACCCATAGGTTCTGGCAGAGGAGAGACGAGGGGCGGAGCTAGACTACATTAGAATGTTTGGGACAGAGTGGCTGCAGGCAGGAGGGAATGCTGACCCAGCAAAGAACCATTCCAGTGATGAGTTCACCTCTCAACATCCTCGCTACCAGTCCCTTATCAAAAGTAAATAAGAACATCTCCCATCTTCAGTCTCTCATTCATTCTGTGCACTGTTGGTTTATAACATGGGAGTGTGTTTCCCTAGACCTGTTCTAGGCTTTTTATATTCAGCAGTCATTATTAAGTTATTGATTAAATGATTGTTTTGCATTGATTTGTCAGAGTATGGTGCCCCTGAGGAAGGAGAGCTTCAAAAACAGAAACCGTTTGCGCTGAAGAATCAGTTATTAAGTAAGTGGTCCTAGCCAACTGCACAAAGGTCATTCCATGAAAATACCTGTTACAGGAGGAAATTATAAACATAACCTAGTAGCATGGTGTCTCTTGACCTCCTATATCTAATGACATCTGATAGAAAGAAAATAAAAACTTAAGGAGATAGCTTCTTTTTGACCCACAAGCCACATCAGTATTTCTGAATTTATTCTGTTTCTCTGATTCATCCATCAGCTATCAAGTTTGTTTGTCCAGAGGAAACAGACAGGAAACCAATAGAGAAAAAGCTCCCAGGTGAGTAGCCCATACAATCACATATACATGGCTGAACTGATCGTGTAATTAAATTGTTGTTGGTTGTGATTAGACATGATATGATAATGTCACGGATGTTCAGCAGTGCTGTTTCTCACTTTTTTTTTATGATTCTCAGGCTCTATGATTGTTCAGAAAGTGAAAGGCCTGTTGTTCAGATTGCTGAAGATCCCAGGAGCAGACCTGCGACTCACCTACTCCAGCTCAAAGGTAAAAGCCAAAGAATGTTAGGATTAAGATTAAAGGAACTACATAAACCCTAAGCCAGCTTTTCAGAGATAGCGCTGTTCAATGTAATGATTTTCTGTCTCTCTCTGATATCCTGTCTGTCTCTCTTTCTCTCTCCATTCTACATCTTTCAGATGGAAGGCAAAGAGATCGATATCGATAATGACCTGAAGCCGTTACAGTTCTATTCCATCGAGAATGGAGACACGATTCTGGTCCGCTGGTCCTGAAGAAACTCTAATGCCATTATTTTATTTCCTCAGGATGCATGCACTTTACAAACATCAAAACGCTGATTATTAAGTACAGCTCTGTGAGAATGACAAAGCTCCACACTTCACACATAGCAGCAAGTTTTGTAACATTTCACGTCAGTTGCTAATTGTAATAAAACATCCAATCTGTTCCTCTCACTCTTTTCTATTCTGATTCATTTTTTCACAATGTGCACTGATTTGAATTTGATTTGTCCATAACAAACCAAATGGACAAAGCTGTGTCAGAATATCACATTGCCCCTGTAGAGCAGATGAACAGACAAGAGCAGATTTTTACATGCTTCCCATGAAGAACCAATGCAACACATCGTGGTGTATTTGAAACACCAGGTATTGCAAGCTTGAAATATTGTTTAAACAGGAAGAGCACAAAAAAGTCTGAATATGTTAGTTGTCACCTATCAGTGGAGGGCGACCCAGTCAGTGGTGATATGAGTTTTTTTGGAGGATAAGAGGGGTTAGTTTCCTTGGTTTACGGTGTTTAATAAACATCTTTCAGTGACCCCTACCATGTTCTGCCTAACATGTCAGTGCTGAAGTAACACAGTATACTATTATTTTAACTCAAAGGGAACATGGGAATCCAACTCCCGTGGCAACCACTGTGATGTAATCATAATATATGGTTTCCGCTGCGAGGCCTAGCATATTGTTTATTCAGGAAATACTTAATGCACAAAGTAATGCCAGCTCCACGGGGATATAATTCTTTCCCGTTCTTCAGTTATATGATACATGATCTTAAATATTCACAGATTGAATGACATATTTTTATAGTCCATCATGAAAAAAACCAAAAAAACAATATTGATCAATTAATATTGCTGCATTTCTACAGCTGTAGGAAGTTAGAGTTCACCGTATGTGAGTAGGTGAAGTGATGAAATGATGCATGTTCTTTTAAAATTGTTTGGTAAGGGAAATAAGAATTCCAGCTGTGAATGTAATGCCGCTTAGCAACAGGCAGTGCAGCTGTGAGTGGAGTGGATGGGGTATACAAACGTTACTGACTAGTCCAAAGACACACCACTCCTTCACAGGCCTGGTCAAGATACACTACTGAGTCACATCAGAACAGCAAAGACCAGCACAAGAAGAGTAATTCATCAGAAATATGTAGAAAAATAAAACACAGCACACGTCAAGGGTTTTTTTTTTTTTTTTTCTTAAAAAAGTTGTTTTTAATTGGACAGCTGGGCCATAATGTAAATTTCTCTGGGTTTGGTTTCTTCTTCTCTCTCTCTGTCCAGCTGCATACACATGCATGTTAGCATTGGGTAATGTGTGTAACCATAGAGTTATGTGCCCCGGATGGGGGTAATGAGGTCATGAAAGGCGCCCGGCCAACGTCGCCTATGGTGAGGCTCTGTCCAGATGGAAGTGGATCAGCGACGGATCCTGAAACACACTTGCTGCTTCAGCTTAGGATTTTGCATGTAAACAAATTGCAAACGGTGACCTAATTTGCAATGCAGAGAATATGTACTCCAGATAGTGTCTGTATTCTACCCTATTTATTTACAATAAACAATTACTGTGTGATTTAAAAAAAAAAGTGAATCAAAAATAATTGGAAATATTACAATAACAATTTTGATTTCCATCAAAAAAAAAAAATTAATACAAAGATTATATCCAACCCCCTTTACTGTTCACACACATTTACTCAAGTCTCCCTTCCCTCCCCCTCCCCCACCCTCCCTCTCCCTCTCCCTCTCCCTCAAACACTGCAGTCCAGTACTGGCTCTCAGTGGTATTCTGGGCAGTTTGTCTCTCTAGTTTTCTATCTCCCTCTTCATTTAATGAAAGAGTGAAACAGTCATCGTTAAGGCACAGTCGACTCTCTTCTCCTTCGCCGTCGGCGAGGCCGTGGCTGCCGTCCTGCAGCCGTCCTCAGAAGTTCTGGTCTCTTTCCACACATGTGCCATCCCTGGCATCCGGACATCGGCAAGTATACCCGCCTGGCCTTGGCAGGCACAAGTGTGAACAGCCTCCGTTGTTTCTCGAGCAGTAGTTCACTCCTAACGGTGATAATTGCGTTTTAAAACATGCAGCAATACTCAGGAGATCTATAAAAAGGATTGAGGAAAACTCCTCCAGCTGCTAAAACATAGCGAATGTTCCCTACACGACATATGATAATACGTGCATTTGTGCTCAGCGGAGGAATTTGATTCCTTGGGAGTGGGTAGTTTGCCAAGCTCAGCTGTATCTCAGTAAAATAATCAGATTATATCAGTTTCAGCGGCTTTTCCCATCCTTACTCTTTTGGATGAAGCCAAAGGGTTTCGCTGCAAGTAACGCTGCCGAAGAGTAATGATTGTCTTGGAGCACTGAATTTGTGTTATAAAATCAAATCTGACAAAAACCTCAGGAAAAATCGGCCCAGTAGCAAGTCAGATGATGAATTTAGAACTTTTTTCGACATGACTAATCGCTTCCAGATAAGATATTACCGAAGCCGAAGCAGATTACCGCTCTATCATGAGCATTCTGTATTCATCTGTTCTTGCTCTGCAAAAAGCCAGGCGAGCATGTTCTGTTATGTTAGACTGTTATGTTTGACTGTTTGACTGTTGTGTTGTATTTGAAAGGCATACCTCGCAGGCACTGAGGGGTGGACGTGGCAATACCGTACGTCCGCGAGCGCTTCTGCGGCAGGAACTCATCCACCTCTTTCTCAGCCAAACGATCCACCGCCACCACGGCTTCCCTAGCAACGGCCAACGCAGGAGAACGTTTAACATTCTACAAAAGAACTGACCCCCCCCAGCAGCCGAGACTATAAAGGGGTACGCTAGTGTACACAACATTCACATGTGACTTTCCAAATTCAGATTAAAGACCACACACTGCCATCTGTGTTAAATAAGCTGTCTCAAAGAGACACTTAATGTTAAGCAGCCTCTCACATTCAACAAATCATAAATAATCCAAGCACTTGATGTGGGTAGACGCTGAACTTTGACAAAGGGGCAAAGAATGCAACCCATTCTAAAGTGGTAAAAATTTCTCAGAATTCTTTCGAGGTCATAAATGACAGGGCAGTAATATGGCCCTCAGTGTTTCACAAGAAATACCACAACAGTTCCCTTTCAGCCTTTTTAAGATGCTAAGTTTACTTACCTCCTCCAGTCAGTATAGTAGAGATTTCTTCCACTGGACACAATGGCAAAGGGGTACTGAATACCATCCACTACTTTCCTCCTCTGGCGAGAATAAGGGTCAATGCACTCCACTTTGCGTGTACCTAAAGCAAAATTATGAACCAAAAGGAGTAAGTTCATTCCTAACACTTCATACTGCAGATAAAACATAAACATGCACAAAGTTTATATAAATTAAAGCCAAAGAATGACTTTTTGCAGTTGGCCACTGTATTCTTTATCAATGAATTAGCTGTATTTATAGTTGTACTAATTGTATTTATTTGTTTTAATTATTAATTCTAAAATTTGTCTCAGTTTAGCAACCAGCATGTCTAACAAACTGAACTGGCAATGTGAAATAACTGAATTCCATGCCCACGCATTATATCTGTTAAAACAACCTCTAACCTGCATCCGCCCAACACAGCTGCCGGGCCTGGGGGTCAAAGGTCAGGCCGTTAGGCAATCCAAGGTCATCCTGCACCAGGACAGTCCTGTCTGTTCCATCCATATTTGCCATCTCAATCTTAGGGCCATCTCTATTCCAGTCTGCCCAGTATAATCGTCTGGTGGAGACAGATTGCATGTGCTCTTTAAACAGTCTGAGTTCAGGACACAACTAACACAAATGATTCATTTAACCAAAATATCTACACAGAAGGAGTCTGTACACTGCAGAATAATTTTGGCAGCAAGCTGAAAAACAGGAAGGAATATAGTTTGCTGCTGATATGCTGTTATTTATTAAATTATTCTGATTCACAGTGTTGAGTGTCCAACATCTTTTCATACAGACATTTGGGCTTCAGTGTCTCTGCCTGTGCCTCCTTAATGTGCAGCTTTTTGATCTATGTTATTACTTAATAAACATTAATAAAGATATACCTATATAACATTTATAAATGAGTACTTTACCAAATGATATAAATGAACCGCATCATACTTACTCTATGTTTTCTCAAATTGTTACTACAGGATAAGATGAGAAGCCAGAAACACATGTACAAGTGACATTCATACACACACTAATATGGTTCCTTTGGCAAAATGACAAATCTGGTACACACCCATTAACCGGGTCTGCAACAATGGGTCGTGGATTGACGAGGTCACTATCAAAGAGAACGCGGCGATGACGCCCATCCAACATGGACACCTCAATGCGATCGAGCAAAGAGTCCGTCCAGAACATGATACGTGACAGGTGGTCAATGGCAATTCCCTCTGGACTGCCCAAATCTGTTAAAAAAAAAGGGAGGGTGTGAACCATAGCACAGATTGGAAATGCATTACGCTCTTGTCGACTGTCCTGTTTTTGTGTATATACATGTAAATAACTGTATTAAGAAGACTCAGCCAATATGAAAAGTAAAGGGGCCAAAACTGTGGTCTAAAAAACCTTCTGGCACAATATTTACATAGAGATTTCCACATGAGAAGAGATCTGACGCCCACCTGTGGAGATGACAGTGCTGGGTTGGCCCCCCTGCATGCTGGCCCTGCTGATGGAAGGCTGGGTGATGTCAGACCAATACACCATCTTCTCCACACAGTCATAGGCCACTGCAATCACCACTTTATCCTGATCATCAACATTGAAACAACATGAGAAGTTGTGTCTACGGATCAGACGTTTACCTTAATCAGTCAAGCAAGTATTTATCTTGACGCTTTGGAACATCAGACCGCCACTGTAGTTCAGGAAAACGTATACTCGAAGCTATTGTTTGATAAAAAAATGTTTTCACATATTCACGTTATAGTAACCACAAATTACTATCATTTCACATAAATCATACAAAAATGCCCAATTAATGAAGTCTGCGCATCGTTTTTGTTTTGCTCAAAGATCAGTTGAACGTGGCTTAGCGTTGCTCACCAAGACGGAAATACAGAGAATTATCTCCTCACTGCAAAAGAGCCTGGGCTGTCGGCAAATGTCTGCATCTATAATCACGCAATTGTCTGAGAGGAATCTAAATTATTCCACTGTGGGTGCACAGTTCCCTCACAACGCTGCACTGCAATCAATGTCTTCTCAGTTCGGCCACAAAAAACTGAGCTTGGGAATGAATAAGAAAAGAGGAAATCTCAACTTTTCGAGCGCATACTTTCGTCACTAGTCACAAATGTCACGCTGCCAGGAAGACTTTTTCATGTAAGCTGATATAGGAACACTGTTGCGTTTTTACTTTAAAGATTTGAAGACTGAGATCAGAGTTCATGGGACCACTTCCCTTTAGCAAAGTTTAAGATAAAAAGCATTTCAGAACTTAAAACGTTCCAGTGTAATGGGCATCACTGATCTGATCACAAAAAATACATAAGAACAAGTTAAGACACATTCTGTATTTGCCATTATTTTCTTAACCCGCATTTGCTCGCAGGTTAGACCAAATTTATGAGTGCAAAGAACCATGGCTAGGCCTTTACGAACAAGAGGTATTTTTCTTATTAAATGTTTTTTTAGCAAACCCAATTAAAATGAGTAAAATAATGAAAATCAACTGTGTATGCTGGTTTGATGATTCCCATGTTACGTTTTCACTCTCAAGAACAAATGTAAGAAAACCTCATGTTCAACGTCTCTTAATCCCTCATCTCTGTGGCTTTATCTGACATCTTTGTTTTGTTTGCTCACAGTTCAGGAAACTTAAACCCAACTGGTTCAGGCTAAGGTTCTCCACCGGCCTCCTGAAGGAGCACATGTTGTAGGACAGCTAATATGGACTGCTAATATGAAGTCCTGCTTATACACTATCTATGAAACTGGTCTAGGATGTGAGGACCACCATCCTGAACTTTAATTTCAATTTTCAAGAAGTGTTAGAATGCTTTAAGACTGAAGTTTGCTTCTAAAGTCCTTGATTGAATACTACTGAACACTATTAAAGATATTAGGGGGAGGAAACATGATATGGATTTTAGGGAGATGAGTGTGGTCCAGGCACACTGAGGTCTTACAGGTAGGTGAAGCATAGTCTTGGCCTCCTCTTTCTTCATACTGTTGCCATCCAATGGGATGTGGTCAATTCTGCCACTCTGGGCAAACAGGAGATTAGCCCCAGGGGCCAGTGGTGTAACATCAGGTCGGGTGGTGGGGCCAACGGGAGGGGGGGCCACACCATGGTCAAAGCCTGTAGGAGAAGTAGATGAGTGCATGTCTGTGCAGAAGATGGTTTTCACAACTGAATAAAGAGAAAGAAAATTATTTTCCAAATAAAGTTTCTTAAAAGGGCAAACGTCTGTACTGGATACTTACACGAGGGTCTGCTGTCGGGCCCGGTCCTCGTTCCTGGGATCTCCTGCCCGTTGCGGTCCACACACCAGCACTGGCCAATGCTACCGTGACACTGCGTGGGCTCATAGGCACCGTAAGCATCACACGTAGGAACGTACTGGCCAACAGCCGGACGCGGACGGAAGAAGAAGTATCCAGAAGAGGAGGTGGCAGCCAAAGCACTCTCTCTGTGGAGTTCGCATGGGGTTTTCTCACGTTCTGCAGACAAAACATATGGAAAAACACTAGTCAAAACACATTCCCTCACCAGATGACACCCTAACAGAGAGAGAGAGAGAGAAAAAAAAAACCCAACAACAACAGTGAAAAAGAACTAAGTAGCCATTCATATACTAGCACGCATCAAAAATGTGTTCATTTGGATGACAAAACGGTTTAAATTCATCAAAACATAGTGTCGTGATCTCGTAAGAACAATACGTTTAAGAATGTTCTCTTTATTTCACTGACATACAGTCAAAGCATGCTTTAAGTAAATTTAGTCATGACGGTACAAATCAGAAACACTGTCTAGACTGGTGGGTGGTACTTTTTTAAGTGAATCTGAGTTAGCGAGGAACAATCTGGTGACATATGTTCTTGATATGTGCCCTTAAGCTTAAAATGTGGGATCCCACATACCAGGCAAAGCCAGCGAACACATCTGCCCATGCTCACAAAAACATTCAAGTAAACACATAAAACACTGTGTTGTGAGCAGAATGAAATAAACTATTTATAGAGAAAAACTTAATATTGATCAATCACAAAGGTTACAGAAAGACAGGGAGAACCAGAAGGGTAAATAAGTTCACCTCTTACGTCATATACAATAAGTACAGCACTGCAAGTCTCAACAGATATGAGCAAATGATGCCCCTCACCTAAGAGGTCGTAAAAAGGATAAAAAAAAATGACAAAACTGCAACAGAGGGCAGGGGAGGTATAATCAGCAAGGCGTCAGTGAATTGACACCTTTAGTTAAATTAGGAGAATGAAGAGCCCAGACGTGCATGAAACAAACATGGTTATGACTCAACAAAGGTGCCAGCTGAGGTCGTTTGAACCTAAGCGATAGGCAGTAACACTCGGAGCAGCACTTTAAGTGTTGACATGCATGTTATGGAAAGGTGTGTGTTGCCTGGTATTGTGCTTGGCTAGCTTTACTAAGAATACCGTGCCTATCGCTGAGACTTACATGAGGTTCTTTAAACAAGGTCACAGTCCCGACAAACTATCAATGTTAAAATGGGGTGAAGTGTTACAAATTTGTTTTCTACCTGTGATTCTGTCAACAGAGAGCTCCACCAAAGATTATAGAGGGAGAGTTATCCCAGTACACTGCATATGAAAACACATTCCAGATGCTGGTTCAAATAGTTTCAGACAATATCTGCCAAAAGTTCACAACTGCACGTATCAAAACCATATGAGTCAAAAGAGGGTCAATACTTCTTATACTCCTTATCATCCAGTGCATGCAGTCACACGTGGGAAAGTCGGAAAAGAGGTTTAAACTTCTCAAGAATGCACTGTCAAAAAATGTCTCAATCGACTCAGAAGACTTATCACACCGCAGTGGTGTGACAGCAGTATGACAAAATGCCAGCACAGAAAGAGAAGACCGAGAGGGAGAGACAGAGAAGGAGAGAGAGAGAGAGAGAGAGAGAGAGAGAGCGAGCAAGGGAGAGAACAAATGAGAAACAGAAACAGATCCCTTCCCTCCATTTCTCCCGGTCTTGTGTATATCTCAAACTAACATCAATCAAACGATAACATCCCCGATTCCTCTCTTCTCCCAAAACCGCATCCTCCACTGGGATGTCTGTACTGAGCAATCAGCATTAAACAGAGTTATCTTTACCCAGCAGGTTAAAGGTTGTTAAGAGTTAGCATCTTTAGCCAGCAGGTTAAGGGTTGTTAGTAGTTACCATTAAACACTCTGGGACATAGCTGTTTGAGTTCCGTGATTTGCATAATGATTTGATTAAGGCCCTATACACTGAGATACAACTAAAACATCTCTCGCTCTCTCTCTCTCTAACTCTCTCTCACTGTCTCTCTCCATCACTTTTAGTGCAGACGGAGTGACATCTCAGGATTTAAAGCAGTATATGCGCTCTCACTACTTGTAGAGAAAGACCTACCAGAATCAGGTGTGCAACTGAAGCCATCACCATGGAAACCTGGACGACACTGGCAGGTAAAGGAACCTTGTGTGTTGTAGCAAACTGCATCCCTGTGGCAACGGCCAGGTTGGCATTCATCTATATCTGTAAAGATCAGGAAAATGAATAACTGAAACAAATCCAGAATACAATGTAATGACAATGAATCATCAAATACAAAATACAGTACAGAAGAAAGTTGTAAGTCATAAAGTTCCAACAACATGAATATCCCCAACAACATGAATATCCCCACAACTCCCTTAAGACATCACTGTATATTTCATACTGTTGTCATTTTTAGTACATATCTCCTCATATTTTAGATTATTTTTATGGATACATATGACATATATATACATACACACACACATACTGTGTGTATATATATATATTATATGTATATACACACACACACACACACACACACACACATACTGTATGTGTGTGTGTGTGTGTATATATATATATATACATATATATATATATATATATACACATATATACACACACACACACACACATATATATATATATATATGTGTGTGTGTGTGTGTGTGTATATATGTATATATATATATATACACACACACACATATATACATATATATACATACATATATATATATATATACACACACACACACACACACACATATATGTATATATACACCATGAATGTGATTCCTAATATGGACACTTGAGGATGTTATTCATAATCAAAACTGTGCTGAAGCAGAATACCCGCTTTAATTACATTAAAGTCCTGTGTTTATACACATGAAAGCACTATGGGAATTCACTACATAGAGCGTACATCTCCTCATTAAAGCACCACAGCTTTTCTCTCGGTTTCACGTGGATTCACACAAGTTCTCATTTTGTAACATAAAAAACGCCTTTAACAGCCTGCACTACTCAGACTAAACTATCACAACACACAAGAGAGGGGGAGAATCCATGGGAATGCGGGGTCTCTGTTTGGTAACTGTCCAAATGCAGTCATTACAAAATGAGTGTGATAAAGAAGAAAGGGAGGAACCAGAGGCTTGGTAAATGCTTTCCCCAGCTGTGGGCCCAGGTTGGAGCATTTCCTGTCCCAGCCGGAGGGTTTCCTCCCACTGGGGCCCCAGAGTGAGAGAGCATGGAGAGTGCACTACCATGAAAATTCTGTACGGTAAATCTGTATTGCACTTATAGATGTTTAACATAGTTCAATATAAAGATTATTAATGCTTTTTCAAAGACCTTTTTGACAATACATTAAATTTTTTTTTTGCCATTTTAGAGCAATAAACATTTACAGTATTATTAGCTTTAAATTTAGTTAGTATAAGGATCAATTCCGTAACTATTACCAACTCTGAAAGCTACTTAAGGCTACTTTAACATTTCATTTCAGGCATGTTGTTTATGGTTTAAGGCTGTCTGCCCTCCAGCAGAGGTCCGGTGAATATGGGTGTGGATGAAAAAAGTTACCCTGACAGGCCCTGCCGTCGCCCACATAGCCGGGCAGACAGGAGCAGACGTAGGAGGAGCCACCGGTGTAGCTGCAGCGTGCCCGCTCAGGGATGTCACAGTTATGGGTGCCCCTCTGACAGTGATCAACAGGCAGGTTCACCTCTACCAGCACAGGTGGAAACAGACACACAAGGGTGAGTAGTGAGTGTGTATCTATATCTGTCTGTCTATCTATCTATCTATCTATCTATCTATCTGTCTGTCTGCATGTCTGTCTATCTATCTGTCTATCTGTCTGTATGTCTGTCTATTTGTCTGTCTGTCTGACTATTTATTTCAGATAGGCAAAGAGATAGATATCTTGGCTTGATGCATTTATGTACAGTATTTGCATTGACAGAAAGGGAACAGAAATAAAATTTGGAACACCCATACCAACACAAGTACGCCCGTCGTTGGCAAACTGGAAACCATCCATACACTGACAGCGGAAGGTTCCGGGCTGGTTGTTGCATACAGCATTAGGGCCACAGATCTGAGGAGTCTCCCTACACTCATCAATATCTGACAAGAGAAGTCTTCGTTAAAGACACGTCGTACAGATAAAGAGCATGAAAACCACTTTACAGCTACAGTTTCTGTCAAATTAATTTTCTCCTACTATCTATTTCCCCCATGACACTCCCAAATCTGGTACACAGACCTCGGACACTCTGTACTAATCTATCTACATGCTGCTTTTTTAATTAGGACCGTTTGAAAAATAAAGTCCCTTCCTTCTGCGTCTCTTCCACAGCGATACACATCATTTTGATGCATTGTGATGAGAGTAAGTGGGTATTCATTGGTAAAATTAGTGGTTTTGAAGATAAAAACTTAAAATCTTGGTGCAGCAATTCAAACATTATGGCTAACATTATAGACAATTATCCATCATCACAAGAAGTCGAGCTACAAAGAGAGGCAGAAAACGCTAGATTTTATCATTTTGAACATTGGCTTCTCTTTTCACACAGGAAGTTTTAATCCCTAACTCATTCCCAAAGAAACCATCCTAAGGGAAAATTCCCATGCATCCTAATATGAGGAATATGAAAGCAGCAATGTTCTTCATGATATCCTCTGGAGTTGGTTGTTTAGATTGGAGTATCCCTCTAATTTATACAACAGTGTTTCTTTAAAGCCTCAAATTGAATTACACAGTAGGCGCTACACATGTAGCACAACCCAGCCAGTCAAAAAAGCCAGACAGTCTCAGTGAAGCTTGTGAGTTGAAGCAAAACATAGTCCAGATGTTCTGTCAAACATCTGGTGAATGTTCTGCATTAGAAAACCAACAATGACTGAATCTGTAGACAAATTTGGCTTCAGAGTACAGTATGTATAAGATTACAGATAGCAGATACTGCTAGTTCCTTACCATAGCACGTGCGTCCGTCCCCAGTAAAACCAGCGGCACATTTGCACGTAAACTCGTTGCCTTGGCCCGGCTGACAGACTGCGTTGGTGTCACAGCCGTGTCTGCCAGTGAAACATGGGTTCTGCTCTGGAGGCCCACCTATGTCAGTCAAAAAAAAACAAATTAACTGCACATACTACTGAAAATGGAAAGGAGAGACTGCATTACAGCCCTCATAAAGTTAACAACTGTTTGTATTGTCACTCAGTTCTATTCTTTGAACTCAGATCATCTAGATAATCGTATTCAAGCCCACAGATAATAATATTCTACTGCATATCGTTTTCATCTACATTGTTGGTTTAGAAATATGTGTGAGTGAATTTTGGCAGCTTGGTGGTCACATGGTTAAGGTTGTGTATGTTTGGAGGGACTGATTTAATGACACCTATATAATACACTTTGCGTTTACTGCCCAATTAAGTCAGCTCATTTGTGCAAAAAGGTGTTCAAGAGGCTATTTTTTTTTTTTAGGAAAATCTGACTACATCTTAAAAATCAAACAAACTGGTCTTGTTTTGTAAACAATGGCATGGCAGACACTCCGCTGGCTTTTGGCGCAGACATGTCGCCTGCCTGGGAGGCAGCTGCTTATTAGAAGGCATGTTTGAAGTCTCACTTCAGCCAGACCTCCTCACAGGAAACACTCTACAGATGTTAGTTCTCTCTGGCCATAAACTCCAGCAGAGTTATGTGTGCTTGCATAACCTGCCCCTCAACCTCCTCAAGCCACCCCCATAGCCCCTCTCTTATCCCCCCCACATCTTTGTCCTCGACCATCGGTCTCACACACACACACACACACACACACCTGTGATAAATAATCATGAATGAGTTAAAGCAGAGCCCCTGTTAACCTCTGTAGTTCATCTGACCTTTTAAGGTTTTAAACAGTCTGGTTCACTGAATTCTGCCTTACAGCAGAGAGAACAGGAACATAAACACAAGCTACACATCATAAAGTGACAAAGAGAAACTCTACCATACCACAATATTTACAAAAGTAACATTCAGCCCTCTTTTAACAACGTTAGCCACTTTTTGGTTGGTGTGCTACATAACTCGCAGTCTTAGATTATTTAACAAGAGGACCAATAAGCGGTGAATGATTGAAATGAAAATGGCACACACATTGTTAATTCCCAACCAGGCCCTGTTGAAGTTCAGTCATTCGCTGATAGTAAAGCATACAGTTGAAAAGTGGTATCTTTGTCTTCTTACGACTCTGTTAACAATTCTCTACGACATGTAAATATAGTGCGCTTTTACACTTCACTCTGCTTACTGTGAACGGAGCCAATCTTGTTGCTCATGGCATAGCGGATCAGCTGGTTGTCAGCATCATACATGACAAAGATTTGATCCACACTGAGTTGTTGGCTGGGAGGCAATGACTGCATAGCCTCGTCATGTGGGCAGCTCTGAAACACAATGGACTGCCTCCACTGATAGCTTTTCGTCTGGACGGTATCATCTGCAAGACTCACTGTGTAGCTCCTTGTGGAAGAGGAGGTGATCACTGAGGGAAGAGAAAGAGAGGGAAAGAGGAACAGAGAGACACAGAAATATGATATTTACAAAACGGAAATCTGAAATAACTACAGTTTGGAGAGCTTGCTTAATCCTTACATGACCTTAAATTAATCATGGGCTTGCTTGGTGTTCCAGAAGCTTTCAAATGAATGTTGACTCACAGTTGCTGGAGTACTGGTAGATCTCTGTATAAGGATCAATCTGTACTGTGGCTCCTCGTGGTACCTCAGGGATTTTCCCCTCCAGCTGGGTGTTCACCACCAGATGATCATGCTCATCAATGCCTTTAAACTCTTGCTTGATGGTCAGTTTCTCGTTGCCAGGCAAGAAGGTCACCTCCGCCTGACGAGTGAATACTCCTCCTACAAACACAGGAAAAGAGAGGGGCATGTAAGGCTATGGACCTCCAAGGCCCAAGAGGGAATGTGGGCCCCCAGCACCCCTAGAAACTCTAGAACAGGGCGCTTCTTCAAGCATGTGTTTGTACTTCAAAGGAAGGCGTTCTGAGAGATGTACAACCAGCTGGTTCCAATGGATTGGAATAACATTTCAAAGGAAAGGCTTGTGTGCGTATGATGTAGAATTGAGAAGTTTTCTTCTTCTTTGTGTGTTGTTCATAGAAATGACAAATGTTAAGTAAAGAAGGAGAAAATAAGCCAAGTAAGAGGAAAATGTGAATTTTCATTTTGCATCAACCAGTATGACTTGTAAAGATACACAACACAGTATTATTTTTTAGTAAGGTTAGTAACAGTTATTCATGGTGTAAAGTCCTGAGTGGTGTTTTAAAAGACACACCATGCAAAGGCTCAGATTTAATCCCAATAACATTATGAGAAGCTAATAACAAAAATTATATTTTGGTTTTATGTTGATTTATATTCTTTACATAATATACCGATTACGTTTAAGAGAAAATTACAGCTCCTCAAATGTGACTGATATACTAATCAAACACACCTAAATCTTCAAGGAAAAATGAAGTCCCCTTGAGGCCTTACCCACTATACTAAAGCCATTTTCATATCCTGGTTGCTCCAGGGCAAAGGCCCAGCCGATGACCCCTCCAAGGGAGGCCAAGGGTTGCAGAGAGGGGCCCACACTGGTAGGGATGGTGCTTATGGCCACATAAGCTCGTCCATCATTGGCAACCACATATGAGTGCAGATCGTTACTGGTGAACTCCACTGGTGTGCGAGAGTTACCTACATATATCCTTCCATTGACTTTCCCATTCATCCTCTGAGGCTTTCCTGTTAATTAAAAGAATGTCTTCAAATTAATCACATCTTTATTTCCATGAAGGTTTCCTCCAGTCTTTCCTCCCTAACTGGGTGGGAAAAAGAAAAAAAAAAACCATGATGTTTGAATTTTACTGGATTTTAAATTCAATCACTTGCTGGAGTTAAAACTCAAGTGGAAATTATTGAAAAAAAATCATTGAGAAGAGAGAGAGTGAAATCTCACCCTCAGCAACACAGTCTCTGCCATTGCCATAAAACCCAGGTCTGCAATGGCAGCAGTAGCCATTGGCATAGTCTCGGCAGTCAGCAAAGGATGAGCACTTCTGTCTGTTATTGGAGCAGGTTTCATAATTGTAAGAAAACACTGAAAAAAAAAGAAGAAAAACTCATGTTATTCATTCAATATATCCTAAGTGCAAATGACTAGAAACTTCTGCAAAGATATCTAAGATTCCCAATCAAAGTCAATGAATCCGCCCTGATGGCACCAGAGAGTTAAGACTGCCTCTCCATCGAAAGGTTGATGACCAACGTTTTGAGTGCCTTACCATCCACATCCAGGTCATCTTCATCCACCACTACTACCTGCGGGTTCTGTGGCTGCGGCTGGGCTGGCTGTGGCTGAGCAGGCTGAGGGTACCTGGGCTGGAACTGAGCGGGACTCACTGGTACCGACTCCTGTACAGGCGGACGCCTCTCTGGCTCATAGGGAGGATATTCTGGGATCTGGACCCTCACAGGGGGTTCTGGAACCCTTACAGTGGTCTCAGGGCCAGCTGCTCCTGGTACACTGTCCTCTGGGGACAGGTCGATGGTTTCACCTGGCGTGATGGAGGAGAAGAGAGGGGACGTACCAATCTCATACACCCACACACCACGTCTGCCTGCATTAGTCTCTCTGAAGAAAGAAGAGGAAAAGAGCCCATATTCAGTCCCACTCAAGTCAAACATGTACACTCAGATAAGTATAACTCATTCTGTTCATGTACATTTTATTTCAGCAGGTAGAATACAGGTGAACTTAAGCATTTTAAAGAAGAAGAGGAATTCTCTATGCAATCTTCAAACCTTCAAATATACTCTAAGATTTTGATTCACTGCACGTGTTGCATAAATAATTTCACAGTGCATTTGATTTGAACGGACAGACACGCATATGATGAAAATCTGAGGGATCAATTTCAAGATTGGTCCTTACTCTGTAAGATCTCTGACTGACTCCTCATCATCGCTGGTGATGCGATAATACGGGCCCTGGCTGGTCCAACCGAACCAACCTTTAATCTCGCCCTGGCTGAAGCCAGCATGAACGGGCTTGTTCTCGCCCTCTAAAGGTGTGGACAGGTAACGCATGCCTTCTCTTGGGTACAACAAGATAGCATAGGAAGCAGAATCCATGGATGCCACAACAAGTTGAAAAGTGTTTCTCTGTTTTAAAACAAAAGGAAAAAGAAAGTTAGAGAGAAAAAGTTGTTTTCTTTTCAATTAGGTGAATGGTATGAGGAATGTTTTTCACACTCGTCTCACATCTATGAAAATCTGTCATAAACATTTTGGATAGATGGTAACTTACAAAACACTCAGAAAAAAAATCCTTTTTTATAACGATTAAGTTTTATTCTAATGAAATACGGTAATAACATATTAACGCCTTACCTCTTTGTTGAAGCCGTCTCCTCGACCAGCAGAGTTATAAGCCGCCACATTTTCCCAGGTCACGATGAAGGCATGCGTCGTCTCAACCTCGTCGTCAGATGGGAAGGCCTGACTGATGTGACGGGCAGCCCGCTGAAGCACATCAGAGCTGCTGTCCTGTCTAAAGTAAACTTTCCCAATGCCATCGCTGGTATCGAGATCTCCAAGGAATGCCGCAATGAGGCCAAAACTGGCAGGCATCTTCCCCAGGTAGTCAGACTCATCTGGAGGCCTTTCCATAGACACAAAGCCATTGGTGTTAACCTGAGGAAGTGACACAATTCCACAGGAAAGTTAAGTGGAAAGTTCTAGAAAAGTTCAGTGGTTACAGCACCTTGCGGGACTGAGAATAGACTAAGGGCTCTGAAATTTTAATCCATTCAATCAAGGGACTGAGGAAATAACAACACAAAGGATGGGGATTTTTTTGTCGTAAGGAGACATTGCAAATGCTGAAACAAACACACAGGGACAGTCTTTTAGAGTACGTGCCCTGTTTGAGGCCACAGTGGGAGTTTACTCTGATGAACAGACCAATAAATCTCAAAATGACTTAACCCTTCATTTGAGACTGGTCATGAGCCCCTCTGACTCAGACAGGAAGCATTTGTATGTTTTCTTAAATGTGAAGGATGTCAAGGAGGTCATGACCCAGGTTAAATAACCCCACTAACTAGCAACACTGTCAGCTGAGTATTTTTCTGTCCACGAACTTTGTGTTCACTACATGTGTGTATAAGCAATCATTATGGGGCCACTCTTTCAAGCACTAGAATATCTCTGTAATGTTGCTTTCCACAGTTTAAACCAAAATCAAGAGACTGATTTAGCTATTGCCAAGCAATTCAAGATGAGGGATTTTCCACAATGTGACAGACAGCGGTGTTTGCAACCTTGAGCTTGGAAAACAGTATAAATTGTTGCGGATGGGCGTCTGTACCGGGTGTCTGTCATAGACGCAGGCGAACATATCACACGGAAGCCTCCAACAGTGCGCAGTCCAAACAACCTTTTATCTGACACCTCATAAAACAGAGTTTACTGTTTGTCTGTGATCTTTTTCATCCTAACTGAGATTCGTTGGGGCCCTTCACCATTAGAGAATCTGTGTTTGTACGTGTGGGTGCATATGTGAGTGTGTGTGTATGTGCGTGCGTGTGTGTGTTGGCTGAGAAGTGTGTCGCATCCGCATTAAATCCCACAGGGGATTCTGTTAACATCTCTGTCTCTCACAATGAGTGCTTTTATGAGGAGTAATTATCACAAGGAGTAGCTGAGGTTTCTGAATTACTTAGTATGCCTACTGGTCTAAAAGGGACATCCTCGTTTCAAGGAAAACACAAAAATCAACTGCATGTGTTTGCTCAGTGTCTTAACACATGTCCTTGGCAGTGAACCTTAAACTGTAGTGTTGTTCTCACCAATTTGGCAGCCAAGGACGTCTGATTCAACAAAAAGAAAAACAACCTTTAAGTTCCTGAGCTTTCTGTTAACCACAAAGTTAACAATATAAACGCACAGATCACACATCACAGAGTTCTGCTGCAGGTGACACTATTTTCTGAACATTTCTTTCATACTATTACCCAACTCTGTTGAGAATGCGCATGGACATATTTAAAGCAAAAGTCAGCAGGACAAATGAAAGAGCACAGGCCTCACAAACACAAAGATATTATATGTTGAGAGAATGAAAGAGAACTCTTTTAATTTTCACTATGAAGAGGAATGCTAAATAAAAGGCTTTGGGATGAAGATGACAGTCCTTAGGCTCTGACCTGGGTGAACTACACTTGAGTAACTAGGGTCTGCCTCTATACAGGATCTCTTCCTACAGAGAGCGAGAGCATGAATGACAAAAGCAGACGGATGAAAGACCCACACACAGCAGGTATTTGACTTAAAAACCACTTATAGAATTGGAGGCCCTTGAAGAAAACGTGCTAAGACAGCAGCACTTTGTCCATCTTAGTGAAGCACATGGAGAATGGACTCTCTTATTAAAGGATTAGCACACTTTTGAGCCGAAGAGGAAACTCGTATTGTCTGGCAACTTTTTGTTCATGAAGCAAAGTCAACTGGAGATATCTCTAGAAGTGTCTCTTTCCTTGAAACTGCGACACAAGGCCGAAAAGATATGCAAAGAATCTTGTGCATATCTAAACGATCACCAAGACCTCGGCACCATATCTGTGTTAACTGGGCCATGTGTTATAAATGTAAAGAGATAAGGTCATTGAGAAGAGAGAAAAAAGGAAAAGACAAAATGAAAGAAAGAGCAAACACCTGCTCTTTACACTCAATGTACCAGAACACAATCTCTCCAGATGTGCCTGTCTGCTTTACCGTCCATGTCCAAATTCCCAGAGATTTGTGCATGAATATTTACAAGCATTTATAGCAAGTGTTTACAGTACACCAAAGAGTACACTCCATCACTGCGGATGTCTCCTACATTTTTGCTGAGGCGTGCCTTCTATAATTCTCCAGTTGAATATAAGGTTCTGTTCCTGAGAGAAATAGAAACATTAGTGACACTCCCAAAAAGGCAGACAGATTAAAAAAAAAAAAAACAAAAAAAAAAAACCTTAACCCCACAACACAACAACCCCCACCACCTCTCAGCAGGTATCCCCTGGGTGGAGGAGGGGACACAGACCTGTAAGCCCTGGGGGCAAGACAGAAGATATCAAAGCCAGCTGGAGGACCTGGAAAGATGCTTACAAGAGAAGGACAAGAAGAAGCTATACGACATGAGAACAAGAAAGCAAGAGGGAGAGAAAAGAAACAATAGGAGAGAAGGGAGGAAGCATACAAACTCTCTGCATCTGTTTAAGTGATAAAAGGGACCTTAGACTCTCACATAAGAGAGCAGTGGATTGTGGGTGCTTAGTACACATGCAGTCTGTGGATTAGTGAAACTTTTAGCCAAGGTCTACAAAGTATACAACTCTTGCAACGTTTGTGACGTCAGATATTTTATTAAGGCACATAACAAGTAATTAACAACTGGCATGGAGATAAGCTTCTTATAACAGGTATTTTTACATGTAGTTTTCTTTTGATTAACTGGGTTATAATCTGGCTACCTGGCAACCTTAAATCAAGAGGTCCCATTGACCACGGAAACAAACAGAATGTTGGTCAATGGAAGGGAAGGAAGCACTTGTAGAAATAATTGCCTGGGGCTTGGAGGTGGAAAGCAAAGTTGATTCAGTTGTGAACTGCACTAATGAAAAAGAAGAAAAAAAAACTTAATCTCTAGTAAGGATGAACTTCCACACTGTGGAGTAGAGAGGAGAAGGGTTAAATGTAAAGCACAGCTTGAACAGTCTAAGTCATGTTACTGCAAGAGCACTGTTACATAAAAAAAAAAAGCAAAGTCAACTAGCAGCAGACAAGGACGTACTTGCTTACAGCACTGATGATTTGTGGGAATATATAGTCCTATAAATTATCCACACACAAACACCAAGAACATTATGGTGACTGGAACACACAGTCTATTATCAGCGGATGTGCAGTCTGTGCAGAAGATGTTATTCAGTGGGGGCTATGTCAACAGAAGGGGTGGGGGATGTGGGGGTTGAGTGATGGGGTGGAGGGCCAAAGCCAAACAATGAATACAAATAGTTATGGACCGAGTTACAAACTGGAGGTGTTTCTGCTGGAGAGCTCCGACCTGAGAGGGTGCATTACTTAACTCACTCAAACACTGATTGGTCCCGTCTCCTTACTTTCTGTGTGACTGATAAGAGAAAGAGCAAAGGTGACAGGGGTTCTGATTGACTCCTAGTTGAGAGGTCCATGACGAGCGTCTCCAAACAGGGTGAACAATGGAGCTGTCTGAGTGCTTGTCAGGGTTTTTTGTGCCACCTCTGGCTTTTGATCCCAAACAATAGCAGGGTTAGAAAACAGACACAAAGCGTTTAATGAGGAGTTGGAATAGGGTCACCTTTAACCACAGGGGTTAATGTTTGTGTGTTTGCACAGTAGGAGAAATCTGATCGTTGTTTCTAAGAGCCAAAAAAAAAGTCCAGTTCTCAATGAATTTCTTATATTTTGAACCTAAAATACACAGAGACATTCTAGAAGCTCAAGCATTGGGGATTATCTTTGATAGCGGTAAAATGTGAGGGGAGAAAAGAACAATGACAAGGGAAAAGCTGTTATTGTGTCCCTTGGCATCCTGAGAAAGCACAGTGTGACAAACCTCAGCTGCTCTGACCATTAGAACCCACCCTCTCCTTTTACCAATGTATAAAACATACAGGGGTCACTCTGACATAAAAGTAAATATTTAGGGGTTTCTCTATCCCTTATCTGTGAAACTTCTAGAGCCATATGGCATCAGTGGGTGGGAAAAACTCTATGGACTGCATAATGCAATCATCAACATTCCAATCCTCCAGCCATCCTACACACTGAGGAACACTGATATTAATCACATGCTTAACATAACTGCAGAAGCGTTATGAAATTAAATCAACATTTCAACATTTCTCTTTTGTTATTTGCTCTAGACTATTACTTACAGTTATTGTTGGGAAACCCAATCAAAGCCATTGAAATAATAAAAGAAAAACTTTTTTCTTTATGTCATCAAGACAAATATTTTGCAAGCGGTTACAGATGCAACTGTCCAACTTGTGCATTTTGGTAGAAAAACTGATAGGCCAAACACTTGAATGAGCTCACCCACCTTATCAAAACTTTAAGTGTTTAGGAGTGAGACCTGCCAAGTCCATATCACAATTTCAATTAAATTTAGTTGCATTGAATATGCCTATGATAAACTTACAATGGTAAACAAGCGAAAGGGTAGAACACAGAAGTCACAATGAGAAGTGGCATAGCTAATCACACAACACAGCACGAGCATGAGTCCCATTCATTTATTATGTACTTAACAAGCAACAAGGTGCAGATTATATAAAATAGACAACGTAAAATCAACTCATGAATACTCACGTAAACAGATTCAAACGTGTCGTCGAAGAAAATCAAATCTTGATCCAGTGTAAGTTCTTTTGTTGCGTCAGTTCCCTGCCCTAAGATTTGATCACCAAACTGCACCCCATAATCGAATAGGTCGCTTCGGCTCAGACAGTTCACCGAAACTGCAAGAGCAATGAAGTGTATCCAGACAACGCATCTTTGCTGAGGTGAGTCCATTGCAAAAACTGGGTCCTACCCCCAATATACTTTAGTTATTAATGTTTTCCACCACCAAAGTAGGCGAGGTTTAACCCTTCGGAACACTTCTGAGGGTACGGGTAACGGTGTAGTGTGGCGGTATTTCAAGTAATCTATAGGATACAGAGGGCGGAGTCGTAAGGGGTGGGGACCTATTTGACCATTTTACAATGAGGGCTACAATTAGTATTTTGTGCTTTGCGTTGCTGTGGTCGAGTCCAATGTAGCTTTAATTCAGTTTTCTAACTAAAAAGTGTCAACTCGTGAAGGAGTTTCGAAATAACAGAATATGATAAAGGGCGCTCACCTGAGGTCCCAAAGCCGATGCAAAGACAATTTAGATCTGTGATCATCATTAAATGAAGATTATAATTTTCTCGAGCTGTGGTCGTCAGGACATCAAATGTGCCACCTCGGCTAAGAGAGGAGTAATAATTTGAAGACTGAATAGAAACTCTTTGTGCCATGTAGATGTTAATGTTGACTCTGGACACAATGAAAACCTAAGGAAAGACACTGTGGTTGTTTGCCACAGTCATAAAGTTGCTGTGATCATTAATACCTGGTTTTTAAAAATCTAACATAGTCCCCCCCCCCCCTTTTTTTCCCTCTTCTTTAAGCTCTCTACATCAAATATATCTGGTCTGCGGCGCAGGTAACGGTATGAACCTATGACTCTGGTCAGATCTCCCACCTTGTCATTAATCCTGACAAGAGAGACCAGCCTGGCTCTCACCAGTAGTTGTCACCTATGACTGCCCACCCAGTGTCCAAATGAGAGACGCCTTTGCTTGAGGGAACGGAGGGGGGGGGGGGGGGGGGCTAGGAGTGAAGCAGTGTAGAGTCCAGCTTCTCAGAGCTAGGCATGTGTGACCACCAATTATATTCACTGTCCCTGTATGTTCATTGTTCCACATACCCAGTTTCTGACATTAGTTACAACTTAACAAAAGTATCAGATACCATGGCCAAAAGCAAGGACATTAAGACCATTTTTCACTTGCCTGGGATAATGCTCAGAAATTCCATTGTGAACTGGTCAACAAAGAATTCTGTTTTGGGGGAAAAATAATCTTTATTTTGACCTGTGCATATATTGTTTTGAATCTGTGAGTGTGACCTCTTCAGGGTATTGTGTAGAAGTAACACACAGATAACCCTGTGTTTAGTTGTGTCTTTGAAGCCAAGGTTCTTTTCTGTGTCAGAGAGCACCAATTTTTTTCACTAAAACTGCAATTATATTGCACAATAATAGTAGACAGCAAAATTTAGAGTCTGAGTTCTAATGAGAGACCATGGTAATAATTTACACAGAAGGAATTTGAGAACTTCTGAAAATTCCCTACAGAAGCTCACAATTTTTTTTTTAATCAAACTGCGATAGCTTATTCACTAATGATATGAATGCAATGACGATGGAACAAATTTTCAGCCTCAGTTTGACAAACTGACTTTTGAATTAGCCATTAAATAAATGATGAAAATTCCATTAGATCCCAAGAGAACAAGATATTGAATTTCACATCAATATTGACAGTAAGAAATGTGAAGAGGAGCGAGAAAAACCTCTGGAGGTCAATTTTCCATCACTCTAAATTTTCATTGAAATGATTTGTTGTTGACACAGATATGTTCATTTTGATTTACTGACATTTACTGACCAAGCATTACAAAACAGCAGAATTCATTTAATATCTCACATACCAATTGAAAAAAAAAACACTGAAAATACAAACACACTGTTCCTAATTTAATAATTTAATTCAGTTAGGAAATAACAAATGAGAGACTTGACAATGCATTAAACAGTAGTGCAGTAGATCTAAGTCTAGTTTGTTGTTGTTTCTGTTTTAACATTGGATAATGTCCTTTTTTGTCATTTTTAATAGAGGTCCAAGTGTCAGGCCTTAATCCACTGAGAGGCACTATACATCAATACAATTCTTAATCTTTTACCTCGGTTTTGTTCATTCACTATTGCATATCCATAATCCTGCCCACTTCCGACGAACAAGAGGAACAAGAGGGCTGTCTATTTAACTGTCTATTGCTATTTAACTCTTTAAAAACACCCCCAGCAAACATTCATATCCTACCTGCATATCTGAACACTTTATATAAAATGTGAATGATCCTGTTATTGGCTGCAGACAGGCATATGTTGATGCACTGGTCAGCATTCAGTTCCTCTCAGTTGGATTCTGTTTGGGCTCAGTTTCATTAAGGGACAAAATGTATTGATGCGTGTGATCAATTTGACCACGCCAGTCACATGACAAACACAGGCGGACCTGGGTGTCGGTGCTGAAATGCTTAGTGTTCTGTAGGTCAATATCACCATCTTATGGTCTTATTTGTAACTGCCATGGATATGGTTGTAATGTAATAATGCACAGCTCAGCATCTTTAAATTGATGGAGAATACCTTTCTTATTCTGAGGACTCCACACCGATATGGCGATCACATCTATTTATTGATGTTTACAAAGCGCTGTAATTACAACAGAATAAACTTTACCGTGCTCTGTCTCTGTCTTTCTCTCTCTCTCTCTCTGTCTCTCTCTCTCTCTCTCTCTCTCGTGCTCTCCTGCTCTCTCTCTCTCTCTCTCTCTCTCTCTCCAGTCTCAACCAATCATTTGTTCCAAATAAGATCATGTGCTCTCAGTCCTCTATCTCCCTTGAAGCTGCTGCAGGGAGAGCCATGCTTGTTCTTGCATAATCTCCTCCCACCCTTTCTCATCCTCTCTCCCTTCCCTTTCCTGTATCTCTCCTGCTGTTGGAAGAGGAGCATATCTACCAGGTAAATCTATATGGAGGGGAAACAGAGGCATAGCAGAAACAGCAGCGGCAGCACCACCACCGGGACTTTCTTTTTCCCCTGAGGGAGAGTCTGATCCCTGGGCTATCACGGAGAAGAGAGAGGCGTGATGGAGAATTCCTCTCAGGTGGTGGAGGGGGTGGACAGCAGGAGGCTTGCAGGCAACGCTTCCCTCTCCCCTTCCACACTGAGCCCAGCCATTCCTCCCTACGTGAAACTGGGCTTGACTGTGGCCTACACTATCTTCTATTCTCTCCTCTTTGCCTTCATCTACGCTCAGCTCTGGCTAGTGCTTCGCTACCGGCACAAGCGCTTCAGCTACCAGACGGCCTTCCTGTTCCTTTGCCTGCTCTGGGCGGCTCTGCGTGCTGTGCTCTTCTCTTTCTACTTCAGGGACTGCGTGACGGCCAACACTCTGGGGCCCTTCAGCTTCTGGCTGCTCTACTGCTTCCCCGTCTGTCTGCAGTTCTTCACCCTCAGTTTGATGAACCTCTATTGTGCCCAGGTGAGGAAAAAACAGTGGGGGGTGGGGGGGGATGGGAGGACCAGACATGTAGCCACAGACAGATTAAAGAGAGGGGTGTCTCATCAGATGATTTAAAAAGAGCCAAATTTGAGGAGAGGAGTACAGAGGAACCAGCATTAAGCTTTTATAGAATTTAAAGTGGAAGTAAGTAATTGCCATGTCGTTGACCTACATTTTATAGTATACCGGCATTAACTATTCACGCTTCTGTATGATATGTGGCTGATTCACCATTAAGCTCTTACCTCAGACAGGACAAGATTCAGGGTCTTGTTATTTGGATATCGTTTACATGGTGATTGACAAACACGCCACCAAAATCTTGCATTCACACACATAAGTGACATTCTTAGCAAGCTGCAGCTCTACGAAATCTAACGTAGGGGCGCTAAATCTATTCCCAGTGCAGGCGTCCCATCTCTCATTAATTAAAGAGGAGACTGTCTGTCTCACAGTAAAGCATGGTCAACGACACTCTTTTGTTGTTGTTATTCTCAAACAGAGATCAGATAGTGGTGTTCGGCCAGGTCAAATGGATTTAAAGGTTTTTAGACTCACTGACATTCAATTTATTGATTCACACAGTCTGTTTACAGCTTTTTCTTGTTTTTACAAGATTTAAGTGACTTGGCCTAAGACTTCAGGTAAACCAGGGCAGTCTCTAACCTTTCTGTCTTTTGACCTCTCACAGGTTTTCTTCAAGGCAAAGTCAAAGTACTCTCCTGAGCTCCTGAAGTACAAGTACGTAAAACCCAATGTTTTGTGTACTGGGGTTTGTAAGAGACAACCTAGCTGCTTCCTCTCAATATTTTCTCACGCCTTTTTCAGCTACTGTCACTATATGGGCTGTTTCTTAAGTGATCTTTCTGTAAGTTTCTCAGCTGTAAAATAGGTTGACTCTTTGTATAAAAAAGCTTAAGTTTATTAATCAGATTGGATGGTCTGCAGACTATAGTATATGTGGCAGGTGTGAAAGAGCTGGAATAGAGCCCATAAAACGTGACTTAAGATTTATTTGAGGAGTCATTTCTTGCTCCTCTTACTCTGTCATTTTCTCCTTCATTGGGACCTCCTCCACTCAGATCCTTTTTCTCTCTCATCCCCCTGACTTCTGTTGCAAGAGCTCTGATTTTGACACACTTCTTCTCTCAAAAGGGCTCATTTTTTATTCACTTCTTTGCTTTTGCGTTTTCCTCCCCTTCTCTCTTTCTGTCTAGGCTGCCTCTTTATCTGCTCTTTGTGGCGGTCAGTCTGCTCTTCCTGCTGGTAAATCTCACTTGTGCCCTGCTGGTGAAGATGACCAACACACAAGTTAAGACCATCGTTCTAGTGCGCGTCACCATAAACGACTCGCTCTTTGTGCTTTGTGCCGTCTCCCTTGCTGTCTGCCTCTACAAAGTGGCCAAGATGTCTCTAGCAAACATCTACCTTGAGGCTAAGGTAGGAAGCTAATTAGCTTTAGAGGCTGGTGAATTCCATCTAGAGTGGGCTGGTCTCTGACCGTTATGCTATTAGAGATCATCATGGTGGTTTTGAAGATTCACATTTGTTTGTGGTATCGTTAGATACAGCAGCTGGGGAATATCTTGTCTATATATACGATGAGGAAAAGCAGAACAGTCATATTTAAATGTAATGGTATATGTTATCTGATTTGTTCCAGGGAACATCCGTGTGTCAAGTGACTCTGATTGGTATAATGGTGATCTTCCTCTATGCATCAAGAGCATGCTACAATCTCGTGGTTCTAGCACTGACTGACATTGAAACCATCAACTCATTTGATTACGACTGGTACAACGTGTCTGACCAAGTAAAGAAGAACAAACATACAGACATATATTACCTATGTCTCTTCTATGCTCTCTCTCTTATACACGCATATACAAACACACCTGACATTGTGTTTTTAATTTTGCAGGCAGATTTGAGGTCCACTCTTGGCGATGGAGGTTACATTGTGTTTGGCGTGATCCTTTTTGTTTGGGAACTGCTGCCCACATCACTAGTAGTGTTCTTTTTTCGTGTACGCAAGCCCACGCAGGACAGGGTAAGGATGTCAGATAAAACAATGGAAAGCTGACGGTTTGAGAAAGAAGAGAAACCTTTCGTTTTGAAATAATTCTACAGATTGCAGGGAGAATCTTTTTTGGTTTACATTGATCTGAAATGGTATGTTCCTTTGTTTGTTTGTTGTGTTCCAGAGCGGATCTGCCATCCCCAGCCATGTGTTTTCTAACAGGCGCTACTTCTTTGACAATCCCCGGCGTTATGACAGCGATGACGACCTGGCCTGGAGCATTCTCCCTCAGAACTCTTCCACAAGGTAAACGTTACCATCGAGAACTACAGCTGTGGGATTTCTGCAGTAGCTTTGTTTCCAGTGTCAGATGTCTCATATATGGATACTCAACAGCTTATAAGATATCCCAGCAAAGAGCTCACAATCCACTGGTATAGCAATACATTTAAACAGACCCAAACAGCCACAGAGTTATTTACACTGTTTGAAAGATGTCGTTTTTTTAACATTGGAAAAAATTTTGTACTATATCCTTATCCTGATTTTTCACTCTATATTGTTTCTAATCATGGTTAAGAAAGTTACAGGGCTATGGTTACAAAAAAAAATGACCAAAAAGGGGAAAAAAAACTAATCCCAAATCAGCTTTTCTCTCCACAGCCTGTCTACGGACTACGACTGGGGCAGTCGCAGCAGCAGCTTCTTGGTGCACATTGGAGCTGAAGAGCAACGTTCATCTCCAGCAGCAGGGGGGCTAAACCGTTAGCGTTGTTTTGTGTTTGACAACAGCACCACTGCTAATCTACTGCACTGCACTTTCTCATCTCCGAACAACTACATAGACACAGAAATCACAGTCACACGTTACACTCTATATGTATTTGTGAGAGTCTTAGCACAGTTCTACTGCAGGGAAGTTTCTACAGAGTGTTTCCAGATCCTGGTGCTGATTGGACAAAAATAGCGGCGACTTAAGACCGACAGGTCTCTGACTTCCTTAAATGGCACTTCGGGGCTGAAAACACCCTTAGCTGAAATGCAAGATGTTTTAGAAGTTGCCCGCTTTGTATATGAGGGGGAAAAGGGCGAGGCTGAGATACAGAGCAGGGCAATGCACCACATGCCTCGAAATACAAAACCCCAAAAAGGAAACGATAGGAAAGGTCATCCGTTCACAGTGGCTTCTCATTTATTTTATCTTATTTTAACTTATGACTGAAAAAAAGAAAGCTTGGCCTCGGGCTTGAGTATGTCCGAATAACTGATAGACCACTACAATCTTATGAGGGCTCATGACTGGAGTTCAGCTCTGAAAAATTGTGAAGCACTCTAACACCTCCCTCCCCACTTTAACGCTGACAGACTTCTAATTCTTCTGTGACGACTCTGTTGAAAAGATGTTGATAAGGACAATAGGAGACGCATATTGAAGTAGTTTCCTGATTTATGCATCCATAAGTTAACTAATAATGCCTGCCTTAAAAAAAAACAAAACAACAACCCTGCATAATTGAAAACTGAACTACTTTACTGTTGGGTGTCCCTCATAACAGTGTATCAGTCTCTACATGTTGAGGTAACATGGAATTTCAGTACAAGTGTACATTCTTCTGATGCTCCACCACATTATGTGAAGTTAGGCTAATTTGCGATGTTATGGTTCTGTAAGCGCGATATTTTTATCTGTACCAAACTACAGCCCATAGTAGTTTATTGTGCTTTCTTTATATAAACACACAGTTATCAGAGACACCAAAAAACAGGCCACAAATATTAGTCCCCAGTAAGTTGAATTTCCCAGAGGGAAAGTGGTTAAGATATTTTGGGAATACTTCAGCCCTCCATGTTTAAGCCAGACCCTTGTTGCACTTTGAAAAAAATATAGTGTTTTGACTAAAATACATATTTGCAGAAAGCCACAGTAAACCTTTCTAGAGTAGAATTTTATGTTTTCACATTTTAAATGTTTTAAGTTAAATGTAGTGCGTGAGGTTTTACATCCAGTGTTCGCTTCTCCTCGGGCTCTGCTGTGGTTAATATTTCATTTCAAATGAGTAATGGACCAATAAAGGAATATTTTTGTGTCTGTAAAAAAGCTCTGAAATATTTTTAACTCAATATTTTAAATAAATATATAGTGTTATGTATAACAAACAAACAGAAAATAGAAAGAAACAGATACAGAAAAAAACAAACAAAAGCAAGCATGTTAATTAAATATGGTTGCTATGAATCATAGGACAGAGAGGAGTGTTTTGAATGACAACCAGATGTATTTATTTCTGTTTTCAAATAAATACGCTCAACAAGTATACACATCAATAAAGGGTGCAACTTTATAGATTTCAAAAAGTTCTTCATTTCTTTTACAAATGGTACAGGATTTGGATAGTTAGAGCACATTTGAAAGGCAGAAAGATCACTGTCCTTGAGCATAGCTTTTACTAGAGACAACATAATTACAATCCTTATTGTCAGAGAAGTCAGGTTTGAGCTCTTTATCAAACATTTCAGAACTGATAAGGTAAGCGAGTAGAATACACACAGGATGGTGTGTTGCTTTTTATAACATGCAATGCTCATTCGTCACAAAACGTGCACACGCCTGCACACGCACAAACACACACACACACATTCTCACTCACACTCACACAGCTGCTATTGTTTCTATTCCGCTCCATTTCGTTTTCATCAAAAGCGTCACGAATGCTTCCACTAACGCCCTGTCGTTCAGTCTGATGATCTTCCTGGATCTATGCTATGCTATGCACATCCCATTACGATCTGAGTAGATGAGGGTGTGTGTGTGCTTATATTCACATGGCCTGCCAGGGGATTACCATGGTAACAGTATGACAGCAAAATAAAATAACACAAATGAAAGAAAACAGAACTGAAAAACTGAGTGACATGATACAATATCACCAGAAAAGAAAACAGAAAAGTCTTTGGTCTTTATCACTTTAAATTTGAATACGCAATAAAATATATTTAGATGCCCTTGGTACAGCAGTATCAGCGGTGAATAATCATTTGACTGAGACAAATCAGACAGGGTATACCGCCATCTGGGCCATGTGCAACAGTTCTACTGAATTGGGCTTTTGACTTGAAAACACATCTAAATTACTCTACGAAGACATTATATTATGCTGTCAAAATACACTGGTGTTATTAAGGTGGGCCGTAATTCCTCTCTGTTATTTAAAATGTGGGCTGTTTTGCACATGCTTTTATTGAAAATAAATTAGCTGATGCTTGCTCTCCTTAAGAGTCTTGACAGCAACAATACATTTTGTGTATTGCGGTGACATGACCCGATACAGTAATTGTTGTCTAATACAGTAAATCTTGTCCAATACAGACAAATCCTATTGCTTGTTTTGTGTTGCCTATGCTTGTTTTATCATAGCTATATTACGCTATATTATATTGGTCGTCAGTTGCAGCAAACTACTTAAAAGAGAGGAAAACTGGAATTGCAAAATGAGGACATAACATCATTTTGATTGTGGTCCAAAGGACACCTACAAAAATGACTTTAGCTTTACACAAAGACCTCGTCAGATCAGAACATGTACGTATCAGGCATCTAACATTAAGAGTGCTTATCTGAGATCAGACCTCTCAGTTCATAAAATTGATTATGAGAGGCAAAAACTGATCTGTGGTCAGCATTCCCGCTTTGAGAACTTTGAGATATGTAAATCATGTTGCGTTTACAAAGCATTTAACTAATGTATGTAAACCAAAATGTCAGGAAGAAGTTTGTAGGTGCCAGTGACAGAGTCCATAAGCTCCGTATATATTATTCATATTCAGTTTATACTGTCAGTTGTAGTACATGTTGTTTACACGTTGTCCCATTTCAGGATTCTCATACCTCAGCAGCTCTGTGAAATCAGTATGATCACATACACACATACATACACACACATACGCACACACACACACACAAAATGACCCTGGGTGGAATAATGCTGCAACATGTCCAAACTATGAAAGTAAATATGCTACAAAGCATCAACATCCACACACACCCATAAAGCAAAACAAAAACAACAATTAAAGACCAAATAAAAACGGTACAAGACCTCAGGCATTGAGCGGTATTTGTCTTAGGAATGACATGGCAAGAGACAGAAAAATGTTGTGGGAAGAAGATAACAAACTCTGAGTTCAGCACAGATTGCACTGATACAAACACATGTGACTGATGCCAAAGCTCTACTCTCCTAGAGATTAGGAGCTGGAAACCTGTGTGATTCTGTGCTGGGTTTGGGTCATTTTCTGGTGGTAATGTTTTTAGTTAGTTTGTTTGTTTTCTTATGAAAATTTCTGGGGGCACACAGCATGGGGAATGAAGAACCAAGCTTAAGTTTTGCTTTCCAAATGTCAACCCTTCAGTCCCTGAAAGTGGCCTTATTCTGGAGAGGATAAGACTATTGCAGTGTCCTTTAGGCTGGCGCCACCTAGTGGCCGAAGGATATTTGTTACCTCTGGTCTTTCAGGAGAGTTCGGAAATTATGAAGTTCTTTTATGCTTGTAGAAAGGCTGCAGGTCCAACACGCGACACAACATAGGAAGAAAGAGAGAAGGAGAACGACACAGAGAAACTGTTAGCGTATCTACCTACTTTTCTACTTGTGTCAAACATCAAATTGCTATCTACATGTTATCCCTCATGAAACAAAGAAACAATAGAACAAAATCTCGTGTACTGGTTGAAGAATGTTGATTTCAACGCTAATTAAAGGCCTACTTTGGGGATGAATATTGTTGCAAAATGTTATTCTGTAAAGGAGATTATTAGTGTAAGTGCTAAAAAAAATGCAATAAGAGGTGCTTGTTCAACTGTGTTTCTGATTTTGAAAATCCTAAACCTTACTCAAAGAACTGACCGTCCAAAGCCATTGAGCAATGCTACAATCTCTTGTCGTGTCAGCTGGAAGCCCTTGGAGGGGCTGTGTTCTGGAAGGTTCTTAATCTCGTTCTCAGAGAAGAGGATCTTCAGGGCAGTGCCCAGGCCTTGGGTCTGATAAGACAGAAAGGGTTACATTTAGGGCGTGCACACAGGTCACTGTGTATGTTTGGGATAAGGCAACAGACTGAGAAGCTTTAGGAATGTTTGTCCTAGGAACGGTGAATGAATGACACTGAAACAAGAAAGCCACTTTGAGTCTCCCACCTTAAAAACTAAGGACACTTTACTGTAGGAGCCACTGTAGGAGTTAATAAAAGAATGACTTATTTCTGGTATTCTTTGTAGCTAAAACACTTAAGAAGGCAAGTCACGATTTCTTAATCCCCTCCTCTGTGACACTGCTTATTGGAGTTTCATTCTGACAGTTTTGCTGGGTGGTTAGGCTTCAACTCATGACTTCAAGTCATGACACTTCCGCAGTAAACCCTTGTACTAAACTGTGTAGGAAATGCATCAGTACCTGTAACTTTCCCCACAGCCGACATTTACTGCAGCCAACGCAGTCCATGATCCGAGAGATGTTCTTGAAATGGAGTCGGAACTCCTCCTAAATACAGAAAACAAACGTTGTGATGTTACCCTACTCGAGATGCATGCACAAAACATAGCCATTTCCTTCTCTCCTGTCAATGTGTAGAACTGCACACAGACTACTAACATACAATAAACAGTTATGCAAAACAAAAGGTCCATGTAAATTTAAGGACATTAACTTATCAAAAGCTAAAGCTAGTGCTGCATGGATTTACTGGTGTCAGTTAACTAAAGAAAGGCATGTGGCTAGAATGGTTGACTAGTGAAGCATTGAGCTGAAAACATAGCACACACCGCCCGTCTAATGAGCCAAACAGAACACGCAGCTCGTAACGACCCCAGCCCTGGTTCTCAGTCGAGGAAAGGGTGGTTTTGAAAGAGTTCAGACTGCTTTGTGAAACCTGCAGCGTTCATAAAGAATACCCCGACTGTGGCAGGACTCACCTTCAGAGTTTTGGCCTCTATTTTGTGCCCTGCAAACATGGAACGTTCATCAAAGTGCATAGGGAAATTCCTGGGGAGGGAAAAAACAGAATTAAAAGAAGAGTGGAAAAGGTCAGCATTCCAGATTTCTTAAAATAAAAAGAGAAATAGTCATAACCCATTTATTTATTTATTTATTTATTTAGCTCTGTGTCTATTTCTGGGCTGGGGAAATCACAGAAGAAGCCTTTTATTTCACCGGGCTGCTACTCACTATGGAGCTTTGGGTAATCTCAAATCTAAAAGCATGTCTGTAATTTTTTTTTTCATGACTTTAATTAAGGTTGTTATTCAATCATAAAGGTCTACATTCAAGCTACCAAAAAATAAACTGACGTACATCTCAAACTAACAAACAAACAAAAGAAAAACCCAATACACCACCTGAAGAAACAGAGTGATAGTGAATGTATGTCTCACTTGGCTTCATTTAGGATCTGCATCAGTAAATCCTTGGTGACTGAGTCTTCCTGGGCGTTTCCTGTGTACAGGTTGACGATGGCCCGCTCAAAGTACGACGCCACTTTAGACAGTGCCCGCAGTTCTATCAGGTAGAGGAAGTAGAGGTTCTTCAGCCGCCGTGTGCCCTCGCCTTTGGTCTCAGCTGGGTCAAAGCGATGCCGAAATTCGTTTACGTTAGGACCCCACACAGGTTTACCCCAACCCTCTGAGGGCAAACACACACACACACACACACAAACAAGTGTGAATGAGCTTCCAAACCAAACTGCACATAGATAAGAGATTGGTAAAGTTGTACAGCATGGATGGAGCACTATACAAACGCTGGATTAATCGCTGGATGTCTCTGATGTTAACAGCAGGATACAGCGTTACATGTCCATGCATAAATGACACAATGCCAGCATGTACTCATGGATTTGAGTGTTGTAGTAATGTTCAGTGAGAGGACGTGCACAGGTCTTACCATCCAGGAGATACTCAGCACACAGGTGGATGTTGATGCTGCTGTGCAGGCCAGAAATGAGCCGATAGAAAACACGTTTCTCAAGACACAGCCCTGCAAAATATAACTTAATATAAATACATAAAAAATAACTAAACACTAAAAATTACACCATATATATATGTGTGTGTGTGTATATATAGCAGGTTACACACACGCACACGGCAAACACACCGACACAGAGTAGTCGAGCATTCGAGTACTCGAGCAGTTAATTCAACTCTCAAGTTTCTACATTATCATCGAGTACTCGTTGATCGCGTGATACTAGATCTCGCGCGCACTCAGTTTCCAGTTAGAGCCCTTGGTAAAGAAGAGGAAGGATGGCGACAGCAGAAAAGGGTGAATCAACTGTTTGTGTGGTGTGCTTTACTGTTGTATGTCACTGTGCAAATTTATTTCCCAACTGTCGGTGTGATGAAATAAGCGTGCAACAATTGTGAGCTGTGGACGGATTTCTCAAGGACGGCCCTAACATCATGCGTGTCATGTAATAGACTAGGTTACTACACTAATGCAGCTAAACAAATTAATGTTGTTAAAAAACGGATGCAAGCAAATATGACTAATTTCATTTTTAAGCCGCATAGGCTTACTTATGATGACCGGCTTTCACTGAATATACAAAAAAAACAGCTGCTATATCTAAAAACAACAAGAACACTTACTGGAGAAATAATTATGCGTTTTCAAATTTACCCGGGTTAGTGTAGACAACCCACTTTGTTCACTGAACTTTCTATCTAGGGCTACTGCAGAATTACAGGTTAAAATAACGTTAAAATATCGTTGGTAATACTCTCTTGGCCTCATCCATACTTCACCGTTGCATAAGGTAAGACCCCCTCTCCCATATAAACTTAATACATATAATTTTTACAAATAAAACTTAACATAAATATGACTTTTTTTTAAAATGCTAAATCAATAAAACTTTTTTATCTAATTATCATCTTTCTAATTGGTGAAGAGAAGATAAGAGAAGACATGAAGACTGTCGACTGTGCAATTAGAATGGTGTTGCTGGGGTACGTCTACTCTCGAGAAGTTATGGCTTTAGCTCTCTGAACGATTCAGCAAATACGTGTTTGAAAACAGCAGCAACAGAGGTGTTTTTCAACAGTCACTGTCACAGCAACATAACAGACCTCCATATGTGGCCTTTGTGGTTAACTTAATAAGATTTGAAGCACAGCCTATAACAGACTTTGAAAAAAAAAAAAAGAGAAGAAAGAGAAAGACTTCCTTCTTAGTCTTCTGTTGACAAAAAGGCATAGAACACTGGTTTAAAAATATAGGTTGACAAAAGAACATTTGTTCATGTGAAGAGGCTCCCTGACTGAGTTTTCATCAGTTTGGCTTTGCCATACAGGACAGTTCTAAAGAATGTACTGAAAGCACATTAACACAAGCTGAACCGAGTCTGTCAACTCTATGGATTTGATAAGGATGAGCAATCTCCAATTACCTTCCAGCCAGTTGTAAAAAGCCTCCCCTGTGTGAGAAAGACAAACATGGACAATGTGTCAGCGTGGGAATTAGTGCCAGCGTGTCTTATGTTCTGTAACGATGCTTATGAAAACACATTTCCACTCACCGTCGTCATCACCTTGAAAGAAAAAGAAAAAAAAAAAGAAAAAAAAGAACAAAGACAGAGAGTGATGGAACATATCAAACCAAGAGGGCATACACATCCTAAACATTTCAAAGAACCACAGCACAATTACACAGATGAATATTCAGCAGGGCGTTAAAAGCACCGACTGTAAACATTAACTGGTAAATGGTATTCATAAGGAGATAAGTTAAATTAGTGAAACCTACCACGACTTGGTGCCAGCGGGTTGAGAGGCCGATACACTGATCTGGGCCTGCAAACAAAAGAATGAGAAGTACTGTAAGCAGAGGCAGCATATGAGTAATTGTGCGTGTGTAAATGTGTGTTTGGATTCTCTCTCACTTGAAACAGTTCTCTTCATAAATGCTATTCCACACTCTCCAGGCTGAAGGGCCTTTATATCCAGTGTAGCGCTCAGGGTTGAGAAGAAGATCGACGTATTCGGCATCAGGAGACGTCTCGTCTGTAGAACATAGTCGTGAGCTGGATTACTTCCTTTAAAATTCTCAGTGATTAGATTGAACAGCTGACAGGCTTAGAAGCAAACCAGAAACACAGAAATAATTTTTAAAAAAAGCAACCGAGAGTGTCAGAGAAGAAAAAAAAACATTGGGGGGGGGGGGGGGGGGGGGGGGGGGGGTGACATTGTTATTTTTAGAACTCTCTGATAGAGAAAGCGTAACCCACCGTCGAGTTCACAGAAGTGATCCTGTGCGTCATCGTGACGGGCCCAGTCTTCAAACGCCTCTTTACTCTGGTTACTGCACAGCAGAAAGAGGAGGAAATGAATTTAAACTATTTTTCTGAGAATTTCCATCACAGGCCTGTGAGAACAAGATAAAGATCTTGTATGTGTTGGTTAAACCTGACTTGCCTGCGGAATGTGTGTTTTACCTTAAAGTACTGTTGATGGCCCCCAGTTCATGGGCTTGTTCACACTCCTCCATGTCCTTGATTGTATTAGCTGCGAGAGAGTACTGTACACCACACAAAAGGCAAGAGTAAACATGAGTTTCAGTCCAAAAGACAAAAGCTCTACAACCTATCAGTAAAAATCAAAGAAACGAGAAGGAGATGCATCTCAACAGTTTGAAGATCACAACGGCTTTAAAGTACAGTGTTTACTACAACCCAAATCCTGCACAGAGAATACAAACTACAATCAGGACCGGTCCAAATGAAAAAAAAAAAATGTTGTAGCATAACAAAATGACAATTTAAAAAACTGTGACAGAGATAAGGAGCTAGCGAGTTCTTTGCAGCCCTATGGCTGATATATAACTGCTTCCATTTACCCCTGAAAGAACAAAGTGAGCACATGGCCTTGAATGAAATCAGCCCAGATGTCCCAACACTCAAAGCACACTATGGGGGCAAACATGAAGTCTGCCAAGAATCAGCTGACAAACAGAGCACCTCACCCCACCCACCACCAACATCATATCACAAACCTCTTGACTAACATAGAAAACAAAAGGGGGGGGGGCAGTCAGTCAGTCAGTGGGTCCTCAAAGACAGGGTGAAATGGTTTTGTGCTGACTTGGTTGTTAAAGTGCTGGAACAAATGACCACTAGACTTAACCTTCTGCTCCATTAAACCATGCTGTCAAGGCTCGGGCAAACAAATGGCACTTTATTCCTTACTGACTCACGCAGCATGGGGCATGGAGATTGTATGCCTAAAGTATGCCAGCCCATTTTCTATGCACTAAAACAGACAAAACTACACTAAACCATGTGAAGACGCAAACACAACGTACAACATATTCTTTCACATAACATAATGCAAGCAGGCACTCAGGCACAGTCTACATAAAAATGTACTGAACTTGAGGCCTTCTCCAGAGGCTGTCTTACCTTATTATAATTACCAGATTTAATTCCCACTGGAATCTTGCTCTGTAAACAGGACACACACAGTAGCACATGATCAAACACCCTGGGAGAACTGAACTCGGTATCCATTCCCGTCTCCCAGCAATAACAATAAATATCAATGCTGCAGCCATACTCTTCTGTCTATTAAAGTCTAGATTCATCCACTACTTATGTAACTGATTCTGTGGTGCTGGTCTCTTTCTAATAGGATTTCTATGGTTGTAAGTGGTGGTGTTTAATGGTGGAAGAGAAGGTGTGGGAGTCAGACCTCTGGACAGGGCTCCACATGGCAGTCTTTGATGGAGCAGTGGCCGTCGTCAGGCCAGAAGGGACAGGGACGCTTTAAATTGACCTGTGAAGAAACCTCGCTTTAAAAAAAAAAACTGATACAAAGCAGTCACAAAACACAGTGATTCATAAATGGGCATCTGACATTTCAGACAAAAATACAACTTAAGAGTACTGTAACAACTACAAGAGGCAGATTCTGTCAACGAGCTTAATAAACACTCAGCTAACAGCATGGATCAAGTGATTTGGTGTACGAATCCATGTGTATTGCCCCTTAACACAGTTTTACCCTTACATATAAGACATGATTCTCATTCCCTCAGGCTCACCCTGAATAAAAGACTACAAACACAGACGAGGTTCTTCCCCACTGCTTTTCATCAAAGGTATAAAAAGGAATTACATCACCACGGATCGATTTTTTTTCACTCTCAAGTATGAATGCTGTACTCTCTCCGGTCAGCCTCACCGGTGGTAAATGCCAGTGGCTTTAAAGAATCATGATTTGAGATAGATCTTGCAGGTGTCACGCTTACCGCGATGCAAAATGTGACTGCCAGTACAGTCTGGTAGTCTATGTAAAGTAGTGGTTTTACAGTGCCATGCTCTAGCGTGATAAGTTTGGAAGTATTCTAACGAGATATACTGTCCACGTTTGTCACAGAAAAGGAGACAATAGACACTCTGTCTATGACTAACTCATGAAAAGGTTTGTGCAAGAATGACAATAAGGATGATGAGGACCAAAATGACACTGAATTTAAGTCTGATAGAATTCACATGCAAATAATGATGGATAGTTAAAGAAAGAAAGAAAGAAAGAAAGAAAGTTTACCACAGCAAGACCCAACTTACCTTATAATATCTGAAAAAGTCTCTGTCAGTGAGCTTTTGGATGCTTGGGTAAATTTTGAAGTTGTTGAAGACATCAATACTCTCTATGTCACAAAAGCAGTCATCCAAGACACCTGTCAGCTGAACAGAAAAAGTGCATATTTTTAAATAATGTCAAAAAAAAGAACAGAGCAGAATAATTATTGCTTTGCATTGAAGGCAGTGCCGATAAAAAAGACGAAGAAGGAGAAGAAAAAGAAGGGGAAAAAAAAGAAAAAAATTGCCTGGTACAATGTATGTTGGCCATAATAAATCAGTCATTACTAATACATTTCAACGAACTGAACTCGTATTTACTGACAGCATGGTAGAACAGCTGCAATTCACGTTGGATGTTTTAGCCGTTCATACACAGTCTGGCAGAACTTGCAACGTACAACCTCCACACCTCCTCTACCTTTTTAAGCCTGATACCAGCACCTCTTCTTTTCACATGCATTATGAATATAGAGTCCTTGAACGTGAGTACCTTTACAATGGGCTATTCTGGTATCTGAGACTAATCTGACTTAAATAATTAACATTCTGAGCAAATTAAACAAATTCTGAAAATATTTTTCAAATAAAACAAATTAACTTTCACGCTAAAATACTGAATGCAGTCATATCATGAATATTCCGAATAAGAAAGAAAGAAGAATATATTCAATACAAGAATATTCAAAAGACTGAATAGTATTTTGTTACGTGAATCTTCCAAACTATAAACACAAGCGCTGACATATGGTTCTCAAATATTGCTTCTGACCTCAGGATTTAAGAGTCCAAAAAAGGCGACACCAAATAATGATGCTGTCCACAGTTTGTAAACTTTTCTAGACATTCTGTTCTTGTAACTGAACGTTCAACGAGAATCCCAGTCACAATCGTATTATCTTCTATTCTTGTAGTTGTGCACAGCTGCCATCTTCGGATCGAGACCAGTTTGCACCGTTCAACTTTGACAGCGCGAAAGCACAATATGAGACTTCTGGCATGGGCTGTCACTTCAAGAAACAACTTCATGCGCGTTTCTCTTGCCAAATCCCGCCTCCAAACAAAGACCGATGTCACAGTTAGCTCCACCTGTTTGTGCATGACTTGTAGTCTTTTGTTTGATGACAAGAGAGCATAGTTTAAGCGTCCCTCCACTGGACTTACACTACAAGTTCCGACGGGCTGTAGCTTGACGATTTTGTTGGCCCAATCAAACACCAACACGCCATGCAACTACAACGACCCCTACGCGGCTGAACTTCAGTATGTATATTGATCTTTTAAGAGCACATACAAAATAAAAACTTGGATTCTAATAAAGACTTCTGAATAAACATCTGGCAAGTGAAAATTGTCTTTATCTATCTATCTATCTATCTATCTATCTATCTATCTATCTATCTTCAAGTCTCCTTTATAACACGCACACATACAACGATATAACGATAACAATATCGTTAAATTATCGCTTTGATTACAAGACAGGTGAGCAGGCAAGGCAAATAAGTTGCTTCAAACGAAACTGTATTTTACATACTATGGAATCGGCCAACTGATGTCCTGCCACAGCAACGTCAGACAAGTGTATTGGTGCTAGCTGAAAACTGGGCTAACAGTTGGTTTTCCGATTATGAGTGACGTACAAGTCACCGAAAGTTATCTAAAAATGACTTTATTCTTCCTTAAAGTGAACGAAAACCCGCAGTTCAGCTGTCAATAGTGACGTCAACTGTATGTGACTGTGGTAGAAAATGCGAGAAGGGATGCAACAACACACCAACCCTATGTAAAGATTTGAACCAAATAGAAAAGCAATAATTTGTCGTATGCATAGTGTTCGTTTCATTGTACAAATAAACCCGTACTGTGCAGTCAACACTGTATTATACTTACATGACAAAAACAGCTTTGGTCTTCTCCCTCTGAATCTCCTGCGAGGAACTGTTCGTTCTGCTGCGTTTTACGCTGAGTGTTGTGAAACCATCCCAAAACAAAGTCTCCAGCGAGTAACCACAGCAAAACTAGAAGTCCTGCTATCTGTACCGTGATTTTAATCATCGCTAAAACATATGAATTGTGGGGAAAAAACCGCAGCAACCAACAGAGGCGATTACTTGCTACTGCTGGCCAACTAATGGTTAGCTAGTTAGCCAGTTAGCAAGTACACCAGAAATAACGAGCCAGAAGCAACGATGTGTCAGTATTTAAAATGGAAGGGAGAAGGTCATCGGAAAAGGAAGTCAAAAAGTAAATCTGTAAAGATTACACAGACCTGTCCACGACAGCTGATATTTGGTTTTTAGAGGTACAGAGTAACGTTAAACAGTCATTTCCGCAAAGCTATCACACTCCAAGTAATGTTCGGGGGTGCTACGGGAAGAACAGATGTACAAACAAGATTCTACGCCGCGTCGCAGACAGAAAAATCCCAAAGAACTATATCCTACGAATCCGGTTCCCTTATAAAAATGTGTCACTTAAAGTGCTCACAGGTAAACAGTTTATAGTACCACTGCAAGTATATTAAGTACACAGTAGCAAAAGATAGACAGGTACATCATCATCATCATCATCATTATCAATCACAATTTAGATAAAATACAGTCCATTGTGGTTATTCTTGCTACTGTTATAAAAATATAACATTACTTAATAAGTATTGTGTGCAGATAAACAGAAAACGTAACAACGTTGCAGACATGAACTTTGTTTAGTTAAGAAAAAAAAAGCCACTGAAAATGTTTTGTTAAATTGTTCCATGATATCAGTCACTGCTGTACACTATGGAGAAAGAGTCCAGTGCTTCTGTTGTGAAAATATTGAAGTTTTGGACAAACTCGATTCCATAAATTAAAAAAGAGTGCACAATGAGTGAAAGTAGTCATCCTGCTGATCCAGGGAGAGATAAAGTCCAAACCTACCAGCTTCTCCACCCCAAAAATCTCCAATACAACATTAGACCAAAAGAGTGACAATATATATTTTTTTGTTAAAAAGTTCACAGATAATGGTGTCTCCTGTCTATAAGGAAGTTTTGAAGAGACTTTGGTGCCAAATCCTCAAAGAAAAGAAGAAGTACAAGAACTTGCTGATAAATTAGATATGTAATGAGACATAGGCTCCTCGCTATAGGCATGAGACCTTATAACGATAAGCTCTTTTCAAACGCAAATGTCTTTTATTATGATGATTGTCATTTTCACAAAATTCAAGACCCCGTGTGTCTAGGATGGTACAGTCGTTTAAAAAAGTGTTCATGTGAGTGTCTAAGTCATCTCACAGAAATTAATTTTTTAGTATGACATGACACCTTAACCTTTCCTACCCTATATACATTTGTTTACATTACTTGCCTTTACATTATTTGCTCCTAATAATGTTGCCACATAGGCCTATATGAGCTATAACCAAAGCAAGTCAATTTATGAAATTACTGGAGTTGAACAACTGAGATCTTGTGTATTTCTCAACAGGACAAGAGGCTAGAACAGAAATCCACAAGTGGACCTCGTTCAGTTCTCCCTCAAAGGCTTACTCTCCCTAAACTCGGGCAACTGTAAAACACCTTTCAGACCAAGAGTTATCTGATGATTTTCATGAGGGCTAGTCAAATGGCCTGGTTCAAGATCTTGTTCTAAACTGCGTTTCCCATACAACCCCAGCAGGGCTTGCCCTGAGGCTGCATTCCAGGTCACACAAATGGAATTTCATTCATCCTGTTTTCAGACAACCCATGGAATACTACAAGGTAACAAGATAATGAGCTACTAAGAAGCCAACAATATGTCAGACATGGAGGATAGCTCCTCCCTCCCAGGACAATGACCACTGAAGGACAGAGACTTGGACGGGAAAATAAAAAAGGACATTCTTCCATATATGGTGGTTTAGATATGAAAGTGATACAGTCAATTTTAAAGTACACAAGAACAATTGCTGCGCTGATCCTATAAAGGTAATTCAGCTAGCTACAATCTTTTTAATCTTGTATGTAGAAATAGAGCTTAAAATTACCAGTGTGCTTTTGGTTGCCCTGCTTTAAGCAATTACTCAACACGCTCATGATACAAGTTCATCACTAAAGGGGTGAGGGTTTTCTTTTCTTTTTCTTTTTATATATATATATATATATATATATATTATTCATGTTCATGAGAATCATAAGAAAAGTAGAGGGAGCGGTGGCTTGTTATGATGGCAAAATAGAGAAAATGGTGGCTGGAGACAGCTTTTTTTTATCATTATAAATGAGACCATAGTAATGAGGCCCGATGTACACTCAGAGATTTGTCTAGAAAAGGCACAGATTAAACTTGCAATGAGATTTTTGAGGGAGTAAAGCTGTGGAGCTGAATGAGAAAATTAAAAAGGTTTTTTTTGTGGGCATGGTCACATGTCCACAAAAACTCATCAAAGAAGAAAACAAAAGCTAAGCACAAAAACCAAAGTGTATTACTTATTTTCTGGGTCAAGCATTACATAAAGCATTTATGTAATATACATTAAATGGATCATTTATAAACTGTGTGGTTCCAAACTTGTGGAGCCTCTCTGTTGTTGCACATAGGGAAACCTGATACACGAACATAAATGTGAGGAGACAGAAGATAGAGGAACCATTGAAAAGCCAGCTTGAAAACAGGTGGATGAGCGATGCAATAAAAACAGACAATTTCAGTTAGCGTTTATTTTGTAATGTTCACCGCCAACACTTCTGCTTACATGATCAGTGTGGGTTTTTTTTTTTTTTAAAAAAAAAAAAGCATTTCTGTCTACCACTTCTGTTTTCATATCATCAAGTCATTCCTTTTTTAGAACATTTTATGGAACTGAGCCATACAACCACTGTTTCGTATTTTTTTTCAGTTATTTTTAATTAACCATAAATACTTGAATAGGCTGTAAATACACATTAATTTTGATTAAACGATTTGTAAAATTTTCTCAACTCATTTTAACCAGACTTAATTAAGCCTTTGATATAATTCATATATTTTTTGCAATCTACTGAAAATATGATGAATTTAAATGCGTTGATTGTATGGTGTAATCAAGGGGTTTAGAATTTGGGCAGATTGGCTGTGTGCAGTTTGATGAGAAAGGATACCCTGATGCTGAGAAGAAAGGTTCACCCACTCTTCACCTTCTCATCATTGTGTCATTATCTCAGAACAACTCCACTGATTATAACTGGATGCAATGAGCGCATACAGGGCCAACCATTCTGTCATTCACACAGATGAGTTTCACTGACAGTTCCGACAGTGCAGCAGGGACTCTTGGTTTAATAATTCAATATCTCTAACGGTCCTCAACGCCCCAACAGACACTTCCATTTCTGAGGGGAAAAAAATAGAGAACACGATGCTAGTGAAAAGACCAAAAATAAGAGAACATTCTCCAAATGCAATAGAGATCATTCTGGGTTCCTCTTTTAGCATGTTTTTTCCATGCGCAGACGAAAAAGACTGTGTCAAAAACGAGGACTAAAACACACATCCATGGCACCAACTCATTTTTCAGTACTGAGGAATAGTGTATAGTGGTTTATATCTCACTCTTCAAAAATAATGACCATAAAGACAAATAATTTCTTCCTTCGCATTCTTGCATAAATATTTTAATCAGTCTATAAAACGGGGATGGTTATTGTTATGCTTCTCAATGAACTGTATGGTCAAGTTATAGAATCAGTGTATTTATGGACATTTATGGGTATTTATTTATTTATGGGTTTCATATTTGTCTTCTCCCTGAATTTTGAGTGTGTATTTACTGTCAATCTGAGGTTTCAGCAAGTTTTGTATTTGAATAATTATACTTTTGTGTAGAGGGCTAATCTTGGCATCTTTTGGCAACTTCTCCTTTCGACTTCTCCTGACAATCCTCTCTTCAACCTCTCTCAGTCATTTTGATCTCCCCAAATTAATTGTCAAAAGATTCAATTAACAACCTTAGTATAAATAAATATTTCCAGAGTAAATGACCAGTGGCAGGGGATGGGCAAATAAAATTGACTTGACTCTGCTAAGCTGTAGCATGTGATAGGCAGAAGCACCGGGACTACATGCTAAATAAATTATTAAAACACTACAGCACTTTACAATGTTTTGTCTAAAGAGAAGTGGCCCAGTAATGCTTTATGCACTGTTCTCATCATACCAGTAAATGCATATACCAGTATTTTTATTACCAGTATGCTACACCAGCATATATTTTTTTCATAATACACACAACTTTATGATTTCATCATGTCATTTTTATAAATCAGTGATATTATCACAGTGGTTCAAAAACAGTTTGGAAACAAACCGCTAGATGGCACCAAAAGAAAAAAAAAAAAAAAAAAAAAAAAAGACAAGGAGACATACAATAAAAACAATGTAACACTGAGTTCAATGCATATACAAAACCTGCTTTTTTATTTAAAATTCAGAGCTGCAAGACAGGTAGGTGTCAGTTTTGGTTTAAGACCACTGAGACATAACGTCTGCAACAACAGACAAAATCGGTGAACACTGGCTAAGACGTTCCAGCAACACACCCCGTTACTAGGCAACAAATTCAAAACAATCCCAAGCAATCCCGAACAGCACTGCTTTTTTTTTTTTTTTTGCTTTTTTTTTTTTTAAATAACAAATCCTGCATTGAACAAGTTTGAAAAAGTACTGTATCGCCAACCAAAGAACAACTTCAAAATTAACAGCAGAGGCTTCTGAACAGAGTCAAGCTCCACAAAGCAAACGACATATAAACCTGGATGGGGTTTTTGTGACTTGTGACTCCAAGCATATACTGTACCTTTTTTTTTTTTTTTTTTTTTTTTTGAAAGAGTGAAAGATATACAGAGAGTTTCTGGAGACAGGGATCTATTTGAGGATCTCCCGTTATAGCTTAAAACTGCCTCTTTTTCTGCATCAGGCACACGCACATACACACACACACACATACACACACAAACACACACAATTTTAGTAATGTTCAATATATAAGCTCACTGAAGCCAGCATTCTTCATAAAGAAAAGAAGCTAGGTTAACAAATGCAGCACAGTGAAATCACATTCAAGGTCACTGTCTTGAGCCCCATTAGACGGATGGTGTCTAACCAGGGAGAACAGATGTTCCTGTCCACTCTTTCCATCTAACGCTCATCCCTCTCACAGCAGCAGACAGCAGCACTCCGGAGAATCGCGTCCTCCTCCTCTCCTCCTCCTCCTCACACACCTCCTCCCTCCCTCATATATTAGCTTGGTTCAGATGTCCTGTTCAGTTCCATCTTCACTCCCTTCTCTCCTGCACCTGGGGAAAGTGTGAGGGAGGGTGAGAAAAAGATGGAGGAGTTACTGCAAATATACGTTGCGCCAAGAAAAATGACAGCTCATCTTAAGCTGAAATACTGTGAGCCGACTGTTGTGTTAGAGTTACGAAAGTTTGTGTGTGTGTGTGTGTGTGTGTGTGTGTGTGTGTGCGTGTATGTGTGTGCGTGCATGTGTGTTGAAGTGGAGGTTCCTTTGGGTATTTTACCTGTTAGATATTTCTCTTTAGCCCGAGCACGCTCATCAGCATCAAAATACCATACAGTAATGGCATACCTGTACAGACAAAGGACAGAGAGAGAGAGAGAGAGAGAGAGAGAGAGTTGGGTTAAGCAGACTTGTAACAGATAAAAAAAAGACAGTGTAGACAAACAGATACAACTGTGGTGAGGAATCTGTGGGAACACAGTTGGCTGTATTCCTTGTGCGAATGAATCAGGCAGGTTGCCTCTCCCCTTCTCACTCAGCAGTTGTCGCTTACAGAGTAGCATCTAGGTACTGGAAAATAAAGTCAAGCAAACACAACTCTCCTCCAACAGTGTTATGTCAGTTGGCGATACTTCACCAGATTAATGCTAACTGCACTAATAGACTGCTATGCAAAGAGGAGTCAAGGTAACTGAGAATTCCAAATTGGGGACAAAAAAGAAAGACACAGATCTATCCATTAACAACAGTGCTGGATGAAAACATGTTGACAGCAAAATGTAACAGTTTGTGTCATAAAGTCACTTCTGAAAAGACAATAAAGACATTATATATTAAAATGCATGGCCATCACAAAACACACCACAAAGATGATGCAAATACTCTAGACTGTGAAAAACTTAACATGGAGATGAAAAAACACGCTGCCCAGCTGTCTCAGACGGACTCACCTTGTGGCATAGGCGGGCTGCACCTCATGTGGGTTCCTTCTGTCTGACCAGAAGAACAGCAGTCTGTCAAACTTGGGTTCAATGTCAGCAAACTGAGCTTTGCCCTCGGGGAAGATTCTTAGCAGGCCGCCATGCTCCTGTGCACAAGCAAGAAATAAAAAAAGCCATGCGTGACCAGACCCAAACAACAAACGGGCTCCAGAAGGCCCTGAATACTGGGTCTATCTAAACTGGATAGAAGCGTCATAGGTGGATCAGTGAGGTAAATGCACTCACATGAATTTGGAAGCTATAGGTATGCGTGTCATCGAAGCACAATGAATGATACGGGGGAAAAAAAGGAAAAACGTCAGAGACAAGTTTCCTACAAAAATGGCTTTGATCACTTTGGAAGTTAATCTTAACATTGCATGCAACCATGTACACACACACACACACACACACAGAGTAGTAATGCTGTAATGCTAGGGTGGGAAGCTGCTAAGGGAGAATGTCTTTTCCTGCCTAAGGCCAACCTGTTGCTAAAAATAAGTGAAAATCAGAAGCAGTCCCATTGGCACCACTGGAAGAAGCAGGTTTGCGTGAGATTCCAGAGGTTCCTCTCTGCTCACGGGAAAGACTGATGTATTTGACCTTCTATGCATACACAGACACTGCTCAAAGCTCCAGGGCATACCAATCATTGTCAGCACTTGGGATAGCCTGGGAAGGTCACAAGAACCAGCGGAGTCAAGGTGTCGAAAAATATGCTTTGTTTGACTAATGAAACACAAAGGACGTCTAACACATTCATAAACATGAACTGCATTCGAAGTAAGGATTTGCCATTAACTGCTAATGACTATTTTTACTGTCATTAAAGTCTCCTCCAAATTGATAAACCTAACCTTAACCATTACCATCACCAAAAAATATTCTAGCCATTTATGCTTTCAAAATAACATGTAGACATGCTTTAACGATAAAGGCATCTGAAAAACTGAACAAAAGAAAAATTATGTGTAATTCTTAAATGGTCCCTTTCTATCCTACTGAGGACATTTATGTCATTTGTCTCAGAAATTTAAAAAAAAAAAGTACACTTACTCGCAGATCCGCACAAACACACACACACACACACACACACACACACATGCACACACATGCACACAAACACACACACACAAACACTCCATCGATGAAAGCTGTAAATACAAACACAGTCCTGTGAGTGAAATAACTCAGTTTCAGCACTGTAGTTATGTGAGCAGTTGTGTAATGCTCTTCAAAAGCAACCAGCAGGGGGCATCAGCACATTTATGACTTCAGCACGGCACAGGGACCGAACAGACAGGCAAGTTCACAGGCAGGTCACAGAAAAATGTTCCCCTATTTTTTTCCACAAAAAAATATGAATGTGCTTAGAAAAAAAAAGGATTTTAAATGAGAACACAGGCCTGCTTCCATATCATGTATATTACAGAAATGTATGAATGGTGCAATACATTGAGTATATTTTCAGTTATACGCTTTTAACAGGAGTAAATAAACGATATTTTCTGATGTGGCTGTTACTCTCAGCTAAAAAAAAGCGCAACAGTTACATCAGTAAATAATCTTATCTTTAAGGAAATATCAAACAATTAAGGGTGCAAAGTTTCTCCCTGGCCAAGTGCTCTTAACATATAGATGTTTTGAAGTATTTACTACAGCCATTAAAATTCTTCAGCTTTTTCTCAAGGCTTATTTGCCCAATAAACAAAACACACTTTCATCACTGAATGAGATTATGCTTATTATAAGCTCATAAAATGACTGTTAACTTCATCTGGAGCATTATAAAATGGGAGCATTCAAATGACTTGTTTATGGTCCTGCCTCTGAGAAGCGCACCGAAACAGCAACAAACACTGAACAAAGGCTGTTGCAAAACAGCACATGCCGGTAGGAAGAAATATATTTTTCAACAGGAAGACACAAAAAAAAAAAAAAAAATTTTTTTTTTTTCCATACTGAACGTAGCCCTGATCATTCTTTGCGCTCGATATGACTGGCACAGAGTGAACGCGTTTGCTTTGTTGGCTAGGTGCCTAGTGATGATGCTTCAGCTCTGTTAAATAAGCTCCACCGCTGCCAAACAAGTGGTGGAAAAAAATATGATTTCCTGGAAGTGGCCGTGAATAGTATGGAGATGGGAATGAGAACAACAGCCAGTTTACCAGATAAGGTGGAGAAGAGTGAGACAAACAAGGTCCCAGCCAGACCTACAAAGTCCTCCCTGGTCTGCACACTGCCGAGAAAAACGTGGCGTTCTGGGAAACACACCTCACTGAATCTGTCCTCCTCGCAGGCGTACGACTTTGACCCAAGCCGAATCACTAGACCACTATATTTTACTGAAATGTTGACAAACCCTTGATTGCTTGTGACCCCACATCACATACTTGGGGGCGAGAGGGGCGTCAAAACCCCATAGACGAGTACTTGTTGGAAATGGTGAGCTGTCTGGGAAATCTAATTTGTCTAACAATCGAGCGACCCTGATGTTACAAGTGCCAGAATTAAGCTCATGTATCTCTGCTATAGAAACTAGCACTTGTCCCCCTCTTCCACCATTGGACAACCTTGGATTGTCAGGCTGCGGGGTTGTATGTGAAAGTGGAGGTGTGAGCAACAGGGCCTGGGTGTAACATCATAGCCACGGAGTGGATAGTTTCCATCATAAGTCAGAAGGTTCTAGAGTGAGTGAGAGAGGCTCTATCGGCAGACTCTGACGCAGGTCTGACGCTTCAACCCTGCCAGACAACCTAGGCTGTGGTAAATTCATCTGGCCTCAAACTGCCCAGCAGAGCTCTCTTACACTTCTTCATACCAACACAGTCATCTCAGTGTCAGAGTACATTTGACAGACCACTCTAAAGCAAAGAGAGGTCAATTTTCATACACACACAAAAGTCACCACTGTGATTTCATCAACATATCAACAGCCAATTTAAGTAGTCATTAACAGCCAGAGCCAGAAATCACGACCTTTGTACTGCAGCAATCATAGTGATGTTTAATGGATCATAACACAGCCATTGTTATCAGGAAATAGCATATCGAAACTACCACTACCCAGTCACTACACGGCTTTGTCACAGAACTACAGCAGTTTACACATAGATGTTACGCACAGAAACTACTCAAGATTAAAGCAATAGGAAAGGTGGGGTAAACCCTGAGAATTCTGTCCTCATTAATATCTGAAGTCTTTCGCTGCATACCTTCAAAAATAACATAGTGATTATTTTCTCAAGAAATGGTTAATGAGATGTCTAATTTGTTGGTTTTTGCCATAACTAAAAACTTCTGTCAACATAAAACCCCTTCAGCAAGTCCTGAAAAATCAGAGTGAGACTAATGGTCTGGTAATGCAATCACCCTGAGGAGTGAACCCTGTACAACATGACCTGTCCTCCCACACATCACAAGGACCAACAGCTCAAAGCGTGTTTTACAAACTGCCCATGACAGGGAAGAGCTAAAGGGAACATTCCAGAACACTGTCCTGAATATATACTGCTGTGAAACAACAAAAGTAAAATAAATGCATTCGCAACCTGTAAGTTAATGCGTTTATTGGATGTTTTGGATGAATTGCTGATTAAATCTGATACTAAAAAAAGAATGCCTTTTTTCCTGTTAATGTGGCACAGGTTTACAATGCAACGGGACAACAAAGGAAGATAAAACCATTAAAACGGTTGTAAATGTGTGTTTGCTTTTAAATAGGGTGGACTCACGTACCTTGGCATCCCAGTCTTTATTTAGGTAATAAATGCATGTCACACATCTCCCATCTCCGTTAGGGTTATCCACATGTCGAACATATCCGGTCCCATTACCAGGATAACAAGCCACCATTGCCTGGGGGGGGGGAGGAAATTTATTGAAGCCAGCTCCCATAATAAACATAATTCACAACTCTTTCGCATTGTACAGTAGAGCTATCTGTGTTGAACATTTGAGGAGTGGAAGTAGTGTAACATCTTCAAAGTTTGAACAGGTTTCTTACATGACTGTAACTAACTAGCTAATTTCAACTAAAACCAATCAACTGCCCATGTCATGAAATACAATTTAGAAAAGAAACATTAGGCTAAGTTCATCAAGAAGCAGTGAGGAAGGCTGAATAAGGCACGTTGTAGCCTACTGACATCTCTTTACTAATATCACATTTCACTGTACATTGCACCGTTAGTTCTCCATCGTTTAAACACTGTTAAAACACCATTTAATCAGGTTGTGCACAAGTTCCTCAAATGTTATATTTAAATTTGAAACAAACTGGGCACTAGACTCTTGAAGATTTCTGATCCTGATAGTGTTTGCTTAAGAAGCCGTAATAAGCCAAAATGTTACAATTGCAAAAGACATTTCGTTAATGTTTGCAGGTCCTGACCAAGAATGATGATAAACTATTTCTGCTCCAGAAGAAATCAGCAACTGCCTCTGTTAGAAATCTGATGCACTGTGGAAGTAATGAATTTAACACAAAATTGACATTTAATTTGTATTAAAACATGTGAGCATATCTGTTACCAAACCACAAACTGATGTAACCATCCTTAAATACAGTGCTCGTGCAAACAGAAATGTTTTTGCTTTGTAATGTGTCAGGGTTAAGAGCATGTGGAAACAATGGGCCCATGTCTTCAGTTTACGTGCCTCCTTTCCTTTCCTTGTATTATTTTGGTCTCTATGTCAGACTGGGAACTGTTACTTAACACGCTAAATGAAAGGAAAAAATACCTGTGCAAAATATTTTTGTGCCCAGAAATATCCTCATGGGTAATTGACAACCTCAGAATAATGGCAGTGAAACCGTGAAGCCATTAAAAACTCACTTAACTGGTATCTGTTGCTTGTGTTTTATCACAAGAGCGGGGTGGGGTGGGTGGGGGGGTGTACTCCACTTGACTAAACTGAAAAATTCTAAAAATGTCTAGCAATATATCTGAACCAAAGAAAAAGCTTACATCAAGTAAATTTAAGCTTACATCAAGTAAATTTAAGAAAACTAAATGACCTCACACAAAGTAACAATACAAGAAGCCCTGTGGTGCAACAAAATATAAGCATTTCTTGCAAATATATTAGATCATCATATATTATGACATGCTGAAGTTTGTCCAACTTTCCATGTCAAGTACAATGACCTGAGATTAAGACCAAACTGTACCAAAGTTCTCCCAGCTAATGACTGTTAAATTGGATTAGAGGTTGAAGAAAATCAGGTGGTGTAAATATTAAACCACAAATGGTAACAAATTCCCGGTGACCTCAGTTATAACAGCTCAAGTCATGTTATTTCTATATGTTTAATAACTTGTTAGCTATATAATGTTTGCTATATCTAGCCTTTTTGTTTTCTTTAAAAAAAGTCATTTTCATTTTCCAGCATAGTATTACTTTTGCACCAGTATTATATTTGTGTTAAATGTTTTCTTAAATCAAAAATGGTTTCATAATGAGTTCATGATCTCGACAAAAACAAAATGTTTTACATTAATCAATGTTCAACTCACTTTATTAGTTATCTCAAATACACTTCTAAATGTGATGTTTCCGGGGATCAGATTTTTTATATAGCCGTTCTTGTTTTATTTATTACTGATATTGCTGATTGAACGCGTTCATTGGCTTGTATTTCATTACAGTATTCAGATCACACCTCTTACCAGAGAAATCTGCCTCTTTAATACCTGGTCCTAAGACATTTCAAATAAAAAGCCAAATAACACCAGAATAAAGCATTATGTAAGTCTGAGAATACCTTGCCAAATACCACAGGATGACCGGCAAAGGAACTGCTCATAGACAGAAGGTGTAAAACATCCATTTCCAATGCAGGTGAGATACTTAGTTCAAAATATAACTTTCTACATCATATATCGCATTAAAATCACTGAGCATTATTTAAAAAACCCCAAAAAAACAGTTTTCAGTTTCTTCCCATGTGGAATTAAGCTGTTTGCTAATAAAAAGATGACGCTGGCATCATCAAAAAGTTCAATAAATGAATAAATAAATCAATCAATTAAAATGATCAAGGAATTCTACCACAGGATCTGTTTTAGACAAAGTGATTAATATTGCCACATATATAATTTGTGAGAAATTCATTAACGTACATTACCTGACGTTAAAGCTAGCCCAACTAACAACTTTTAGGTTGTAAACTTAGATGCCTGTGGATAAAAACGAACTGGTGCGACCGTATGAAAATGATTAGAGTGTACCATGTTGAGGACTTAGAAATCCAAACCTATTTTGCACACTATGTTGAAAGGCCAAGCTGCTCTTTATGCAGGACATTGAAACCTAGTTCTGCTGTCTGATAAGGTTGTAATGTCACGCAATGCTGTTTAAATGCAGATAGGTCTATTTATAACACATGGACATCTCAGCATTTGGTTTACACTAAAGAGGTTTACTGAAGCAGCGTTTAAGGGAAGGCAGGGCAAAGCAATATTAGTATATTTTTCCACTAAGCACATGTTATGTCATATCTGTTTGTGTGTGTTCCAAGAACTGGGAAAGAAATCAGTGTGTATGCTTGACAAACTCACACAGTGATGATTAACACCGGGATGTTCAGACCCCCCACCCCCTACCCCCCCTTAATGCCTCTTATCCACGTCTTTTCCTGCACAAATAAATCCAATTCTTCCGCAAAGGTACACACTCTTTATAACAATAGGTAAAGAGGCTAAAGGCCTGTGTGAGCGGCTGACCAGGTGGCCAGTACAGGGGAACAGCTTTGAGTATCGCTGTGGCTCTTACTATATCTGGCCAATGTGATCTTGTCGAGCTGGGGCAGTAGCCTGGCAGTAACTGAGAATTGGCCATGAGTGGAAAATTCTCAAGTCAAAGAATGCTTGGGTCAAAATCAAAGGACCAGGGCAGAGCACTGTGGGTGACCGTTATTGTTTCCATTTTCTGTTTATGTCATCAAGAGGCTCTTAACAAAAAAATTCCTAGCGAAGCCCCTTGTTCCGGTGCTATGAACACAGCATGTCAGATAGGGCATTTGACAATAGCATGGCCGATGTGACGTTATTTTACCACATCAATGTTTTTCTATAAGCAGGTGCAAAGAAAAAAAACTCAAAAAAACAATCACAAACAGGAACTAGAAATGGACCAGCAAAAGGTTGAGAAGGAAGGCGAGGCAAGCCAGAACAAACGACAGCTCGGGGCATTGACGCAATCCTCCTCACTCAGACATGAGTGCAGCGTGAAAGAGGTAGGGGTGATAACAGTAGTGCGTCGTCTGGCTGCAAAGAGGAGATGGGGCAGTGGAGAACTGCGTCAGAATACGCCCCTAGCGTGCAAAGTAGCGGATCCAACGAAAAAGCATCTCGCACGTTAGAATTACACGTGTGTCTACGGTCCACGCCGGGGCCTATTCAACATGCTATGCCATGCCTACTCAATCATCTCCAAAAACCAATGACCAGTGAGAGAGAAAGAGAGCAGAGTGAAGCAGTAGTGTGGTGGAGGTATGGCAAACACAACCTAGCTTCACCTTAAATTGCCTCTAACCTTCACTGTGCAGAGCGCCAGGATCAAAAAGACATCCAGATCTGTGTGCGTAGAACGCTGCTTTATCTGCTGCAATGGCTTCATCTGATCTCAGACCAAACGCTGTTTATGGAGCTTAACCGAGGCTAGTTCTGAAATGAAGGGTACAGTAAAAATGTAGAGGCGCTGCTTTTCTGCAGAGATTGTCTCACTGAGAAACAGCAGTGAGTCACAGAGCTTACTGGCCTTCATATTTGGCCATTTCCTAATGTTGACATGAGTCTGAAGTTCATAAACTCCTACAGTGGTTTTCCTGACTGCGCCTTGATCAGTCTTTTAGAGTGTGTCTGAGTGTGTGAAGCATTGTGAGTGAGAGTGTGTGTGTGTGTGCGTGCGCGTGTGTGTGTGTGTCCGGGCTGCAGTGCTGGGGTCTGACTCACAATCAGCTCCAAAGCACAGTGAACTGATATAAACTCAGTCGCTGGCCCTTGGCCAGACAGACTGTATTTTAATGATCCTGCTACGTGCAGAGCGTGAGGCGGCCACGCTGCTCCTCGCCTGCTGGCCGAGCATGGAGAAAGTCAGGCCAGAAGATGAGTAAACACATTTGTCACAAGTGGGTGAAGAAAGCGGGGCTACACAACAAGATGATGGGGCAATCACGTGCCTTAGCAGAGATGCACCTTTAACACACACACACACACACACACACACACACATGCGCGCACACATGCACATGCGCACACGCACACACACGCGCACACACACACACACGCACACGCACACACAAAACCAGTTATGCAAGCCAGAGAAGGTTTATTATCTTGACCACCAACAATCAAAGGTAACCACAAATGTCACTTCTCCACTAGTGCAATAAGCAATTAAGTGCTACTGCAGAGCAGCCAACGCAAAATACAGAGAACACAGAAATACCCTATAGATTTTATAGCCTTAGTTTGAATACTAAAGTGCGTAAAACAACCATATAAGACCTTTACAGTAGCCAGCACAGTTTTGTGACACGGATGAAAAAACAGTGAGTTCGGCAGCAGAGTAATCTGGGAGAAATCCTATCCTCCTTCCAAGAGTGGGGATTTCCAGTGGAAGTCAGTTAAAGGAACAGAGCTGATACTTTCAATGAACGACATAAAAAAAACAAAAAAAAAACTGTCCTTGAACCCGTGCCAATATATCTCCAGCTGCAGAAAGTAAACAGGGACACTTGGCATCTCACTGTACTAGCAGACCCTGCGCATATGCCAGCAGGAGGATCGGGGAGGAGGTGGCCAGACAAAGGCTGGCCTGACCAATGATATGACGAGGGTGGCGTTACGCAAACTGCGTGTGAAAGTTCTTTGTAAATGTTCATTTCTCCATGAGGGTATGGCTTGAGAGTCACAGTTTAAAAAAAAAAAAAAAAAAAAAAAGCACTCCACTTATCAAAGAAAAAAAAAAAAATCAAACAAACGTTCCAAGTCTTAGAACTGGTAAGTGCAGATCTGCAGCTTCTTATTTTTGCCAGAGCGAGCAATTAATGAGAGGGGGGAAAAAAAAACAACTTGAAGAAATAAAAAGTTTCTTTCAAACGTGTATTCTTAAAAGAAAAAAAAAAAGTTTCCGAACCCTATGATGTATGAAAAAAAAAAAAAGAAAAAAAAAAGAAACCACAGATGACTGTGTTTACCCATTACTGGCTATATTTTTAACCTCCCATCATTTATTCAATAACTATGCCCGAGTATAAAACCAGAAGAGCCTTCAGTCTAGAGCCCTGTGTAACTGGTCTATCAGAGTGTTACTTCCGCATTCCTCTGCCATGTCCAGACCCTCATTAGAGAGCTGACCCTGTTCTAAGCGTGCTGTGTTTACATTCCCTAAATGGCTGCAGTGAAAAGCGTGGGCACCGGCCCTGTTAGCCTGCATTGCTTTACCCACTGCCTGGATTCCTACATGAATCTCTCTTCCCAGCAGATCAGGGGGGAGGCAAGGACACAACATGGGGACAACTCATGAAGGGACAGTGGGTCAGCGATTACGCCGGACACCCCGGTCGAAAGTGGGATTGTCCAGTCTTCACACACGGAACCCCGAATATGGTTTCAATAAAAACCTCAATCTGAATGTCACACAGGGTTTCTACAAGTGTAGTCAGACAGCCTCTTCAGAAACACATTACTATTTTTATCATCAAGACTAAGTATTAATGGCGGAAGTAAGGCCAACTGTTGAAGATCAAGCCTTTTCAAATGATGCTGAAATAAAGGTAAAAAACAACAACAACAAAAAAAACCCCTCTTATTTTATGTAAAACTTGTGCAACTTGCCTGTGCTACACTCTGTCCTCATAACCTCATGCATACTCTTTACAGTCACTTATGAGCAAGTGTATGGTACATGTATTTGTAATTGAAAGTCCTTGGGGGTGTGATCTAAATATTATTACGTTTTCTTGACACAAGAAATTTTCCTGCTCTTTCGCTTTCAAAGTAATGTGCTTGCTGTAAAAAAGATTCTGAATAGCAGTAAGCATGGAAAAACTCAATATGCTGTGTACAAATTTTAAAACAAGCAGGGAATGAAGGAGACACAAATGGAAAAATACAACAAAGGAAACAGTTTTAATAGTGCATGGAGGTATGTCACGTATGAAGCAGATGAGGGAGAGAAAATTAAATGACTGTAACAATCCAGTGAGGAAAAAGTGTTTAAAAAAAAAAAAAAAATCTTGTTCAAATGAAGTAACGCATGCAAATTATGCAAGGTACGGAAAGGACGGGCATCCTGATTCTTTTTAAAGAGTATAAATATCTAAAATTTCCATAAAAATCAGTCCTGGAGTTATAAAGTCCTGCTGGTTTTCATATCAGCCAACCACTGTGGCCTCTGATTGGTTGAGGACCGCAGGCGTCTTTTTACCAGGAATAAATTAGCCAGTTATTATTGAGTTGAGAGCAAAACCTGCAGGACTCCAGACCTGCAAGGCTGGATCTGAGGAACCTTGATCTGAGAGTCTTCAAAATTTACTCTGAAATCAAGAACCGACCTCAGACCGTGTGTAATTATTCCTGCCTTTCGGAATGTGTGATATAGATTCGTTATTCTTAGGATTGACGGCTTCACTTTCTCACTTTTGCAATGAAGTGGAATGCATGAGAGGGATGAGGGAAATGCATGGTACTCCCAGCACACGGTAACTGCATCCTCACAAAAAATATGTCTCACAAAGTCTTTGTTCTAAGCAGTGCAGAGCATGGAGAGCAAGTAGATGGTTAAACATAAGTGTCATCAACAGAGAAGATGGATATAAAAAGTAATTGTTTAAATTCCCTTCAAAACATTATAATACAGATAATATCGAGTAGGCTCTGTGTGGGCACACAGACTGCCAGGCAACTACTTAGCTTACGTCCCTTGCAACTCCTATTTAATCAAATATCATAACTGTGCCCTCCCCTGTGCCAGCATTACACATGTTTAGTAATGTTTCTGATGATACTGATTAACTACTTGATTGGCTGTGAAATTAGCTGAGCATATTAGGAACAACTTGATATGACTGTCAAGCAAAGGGAATGACGTATCCTGTCTATTATATTACAATTTAGAGCCATTAAGCTAGTTATTTTATTATAATCATACCCGGATTGCCACAACTCAGTGACTTGTTTTGCATATTTTTTCAGCAGACAGAATTTTCTATTTTCGGTTTCACAGTTCGAAGTATTAACGCATTACCTCTTTCACTTTGTAACTTGCGCTGAAGTTTCCCTGTTTACAGGACCAACACATTAAGGTGACAATGCCAGGATAAGAGGATTAGATGAGCATCTTCCAAAATTGTCTAATAATGTTTGTGCTATAACTTTTTAAAACACAACACTTTATTTAGGTCCCATAATCTGACCAGTTGTATGAGGATGGGTAATCTGGAATGGAATTATTTCTTCTACAGTAGCCAAGGGGAATTAAAAATCTTCTTTCAAAAAATCTAAATTTAAGTAATATTAACAACACTCAAGAACTCAAAGCAGGCATATCGATAAAGTCTTGAATGAAAGAGAGGAATAAAGGATAATCACTATATTGCAGATGTTATAAAGGCTCTGGTGCTTTATCTCACAGTTCCACAGTTCAGTGACACTCTCAGCCTTATTCAGTTCTGCAGAGCATTGTAATACTGTCATGCTGTATTTACAGTAAATGAATAAATCAATGAGATCACAATTCCTTTAGTTTCATACTACTACTAATAAAATCATTCTACACCCTAACCAAGAAAAGGTTGGTAACAGCAACTGGTGACAGCAACTGCAAGACTATATGTTATGCAAAAGAGCACTGCTTAACTCTTCAAGACCTTTAAGGACCCAGTGCTTTCAAAAGGCTCCTTCATCACAAACTTTAATGTGTCAAACTATAAGTCAGTATGAAGAATTCAACCTGTGCTACAGAAATCACACCCTTCAAGCATAGTTAGCAGTCCAATTATGAGTTCAAGCATTATTTTTGCAATTTATTATTAAAGGTGCAAATATATTGTAAGAAATGTAACTCTACCCAAGTCTAGCTAGTATACAAGTCATGTTCAAAAGAAATGGCAGATGACCTCCCTGAAGAGTGAACTGAGGCCCTGCTTTTCAAAACCAGTAGGCATTAACTATCTGCTGTTAACTGACTTCTTGTTTGCTTAACACATATTGGTAATGCCTTTATTGCCCTAAATACTTCAGAGAATCTGCCTAAGTTTAGGAACTGTGGTCCTTGCAAACCCCATTGGCATGCATGATATTTAGATGACCTGTGAGATATGGTTTCCTATAAGTTGCACACACTTGTGTTTGCATATGTATGAGAATCTGGCTGAAATATCTGTTTGTGTTTGTATGTTAAATGTACAAACCAGATGAGTTTAGTTTCCTCCGTCAGTGTCCAGACAGTCAGTGAACTGAATCGGGGTCAGTCGGCACAAACTGAACACACGCAATCACGCCTGCATCTTCCTGTTCCCTGCGACCAATTTATCCGGGACATTAACAGCGACAAAAGATTTACACAGTGCAGCACTTAACTCTATAAAAAGACTACAGAGAGTACCTGGAATAAGAGTCTCAGAAATGCATCAAAAAGTCAGTCAAATCCAAATCCCTCCCTAAAAGTTTTAATAATTAAAACTTAAACCACCAACCGCTAATTATGCATTACAGACATTACATTACTGACAAATGATAATTACAGGAATACAGCACTGACTTAAACACTTGCACAAAAATATCACTGTATGTTGTAAGTGAGAGAGCGGCACAAGGCAAATGCTTGTATATGCAGCAAGTGCTGTTTGTCTAAACATGGCTCATACGTTCTGTATGATGGTGCACAGCTGGGGGTCATGGGTGTGTCCCTATGTGTTGGAAATGCGAGGCCCTTGCTGGCAAAGGATAACTCAAAAATGCACTATCAGTAACACAGGGTGCAGCTCCACAGGAAGTCAGTGTTTAAAAGAAATGCTTGGCCTGCTTTTTGTATTAGAACACCCCAGAACAATGGAAACAGATCCAAAACCGTTGGACTACTGCATTCTCTCAATACCTGCTCCATCTAGAAGCAGACATGCAAACATATGGATACGATCTTTCAAATGTTAAAACAGTCCTCTAAAATGTCAGTGGTCTGTCACAGAGCACATGTTATTCAGAAAAAAAAATATTAAGACAATGCCTTTGAATAAGATGTCAAACTTACAGACCACAACAAGTATGTGAAAGGTCAAGGTACAGAGACAGCAAAAAAGAGTAACTGTACTTAGAACTAAGCTAACCACAGCTGGTAGCCCCAGAGGCTACAACAGCAAACTGTGCAAATACAAGGTTTTAGTGAAGATGTACCTGCACTAAGCGAGGGAAAAATATGTGTAACCAGAAATGACACTACAGCTCACGTAAAAAAAAAAAAAAGAAAAAAAAAAAAAAGAGGCTTAGTAATCCATTCAGGAATATTTTTTGGAGGGAGAAGCACTTGATTCTTACAAATGGTCTGCTCTCTGAATACAACAGAATTCATGTGGAAATGAGCAGAGCACAAACATGGCATCTGCGGAGGCTTATGATGACTGTAGCTACACATTTCTATGTCAATGGCAACACTTCTGTGTTCCATTATCATTCTTCTCTGCCAAGTGACTCATAATTATCTTGACTGTGGCTTGAACTTTGCTATTCCACAAATTCACCTGTGGCTCTAATAACAGACCTCTTACTGTCTAAACCCTGACAGTTACATCCCTAATCCAGTCAGGGAGAAAATGTGTTGACCAGATCTCCCACCAGATCCTCTCCACCATATGTCCGTCTCTCAATGGATGGGCTTTGCATGCTGAGTGTTGACTCTACCTTACGTGCTTAAGAAAAAAAAAAAGATAAAAAAGAAAAAACCCAACAAACACCACACACACATATTTTACACAAACGTGTGTGTGTGTGTGTACAGTTATAATACATTACACTGTCATTGTAAACAGCTAGAAAAACACAATCCAATGACGAGAATGGTCACAACAGCATAAATCATCAGCTGATATGACTCTATGTTACAAGCGTGAAACAAAAAAGCAGCATTTTTCTTGAATGGACTCGTCCTTACAGCACAGCATGTGAGAAAAGCACCGACAATCTAAGTCATTACTAACAACTGAGTCTAACAGCTCTCAGTCCAGTGCACTATTACTATGTTATCAAGTACAAGTCTTTCATCTAACACCTGTGAGTTGAAGCTTAACAATGACTTGTGAATTCTGCAGGAAAAAATAATAGAAAAAAAAAAACAGAAAAAGAAATACATGGCATACAACAACTGAGTGTGTGTGTGTAATATATATGTGTATATATTATATATTTTTTTTAAACACACACGAGAAGTGCTTTTCCCTGTCATTTCACTGTTTGTCTTTCCATTTCTATCAAATACCAAAATGTGTGTGACACAGACAGACATATGCACAGCAAATACGTTAGGCTCATTTTGTTCTTTTTAGTCAACATTAAAAAGTAAAAAAATAAATAAATAAATAAATAAATAAATAAATAACTAAATAAATAAATAAATGCATGCTGGATCTGCAGCATTTTTCAGAAGCTTCTTGCTTCCAAAATGTTGTGCAATAAGCTATAAGCTAGCAAGTCTGGAAAAAGCATGTATGCAAAGACTTACAGTAAGTTTGATCAAGTACAGTATATATCAGTTTTCATGTAGAGTGTACACCATACCTCTTGTACTGTTATTTTCTCTTTTTGCCTCTCTCCGTCTCTCTGTCAATTCTACAAAAACTAAATGACTCAATTCAATCCCTCATCTCCACTAAGTCATTCCCTTAACATTTGTATGCTCTCAATTTCCCACAGAATATTTCTCCCTTTGGAGAGGTTTTTTTTTGGTTAGGTATATGATTTATGTATTCCTATTTATTATGATAGCAAAATGATTGATTTCATTATTTAGTGGAGCTTTCAATGCGTACATTTCAGGGGAAAATGTAGGTTTACGACCCATATAAAATAGTTTAATTACTTATTACATGAGCCTGTTAATTAAGGACGGACATAATGGAGTGATTAAAGCTGTAACCGTAACTAGGCGGCATGATCCACTTTCTATATATTTATGCTGATTTCTCTTTGTGAATTTACATAATTGCATTTCTGCCTTGTCGCGATTTTAACCTTCTTAGTCCAGAATCAAACGGTGTTGTTAATTTGTCCAAAAAGCTGACAGCTTCGTAGACATTAAAACATGTTATGCTGAACTAGTCTGCAGCTGAGCGGTCTTAGGTTAACGTTTAAAAGTTAATTTGCAAATTCTCTTAGTATAGGAGCTAAAATATAACAACCTAAAACCTAGCTGTTTATTAATCTGCACAGGCTATACCAGTGGTCGCAGAAAGTTTACGTTACTTACTTTCGTTCTTCCATTTATTCTGTAGTTCCCCAGTTTACCATTACAGTGCCGAACAAGATCGTCCATGCGACTCATTAGAAATGCGATCTTCTCGCAGCCAGGTTCTCTTCCTTCAATCCAAGTAATCTTGTCGCCTCTTATGTCTTTGGAGGAGTCGCTTCTTTGACTGACCAACTGTCCATCAGTGAATTTGCCAGTTTGGTACAGAGCTCGAACATCCTCCAAAATTTTGAGTCCAGTCTCCTCTCCGAGAAAGTTGTCAACAACACAGATACCATGCTTGTTCATACATGGAACTATGTATTCAAGGGCCAGTTTTTGCGGAGGAGACCTCGTTTGTCCGTTGGGCTTTGTGTTATTGGTAATACCGTCCCCAGTTTGTTTGTTCTCAGCAACACTACCAGAGCCAGCTGTAGACGTGATAAAATCTTTCATTCTTTCATCGTCGGATGACGACTTTGAAGGCCCAGTCTGAGAGGTGCTTTGAAAGGCCATACTTTGGTTGGCACTGTTCCTCTGCGTTGGTCCCTGCTGTCCGGCTTTCTTGTCATTCTGGGGAGACAGCGGTGGGTCGGACTGCGGCGGGCTCTGTGCTTTCTCGGCCTCCTTGCATACCCTCTTATGCTTTTTCCAGTCTTGTTTCTGGTGCTCTTTGCTACAGTAAAAAGAGTTGCGACATCGGCCACACTTAAGCAGATTCTCCATCTTACCACAAAGCTCACAGTACTGTCGTTCCCGGTCCAGTTCGGTCCCAGGGCTTTCCCTTGAGCTTACGTTCTCCATTGCGCGACTACAGCGGGAACTGTCCCTTTTGAACCCACCGCTTTCCGTATGCGGCTATCGTGCAAGTTTGGAAGTATTCACCAGCCACAACACCAGCGAAAGAGAAATTGACGCTTTCGCTTTACCTCCAAAAGTGGTCATCACAAGCGCCTCGGTACTCTCTCAGTAGGTCTATTGAAAACTATTAGGTAGCACTGGTGTACTCTTGCACATTCCGTTTTTACTTTATTAAGGTCCATGAGCTTGTCAATTTATTAAGGACACATGGCGCCGGTCGTTCCTCCTTTTTCATAGCTCCCCACACGTCGCTTTTCAACCCAACCCGTGACGCCATCAGATGGGGCGGGACCATCTTCCAGGCCAGCTGCTCTGAGTTGTTGTGACATTCGCACAGTTGATGGCATTCGCTTTGAGCAGCTTGTCTAGTTGGAAGAATTTATCCAGTCGATGCCATGAAACCCAGCATACGGGCATCTCGGCGTTTGAAAAATCATATTAAAAAATTGTAAATGCATATTCCTTTGTTAATGAAAATATGCTTGACAATCACTCATATAGGCCTTAACTGTTTTTTATTCTTGTAGACTTAAATAATTCTCGAGTTTACCCGCCTGATAAGAGAATTTATTGTGCATATAAATTACGTTGCACGATAATGTTAAGAAAGTCTTTTCCCCAAGATACAATAATAGAAGAATTCTGTTTGATATCTGTCAGTTACTGTTTTAGTGACGTATCATATAAAGAATGTAGACGTTCAACTTATTGTACTGAATAACACACTATACTCTGCATTACATTCTTAATGCGAAAAAACAGTAATTCTTCTTTTCCTTTAGTCGAGGTTTTACAAAAGAGAAATAATATGCAGTGCTCTGGAGAAATTCACGTGTACCGAGCTGGATTCATTACAACACAGTTCCAAGAAAACAGTAATTTGCGATTATTTCCGACAACTTTGACACACTCCTGCTTGGAAATTACTTTCACTGCTTCACACTTTTATGACCCATCCCATTTTTAGACTGAAACAAGCGATCAAATCACGCTGATACCGGCACTGGCAGTTCTTGGGTGTTGATCGTTTAATCCTCTCCGAGTCTTTTGAATCATATCAAATGGGAATGATTCTATTCATACAGATTTTAAAGAAATAAATTCACAATACAATGATAAATGCTTTGGACATGTGTCATGTATGGAACATAACCAACAGTCTGAGATTGCTCAGGTACTCGTTTGTGAAGGGCATGGGAGCATCTATAGGGAAAAGAAATAGCGCATCTGCTGAAACAGAGCATTTTTAGGAATATGATAAACCATATAACAAGGCTGCACATCACGAAACAGGTGAGGGAGAAGTATATATTAATGTCTGAATATAACATATAGCTCTAATATTAAGTGGTATCCTCTCTGTAGACGTGCTTGCTTCTTAAAAGGGCCTAACAGCTGGCCTAATTCGCTCCTTTGTCTTGTTTATTAAAAAAGACATTGTTTGTTAAACTATATATTATGTATAATTATCAAAATTATTGTTTATTTAATTTTTGCTGGGGAAACATCAGCTAAAACTAAAGTTTCCAGTTATAACAACACAACGTATTCCTCAGCTGAGAAATCAGATGAGCTAAGTGCTAGTTTTCTACCGTCCGTTTATTTATTGTTTGTTTGTTTGTTTGTTTGTTTTTAACAAACTATTTTGTGAAGCCTTTGAAAAACTGCTTGCAAACCACAAACATTTAATCCAGAGAGCGAGGAAATTTTGCGGCATGAAGGGCCACTGGCACCATCTAGTTTACTGGCAGAAGCTTACAGAAAAGACGACCTGCATTAGAGCTTTTATTTTGGTGTTTTATTTGGTACAATGTACAACAGCAAAACCTCCACCTCCACGGTCTCTTAACATGCCAGCAGACAGTTAAGTACTGACAGGTCCACTGTATCCAACATGCACGGCTAAAATTGATGCTAAAAATATTTAGGAACTGTTTGTTTTGCTCAAACACCTTGGCTAGCTGTAAACTAAAACATTGCCTAACCTTACATCTTGAAAGTAGAATCATTTCATTTAGTTCTTTCCTCTTCTTTTTTTTAGAATATTTTATCCTTACCGAAAGGCGGATGAGGCCTTTGGCAGTGTGCCCATTTTGTTATCACCATAAATTGTCACAGTTTTTTTCACAAGCAATCTGTTGGCAAACTTGCATGATTCTATCTATTCAGTAAGCCAACACGCACACACATAAGGAGGACTGTCTTTTTGGCTTTGGTGCACTAACAGCGTTGCTGAATTGAATGCCACAGCTTATTGTGGTTGGCATGGGGCATGTTCAGAAGCGCTGCCTCACCATTTTCTGACAGTGGTGACGGAACTCTGCCCAACACTGAGAGCTTTGTTTGGCAAACTGTCCCAAAATGCAGTATTCTTGGCACACTGGAAGAAACATTAGTCTCCCGCATAACTCTGCATGACGTTTGTGCATCCTTTGCCAGTCATCTCTGCTTTGTGCCAAATAATTTTTCTGGTCTTCCATTTTACAAGGGCCACAATTTTTGTTATGTGTCTTTTATCTGGTGTAGATAATAATTTAAGGGGTTTTATAGAATTAAGACGTATTCTTCTTGTCGATTACAACATTTATTTATTGATTGATTGATTTTGCTTGAGATTAATTCTCTGGGATTCGGACTCACCATCAGCTGCTGTTGTCTGCATTTTAGAAAAGGCTTGTATTGTGTTGATTTATAAGAGATAGAGAGGCTGCCTGTCTGTGCTGATTTAAACTCTCTGGCATGATTGAATTTCTTGCTTTGATATACTGTTTCAACCAAACTGAAAATGATAAGCACATACGATGTCGCTTTTCCACATGCACAACAGATAATTCCAGATTACAGTTTTAATGGCATTGTCATCAACCCTCTTATTCTGCAAAGGTGTGTGTGTGTGTGTGTGTGTGTGTGTGGGGGGGGGGGGGGGGGGGGGGCTCTTTTCTTGTCAATCTTTTCTTGGTATTTTGACTGCAGTCATGTTAGCAAGGCGTAACAAAATGCTGATATTTCAGTGCAAGTTTGATTTTCTTGGGCTAGTCCCAAGCCTACAGTTTCAACTGTTTGTTGAAAAGGATGTCAGATGTTCCGTTCTCCCTCTCTCTCTCTCTCTCTCTCTCTCTCTCTCTCTCTCTCTCTCTCCCTCTCTCCCCCTCCTCTCCTTTTTCCTCTTTGTAACCTCAGATGAACCAGACTGTCTACATCACTGGATGGTAACTGGTGGTAACTTGAACAGAGCACTGTTTCTATTGTGGGCATTTGTAACCTTTCTCAGGGTGTCATTGGGATTAATAAGAATCAAAACAGATACAGCATGTGTCACGCAGCTTTCGACAACAGAAAAACATTAGCAGTATGGGTACAAGTCTAAAGATGTAAAAATGTCTAAAAATGATCACAGAGACTCGAGAAGAAACAAGAGTCTGTGCAATACTCAAGTGAAAGTATGTTAATATTATTTGTTTAATGTTTAATACAGTGAGAACTTTAAAACTCATGTAAATCTCTATTGATAGACATTGAAAATTTACCAGAAATAACCATATTACTGATAATTTACACCATGTTACTAACTTTGCGACTTAATACAAAGTTGGGCTTGCACTCAAGAGGAAGAAAGAAAAAAAAGTTACAGAAAGAAGAAAAAGTTAAAATAATGCCATGTATCTTTTTCATTTTTTTCAAGAGAGACACCAAAGATGTAGTGAAATAGACTGTTATTATCAAAGTCAGTTCAATGACAAGTAAAAATCTTACTTCAGATCGAAAAGTAGCAAACTGTAGGACCAGGCAGAATTTTACACACACACACACACACACACACACACACACACACACACACACACACACACACACTTGTGGATGCACGTATCCTCACACACACATCTTAGCATGTCCACATGCATGTACAAAGCATACACACCCCTGTATCTACATATCCATATATCTACACATCCACCCATTCACAGAACCAAATAGTAATTCACACAAGCTGACATAAACTGGAGTGTTAAGCAGATGACACTTGCTCTCCATTATAGACGTTCTGGGTGAGAGTCTGAGGTATTAGTTATCTATGGCAGACACGGTCGAAGGCCTTGTGGAACCTGGGTATATCTTTACATGAGAAATTGTTTCCTTTAGTCTCAGTAAGATTGTGTGCAGGAGCGTCTCTTCTCTCCTCTTCCCTCCTGCTTCACTGTACCATCACTGAGCCTCAATAAAGAAGGCTACAACCAAAATCCATCTCCGCGCCTTTTTATTATTTTACCAACGAATACAAATCCTTTATAAACTAAAAGAAATTTAAAATCATGGTAATAATAATTTCTTGCTTTACACCACTGTCCAGGTCTCCTTTTCGCCCTTGCAAATCTCTAAAATAGTGAGCATTGCTCAGTTATAGACTACAAAATTAAAAAAAAAAAAAACCCTCATGCATGGATGCCCGACACTGTTCTTTTTATATATTCATTTTCTACATGTAAGGTATTGATTACGTATTGAGACACTGAGGGTATTGAGGTATAGACCTCTCTCTCTTCCTTCATTTGGTACAAGAGAGATCCATGTTCATCACGGTGTTTTGTAACATATTTTCGACACCCATTTGTGTGTGGGGGGGGTCTGACTGGTGTATCAGCCGAAAAAATCAACTCTCCCGTTACCATGGGCCAGAATGAGAGTGCTGATAGCTTAATGACACATTACTGGCGCTATCATGCCAGGCGGAACTCTGATATCTCTCATCCTTTTAAGTAGGTAAATGTTAACTGCTGCCATGGCTGATTCAGCGCCATTTGCTAACTAACTTGTATGTTGTACATATTACTCTCTTTCTTTGAGATAAAAACAAAAACTGACATGCAATGAAACCAATAACAAATGCTTGCATTTCTTGTGTGGACATCCATCTTTAGTCTCACTGTAAGGACTGTGTCTCTGTGTGTGTGTGTGGTTTGTGTTTGTTGTCAAGTTGCAAGTGTATATGTTCGTGAGAGTTTTTGGTAGATTGCAGCTTTATTTTAGTCAGTGCTGGACCCTTGGGTCTCTGTTACCACGGTCACAGACACTGTATCTGCTTGTCGGAGTGCATCTCTACGGAGGGCTAACCCATGCCTGGGGCCTTCAGCCACCTCCCTTTCCCTCCTTTTCCCTTACATGCTCTCTCACAGAGAGAGAGAGAGGCTAGTGAATGGGGAAGGGGCATTCTTTTGATGTTAATTGCAGCAGTAAAAATAGAGCAGGACCCCATCTCCTCCTTCCTGTGTCTATTGAGCTGCTGTTGAAATAGAGACAGTGAAGACATTTACACTTTTGAGTACTTAATGACAGCAGTGTTGCAGAAGTCTGGTCATAGGCTCACAGCTCAAATGCGCAGTGCAAGAATGGAAACACATTTGAAAGTGGGAATCATTTTCGTGTCAAATGTCATTGCTTTCACATATTTATCTCAAAACAAATGTTATTTGTGCGCTGTGAGTGTTCAACATGGATCATATCATGAAATCATTTCTGAGAAGTACTATATTGGATTGGAACATTTAGTTGAATTGAATGAACAATTGGAACAGCTCCTGTTATACAAAACAGCTGTACCATTAACCAAACAAAATACACTTTTTAATTCTATTTATCTTATTACCATGCTGTAGTATAACAGGATTTTCAAATGAATAATTTCATGTCTCCACAGGATGAAATAAACCTCATTCTGTTGTGCAACAGTGAACATTTACGGTCCTGTAGTTCTTCCTGTAAATGAGAGAGTTTTCACTGACATGTACACTGTTATGTGACTGCTTGCCTCTGACTCTTAACCCCTTTATTCTGTACAACACTGTGTACAGAATAGAAAAGAATCCTATCTGTTTTGTCCTCTAGACCTGTACAAATATTTCATGGCATATTTATTTATTTATTTAATACAATAATAGAGACTTATATATTTATACACACACACACACACACACACATAAGATGTTTCTTAAAGGCATGTTCATTGTTGCCTTTAATCACAATCATAATGTCTTCTGCTACCATTAAGGTGATATCGTGTTGGTCAATGTAAATTATATCCACTAGGTGTCACCGTTGACTTGTCTGTTCGGCATGCGGACACTCCATGGTTTGGAAGTTGTTCTGAGGGTAGATAAAGGAAATGTTTACTCCAAAACTAATTGTAACTTGTCCTCCTGTCCCATTCCCAACCATGAATCTTATTTATAATTTGTCTGGCAAGAAACTTTCATACAGTCATCATCAGTGATATGAGTTGTGAAACTTCAGTTAGGGAGTGATTCAGAACACAGCTTTGCCTTCTCATTGTTTATAACATAATGTGCCACCACTTTAAATGCATGGACAAATGATACTAAAAGTCAGTTTTGTCAGTGGAGCTGATATATTACCATGACAATGTATGTTTCAGTGGAAAATCTTTCAATCAGCAAGATACTAATTCAATAGCATATAGTTTATCAGACTCGACATAACCTTATTACACCACTGCTATATATCATGTGCTCTAGTTAACACCAAAAGAGTAACAAACATGTTTACGCCATTCCCCAGTAAATAAACTGTAAACAATAAGCACACACACAACACAATATTGAACAGTGTTTCTTTCTCAAACTTAAAACTCTTTAGCAACATTTTTGTAAAACAGAAATCCACTCCCAGCATGCCTTGTACAACCCCAGAAGTAACAGTAACAGAACTCTGTTACACTGCCTCCTGCTACAAGGGCCAAACCTCCCATTTGCACTTTAATGTCTAAACACAAAGTGGCCACTGTTGCTCCAGTGGGACTGTGCTGATGGGAGAGTCCACATACCCTGCTGAGGAACTTTCTACCAGGGAAGCTGCAGGCTCCTGTTGAGCCACTGACCCCCAGTAGACATCAGTTGGTTTGCTGACCCTACTGCTGCTGTTGTGCTGTTAACTGTGCATCATCTGCCTCTGGCCCCACCCAGCACTCTCAGCAGCCTCCGTCAAGCCCAAGTATGGGGCCAGACGATCTCTGTGAAGCAACACTGTCCGCTGTCTTGCCCCCATTCTTATCTTATACACCACATCTGAGATTTTCTTCAATACCTGGCATGGTCCCTCCCAGGCACTATCAAGCTTGGGACAGCGTCCTTTCTTGCGACAAGGGTTGAACACCCAAACCCTTTCACCCTCTTGGAGCTCTCGCCTCTTACCGTATTCGTCATATGCTTTCTTCTGACGAAATCCAGCCCGGGTTAGGCTCTCTCAGGCCACTGCATACACAGCATCCATGCGATCCTGCAGCGTCTGGACATAGTCCAGTCCTGGGGCTCCTGATGTTGTGTCCTCGGGTGGTTGTCCGAAAACAAGGTCTACGGGCGTCTGCAACTCCCTCCCCAACCTAAGCTCTGCTAGGGTGCATGCATTGGACTCCTGCACTGCAGACCGATAGGCAGCCCCAGCCCCGCTGGTCATCAGAGGTTAAGATCACCAGTTTGGTGGCCAGGGTCCAATTAAACCTCTCGAACAACCCATCACTTTGAGGGTGGAGAGGTGTGGTTCTGGTCTTCCTAATGCCCAGCTGCTCACAGAGCTCAGGGAAGATCTGTGCCTCAAAACTGCATCCTTGATTGCTGTGAATCTCCATTGGGATGCTGAATCTGGTGAACATGCCTTCTAGGAGGCAGTCAAGGATGGTGCTTGTTTCCTGGTTATGGATCCCATACGCCTCCGGCCATTTTGAAAAATAATCCATAGCCACAAGGACGTAACAATCTCTCCTCTCTGACAGTGGAAAGGGCCCCAGCACATCCACTCCAACTCTCTCCATAGGGGCACCAACCTGGTACTGCTGCAGAGGCGCATGTGATTGTCCAGCTGGTTCCTTCTTGGCCACACATTTGTCACATTGGCGGCAAAAGGTTTCTACATCTCTGTGGTGTTGCCCCCAATAGAACTTCCCCTGTAGCCTCCGTAAGGTCTTGTAGAAGCCAAAGTGGCCTGCCCCAGGGGCCCATGCACTTACCTCATCACCCTTTCTCGCAGGGACTTAGGCACCACCAACTGCCAGATAACTCGCTCGTTGGGCGCATGCCAGGGCCGGTACAGCACTGGTTCATGCAGGCTAAGGGAACTCCACTGCCCAAGCAGTGCTTTAGTGGCTGGGGACATTGGGGCATTCTCCTCCAGTCCGGGCCTCACCCCTCCCTGTTTCCACCTCATCACTGGCCCCAGGTCTGGGTCTGTCTCCTGGAGCTCTAGCAGTTCATCCATTGACACTTCATCCAGTGGCCTTGGTGTGTGCTAGGCTCTCACCCAAGCCACCAGCACTCTGTGTTCTTCCCTCTCCTCCAGCCTCGAGAAGTGTCAGCAGGCCCCTTCTGTGCAGGGTTGGCATGAGAGCACATCTGCATTGCTGTGTAGCAGTCCTGCTCTATGTTCAACATGGAAGTCATACCCTTGCAGAATCTCAATCAACTGGGCTACTTACATCTGCTGCGACAGCACTGCACCGACTCCGTTTTCACTGTCTGTGTCCAAAATAAATGGCTGGCTGGGCTTAGGTAGGGACAGAATGGGCACATTTACCAAGGCTTGTCGGAGTGCTAAGAATGCCTGCTCACAGTCTGTGTCCCACTGAAACTCCCGCCCTTTCTCCATCAGCCTATGCAATGGCCTGGCCACATCAGCAAAGGAATGGATGAATCTGCAGTAGTATGAAGCAAAGAAACACCCAAACCTCCTTTTTGCTACTGGGAATGGGCCACTCTTGCACTGCTCTGACTTTGTCGGGATCTGTCGAGACTCCTTAGGGGCCCCACTACGTGTCCCAGGAAACATATCTCTTTTCGCAGCAGAGTGCATTTCCTGGGATTAAGGTGGAGATTTGCCATCTTGAGGTACTCAAACAGTCTACAAAGGTTGACCAGTGCAGAAGTGAAGTCAGCAGCATGAACCAAAACATCATCCAGATAGATCACACAGGCAGAGCGTGGTAGGGGGCTCAAGACTTTCTCCATGAGACATTCAAGGGTCGCCGAAACATTGCAGAGACCAAACGGCATGACTGTGAATTGCCACAGGCCCTGGCCAATGGAAAGTGCTGTTTTGGATCAGGCCTCTGGAGTCAGTTTCACCTGCCAGTACCCACTTCTAAGGTCTAGCGAACTGAACCATTGTGACCCAGCTATCGAGTCGAGGGCCGCGTCGACTCTGGGAATTGGGTAAGAGTCTTTCTGTGTCACCTCATTTAAACGTTGATAGTCAGCACACAACCCTAGCCAGCCATCTTTCCTTGTGACTGGCACAACAGGTGATGACCATGGGCTATCGCTTGGCTCGATCACCCCTGCTGCTGCCACTTTTGCTAACTCAGCCTCGACCCCCTGGAATTTCGCTAGGGCCAGGCGTCTGGGGCGCTGTCGTATTGGAGCTGCACTACCAGTATCTGTGCTGTGTTTCACAATGTTGTTGCAGGTCCACTCAGCGTCTTTGGCTGCAAACTGATGATGGTATTCCATTAGCAGGCTTCTGAGCTCCTCCTGCTCCTCTGGTGTCAGACCCTCGCTGCACCGCTCCCAAAGGTCCTGCAGGGCAACTGGAGCCTCTGCAGAAACACCCTCCCAGTTAAGTCCATCATCCATGGCTAACCTCTCTATTATTATGGAAGCATTCACTGTGCAAGGTGCAGGATCTGGCAAGTTGAGTGCTACAAGGGAATCACCCACTGACAAGTTGCACCTCCCCAAATCCACTACAGCCTCCACTGCTCCAAAACAGTCCATCTCTAAGATACAGTTCTGTTTTATGTCAGCCAACCAGAATTCTGTTTCTATACTGCTGTTACCCAACTCCAGTGACAAGGTGCACCAGCCTTGCATTGGTGCCAGATCACCAGTCACTGTCTCCATGACCCTAGTAGCTGGAAGTAACTCAACATGAAGTAACACTCCAGGCCTCAACAAACTGATATCTGATCCAGTGTCCACTAGAGCCCAGCAGTGCACCCCTTGGAGACAGCACATCACTCGTAGGATGCCTCCATGGCCCATTCGGCCCACATTCAGTCTTATTGGTTCTTCCAGGGAAAGAGGGGGCATGCAGGTCAGCTTGTCTCCGGCTATGCTGACCCATTGTTGTTTCCCGGTACCGACCCTGGAAGAGGGCAGTTGCCTGTGCACTGTTGTCGCAGGTGTCCAAGCTCCCCACAGGCCCAGCACTGCTTTGGCTCCCTTGGGCATGCAGCACTCACTACGGGGTTGCCCACTGGTATCTCGGCTGCTGCTCTCACCACAGGATGACGCATGGTTGGCTCGTTGAACCGCTGTTGTAGGGCTGCCACCATCTCAGCATAAGAGACCTCTTCTCAGTGGCTAGTGTCCAGCAAGGCTTGGCGAGCCGGCCCCTCCAGTGCTGTCGCTAAACTAGCTGCTTTCTGAGAATCAGTCCATCTTGCAGCAGCTGCCACAAGATTAAACTGAAAAAGGTATGCCTCCCAGCTGCTAGTACCATCATACCGCCCCAGTTTCGGAACTGCTGTTGTTGGCTTTTCAGGATACCTCTGGCTGGGGTTCACTGTGTGGTCTGGTGGCTGCATGAGGCGTGGGAGAGCGTGCTCCATTTTGTTAATCTGCTGCTGTAGGTGTTGAACCATCTCCGCTTAGTGCTGGAGCACCGGGTCCCCCTGGCCGCTGGCACGCACCGCCCTCCTCCGTCCCATGCTGCTTTCACTGCCTCTAACACCTCCACTTTCCTTGCCAGCTCCTGGAGGTTTTAAGCCACAATTCCCCACTGCTGTCTTTTCTCTAACTAGTAAGTTGAACAGTGCTGTTTCCACTAGGTTGCCATTCTTCAAACTTCAATGCTTGCAGCTGATGTGCAGGAGAGATCTTTGATCTCCTAACATCAGCCCTCACTGTAATTCTTCTCCTATTTAATCTTGCTTTAGGATCACAGGGAGTCACATATCAAATTCAGCTGCATTTTCCATTTCATTTCCAATACCAATGTAACACATTCTATTTTGTTGAAGGTCAATCATTAAACAAATAATTTACCAACATTTGGTATTTTAAGCATGAGATCATTTTTTTACACCACTGCTATATACCCACGTACTCTAGTTATTACCAGATCTCTGTTACAGTACATTTGTGCTACTGCCCTCTGGTGGATAAGATAGTGAGTGCAGACTGTGACCTCTGTTTCGCTTTATGTGACCAGTTGGTCTTCCTCATGGGTACAATTTGGGGCATCTAGCTCGCTAACAAACCTAACCTACAGTTTTAGTTCTGTCACACTCCTGAATAAAAGTGATTGAGATGTCATCAGAAGTCAACCTCTCTATATGTAGTTCAATGTATGTGAAACCCATAGTACTCAAAACATCCTGAGAATAGCAGGGCAGACTAGTTTGTAAAACTGTGTTTTGTGTGTATGGTTCCTGTTTTCTGATGAGTCATTCTGTATGAGTCTGACGTGTTGTAATGTATCCTTGGTTAGACAGAGGGATCCTTAAAAGCTAAGCGCTAGATGTTCCATCACCCTACATGTAGGTTATTTACGTCAGCCTACATTTCCCTATGTTCATTTATAAAATGCCTAAATGCAAACTTAAAATGGTGCACTCTGGGAAATGCCTCGGAACCCCTTTTTACTTTTAAATGGAGGTGCTTTCATTAAATCTAAAAGGCACATGAACTTATTTATTTCTGGGGTTTTTTCTTCTTTCCTATATTACAGTGTATATTGTTAACTGTAAAGAACACTATAGCTTAATTAGTATGTCCCAGAAAAGACTGAAATAACTGAAGTGTGAAGAGTAAAAGGCTTTTAATGAAAACTTGTCCTGGCCCTTCCAGCACATTTGTCTCCAGTTAAGTACAAATGTGAGGTGAAGCAGACACTTGGTCCTCTATGAATATTCATGTGTGGCTTCCTGCCTCCTATTTTTCAGGATTCAGGAAAGCTTCCCCAGGCTCCACACAGACACACACACACCCTAACCCTCAAGAGTTCTTCCTCAAGAGAAACAGTTTCTCAGAAACTGTAGTTTTGCATTCCCATATGAAAGTATTTTTTATAGCATTTTTCAAAATCAACAGCAGAAATAAGAGTGATACAAAACAATTATACACCCTAAACATTCAAAGACAGTTGTCAGATTGCTTGCATGTGCAATCCGAGGTTTTTCTCTTTAATTGTCTAGCCGTTCTTCATCTCTCCTGTGTTCAGTGTATGAAGCATGATATATTTCAAGTTTCAAGTTTCAAGTTTAGTTAGAGCCCAATATCATTGTTTACAGTCTCAAAGAACTTTACATTCCACAACAATCAAACTCAAAACAGGACGGCGCCCCCTGACTTAATCCTCATGGTGGGCAAGAAAAAACTCCCCAAAAATCCAGGTGTAACAGGAATATCAGGGAAAAATGGGAGAAATCTTGAGAAGGACCACAGAGAGAGGAGACCCCTTCTTGTCCAGACAGGTGTGCAATAGGTGCCGACCCAGCGGGCAATTACAATTTCAAGTAAATACAGAACACAAACAAAGGGGATGGCAATGCTGACAGGAGGCTGACAGGGGGCTGAAAGATTGTAACACCAGGATGGATCTGTCTGGAGGGCAGGAGGAGTCAGGATCAGCATGGCTACGGACATGAGGGCACTCTGGGACACAAGGCGGCCACCCACTCCACCATCAACAAACCTGAACGTTTTGGGGGAGGGGGGAGGGGGTGGGTGACAGCATCCAAACATCCCAGTTCACCAAACACTCTATGCCCGAGAACCCTCCCGATCTGCTCCCTTTACCTAGTAAAGAGCTATTAGCAAAAGGCTTGGCTAAACAGATACGCTTTCGGCAATGACTTAAACATAGAGACTGTGTCTGAGTATCAAACACTAATTGGGAGGCAGTTCCATAACTGTGGGGCTCTGTAAGAGAAGGCTCTGCCCCCTGCTGTAGCCTTCACAATTTGAGGTACCAGCAAATGGCCTGCACCCTTAGATCTAGTAGGCGTGGCGGATCGTAAAAGACCAGAAGTTCATTCAGGTACTGTGGCGCAAGACCATTTAGTGCTTTATAGGTTAATAGAAAGATTTTATTATCAATGCGAGATTTAATTGGGAGCCAGTGCAGTGTGGATAAAATAGAAGTGATGTGGTCATATCTTTTGTTTCTAGTAAGAACTCTGGCTGCTGCACTCTGGACTAACTACAGCTTATTTATACACCTATAAGAACATCCAGACAGCAGGGCATTACAATAGTCTAACCTAGAGGTAATGGAAGCATGAATTAGTTTTTCTGCATCATGAAATAACATTGCATTTCTTATCTTGTTAATATTTCTGAGATGAAACAAGGCTATCCTGGTAATATTTCATTCTTACTTTGCTGTTTTCCTTATGCTTTATGTATGTGCATATAGCAAGGTGAGAAAAAGTCAAAGTTTTGTTCCACTACTCAAAAACATCTTATTGTCACATCCCTACCTTTCAGAGCTGTTCACATATTTAAGGGGCATGGTCAGTAACCAGATCTGTGTAAAATGACTGTGTGTGGGAGGTAATTCTGCTTCACGGTTAGAGATGCAGGAGATGTGGTGCTCAGTGAAATTTGATGGAGGTGATTGAACTTTCATCTGTGTGAAAGGATTCTAATCTTGACTTTTAGCTGCAATGACGTGGCCTTTGTGACAAGGGTCCTTTCCTTCCACTTGACATTTCCATCATTGTGTGCATGTGTGTGTGTGTGTGTGTCTGTGTGTCTGTGTACGTATGCGTGCGTATGTGTATGTGTGTGTGTGCGCGCGTGCGTGCCTGCGTGCGTGTGTGTATCGTGTTGGAGAGGAGCAGAGACTTGTGACTGTTCAGAGAGGTGACAGCAGCTTATTGCGCGGAAGGGGATCAGTGTTGAATGTCTCCTGTGCCAGGACGGGGGAACAGACTCAGCCTTTTTGGCTGCCAACACTGTGGTCTGATGTGTGAATGTATGAGTACCTTTATTGGGCTTATACATGTGATTTTGATTTCACAGGACATTGCCTCTTTAGCAATGTGTGTGTATATATATGTGTGTGTGTGTGTGTGTGTGTGTGTGCGCGCGTGTGCACCCGTGTTTGAGTGTGTGTATCTGTCTGTCTATCTGTGTGGTGGATTCTCATGCATGGTTAATGAGGCCTTGTTAACCATGTCAACCTAGTACCAATTAACACAGTGATACCAGACCAAGGGTCAAAAGCATTTCATATGCAGGGCTGCTGTTGTCACGCGATGCATCACTGCAGTCATGCCCATTTTGAGCAGGAGGGGCATGAGTGCTTGTGTGCGCATACATATGTGTCTGTGCAGGCTTTTGTATATGTGTGTGTGTGTGTGTGTGTGTGTGTGAACGTGTGCACTTTAATAAAAAAGAGAGGATGAAAGACCGTGTACTAATCTGAGACTAGTTGTAAATCATGAAAGCTCCAAAAATATCATTTGATGCATGAGATGCTTGTAATGCATTCCAACAATCAGGTTCTGTACTGTCACATTCTATACTGTTAAGAATTGTTACATTAAAGGTGTTTGATGGCAGACAGAACATATTCATGATTGAGATATACGAATACTCTGTTGTGCTACATTTGCCATAATGTTCAAATGAAAAAATGTCATAATGAAACACATGAAAAGTTGCACAAATGTGTACAATAACCCAGAGGGTTAAAATAGCACCTACAGATTCCCAAAAAACTTTTTACATTTCAGTGACAGGAACAGACTGGCAACTTAAACTTTGTTTTTCTTTCATTGCACTAGATTAATTGCTTCATTTTTCTGTTATTTTAACCTGTAAAAAGTGAAATAGCCTTAGAGCAATCTAATATGTGCTGATTAACAGCCTAGTTATTTTTTCAGCTTTTGCAGAGAAATAGCTTTCACAGTGATGGAAGACATCTAGACAGACATTTGGCTGATCACGCAATATGTTTGTGTACTGACTGCAAGCTTTAACTCAAAGACTCAGCAGAAATGTCTGCAAGATTTAGAAATAAACAGGCACCTTTGAAGACTGAAAATTACTTCTCCTTGTGTGTTTTTTCTCATCGTTTTAAGCAGGTGGATGGAAGAAGAACTGGTATTGTCCATTAAGCAGTGCAGAAAGCACTTGGTGCGGTTTATTTCTATCGTCCTGTTGGCGTTAATTGTTCCCACACATGGCTGCTGATGGCAGTGATTGACAACTTCCCACTGCGCCCTTAGATCCATCCCAGCTTACAGTACAGTGGGAGGCAGTCAGCCTATTAATTATCTCTGTTTGACTCAGCCACAATTTGTGTTGTCTTAGTCCTGATGAAATCAAGTAGGTGACAAGAAGATGGGTTCACCGTACAGAAGTGTTTTGCTGTGTCACCTCACACACCCATCCTCTAGCTTTATGCGACGTATCGACAAGTGTCACAACATTGGCGATATTGGTCAATGTGCCACAAGAATCTCAGCCAATGGGGGTTTAAGTAAGAGGAGTAGGGGAGGGGCAAGCTTTAATTTAAAATGCCAATTAAACTGTTCTGTTAGATAACAAGACAGGAGAAGTGTACTCAGCCTTGTGTTTTCATGAGCGACACAAAGGATTCAGGAGCAGGTAACAAAATTCAAGCTCTACTCTTCAAGAGTCAGTGGTTGTGCATCATTCATTGAATCTATTACTATGTGATATTTGTCTGCTGGGAAAAAAACCTGGTTGAAGAGGATGGACTGTCAGCCATTAATATCTGAGCAGCAAGATCAAAAGGAGAGGGCTCACAGTTTTTTTTTTTTTAATCTCTCTTAAGACATACTATTCTGACTCACATTAATTTAATACGCAATGACACACACAAAGATCTGACCCGGGCATGTCACTGGATGAGTGGTGATATGACAGTCATGGTCACACTTATAAAAACATTCAAACATGGCTGTCACATACTACTCTGAGAGGGTCAGCAAACTATTTCTATAGCGAAGATGATGTCATCTTTGGTGGGTGCCATTTTAAGGTCTTTTTTTCCCCGAAGCAACAGTAGCGCCCTGAGGTAATGTTTGCTGAGTGCGTGGAAACAGAATTTTCATGCTCCAGTTTCACCAGAGATCATTAAGAAGAGTAAACTCTACCTAATTAGGTACATTTGTGGTCGCCCTCCATGAAAACTGGGCAAACTCGTATTGGATATGAGATACAGATACAAAACACACCACGACTGTTATTTAAATCAGTCGGTTTTTTTTACAGCACGCTTCAGTGCTCTAAATTTGTATGTTCAATCATAACAAAATGAGGAACAGAACGAGACATGCAATAAGATGTTGGACCTCACTGAGAGTTTAATCGTCAAGGTCATCAATAAGTAAATTAGGTCACTGGACATGTCATACTGCCCACATTGTGGTGTTACCAGGCTAATTCTATATGCACAGCATAATGTGGAGCAGAGGAATGCATAAATGTCATATGATATCTCATCTACACACAGAGGCTGTTCATGCTGATGTGGGGGGAGTGCTGACCAGTATTCTGGTCCACTGCAGTCCAACGTGCTGCGTGAGCTGGCCGTTACAGCGCACTGGACTTTGGACATAACCAGTCCTGGCATTTGGCTTCCTCCGTGCCCATGGATCTGCTTCTGGCCCTGGGCTCATATTTACCCTCTGCTGCAGAGCTGCTGTCATCCCCTGGTCCTCCCTCCATACCGAATCTGATGTCTTAGGCTGTCCGAACGCTGGCCACCGGCTAGATTAACTCATGCTCGCTGGCAAACAACTCATGTTAGAATACAGTGTATACATTAGGCGCTGCTTGAATAAAATTTTCATCCTTCTGCTAGTTCCAGATTGTGATATATGCTGGGAGCAGTGCTGATACAGCAGAGCAGAAAGTGTACTTAAAAGTATCTGTGCATAAGAATGTGGCTCTGTCGAAAGGGGTTCAGGTGTTTTTACTGTGTGAATAGCTATGCATTAATTAACGGTGAGGAGCAGGCGTATCAGGGAATCACACCTACTGAACTCGTGTTAAACACCAAATCAGAATGACATCATCATACCTAAGTCAGTTTTCACTTCTGCCCTTGGTGTATTACAAGACTTTACGCGCCTCTCTGCCCAATCTATTTATGTCTGGTACATAGACATTGAAATGTACGGTGAAATGTGGCATTCTTCATGTTTCAGTTGACTGTTCCCATAACTGGACTGCCTGATGGTGATTGGCTTAAAAAGACTCCAGTGGATTATTATGGTCATGTCTGAAAGCCACTAATATGTTTTTATGCTTGCGCAGAACACTCTGTCTTTGAAGATGTTCCATGACACAAACTTCGTGATGAAAATAAGTTGTGATGTTAAACTGGCCCCGGTCTCATTAAGCCAAATTAATTCAATGTTCTTTAACATGAGTGTATAGAGTGGGCCACACTGAGTAAATGTTTCTAACAGTCAGGATTTCACGCATTGGTACTTCTGTTCCTAAAACCAGTTCTGTTTGTAAGATGACCCAGTTACACACACAGCTTTCCTGGGACAAGACCCCACCGGCACCCCCTTTTAATACAATATACATACTATGTATGTTTGCAAAATCCATGCTCAGTAAATTTATTCTTCCACTCTCTTTCATGGCTCTTTGTGCCATTTCCCATCTGAATAATTGAAACAATCCAGCTGTAGTCAGCTTGGAGACCTAAGCACACACTGAAGTTTGAGCTGTTGGTTCCCATGATGATGTGGGTTTGCTGCTGAGGATTTTGGAAAGACTTAAAGGCATAGTTTCATCATAGAGCCAAGGATCATCCCACCCCCATTGCTTTTATTCTGTGCCATTGTTTATTTGGATGGATGCTCTTGATAATATTCTTTTATGGAGATAAATTAAGAAACGAAACAGGTAAAACCAGGTTTCTGCCACACTCTTCCATACAGGAATGCAGTTACTGGTTTTATTATTTGTTAACTGATGTACACAGCACGCGTATGGCTTGCCTTCCTTTAGCTGTCTGTCAAAGTGCTGGTTAATTAGGAAAAGCTAAAGTGAAAAGCAGGGTTTCATTCACACTCACCCTCAAACCCTCAGAGGAATGAATTCCGTATAACGTCAGACCTTCTGTAGAAACCATGAATGATAGAAAGACTCATGATAACCAGTGCTGATACGGGGCACCGACTACAGGAATCATAACATTACATCATTTTTTTTTTTTTTTTATGGTTACGTCTTCGAGTCCGTTCTCGTAAGCAGAGAAACACTTTGGCAGCACCTGTTGTGTTTGTGTTCTCTGGGGAAGCATAGCAAACTCCAATGTGTTAATTTGATCACACTCGTGCCACTGTCGGTCTGACGCTCTCACATTTCACACTTAAGTGCAGCGTTCACTCTTCACACACTCACACTTATCAACACCCTACCAAGAGCTGCTATGGAAACCAAATTAGATCAAAAACTTGCTTCCACAATAGGTGTGAACTGCTGCTGAGCATTATGATATAGAGACCAACCCTTTGGATTTTTACTCTTATTTTGTTTTGATGGGGGCATTTATAAGAGCAGTTCAGATTACTACGGACATGAAATAGGTTCTTATGTTAAAACAGGAAACTAACATTTAATTTCAGCTCTTTCAGCCACCATGAAAGAAATATGTTCATGTTCTTGAGAAAAAAGACAAGAAAAGAAAAGAAAAGAAAAGGTCTCATCCTGGCTTACGAAACTGTTGAAAACAAGAAAGAAGTACACAGTCACTTTAACTGCTAAACATGTCTTAATGTATTTTTTCATCCTTCATAATACATAGGAGTGCTTGTGAGCTGCTGAAAGGTTTTTGCATTGAGATGCTATGTAGTCTGAATAAATTACAGCTCAGTTTCTAAGGCTGTGAAGACATTAACCTTGCTTCAGCTTGGCGAATACAGACGGCTTTTATCACTTCTCCTCTAGGTCACTCGGGTCAAACTGCGGATTAAAGTCTCAAAGATTTATATTTAATTTGGCTCTTAAACTCAATCTCATTACAGCCTCCAGACTCAGATACCACTTTTCATCCTGTTTTAAGACCACGACAGCATTGCTCGTTTTTTTGGATTTTTACCATGTTAACCAAAACATCAACCAGATTACCCCTGTTTTCATCGCAAATATTTATCTTAAAAAAAAAGAGGACCAAACAGCTGAAAACACTTAGTCTGACATGTATAAATCTATCAACATGTAATTATTTAGCGAAATTGTGAATCATACATAATTACAAGTAAATGCCAAAATAAATGAAACACAAAAACACAAAGTCTCTTAATAAGGCGTCAGACCACCACAAGCCACCAGAGCAGTGTCAGCGTACCCTGGCGTAGATTTTCCCAAGTGTCTCTAAGGATTGAGTGGACCTCAATCATGTCAGGAAAAGGCGTCCCACACTATAACAGGGCCACCGTGGGAAACAAACCCGTGGGCGTTTAGGTTTGTGTTGGCATGCGCCCCACACGCACTCATGTGCTTATAAACAGGGCGAAAGATGACTCAACTGACCATGTGACCTTTTCCCCCACTGCTCAGCAGACTGCTACTTCTGTTTTTCAAACCACTGTTCACATAAACACACGCATTTAGTTGGAATAAGTAGTTTATGCTCTCCAGCAAGACCAACGTGTCCTCCCTATGAAATTCTCAATGGACTGTTTTTGATGAAAGTGTGTGCTCTCGCACTAGAATGATATTTGCTGTCAACCAGTTCAGTGTGGCATGTCTTTTTTGCCTCGTATCGGGGAGTGTGAAATGATGACCACAGCTGAACCATAGCTGATGATGTCTTTCCCACAGACTTACCTATCCCACCTTAGCCATTGCTTATCATGAAACATACGCATGTTGAGCAGTCTTCTTTTGTATTGAAGCTCCTGATAAATGTGCCATAAAACCATCCTTGTTTCAAACTCACTGATCTGTTGCTCTAGCTATGGTAACCAGGAGAATGTGACTAGATCAGCCCAGCATTTTCCTAGGCATGATGTATGAGTTAACCACGAAGTACACTCAGGTGGCACTTGTTTTCAATATGGTTTGTATTCTTTATTTTCTCAAATGAGTGATATCAGGCTATTGCCTGTGGATTGCTAATAGGACACAGTCTATCTGAGTCATACTGTGTGAGGCACTGTCACTCTGGGCTCTCTAGATTACAAGGCCAATGTTTCCACATGGACAGCCTACGCTGACAGGCGAACCAGTGAAATGAACAGCCACTTGAAATAAAAATTGTTTATGTAATTCTTTTGAAGCGTTGTCATTTCCACACCAATCCAATACAGCAGTAATGCGATGCCTGTAATGAATTAAAACCGCGTTACCAATATACATTTTTTTCTTATAGCACGCTGAATGCATGTGTATTTTCCATATAAGAAACTGAAATCACTTACTACATGTTTAAATCAATGTCAGAGCAATAACCTGTAGCCTCTTAATAGATTTTACTGTTGTTTGGTGATAAAGATTGTTAGAAAATAAACTAAGCAACTTTTCTCTTGAGGTTTCTTCTCTCTCAGTGAGCTGCAGTGTGAATTTATGGTCTTTAACAGGTAGACCTGTTTTACATGAATGGTCCCCTTCAGGGTTTTTTTGTCCCTATTCAGTTAAACCGATCAAACTCAGGTAGCAGCTGTAAATAAATGTAACTGCTATTCCCAGCTGAGGGATATGTGGCACTGATATTAAGATGATCACGTCATACTTGGTAAAGTGATGCTGTCGTCTTTTGTTCAACACTTTTATCTGATCATTGCATTATTAAAACTAACCATCCCAGTTCAAGATGTCAGGGTTGTGTTTTACATAGTAGTAAATTTGCATTGATAAATATAAATTTTACTGTGTGGTTACCTTAAGACTTACTCATTTGCATTTGCAAATGCATTTGTGGTACACATTTTGAGCGAATGCTGAGCCTGTCAATTCAAGAATTTATTGACAGTGAATCAAGTTTGCCAATGTGTCGTTAGTACATTTTTGAAAAATGAGAAATTTGCTATGAGGGTCCAGTAATTTGTCTGATGGGAATATGATTATTCTAAAACCTATGTACTATCCAACCATCTATTTTAAGAATGTGATTGTAGATGTACCTTACATAAAGCGGCAAAACCTCATATTGATGTGTCGGTGAAGAGACATGTACCCCAGACAGACTCAGTCAGTATACCATGTACAAACACTGTAAAGGGGGTCATTCTACAGACATGGCAGTGGGTCTTGCCCTGAGATGATGACTTGGTGAACAGCTAACATATATTCTTTGGTTCAGCCATAAAAATAGTTTGTTTCCTCTACTGTCCTCCCATTGGTCTGAGTGAATCACGATTGCACATGAATTCTGTTTGACAGTGGTTTCTCTCTACACAATCAGGGCAGCTGAGGGTCAAACATGTTTGCGTGTTACAGTTTTATTTATTCTTTTATTTTGACTGCTGCTATCCAGTTCAATGTCATCAAATCTTTTGAAAAACGTTGGTTATTCTTTCTTTAAATATTTAAAAAAAAAATTCAATAAGACTATTCTTTCTGTTTGATTTAAAAAGATTTTACTGGATTTAAGGAATCAGTCCACCTCATCTTTTCACCTTAACCTTCAGAGTGAGTTTTAGGTCTTTCCTGACGAGTTTTGAACTAAAAGCTAATCTTAACTATATTATTTATGATGTCCTGTGAGGCCCATTTCAGCTTTAGCTGAATGAACAAAAGGTCAGCTATTTTTTGTCACGTTTAGGGTTTAATGACGTTAAGATTGGGGGGCGCGGGGACCATTTCTCCAAGCTAACGTGTGTGACTCAGTGTTCCACAACACTGAACACCACGATAACCTGGGAGGGCTTACTACAGCAAGAGAAAGCAGTAAGAGAAAGACGGACACAGAGAGAAAGCTTGTGTGTGTGTGTGTTTGTGTGTGTGTGCATGTGTGTGTGTGTGTGTGTATGCATGTGTGTGTCCGCGTGTGATAGAGGGAGAGAGAGAGAGGTGCATGAAAAGACCGATAGCCTTCCAAAGACTTCCAAGATGATGACAATGATGAGCAAGATCCTTGGTTCAAACAGCAGTGCTGACCAAGCAGCTGTATCTGTCTGATTCATTCATGGTGGTTTAAGGTTCTGTTTCGTGTCTGCGTTGTATATTATTACTGTCTGGGCTTTTTTGTTTTTTCTTTACTAGTTTTTTTTTTTTGTGAGTTGAGTGAGAAAAGTTCAGGCTTCATTAACAGTGCTGCAGATGTGAAACAGCCCCCAAGCCATGACCTCAGTGTGGGCATGACCTTGATGGCTGACTCACAGCTGTGGGCTCATGTGCCAGCAACTCCGGCGCCGAATTCGACAAGCTTTCCCCTTCGAGAACTGTCCTTTAATCACTGATGATTTTCAGGCTGCAGTTTGTTGTGTGTTCGAGTACAATAACCCACTCAGCAGGATACAAATGAGTTGTCTATTGATGTTATCTACAGTCAGTGTCCAGGCAATCAAGAGAAATATATTGTAGAATATAGACATAGATTCGTGAATCACGGGGCATAGATTCATGTTCATAAAAGTTGTTGATATAGTTCAATATTAAGTGTGTGCGTGTGAATGTGTCTGTTTGTCAGTATGTAAGTGTTAGGGCACATTTTACTTGTTAGCATGCAGTGCAAGAGTTTCTGTCTTCATTGCATATCATTTATTTTAATAGCGTGTTCTTATCCTCAGTTGATGTTGCCTGAAGATCCCCTGCTGCTGTAGTCAATTACATTCTTATTGAGCAGTAATGACTGGCTTCCGTAGCTGGTGATGTTTTTGCCCCTCGGGGATGGAGAGTTTGTCTTATAATAAAAGAGTGGAATTTTGTCCCTGTATTTTTCTATTTAACATTGTAAATAGGCAAGAATCTAACCATATTGAATCCCCTTGATTGCAACACATTGTATAACACTTGCAAATATGTCATTATTGTTCATTGGGAGCATATATAACATTCTTCTAATATCTCAGAATAAATCAGTAATGTTTTATGCGTGTAATATTCACGCATGGGTATATTTTTCAGACATGCTGATGTTACCATTTCATTCATTTGATCCTACAGTACAGCACAATTTTTTTCCTTTCTTAACATGAAACGTAATGCAATACTTCAGACACACAGAGTAAAAGCTGTAATAAAACAATGACCACATACGTACAGCTCGGGAAAATGGTGCAACTTAAAATGAATTGAAGACAGCTGATACTTTGAGGTGATCTTGGTGATGGGGCTTTAAAAGATAGCATGGGTTTTGCCAAGTCTGCATGAATGGATAGCATCAGCAAACTGAAGCACAGGGCTCTGATCTGGCTAACTACGCTTAGTAAAAGGAAGATTCTAACACAGCTATTCCCTTTGATGTCTCTGCATTCTGACTGTGGAGTACCACTGCATGCAGTGAGGCAAAATGTGTTCTATTTACTCCTCTGATAGCCCTGTGACCCCTCCCCAAGTTTCTAATTAAACCCCTGCCTGCCTCTCTGTCCAGACTTCCAGACCCTGCTCTGCATTGTAAAGCACTTAGCTCAGAGATGTATAATCCATGAAGAAGAGCTTAAAGATTTCAGATTTTTTTTTTTTTCAAACCATCCATCAACCACTTTAGTTGTTCTCCCTTGGTGACAGTCATAAATGAATTTTAGGAATAGGTGCAGTGAGAATACCCAAAAAAAGAACGTGTGGATTGTTGAAAGACAGAGACAAGATTTTTTTTTCTTGTGGAAAAGCTGATAATATGCAAAAACAAACACCTACTGCAGACTGTGTAAGACTGACAAATCAAGTACATTTAGATGTTATTTTAAAGCTCCAACTCACATACAGGATGTTTAAAAAAAAAAAAAACAAAGCAAAGAATTGGCTGAAGCCAGTAAAACAGTGCAGATGTCCAGGGGTAATAATTAATCCCAAGTGGAATTTTAGGGTCCAATAAAGATATTGTTTAAATTTCAGCCAAATATTTCTCTATACACTCAAAAGTGTTAGTATCAGCAACTAAATGCTGATTTCATTGCTGTTTTAAAACATATTTTGGTTGTCAACCTGAGACAAAAGCTGCTAAGGATTACTGTTCAACTACAGAAATGTTGGTGTCATTTACAAAGTAAGGTCATGCCAGGAAAAGGAGAGAATTTGAGTCCAGCACATCTGAACACATGAAACCCCTCATCTTCATAAATGCTACTTACCTAAAAGGTACACACCTGAAAATACCCATCACTACCATTAGAGGTATAATTAAAAAGTTTAAAACAACTGGAGCTGTGATGTAGTGAGGAGCAAGGATTCTGAAGCATTTGGAGAGAAACTGTGCGAAGGAATGGTCTCAGAGTCCTTGCTCTGTCCAACCCTATCAAACATGATAGAAGAAGACCCTGCGCTGTAATCTTAGAAAAAGAGGGAGTGTGCACACAAGTACTAACTGCAGGGGGTGGGGGGTGGGGGGGAGGCGATAATTGTGACACAGAGCGTTTTCAGCTTCAAGTTAATTTGGGTTGATTTTTTTTTCTTTTTCTCTGAGCAATGATAACACAGTTAAATAATAGAAATTCCCCACACTGCTTAGCATGGAAAATGCAATAAAGCAATAATAACAAATAACAAATTTTATCTAGCGCCTTTTTGCTGATATTAACTGAGGGTACGTATAATTGTGGCTCACTGTACATCCTGTCATGCATAAGATCAATGTAAAGATGCAAAGTAAGTCGAGTAACCTGTTATTTTAGCTCCTGTGCCTAAAGGCTGAGGAAGAGGAGATTTCAGTGACTCTGAAAGATGGGTGTGGATGCTGCTGCAGTGTCTCACTGGATTTGAAGGAGTGGAAGAGGAGGATAGCAGATGGTAATAGGGCCCAGTAGAATGGGATCTCAAATGAATAGCATCACAATGCTTAAGAAAGAAATGGACTATATAACACAGGACTAAAACACAGCAGCTTCATTCAGGTTTGGCCGTAATATATTTCCCGTTTGTGATGTTTCCATCCTGATACTCTGTCACTGTCAACCACAGTCTCTCCCATGACACACACAAACAAAGCTGAACAGATGTGATGGGCAATTACATGGCTGAAAACAACTTCGAGCCACAATCTCTTATGCTTGAGTTAAAATCAACAGCAGATGAGCATGTCTATCTCATATATTTGTTTTTTCGTATATTGGAGTCTGGTCATTTAAATCTGATGACTCTGGGTATAATCTTCAATTCTTCCTCTAACCCCAGCTTGACCTACTCTCAACCTCCACTGCACAAAGGCATTATGTTTGTAGTGTGAGCTCAATAGGATGCATGTACACATTTTTGACCTCCTAGTCTCATACAGTTAACAAAAGAGAATCTAACATATGAAGCTATTTGTTTTGGATTTTGTCTTGTACGACTGAATATTTAACACACAACAACAAATGCTTTATTGATATTCAGCATAGAAATCTGTATGTATAGCAAGTCTATATGTTCAGCCCAGCATTCAGGAAGCCTTCTATGTGGTTCTAGTTTTTATCAATATATTTTTGATAAGGGTTTCCCAATATACTGCATCACTCGATTGAAACAGGATGAAGTCCATTTGTAGTGACGGTATCCATCTCAAAAGATGACTAACTTTAAAAGGAAGCTGAGTTGTGACTGAATCACAAAAGAAAAAAAAACTCCATCATTTAGACTGTGCTTTGCCCACTGTTTTGTAGTGTGATTCGTTGAGAAACACAGATATCATTTGAATAGAAAGAATGTCAGCAGTGGTGTCATGTTGCCAATGTAACATGAATAAATGGATCTCAAAAGCAAAAACCAGAGGGTGGGGGTTATGGAGAAACATATTGAGGGCATCCTATAGCAAGAAAATGGCTCACCAATGAACAGTAAGAGCAACTCCTGAGGGATCCACCATGCTCCACACCAAAGCACTTAAGGGAAAGACATAAGCTAAATGGCCAAGAAAGTGTGTCAGGGGCTGCCTAAAAACAGCAGAGGAACACCTGACCTACTTAAAGAAAGACTGGAAGATATGGATTGTAATCTAGAGATGACTCTTTGAAGAGGAGACTACTCCTATTATGCATGAATCTACTGAATGTTCTCTCAATGGGAGAATCAGTTCAGAGATGGGATTGTATGGATTCTTTGAAATCTAACAGGGGGAAAAGCTTGAGTGTAGTATATGCTTAGACATAATAAACACATACTACATGGTGATAATTTAATTCAAAATGCAAAATGATATCAATCACAATTCGTTGTAAGACAAGAAAGTCTGCATTCAAGAGAGAATCAAATTAAGAATTAAGAGCAACCTCATTCATGAATATTCCCATTTCTCAATCGTTTCTTCACCCACACGCAATCAAATCTGCGTGATATCAACGTTATTACTATTTGTTATCCTAAAGATCATTAGTTTCCATTTTCATCCCATTCTAATATACAGCAAAATGGACAGGAAGAGCTGAATGATATCTGCAGCCTATCCCTATGGGTTCACTACCCCGCTGAGCTACGACTGTCCAACTGCCAATGCAGAGGCAAATATGGCCCTTGGGACCAGTCCTCATGTTCCACTTATAGAGCTGATGCCAGGAGGGGTCAGTCTGATACTATCAATAATGAGGCAGAGGCCCTGTTCAGTGCCTGAGCTACATGGCACCATCAGCATTTCTCTCTGCTGTTCAAGGACACACAGAGAGTTTGAGTTCTGAAAGGGTAGACACCTGCATTTTACATGAAAGATATTCCTTTTTTATGCACTAATTATTTGACACAATAATCCTTGAGAATTATCTGTAACACTTCATGGAACGTCAGCTGTGATGAGAAGTTACATACGGACGAATTGAACTGAATTGGATGGGACAGGAGTCAACGGAGTGGAAGTGAATCAAATTGAATTGATTACATTTGGTAGTTTGTCTCATCAGATACGGTGAGACAGAGAAGGTGCACGCAGGTCTGGTGAAAATAGGCCTTCTGAAGGTTGTATGTCGTAGCATAATGTAACTTTGTCCTTTCCCCAGGCAGTATTCATGGAACATTAATGTCAGCATGTATTCTCCACCTGCCTCTCCCAGGCCACCACATGACTCACTCCATTAGGGAAAAGCAGTGCTACATCATTGCCAGAATGTCTATGAATGAGTAACCACATTAAGAGATAAGCAAGGTCCATTTTGTTAGAATTTTTGTCCCCTGAATTCTGCCTCATCCTTTTTGATGAGATTCCTGGTTTTCTGTATTCTGAAATATGATGTTAAATCTAGTAGAAACCAAATTTATCAGTTTGTCTGGTTTTAGGTAGGGCATTCAATAACGTGTACGTTAATTTATTCTCAAATTATTTTTGTCCATAAGATTTCACTTATAAATTAGTGTCTCTGAAGATAGCATAAAATGTGATTTGATGAAAAGGTCTCTCTTCAGGTCAATTCCTTCAACAGAAAAATTTATATGAATCCCCTCTGCTTCTCTCAGGTTTAAACCCATTCTGTTCCCTGGTGAAGGACAGCTGGTTTCCCTCCAGCAAACACATGCTATGTCTGTGTTAGCGCCTGTCGGTGTGGTCTCACTTTAAGCTGCTGTTTCTGCTTGTGCTGTAATAGCAGTCCATGAGAGGAGAATTCCTGCTGTTGTGTTGAAGCACACTTAAAAGTAACAGGAATGTCTGCAGGCAGCCTCCATATGTTCCCATTCACTTCTCCATTTTCAACAATGCAGTGATGAGCCCAGGGTTGGTTTTGGCTCCGATCCTTAACATTCATCATGTTTGACTTCTCAGCTGTTAGAGTGACCTTTGTTTTCATGTAGAATCTATGAATTCCCACAGCCATTGCTAAACAATTTAGCATTGTGTTGGGCCTTTGCCGTCCTTGATGTACCAAGATGGAGAGAACAGAGTCAAAAGCCAAGAGTAAAGTATGCCATGCCTCCATTGAAAGAAAGACAAATATCCCCCCTCCCCTGCCGTTGTTCCAGGTCCTCAAAGTCAGACAGTACTGTACGTTTGCCTAAGTAAATTTACTCATGCTAATGGCTGACTTCGATTTATCCCAAAGCTGGTGAAGAAAACCATCTGTCTTGTAAGTCTTCACTGCCTATTGAGAGGGAAAAAAAATGTCCAAAGTTTTCACAAACACTCTCCGAGTCATTTACAAAACAGAAATGCAAATTATTCAAGAGACTCAGCTGAAGAGACCAAATGTGTCACAAAACTGTGCTCAGCAGGCTGCAGTGTGTAAACAAAATAAATAAATGCAATGAATAAATGTTCTCACGAACAGTGAAACCAGGCTCTGACAACAGCACAAAGCAAAATTCAGGAGGGTAGCATCCAAAAAGGAAGCAATTAAATACGCTGTCCTGCAGCGTGGTCGGAATGCCGGCCACACAATAAAGAGACACAGAATGAGGAAGGAAGATACCACTAAATATAAAAACCATGGCAACCCAGAGCAACGAGCAACCATGCCATGCCCCAAATTGGACAACAACTAAGAAAGGTCAGGCAGTCCTCATACAGTAATGTCCCCTCTGGGCATCCCATTTTGGCAGTGTCAGACTAGTTTGACTTTTTAAAGATGAAGAATTAGTCATTAACACACAAATAAACATTGCATAAATCTTTATATTTTTACTAATTTTAACAGTTCCATTACCCATCTCTAACTAGATTTAAATTTAGATTTACTAATAACTATAACAGTAATTATTGCTCATAGATTTGTACATTGGCTTACTTACATTAATTTACTTTACTTGTTTTGACACAGGTATGTATAAACATGTGTGCACAGATACAAACACACATTAAAGATTAGGGACCGAGGGATATTTATGGTTCCATCTTCATGAAACAGTTTTTCTCTGTTTCACAGAGGTGAAACTGCCCCATTTCTGTTACCTTGTAATGAAGATATGGATGAGTGAGTGAGAGTTATCAACTCAATATGTCCTTTTTCTTTTTCTGAGCTATTTTAGGAACTCATTTTTTCAGTGCTGGTGGAAAGGGTAACAGACAGCTCCATGGAAAAAGTCATTTTGCTCCCAAAAGAATATTTTCAGTTGCTTCTGGCCAGTGACCTTTTCAAAGCCACTGTTTACTGTTTACTTTGGATTGCAGATACTCTATATTAGATGTGACATACAAAGTTCAGATAGCAACAAGAAGAGAAAAACTTTCTTACAAAAATATACTGTAGATAACGGGAAACATTGAAAATATTGAAATGAACTGTTCACTGTGAGTACCGGTGCAATAAAGCCCATTTCATGAAAAATGTTGACATCCAGTTTTTGTTTAAACAGTTGAATGAAAGAGCAGTTCACATCTTTGTGACAATTAAATTTACCTTGGGAGTCAATTTTCTCTTTGGATGTACATGCTGTTTGTGCCAAAGCCTTTGATGTTTGTAAATGCAATAAATTGTTTCGCGAGAGACGAAGTGAACTGTCGTTAATCACTGTGTATAAGACTTTTGTTACAAATTAAACTGCAAACAGTGGGAAGTGAATCTTGGAGTGGACCTAGTTATGTTGTCTCAGAAAATAACAGTAGAAAGTGCCTGTAAAATGATCACAATATAGTTAAAAAAAATCTAATTTTAAAAAATAATCAAATGAATAAATAATTAAGAAATCCAGAAGACAAATTAGTCCGGCTAATATCAAGCACCCTGTAAAGCGCCTGCTTAAAAAAGTTGGAAATCGACCATTCTTACAGAATAAGCTTTGACATGCTTTGGCTTTTCACAATTTAAAATCAAAGTTCCACTGAAGAACTCGTTCATAGTATGTTTTACCTCCATCTAAAATAGATAGTGGTGCACTATGTATGATGTATTCAGTGTGTTTAAAGATTCATGATATAAAAGAAGAAAAAAAGAGGTAGAAAAAGCTTTACCGAATTACAAATAGCTTATTCTTTTCACAGAGCTTTAGATGTGCTTAAGGAGCAGTTCCCCTCTCTCTTCTTCTGTCTCTCTCTCTGTCTGGTGTGGTGTGTGGCGAGAGTGGGGGAATATAACACAATGGCTGATCCAAGAAGACGGCTTGGCACCATGGCAGCTTCATTTCCAATTACATGCTTTGTTGGCAAGGCAACCAGGTCACCCTCAGGGAACGACAAACAAAGTTACCATCAGCAGCCTTGGGAAAGATTTGAATTCAGTCCTTTTTCTCCCTCACTCCTCTTTGGAAGCTATTGTAAAACGTGATTCATTAGTGAGTAAGACTTCTCAAAGAAAAGTACTGTTCAGTATGGTTCAGATCGTTTCTCCTTGAACTTATCAATGTCGCCTTGCGTTGGTAGAGCACATGGTACATAGTGGCAAATATCCTGTAAACATGTTGGTTTACCTCTAAACAGAAAGTTACAACACCTCAGGGTTAAACATGATTCAACAAAAACTTCAGACAGTGTTTTGCTTCCCAACTTCCCTCTTTTTTTTAGTTCAAGAGATGTAACACATAACAGTGTGGTGTATGGAACTTGAATACCTGGAGAATAATGAATACTGGCTTTGCCAGAGGGTTTGAATCAGAGGAAGTGCAGCAAGCATGATATTCTAATGCTTTTCTAATAAAGATTTTCAAATAATCATAAACCACAGCTTGAGTGATCATCCCTGGATTGCCTTAAACACCTCACAGTTGCCCTAATTTTCAGTGAATGAATGTAAACTGAAACATCAGACAGGCCCTCAAACAGAGCCTTGGGGCACTCCACAGGCTCATTTTAAAAGAGGATGTCTTTTTCTGCCTCTCATTCATATTCTATAGCATAACTTGAGAGTGGATTGAGCTGGAACAATAAGAGATATCAGATGCCACAGGAAAGCAGCTGCAGCAGATCTTCCAAAGGCTTAATGATAAGCTCCTCAGTTATATTTACAGAAGCCAAAGACATAATGCATTTTGTCTTAACCTCTCATCATGGTCTGCATTACTAAACCTTGTGTGCCTAGTGTGATATAAAGTCACTACTCATCACTGTGATCATGGCTGTGGGACCTGAGATGTGGCTTGCTATTTAAGATAAGCCCACGGTCTTTGTTGTCTAGCAGCAAAGCCTGAAGATCAGTCCCAGAATATGCAGACAGTTGTCATGTGTATTATAATTATAAATGTGTCTTTGTAAGCATTATGGTGCTTTAAGATGTCCCAGAGATCAGAATGATTCTCACTGCCTATCTTATGTGGTCACAGATCATGAAGATTCACATTGTAGGGCTTCCTTTAAATTCTTTAAATGTTTGCTTTGGAGTCCTTGGAATGTTATTTCAGATATGGGGATTATACATTTGCAAGTATACAGTATATTACAAAATAAATTCCATAATAATGTCCTCCCAGTACATTTGTAGTTCCTTCTGTCATTTTGTGTGTCAAAGATGTTATGGATCTTTGCACTGACAGTGCCTCAGTGGGTAAGACCTCCACACCAGACAACTGGAGGTGTGCTGGTTTGAATCTCAGCTGCCACATCTTTCCTTGTTGATTTAGTACTGGATGACTGTTTGTTCTAATGTCTTTGCCTTTCCACTGATTGCCACTGTTGTACCCTTAAGCAAGGCATTTGTGTCCAAATTACTCTAGGGGTCTGCAAGATGTACATATATATATATGGAGCATTGTGCTGTTTACTGGATTTCATAGATGAAGGGTGATGATTGAAAGTAGAGATTTAATAACACGATAACATGATGAAAAACGGGAGATAATGAGGGTTGTGTGTGATTCTCGTGACATTCAGTGACCTCTTCCTGAACCATACAGAGTCATATAAAACTTGTCCTTTAATTATGCAGATTATCAAATATGCTTGCATGCACTCCAGTGAACATCATACATGTAACTATAATACTGAAGTAACGAAAATGAATCATCGTATTAGGGGCTGATTGTGAAGACACTCGGGTAAAATTCATCACGACTCGTTAGTGACCCTTCCAATCAAGGCATTCTCCCAAGAAGGATGAAAATATGCAAACTACTCAGTGGATTTTTGAGGTCTTTAAATATTTAATTGAAAATTATTATTTCAACAACCCCCGGGCTGTTCTGTTCACCCCGAAAAAAATCTTCACCTAAACAAATATGTGATTCAGCCTGCCTCAACAGTGGCTAGTGTTTCATTTGCGTTACATTCCTCTCTGTTCTGTCAATACCGCACTTCTGCATTTACAAAAATCTACGTCTGAAAACTTGTTACAAATGGAAAGAATATAGATGTAAATTCTTTAACACCTTGTTTAAAGATTGAAAAAGGCAAGACTAGTCTCGATTTGTGACGTTACTGGTTAAGGTGCTGTGGGAACTGTCATACATTAGTGCAGCCTCTCATTCTGTATTTTCAGACTACATTACTCTGACATTTCTTTACGTAGGTTTATTAAGTTTTACTTCGGATTTAAATATATACATTACATTCATTACTTCAACTATGACCGATGCTATGGTCACCAATAAAATATTGCTCTGTCCCCAAGTTCAGACTCATGACACGCAACTCATGCCACTGGGAGAGCAGCTTCATGACCTCCATGGTCCCAAAGTAAGTAAAGTAGCAAAAAAGATTTACTGATTTTTTTTTTTACTTACATTTCCTGTCACTTCAAAGATATTATAGGCCTTTAAAAACAGGTCATTGACTCAATGAATTATTGAATGTTACGCAATTCAAGTCTCTCTTCTCCTTTAGACATCTCTGCCTCTCTAGTGCTTTATAAAGTTTTGGCTCTGGTAGCCAAATTTAGAATGCTAAGAAAACAGCTAGTAGGCTCCTAGATGGGATGTTGGGACAAAGTGGCATGTTTCATGTCACTTTACTCTGGTCAGCTCATGATGGAGGCACTTTGTCATGCACAGGTGACCCACATGCACAACACCATATCCAAAGTGCTTAATGAATAATGAAAGCCTATGACAAATAATGCCATCCAAAACGGATGCAGGGGATGTAGAGAGAGAGAGAGTACACAGCAGATACAGAATTCTTCCTGCTCCTTTTTTCCCCCAGCCTTTCTTCACTCCCTACAAGTCTCACAACATGAATGAACACAAAGACTGTTAAGTATTAGACAAGAGGTTTCAGTAATTTATTTATTAACCTTTACAAAGAGTACAGTATAGTACATCCAACATCTTATCACATTTCTTTCTCTGCACATTAAAAAGATACAGGTATTCCTTTACTGACATCCTAGATTTATTTTACAGAGCACACCTTTAGTCATCTTCCAGAAAAAAAAAAACATTTACACAGGATTAAAAGGCATTAAAAACAACATCCAGACCTCTAGCAGCATCCATAGATTGGATTTATATGGATATATTTATTTCTGGGGGAGCCAACACGCCATTATCAGCTATTATTCTTTTTGTAGTGCAGAAAGGAAAAAAAATTCTTATTAAAATAAAAATTTGGGGTTAAATAGCTTAAATAAGAGTGCTAAGTACAAGACACTTTTCGGAGGTACTTCACAGAAACAAACATAATTTGGCATTTTGCGTATGTGGTTCACAGGTGCTGGTCTCCACGTTCTAGGCTGACCACATAAGGTAAGATTTTGATTGGACAAAAGCAACTGGACACCCAGATAAGCTACTAGCAGTGGGCATTGCAAATGTATACAAGAATTAAGAGGGAGACGAGCAAAAAACGCCCCCCCCAAAAAAAACCAACCCATTTACCACTGATTACACCAGGCACACTTAGTCTTTTCAAAACCAACGTTTAAACACGACCATATCTTTGACATCACAAGTAGTGCTAATTTTATGAAACAGTTTTGTGACACCAGAATCACCATATTTATTGCTACGATTTTTTTTTTTTTTTTCAAACAACGGAGTACTTACAAAACTCATTACAAAAGTCGGGAATCCCTGTGGACGCTAGGAAAAGTGTCCTATTATTCTACATTTTAACAATTACAAGGGAGGACTGCCACACAGTCATGATTAAAACTTGAGTTAACAGTGTCAAAGGATTTTACCTCAAGGGATATTGGATCTTAATTCTTCAAATCTGTATTCTGTCTCTTATTACATTCATTTTCTTTTTCACAGATGTACGTACCTTTCAGTGCCAGTATGATGAACACAAACTTTTCACAACAATTCCCTTCCTTTCCTTAGTCTTCTACCTCTTGAGTATATTTGCACTAATCTCATGCTCTTTCTCTATTTACCTAAATCTCCCCCAAAACTCAGATACCAAAGACATGGTGACTCAGCATTAGTGTGTTAGCGTGTTAGGTTTGGACATATTCACATTCAAATGCTGAGAAAGTAAGACTGATCTAATTTTGCATCAGACAACATTACACTGATGCAACGACTTTTGGGTTGCTATGGTAACAGAGAGAGGGTTTTTTTTTTTGTTTTTTTTTCCCCTCGCCTCAAAGTTTCTTGTCCATTGAGTTGAGGAACCACTCTGTGAATCTCCTAAGCTGAGCGGCTGCAGTCTGACTCTCCTCATGCAGGCGAAGGTTATCTTGTCTCAGATGCTGCACTTGTTCCTGGAGCATAGCCTTGTCCTGCTGCTCCTGAATACAAAAGCCACACAGCACACGGAGCACATTATTATATAAAAAAAAAAAAAACTCAAAAATTTTGAGGGCTAAATTGAGTCTAATCTAAGTTTAGATTTTTTTTTGTTGTTGCTGTTGCTTACTTCATTGAATTGTGGCAAAGCATTTACACTGAGCACAAAGTGAACTACAAACATACTCACACCAACATTGGACAGTTAAAATAGAATTGCACCAGGTGGAGGCTTTCATAGTGCCTCAAGCTCAAAGTGAAATTATCAGGCATAACATCTCACAAAACAAGTTCTACGGTAATATAATAAGCAACTCTCTTTGGCAGTTGGAACAGAACTTCTATCAGTTAAGAAGAACTGATGGATCCAAAAGCACATGAAGCAACATTAATAAGAAGTGTTCTCAGTGCTCAGAGTTAGAGCTGCTGATAAAAATGAGGAACAGCGTAAAGCTTCTACCTTCTTCAGGTCGTTCTGGAGCTGTCTGAGGATCAGTTCCAGCTGGTTCACTTTCCCAGAGAGTAGAGTCGGAGAGCCCTCCCTGTCGACACACTGGACTATTATTTTATTATATGGGAATGACCATATTCCTAACACACAAACACGAGTGTATATGTGCATAAACACATACAGGACCACACATGTACAAGCATAAGCGGGCTAAAACACACACACGCACAAACACCTGTGTGCACGCACACACACACACACACACACGCACACGCACACACGCACACGCACACACACACGCACACGCACACACACACGCACACGCACACACACACGCACACACACACACACACAAGCACACACGCACGCACACACGCACACACGCACACACACACACACACACACAAATGGATAAAGTGCAGGCAATGTTTAAACTGACCTGGGCACAGTTGTAAGACTACACAAATGACTTACCCTGTCTCCAGAGCTGAGTCTTTCGCATGTTCTACTCTTCTGCTAATCACGTCAGAGTTCTCCAGTGCATGTTTAGTCTGCTCCTCTTCTGTTAAAGAACACAATGATAGCACACTCTGGTCTAGTAATATCAAAAACAACCCTTTCAGAGCTAAAGCACTGGTATTAATCTGGGTTTAAAGGTACCCTGCACAATATCAAACAGTAGAGTGACTCAGCCAAAAGACAAACACACACTCCAGACTAGAACAGTGGCTCACACAGTATTAGTAGGACAACAGGAATCCAGCAATCAGCAGCAGAGCTGTACATATGGTTGATGGTTGTGACAAAAACTAGTGAAGTAAGGAGCAAAGCCACAATCACTGGCCTTCCTCCCCAGCCCCAGATCTGACAGGTTTATAAAAACATAACACCCAAATGAACGTGTCTGCCCAGAGTCACAACCAAGTTTTGGACAATGAGTAGTATGAATATGGGGCTTACCAGCAAACAGTGGCTAGAGTTTAGGCAAAGGAGGCTCTTGTAAAAAAAAAAAAGCTCCTAAGCAAGGCTCTATCAAAAGTGTTAAATACATCCAGGAAAGTGCTTTGAGACGCAGTGGGGAAATCTCATTAAAAAGTTCTGCTCCATTTTGGCTCGACCAGAAGTGTTAAAGCTATCGGTTAAGGAGATTCTCCACACAAAGCGGCTAATTGAGTGAAGGAGTGTCACTCAAAGATCTTGAGGGTAATGAAGAGAGCAAAAGGGATTTTATACAGTTGTAGGGGATTTCAGGAGAGCATTGTCAGACTGGCATGTCATTAACCACTCAGCTGCTGGGAACACACTAACACAGAGCCATTACCTTCAAATCACAGAGCGAGGGATAACTTTAAAGAAAGGAGAGGTAGAAGATCTGTGAGACAAGCCTTCATACTAACAAGCCTCTACTCCAATTTATGGTTGCATTAAAAGAAAGATAAAGTTCAATTCCGGGACTAAAAGGCAGACAGGGTCATTTTCATTTTTCACTGTTAGAGTTGTCGCACATTTTCTCAGTCAGAGTGAGACACTGTCCTTGAGTTCTTCTTAGTTCTATTTATGCACGCTTAAATTATATCTTCATCAAGTCTACCACGTTTTGTATGGGCCTTGAGAACTCTTTAAGATGTGTCAACCAGGCATGGCTCCCTCACAAACAAAATAAGATTTCTCATTAGGGGCACCTATAGGAGTCAGCACATCTCACCTATTGTAACACCTCTTTCTTTGTCAAGCTCATTCATTTCATTAGCAGTGTCTCACAGTCACAGTAGGTTGCCAGGAAAAAGACGGAAGAACTGATTAGAATTACCTCAAACAAAGAACGGAAAATCGAAACCTTCAAATCCTTGAATTCCCATGAACGGCAACAGCCAACGGGGCAAATGTGTTTTTGCTACTCCTCTAATTATTAAAGACTGACTTGAGACTTGTGAATGTTTTATAACAGACGGGCTTACTTCCCCTTTTAACTGTTGTCGTGCAAATGCATTGCATGTTTAAATCTAAAAGAGCACTGGGGTAAAAGGCAAAGCAAAGCCAAAAGGAAAGACAACACAAACCAGAACGAAACCACAACACACTGACTGTTACATCTCACTGATGCACTTACTAACCATCTACTCTCTTAGAAAAACAACCTTGGCTTTAACAAAAAGAACTGTTCAACTCCCCCCACCCCCCCCCCCCCCCCCACCCCCAAAAAAGCCAGTGGAAGGCAATCATCTGCTGCATTCTCTGTTGTAAGTGGCTGAAGGTGAGAGAACAGCCATAATTGCACACAAGTAAAATGTCCAAAGCCCCAATGTGTAATTACAGCGAGCAGTGGCTTGAGTCATTTCTCTAAGTGGTGTCTTGCTGGGCTCATATTGTGATAATGGCTTTATTTCTCCATGCTGAAAATACGCTCTCCAGTCCTAATTAACACTCTGAGGAACAATGGAGTTTAAGGCGGTAACAGGAAATGAAGGGAAGTAAGAAAAGAGAAAAAAAAGGCACATTTGACATGGTCACGAGGAGTGTCAAGGGTGAAAAAAGCCAAAGGGAGTAAGAGCAAATCTATGCCAAATAGGCTGTAGACAGCATCAGGAATGTCTAGGGAAATTTAACTCCATCCTATAAGTGCAGACAAACAAATACAGCACGGTTTTGGGGTGATGCAACACAAATGATGTTTCTGCTTAACACGGCATACCTTCGAAAGCTCTGGCAGCATCCACAAGGTTGGACCAGTCCAGGCCAGAGGTGGCATCAGGCAGAGGCATAAGACCAGCGTCAATCAGTTTGGCTTTGTCTGCCAGAGAACTATCAGAGAACCACATCTCATCTGCAGAGATAACCCACATTTCAACATCAGTTAGTCAGATTTACAGGTAACACTGTAAATGCACCCACAGCCTGTCAACCCAAATCTCTTCCTCTTTAAGTCCATTAGCCCTGCCCAGGTCACAAGAGGGCATAGCCATGACAGGTTTGGTACAGCTGGATCTGAATTTAGAAAATGGCTTTTGACCAGCGTTGACCGTCTGTTATTGAGCTAAACACCACAATAATGCTATATATCTCTGTACAAAAAGAACAGCAAGATGGAAATAATGTTTTGATTCAGAAAATAAGTATATCAAGTCAAGACAACATACTGGATATAATATGTCTCTTTGTTAAATATTAAAGTACTTTGTATTGTAAAAATGGGCTTTAAAAAAAGATGAACACACTAGAGGCAGTATTCAGTGTAGGGTGAACATGACAGTTTGATTAGGAAAATACTGACATGGCAAAACGACTCAACATCTGTGACTGTTCTGCCTTAATGTACAAAATTGTCACTTGAGAGCTCTGGTGACCAAAAAATGCTGAATATTCAAGACGCTGACATACCTAAGAGAATAGCCCATCTACTCTGGCCAGTCTCTGCCAAATACCATCTAAAATGGCTTGTTTACCATTATCCTCGCCTGGCCAGAGGGACACAGACAATTAATCAGCTCAGCTGGGTCACATTTGGATGGGGGAAATAATAGTGATTTACACAGTCAACTTAAGACTCCATTTTGCCTCTGACCTGAGCAGACACATATGGAGTCCATGGAGGTGAAAAAGGGATTTGAATAATGGATGAGATTTCTGTCTCTGTCTCCTCTTAGTGCAGTTATGTGTCTCTGAAGGCAAAAACAGCTTTAATGTGGTATGTAGCATGTAAAACAGCCTCTAGGAGTGATGTCAGAGGAAACCCTGAGGACCATAAACCTCCTGACTAATCATACTTTATTACCTTAACAAACACCTCCATAAAACATCATGCTAAGGTTACCGCCATAAGATTCAGTGCTACACATTTTTGCCGTCAGTTCGTTAGTAAATGAAAACCATGGAAGGTGAAGCTATAGCACAGGAGAGAACTGTAATGGTGAAGTAACAGTTCAGTTCTTCTGAAACCTTTAGAAACTGTGAAAGCCTAACTGAGTTTAGTCACATGTCAGAGATAACTGATTTGTACCTGCATGCTAAACCGAACACACACAGCTGCTGGGTTTTGGACTCACTTTTTAGCTGGCCAGTTGCATGGTTCAGACTCATGCGTGGGGGCAGAGTGCTGTGGTAGGGTAAGGTGCTGCTGAACAGGATGTCACTGGGCAAGGCCTGGTCCAGCATGGAGCTCCGAGAACTAGCCAGAGACAGTGTCCTTCGATGACTACTGCACAAACTTTCATCTGACAGGGTCCGGTATAGAGTGCGGCGAGGAGACTGACCAATGGCTGTAATCTGATAGGCATAAGAAGATAAATGAAATGAAAAGTGTGGAAGATTAGAGAGAGAGAGAGAGAGAGAGAGAGAGAGAGGGGGAGGGAGGGAGGAGAAGAGGAGAAAGAGAGAGTGACGAGTGTGAGACAGCACAGAGGAAGTGGGGGAGTGCACTGGATACTGTAGCTGTATTGAATGTGACACTACATCTGAAACCTATTAGACTCATGGCAACCTCATCTATTATTTAAGGACGATGGCCACAGGCCTTATAGGGGGTCTCTGTGAGGGTGGTCTTTTATTACAGGGTCAAATCAGCATGAGGGAGGAGGAAGTCCAAAAGACAGGTCAACAGAACGGGGTCAGTGGATACTCAAGCTGTGCCTAAAATGCTAAGCAGAACAAAGGATTATACTGAAATGAACTATTCCTAGATAGTTATCAGCATTTGCACATTTCAAGAGGACACTATAGTGTATGTAGAGCACAACACTGAGTTAATGCTGTATGTCTAAAGTAAAAAGTAATAAATGACTTTAAGGCAGACTGTGAGCATTCTATAAATGATAATATAATGATAAATAATACATGAATAAATAGTTAAATAATTAATAGTTTTTAAAAATGTCATGTTTACTTCATTTCATTTCGCATAGCGCACAGAGATAAATGACAGTGACTGAATACATATCACTTGTTCCTGTGAACAACGTCCAATATACTGCAATTGAGAACAGCACTAGGCGTGTCCTGTCATTGTTAAGTTTGATAATAATCAATAAATCACAACTTTGATTACTTTGTCACAAGATTAACAAGACCATCAGCTGTTTCAAATATCCGAGAAATATTGAATAAGGCTCATTTGAAACTTCATATGTCTCCACATCCTTTCTGCTGGTCTAGACAGATGCTCTGATTATTGTATGTTGAAAGCAGGACTTACCTTTGTCTAGTCTGGGGACCTGATATGATGCACAGTGGCCCATAATGTTTGAAATAAAAATGCAACATTAACCTTTGCACAGGTTATTCTAACCTCACTGGGAAAAGATTAACATGGGTCACCTTACACTGGTCCTCAGCTCAGTGTGCTGGGTCTAATTACAGCTGAGAAGTGCACTGTGTAACTGCTATCACAGCCGTTTGAAAGGATTAAACAGAATGAATGAGTGAGTCACAGGATAGTGATGGAGCGGGATGATTGTAATAGGTGGAGAGGGTCTTCAGAGAGTAAGGATCTCTCTAAATATTGATAACATTGTTACTGGATTCACCAATCAATAAATTAATCAATCATTGGTATTAAACCAGGCATATTCTATATCACTATCTAATGGTTGAAGTATCTCTCACACCATCACGCTCTCTTTTATGCTCAAGAAACTGCCTGACATTTCTAATTTGTAAACACTAGTTTTGCATCAGTAGGTCCAGCTCACCTTGCCTCTGTCGCCATGACCCGGAGGGGTTTCAGATAGCAGCATCCTGAGGAAGCCCTCCTTAGAGAGAGTGTTCTGGAACTTTCCATCAGGACCAATCAGCTGAGATGGGTCTGCCAAATAAAGTTGTCTGAGAATAAAAAAAAGAGAATGGAGAGTTAATAACATGAGACAAAAAAAAAAGAAAGAAAAGGATGGGTAGAGTGCAGGGTGCAGGGTGCAGGAATGGCTTCTCCTTGTGAAATGGGAAGATAATAGCAAAGCCTGGTGGACACACAAGAAAGGGGTGGTACAAAAACATTAACCAGCAGGCAGACAAAAATGGGTTATTCAGCCTGGGATAGGAATTGTAAGCCAGGTTTCAGGAGTAAGGGTAGGTGATTCTACCGGGGCAAAGGAGAACAAGACGGCAGTTTGAAACTCAGCATATAACCTAGTACCTTGATTTCCGTAATAGTGTCTTTAGGAGAAAAGACAATAACACCTCTGATCCACTGAAAGAACAAGCCAAACATAAAAGAAAAATAAAATTAAAAGTTGATAATTACTACTTTCTACAGAGTAACTTTTTCTCCTGACACAACAAAAATATAGTTCTGTATCATACATATTACATGGATTAGGAGGACTTCAGTCTCATCCTTCTTATTCATATGCCAGCTCTGCTGATGCTTTAATTGTCAGGGTGAATCTTTGCAAGCCTTTGGGATTCTGCTCCAAGAACTGCTAATATAAAATGACAGGTGCCGAGTGGATTCTGTCGTGACTCCGTCTGATGGAAGTTATATAATATGTCTGTTGACATCGATCATTACTGGTAAGCTGCCAGAAAAGAATGTGTTGTTGGCTTGAAGGACCTGAAGCATGTCACTCAACTATATGAAAAGGTGCCAGTCAGTATACCTCCAAGAAATGTGTTGTGTTTCAAGTAAACTCACAGCACATAGCCAACCTCTGATTGATTCACCATGCTGTGGCTTAGCTTTCTCTTTCTAACTGTACTGTGAAGTTTGTACTTCAACACCAAAACTTCCTTCCTTACCCACAGTCTCTGGATTGATCCATTTCTTCCACTAACTGGTCACACTCAGTCTTCTTCCAACCGCTCAGGTACTTGTTGCTTTGTGACTGGCTGTCATGTTTGTCTAGACCACTGCCTGGGGCAGTGCCTGTAGGGGAGATGATGTAGACTTTGGAGGAATCCATGGAGTTGCTTTTCTTGGAGACACGTTCCAAGGGACTGCCAGAGTGCCGAGATCCACTAGGAATATAGGACAGCAAGATGTAATTACATATAGCGAAAGAGATCAGAGGACTTTTCATGGGTTTCCAGCACAAACATATGATCTTCTTCGGGTTTAGCAATTTACCTCTAGTCTTGGATTGGGGCAGATATACATAGGGCTGTTGTTAAAACAGTTGAACCTTATTAAGATGTTGCCGGTTGGTTTGATTCAGTATATTATTAATCTGCTCTTATAAAGGCACATTGTTCACATTTGACTAAAAAAACTAATGGAGTCATGGGGTAGTTTCTTGAAAACATGCGATGGCAGAGACATAGTAACACCTATAAGCAGAACAGCAGAGCCACACCTCCAGGCAGGGTAGCCTGCTTTAGCTTTAAGGGAATGAAGCAACCAGAGCTTTCTCTACTGGGCACAGGTCTGCAGTCTCATTCCAGCTTTGTCGCCCGATAGCCGTTTACTTGTCTAGTAGGATTGGGTAATGAGTTTGGAGGCTAACAGGTTTTTAGGGCATTCTTGTCATAGACAATTTGCTGTTACAATGTCATGGAGTGAGCAGAAAACACAGTGCTTGTAGACAGCCCTCTTACAACACAACCATCTCCATTAAGCCTCCTGCAGCTAGTTTCAGCTCCTGTTGTCAGGGGGCAGTTTCTTTGGAGAAGGAATACGGGTATAGTACGACAGGAGGCTTCAGGCAAAAAATGTGTTGTTTTGGCTGCCTATGTCTACTTATCTTCAGTCTACCATTCTGAATGACAGATTGTTTTACCACCAGCAAGCTCTGCTTTGTACAGGCACATTGGCAGGCACATTGCTACCAATGTTGATAAAAAAAAAAGATCAACCATTAACATCATAAAATTTGTATATTTTTATAGGACTTGTGTCTGAGACGGAAAAGGGAAGGAAGTGTGTAATTTCCATGTCAAATACTAAAATATAGAAAAAAAAAATCATATAGAGCTTTGATCCTGAACTTATATATTGTCACTTGTGATGCAAGTAATATACAAGAAAGCAAAGTTTGACACTGATCTTAAAACCTGGGCCCGGGTTTTTGTATGAGCATCAGAAAGTGATCTCATTTTCTTCTTTTCTCTACCTGGACAGGGACGATATTTCACTCAGGTCTCCTGTGCTGCCATCAGTGGCGTGTCCAGTGGCTGTGGTCGCGACATATCCCTGAGTGATGAACAGTTTCTCTCTCTCTTCCTCTGTTTCTCCTTCTCCCTGGTACTCCAGCCCCCAAGGGAGCCCTGACTCTCCCCTCCCGTCTCTCAACACCACCCGTGCGCTGTCTACCCCAGTTAGGGGCAGTGGAGGAGGAGGAGGGGGCATGCAAGGAGCAGTGTCAATGCCGCTGTCAGTGGAGGCACCCTTAATGTAGGTAAGACCGAGTGACTCGGGGTCCATGGGGTCACCAGAGCCAAAGCGCTTGTCGTCGCTGCCGCTTGATGCATTACTGGAGAGGGTGTTACTACTGGAGTGACTGGAGCAGTGACTGTGGGAACTCTTCTCCCGTGACTGCTGAGTAATGGTGAGGGACATACGTTACAAACGCGTTACAGGAGCATTACAACATCGTTTTAAAACACTGAGTGCTTATAATCAAACTCACACAGGTAATCATGATTTGCAACAGCTCTAAAACACTTAAGTAAAAGCTGTGCAGAGGGCTAACAATTTAAAAATTCAGACGACAGCCGACAAAAGTTGTCATTGAAAGCAAGATGTATGATCTACAATCCACACTTTTTTTTATCTTGGGAAAGCTCAAAATACAGATGTAATATTTGCATGCTGCATATTCAACATGTAACAAAATCAAAACAGGTTAAGAAGGGTCCTATTGCCCAATGTTTATACAAGTAGGCAGAGCTCCAGTTGTCCGACAAAAAGAATTGCCAGCCATTACAACCAATCTAATGGAAAATGAATAATTGATTATCCTCTTAAATTGCTTTTGCTGAATCTAAGCCATTTCAAATGACTGGGGAGTGGATGATATTTAAACTTAATGGCACTCTGCTAAGGAAGATTCTTCCACTGTCCACCATATCCTGACATAAAAACATCACGCACTCCCCTCAGCTAAAATCAGTATGGTAATTGCGGCCTAGGATTTTTAAACACTTTGAGTCGACTTTTCATAATAAAATTACCAGGCTAACATCGGTACATAAAACAGTCTACAACCATCATCTGAAACCAGTTAAACAAATGAGAGAAAATATGGGTAAATAAATCAGACGTTAACTACGTTGCCGTTAGCAGCGACGCAGTCAACATCAACATAGGGATGGCTGACCTTTTCATGCCTGATATATCACTGGGACTTTTACTCAGCTCTGCTGCACAGGCCCTCTCAGAGAGGAGCTATAGGAATGGAGACATCCTCTGGTTTCTACCAGTGACTCCCATAAGGATCCAGTGACTGCATCCGATATAATGCCCCATCTGCTATGCACGTCATCGGGTCTTACCCACCCCCTCTTTCCCTGCTCTCGGGTTGTGCGTGTCTAAACCCCTCCCTTGTATCTGCCCTAAAAAAAAATGCTATACATTTGCTATCCCATACATCTCACCCTGGTACGCTCAGTGCCTCCACCCTCAAACACACACGTGTATACACGCTGTTAGAGAACTGGGACTGCACATCATATCCACTCCTGAAATAGGGTTATGTACTCAAGTAGCCAATCAGGCTAGGCTCTTGTAAGCAGGAAACCAGATGCGGTGGGAACTCTTAACTAGGTCAGAGTGACCAGGAATACAAAGTCTTTATTCATAGTCAGCGTTCAAAGCTTTCCAACTGTTTACATTTTGATTTTTATCTGCAGGAATGAAATCCAAATCTGAGTTTGTTTTATACACTGTTAAGACTGAATGACTCACATGAGGGAACCTATTAGGTGAATCTTTAGGTCCTTGTCTCTGCAGGCCACGGTTCAGGATCTTTGTGGATGGGATGTGCCACTTGGCCTCTGAAAAAGAAGTCAGCACTGTTGGTCATTTCATTCATTTCACATGACACTCAGTGTGAGGCAATATCTTGAAATCCATTTACGTCCATGGAGACCAACAGAGCAAATGAGACCTTACCAGCGGACCTGGTCCTCTCTAGTTTGGGCTCCCTGTCACCACCCCTCTCTCCCTCTTTATCTTCAGGCTGCTCATGGAGTGTGGGTGAATGGCACCTGTATAACAAAAAGAGGAGACCAGATAGGTCAACAGAGAGCTTCTCTTTGTTGTGAGTTTCAGAGTTAAAATTACAGACGCTTTTCAGTGACACTGCATGCGTTTCAGTGCCAGCAGAAGAACAGTCTGTTGTAGAGCTAAACTTAATGTTCCAAAATACCACACACACACACACACACACTGAGTGACATAAGGCAATGGTCACATCTGTCAGAGGAAAATCGGTATTCTGCTCACTCTCACTGTCATTAGGAAATGCTAGTCTTGGCAATCACGTATAGCATTTCCTTCATGGTAACAGTATCTCTCAGGGAGGGATCTCCACTGCTGTGTGTTGACTGTTGTGTGATCACTGGGCAGTGCAGGAAACATGCAACATGAGCTGAGGGGTTGAGGCAACAGCTCTAGCCTGACGCTTGGTCTGTCTGAGCAGCTGAAGGTCAGGAAGGTCTTGCAAGACCAAGGGGCCATAACATACATGCCACACTGAGGGGGTATTAAATGACACTAGCCAGTCATTTTCTTTCTCTGCTTTCTTTTCTTCCATTTGATGCGGTTGGCTAGCATTCAGTACCAGTATGCTGAGGCTATGTACTCCTCTCTTCTGAATACTGTTATCATGATCCTGCGAGATCTTAAGGCTGCCTTAGCTCACACAAGCTCTTTGGCTATGAATACACATGAACTGTGTTTTTACCCTTCATAGGGTGTCTTCTGGGTCCACGTTCCGCAGGGGCCTGGATCACTGGATGTGGACTGGTTACTGGGAGAGCTGCAGTAATGTTGGCCTGGGTTACCCGTGGGGCTCTGAACCATCTCAAAGTCCTGCATTACCCTGCAAAACCAGCACAAAGATGGAAACAAGGAACTTGTTGAGAAAAGTAAGTTCTGTGGGAGCAGACAGAACAAGAAAATGATCTACCCACACTCAAAACAGAAGGGAGGAGACACTGTCAAAATAAGCCCTATTCATAGCTGAGAGGGTCACTGGCTCCCAGCTATCTGGGGCACATCGCTGCAAAATTCTGGAGGGAAAATTAGACACACACATGCAAAAGAAATGTCAGTCCACTTCAAATCATGTGCATATAAAATAGAGATCCCAGCAGCAGGACAGAAGAGCAAACTGGTTAGAAGGAAATAAAGGTGATGCTCTTTCAGATGGTGCACACAGACACACACACACACACGCACACACACGCACACACACGCACGCACACGCACGCACACACACGCACACACACGCACACACACGCACACACACACACGCACACACACACACGCACACACACACGCACACATGCACATACAGCAGCTCATCTTGAGGTGCTGGCAGCTCAACAGCACCAGGGAATCAAACTTCCAATTAACTGGCTGGAAGGAGCTCCTTGTATGGCTAAGGGAGATGAAGGGAAGGGTTCAAAACCTCAATGAGCTCACACAATCTGGTACAAAAGACATGCTCTTTTTTTTTTTTTTTAACTTTTACACATTCCTGCAGGCTACATGTGTCATCTTTAATGGTCCCGCTGTGGTCTGCTCTGGGTTTCCCCTGCAGTTTTCCAAGACAAACCAGCAAACGACAGTAAAAATGTGCTAGCAATCGAATATCACCTTTATAAATCATAATGCCAGCTTGTTTTTTCATGTTTCTCGCTGGTAAGATGTTGTGGATATCCCAGCCCAGTACAGCGTTAATGAGAAACAGGTGCTGTTTTTGTTACTGGTCTAAACATACACGCCATGGTAAAACCAAGCCAAAATTCACTCTCTGGAGACTGAAGTACTGAAGCATGAATTGTGTCAGACAGTCAAAAAAGTCTTTGATCTTGGATTATGATGGCAATAATGCTAAGACTGGGACCTTTTTAAAAATATAATTTGCATTCGTCATTAGTACTACCCTAAAATTGTTCTAAATGAAATGAAATCTCAGAACACATAACAGAAATGTACCCGAATGGACATTGCACAACAAACAGCTCAGATGTAAGTAAATTGGTATAATCCATCTGATTTTGATTTTTTAAGATCTGGATGTGTTTGCATATGCCTGAGGACACTGTGTGATATATGCTCTGTAGGCACACGTTAATACCAAAGGTTACTGCCACATAAATAGACATCTGTTAACTTGGCCCGATGACATCATGCATTGTGTGAAAGTACTGCCTAAGACAAGACAGGGACCTGACAGAACAGATCTGTCCAATCTTCATTAATGCAATGGTCAGTGCAGTCACACACTTATGCACAAAACTCACACACACATTAGCAGGCAGGCACAGGCACACGCGCGCGCGCGCACACACACACACACACACACACACACACGAAAACAGCTGCCATGGGTTCTGTGGAGGGGACATAGCACAGCAGGGATCCACAAAGACTGAAAAGGAGATCTTTGGCAACTAGAAGCTCCATAAAACATTCACGCACCACACGGCTCCACTGTCGGCCCCTCTAAGCCCTACGACATAACAAGGCTGTTATATTTTCTTTATCGAGATAATAACTGCTCTTCACAATGGAAAAAAAGAATTGTAATATGTGGTTTCTGGAATTAGCATTGGTCAGAGGAGGTTAGCAATTCAAAAATATGATTCATTTTCACACAATTTCTAACTAAACAATGATTACCATGTTCTAAAAAATGGACTGACATAACATAAACGGTCTACAATGGGTCCAATAATAATCCAATTACAATATAACCTCAAAGGAACAGACACACCTAAAACAAGTTCTAACACGCTGCTGGCATGGAGTCAGAGGGGAGAGGAGAACTCAGTAAAGATGCTGAGAATAGAACAGTGAAGACAGCTGTTATTACCTGGCACCATCCTGATACTTCTTGTCGAAGGAGGTGCTGCGGGAGATGGCTGTCTGGGTGTAGCGGAACATCTGTTGGCTCGGGGAGGGCCCCTGTGTGGGCGAATTCCGGGAGAGGGGCAGTGCTCCTGGGATCGAAGGCATGCGATGCCAGCCAGTGCCCGTCCTGAATGGGATGCCATCGCTGTCAAGCACTGTCTTGTACTCCATTACTGGGATCCGGTACATTTCTGAATAGCCCCTGTCAAAATCAAACCAAACAATTTGTGTTCTAATCCTAGTGACCATGCATCCACACAAAGTATCTTATTAGTTCCAGCCCATTTTCTTTGTTTTTTTTTTTGGCTTTTTTTTGATACTTCCACAGAGTTCATACTCATCAAAAGATGAATGACTCCACATCCATTACAAAAACAATATTTGATAATAGCACTAACTTGCCATCTTTGAAAATGTTTATGATGATCTGTAAGAGCAAGTATGGTTCTAAAAAGGAAGTATTTGTGCTGTAAATTATGCACACACTATAAACAGCACTAGGGTAAAAAATCAAATAAGCACCAACATTGGACATAACCAAATGTGTGACCTAGTTGCTTTACATTACTCATAGTTCTTTGTCCGACATACAACAAACACATCATGACACACTGAGGTTCCATCTGAACACATGATGATGTAAATATGAACAGTCTGCATTGGGATTCGAAGAAGCACATCAATAGATGGAGTGACCTAATGAGCCGATTAGTTCATGCACTCAGTGGCTATGGAGTTAATTGGCTTTGAATTGGCTTGGAGGAAAACAAAACTATTGTTGGTCATATTCTGGCTGAAAGAATGAGCAGCATTATGTCATCACAGCTGAGCTGTCAAATTCCCAGAATAGCCGGATTGATCAGCTCACTGCTCCATTCATTTACAAACCGCTGGGTTTATTTATACACTAAAACAAACTGCCATGAGAAAGCAGTCCATCTCTGACATATTTTTGACTCTTTACATAATGGTGACAAACTTGTTGATTTTAATTACATCAGTGCATAGAGACACATCATGCAGTAGAGCAATAGAGCTCTCTGTGGTCTTCAGATAAAAGACCTTTGACATCTTGATGACTGGGAGGGACTACGAAGTCATTTCATACACGCACATGAGCAATCAATCTATAATAGATTCTATAATACGATGATTCCAACACAAGGCAGTTTCAATTAAGCTTAGTTTCAGAAACACAAATATGCAGTTACTGCTCTTTTCACATCAGTGCTTGACAATCACGGTGGCCATATTTTTGCTCTGAACATAATATTTGGAAGAGAAAAAAATCTAATTCCACCACAAAAAGGAAACCTACTGCTGTATGAGAGACCTCTGGTCTGTGGCCTTTAGATTCAGTGAGAGAACTTGAGGAATATTTAAATCTCACTTGATACAGTCCGGTTCTTTAGCCTTTATTTCACTTAAACCCTCTTAGCAGCCACTGACACAGAGTAACATGACATTCAGGCATGTTTGTTTTGTCTGATTTTCCTTCTGGAGAGGATGGTGCAACATACCATAATATCATTCACAAATTAAAATGCAATAAGAGGATTAGTCTGCACATCTGCAGCAATTTCTGTAGTGGCTTCTGTCCATGTACCACTCTTTCATACCTTTGAGAAAACCAGACACAGCCCATCTGTCCATGAGTTATGTGCACATGCTAAAAGTTTAGTTATAAGGCTGTGGCACATGACCTTAACACAGAAAAAAAACAACCAAATCTTAAGAATCTACCATTTTAGATTACATAAAAAAAAGTTGCAGTCCACTGTGACTACAGCTACCCGTAAATGCTTTTTTTTTTTTTTTTAGGAGTTTGACATTTACTGAATTCACAGCCTTCACACATTGGCGTGCTGGTTGTCTTAGGTCTGTGAAGCGTGGTATGTGATACAGGTAGGTACAGACATACAATACCTCCTAGGGGTGCCATCCTCATATGGCTGAACAATCACCACGGTGACTGTTGTCGAAGTGCGCAGCAGGTCAATCATCTGCTCATGGCTGAGCGTTGCCACAGCTACCTTGCAGATCTCCACTAGCCGGCAGCCTTGACGCAGACCTGCCTGCCAGGCAAAACCAAAGGGCTCTACATCTGCCACGACGCCCTCAAAGTTGACGTGGAAACCCAGCTGACCCAGTGCATTTCTTCGCAAAATCATCTCAATCGCCTCACAACCCCTGGTGACCATCTGGAGGACACAGAGAAAAAATGAGACGAGTGGAAGAGCTTGTACCATTTGTCCACAACAGAAACCAACATTTTTTAACCACCAAAAAGGGAATTTAAAATTGGTCACTGGAACAGCAAGGCCTTCAGGGACAATTGTGGGTAAAGGCATTGTAAACAGCAGTGTTGCAGAACAATTTTTGATTAAAACAATCTTTGAACACAGAAGTAAACAATAAAGCTCAAAAGCAAAAAGGACATATGTTCTCCAGCAGAGACATGGATATATGAAATCTTAATTAATCCCCATTGATTGAAACTAAAGCTACATGGTTAATTTTTCTCTATGCTTTTCAAGTGAGGCCAAATCTAAAATACCTAACTTGACCTTACCTAGTGTTTGTAAGTATAATGTGTTTAGCACCTATTCCAATTGGCTACAAACAAGCCCTTCAAGAGATTGAAGTGGTTAAACAGGCAAACAGATAATCTTTCGCTCTATAAGTCAGTAGAGTACCAAAGCTCATAACTTAGATGGTCAGCAGATGTTGGCCAGTGTTGAGACTGTTACACCGAGCCTTAACCAAATTCTCCTTGAACCCCAGTGTATTTTACATTTGCTCTTTCATGTGCACATGGGATTCTGATTCATCTAAGGAAAGGCTTGGTAATTCATTGAGAATAGGAATAAAGTGGACTACAGTCTGGAGAGAAAATAATTATGTAATATTTAAAGATCTGAGAATAATAAATGGAAAGACAATGCAGTAGCATAAGGTGAAAACAAACAAACAAACAAATAAAAACCAATTAAACAAGCAAAAAACAAACATGATGTAACAGCTGAAAGGAGCAACAGTCAAATCCAATTTAAACAAATTTCTGACAACGCCAAACCTATTAAGTGGCCAGTAAACACAGGATATTATAATGGGAGACTCCTGCTGACTGATTGCACTGTGTTGGTCTGGCTCCAGGCAACAGCATAATTAACTCACTCAAATGTTTACCCATCATAAACTCCCCAGCACGTCATTAAAGTCAAAGATCAGGTTATCTACATGGTGAGATTTTTACTTGTGTGTAACTAAGCAGAGAGAGTTGCTGATGCTTACCCCCCCCCCCCCCCCCCCCCTCCACATGCTAATCCCAAAGCCTTTGACCCTAAATCCTCCCAAATCCTAATCCAATCACACAACTCCAAAGTCCAAACCCACACCTGAGTGCTAACACCAAAGTCTTTAGATAACCTCACATGAACCTGTCCTTGATCCAAAAATACACTCACCTCCAACCGCTGAGTGATCTCTCGCACATCTTCCCCACATCCATCCTGCACTGAGAACACAACAGAATCACCACGCTCATAGTACAGCTTCACCCGACCGGCCAGGGTGGACACGTTCCAACCAATCACATCTCTACAGTAGCAGTTAAAAACCACCTCCTTGGTTGCTTCCTCAATAAGTGCTACAAACTCATTGGAGATGGCCAGCAGGCAGCCTATGTCAATGGACAGGTTTAAATCCCTGGCTGCCACTGCCCATGTGATCGCCCCAGTGCTTTGGAGGTGGGCATTGATTCGTGGACGGCATCGCTCCTTCCTTCTGGCGCCCAGTGTGATGAAGCTGAACTTGGCCCCTGATGAATCAATGGGAGTAGCACTAGCAAAGTTCTCGGTCAGGTCTTTGAGGTACTCCTGGCGGGTACGTGTGGCCATGGCACGGAACTTCTCTGACTTGTGTACTGCATTCTCTCCATTGATCATCTTGGTGAGCAGGAAATCCCGGAAAACTGCTGACTTGGGGAATGTGACACCCTTGGGAATGGCAGGACCAAATGCAGGCACATCTTTGGATCTGGTGACTGCCACACTGGTTAACAAGAAATTCAATATATTTAAAATGCTATTGATATCAAGTAGTTTTAATTTAAAGCTGTTCAAATTAATGAGCATTCTAATGTCAGTTCATTTGTGGTACCTAAACTATGGTGTGAGAGGTTCTAAAAACATTCAGAATGATTCCGAGATCAATTTCACTATATTCCTTGTTTTATACAGACACTTCAGAAATATATTACAGACACATGAAAATCATCTCTCCACTAATACAGACTCAAACCTCTTTCAGTTATGACATTTTAATCAGCAGACATTTGAAAAGTCACACTACTGAGTAAACAGGATCTGAAATTGAATGCTCTTTAATCCAACTCCCACATCTAGAGGAGAGATTATATTAAACAGTCACAGTCATATGAGAAAGGCATACATATCCATTTTTTTCATCAAGATGATCTTTTTTTTTATTAAACCTGAACAGTTCAATCTTGTCTCTGTGTGATACACAAGCCTCACAAGAGTCACCTATACAAAGTTACAAAGTCTTTCACTGATGGGAAAAAACATATAAGTCTGAAAGTGGTGGCAGACTGATTGGGAGCTTGAAACAGTTCACTCTTTCAAGATGGACAGCTAGACTTGACCAAAAATCTCTGCAAGATCAAAAACTGACCGCCCCTCTCACCTGTAACACACGTGTTCTGTGCAGGGGTTGTGAACTTTGACTATGATGAAGACGTGCTGGAAGTGTGAGCGGATGTTCTTGGGAGTGAAGGGGAGGGCACCTGGCTCCTGGAAAATGACTGTGACAATATCATTCCCAATGTGCCTCTTCCTCAGCAACTGAACAGTGAAAAAAAAAACGCACACAAAACACACATTACGAACATTATACAACATGACAGCACTTCATGATATTTTACATCTAATAGGATCAAGTTTGGTCACAAGATTAGATAGGGTATACAATTCAGTAGACTCCCACACAATAAATTCGAGATGATTTTTTTTTTTTAAAAAAAAACCCTGTTCTGTACTGTTTCACATGCTGACAAAGGAGATAAACAAACAGGATAAGACACGGTTATAGGCTGGATAAAGGATAAAGGAAGGGAAGCTTTTCTGAAGATTCTCAGGGGCTTAAAGTCAGAGATTACCGATCTGGTCATGATCCCACACAGCGCATTGAAAAAAAATCCCACAAATCAGCCTAATATTGTTCGAAGATGCACGCAATATCTTTTCTCCTTCCCACTTCTACCAATGTTCCCCCAAACGTGCCCTGTGTTTCTAAATCTCTTCCCTTAACAAAATGGAGATACTAATTCCTTTGTTCAAATGATTAATCTCAAGGAGATACAATCAGCTGTGGTTTGAGGGCTATCACTAAATAAATCAGCATTGACCCTTTTTAACTCAATTTACTGCTGAGTCTGTCCTCACTGTTAGCAATTTTTACTGAATGACCAATATTTTCATGAAGAGTGAAGGTACAGGAAATTAATTTCATCAAGGCAATGTACCAGTCTTTGAGAATTACTCCTGCCCATTCATGCTGTTCATTACCATGGACATAAAAAAGCTCATTTCTAAGATATGGAAAAGCACTGTGATGGGAATCAGCATCTTATCTGTTGCCATGACAACAAAGTCTACTCACTATGTTTGTATTCGGTTTTTATAATCAACAGCAACTGGGACATTTGGCACGAGTTGATACTGGAAGTCTCTTATTACGACATAGAGTGTGATATACACTACGAAAAATACAGAGATTAAAGTTGTCATGCGTTCGGCGGAAAGAGAAATGGACAAGGTCAAAACAGGTAAACCCTTCACCTTGAGCAAAGACTGGTTCACCATGTTGCAAGGAGTGCTAGATCTGAGCTTGGAAAAATAAAATTAGGAAAAAAAAAAAATAAACCCCTCTGCAGGAGAAGTAATCTGTGGACTACACATTTGACTCACCTGTTGACGGTTGTTTGGGGTGAAGGGGAGCATAGTGCTCACGTGGAACATGAGTTCGTAGTCCTTATATGTAGTATAGAGAGAGTGAGTCCCAGTGGAGTCCGCTGCCATAGCAATCAGAGAGAGAGAGAGAAGAGTAGGGTACATTTAGAATAAAAATGAACAAAAACCTCTCTGTAATCTCCAGTGATGAAGCATGTGTGTTATCTTGCAATAATACTCTGGACTATAATCAAACATGTACATGATGCGTCAGTGTTCAGAGCTCAGAGTTAGATGTTGAGAGATGTATTACAGGTCAATATATAATATGTAAGATGTCCTTACTCAAAGGTGCTGAATTATTTTACAGAGGTTTCATAGAGGATTCTGATCTGTGTTGGTCAATGAGACTGTATGACTATATGTTTTAGTGGGAGTGTGATGATATCATGTTTGGCCTACTTTTATTGTCCAGTTGTGCTCTGTATTTGGTAAAGCCTTTCAGCCGCACCCTCTGACCTAGCAGGTCTAGGAACTCATCTAGGGCAGGGCTAGCATTCTCATTGTTGTACATTTCCTCCTCTGTGCTCTGGCCTGCTTGGCAGTACAAGATGCCCACCTTGTGCTGGAAATTCAGCTGGAGACAAAGACAGGAGAAGGTTAACTGCAATACCGGTAATCTCATCTGCTACTTAATGAGAGATCAGATTAGACTGAATAGATGTTATGGATCCAGAAATCTGGAATGTTTTGTCAAATGAAATCCAGCTGCTTTTGAACTTTTCCATAAGATTAAATTCAAACCTACTGAAAAAGCACTGATGTAAGTGTCTCTCAGTAAAGAGCGTTTTCCTGGTTTTAAATAATGCATAATTATTGTGGCTTTTAATCATGTTAAGCCCTTCTTCTGATGCAATCAATATGCATTTAGCACCAGGAGCACTGAAATAGCCGGTCTAAGTGTGCTATAAATCTAAGCATTGGGTTGAGACATGAAAGGACAATAATCACATGCATGCTGTTCTCTGACGCTGCTCCACTGGTGCTCCTGCATTATTTATGAGTCTAAGAGGTACTAGTGAGAAATAAAACCAGTTACTACAGACAGACACACTATTTTCATAATGTAATAACTGAGGTAATCATAACAGTGCTTTTAATATTGGAGCGATTTTTGTTATTCTTTTTCTTTTGTCACATTGTGCATATAGATTTCTGAATACAATTAATAATGTGATGGAACTGCAATTCAATATTCAGAAAGAGTCCAAGGCAACTTTGGTGCTATTTTGATAATTGCAACATATTTTTGCACCACAAATCACAATCCACAATGACTTCCGCGCAAAAACAGGCTATTTTCAGATAGAGGGAGAGCTAAAGGCTCTTGGTGACTAGACAACAAAGGAAAATGGCCAAAGCTAAGAGATGAGAAATGAGAAACGATTTTCTCCAATTCATACTGTAAGTGTTGGTGGTCACACTTGGAAGGTTCTCTATCAGGCAGGTCAAGTAGGCACAGTGTGTCGCTAAGGCAGTTGTCATGGCGATACTGTCTACGGTCCTGCCAGTAAGTAGTCGGTATGCCTTGAATGAAAACCTAGTGTCAGATAAGAGCTAGACTGTTGCTGAAAAACCATTAAAATCCGTAATAGTAGATAATAGTAGACTTTGAATGTTAATTTTGCATATGGCTAGTGTTGGCAGTGATGCACTGTGCCATGATGTATTCTTAAAACGTATTTACATACAGATGGGGCTGCATATTACGGAGACACTGAAGGGCATTACTTAAGGATTTTCTCCTCCAGCCGCTGCATGACTGCAGTATCGATCAAGCCCTTTCCACGTATCAGATTCCTTTCGGTCAATTTTTAGTAAAACTGCATGCCTATCTGTTCTTCCCTCGCCCTGAGGTGAGCAAATATTTTCAGTGGGATCGATAAGGGGAGCAGGTAAGTCAATAAATCATGAGATACCACTCTCCTGCAGTGTTCTATTCAATTCCCCGACTGACATGGCAGAGAAGCAGCCCTGACAAAAAAGGGCTTGGCTTCTTTGGAAATCTTTGGAAATACGTTTAGATGATCAGCACTGAACAATAAAAAAAGAATCCTATTTGATGCAATCAAATACCTTTTTTTCCCCAAGAGTTTCATAATGAGCCCTATGGTGTGCAAAGGCAACAGAGCGTTTAGGTGATCTTTGCTGCACAAATCATGAAGAACTCTCTCGCTCTCTTTCCCTCTTTCTCTTTGTTCCTCCATAAACCTATTTCTGAGGCTTACGACAGTAATACTCACCCCCTGCTGATCCAGTTTAAGCAACTGTTCAGGGACTTTCGGTGAATTAATGGCCAGTCTTAGGCAGTTGATGTTAAGTTCGGGCACAACGTACTCTAGCACCTCCTTTAGGGGCAGACCTCTAGAAGTGCCATGCTTAGCCGTGGAGGGCACGGCATCTTCCAGAATGGAACCTCGCAAAGTGGTGAGCTTGGGAAGACATGACAGAGAGACAAGAGAACAACAGGGAGAGAATAGCTTACTTCATTTGGATGGCAATTTAAAACTGGGCAGTATTACAGTTCATTATTCATTCCTGCATACACTTTACATGAGACAAGCTTGTTGAGGTTATACGCGACATTTACACTGATGCCTATGGAATCTTAAGTGTACTGGTTCTGGCGACACACCCAGCTAGTCTTCACCATAAATAATTGAGTCTAGTTAACTGAGCAAGATGTTGCACAGGCGTTTTAGCTTTTACATTAGAATGTTGCTGTGCATTCACCCGCTCTCAGAGTGAACTATCTACTCACCCCTATGAAAGATTCCCCAATGCCAGTGCTTATATAAAAGATCTTCTGTGTTTTAAAACAGTTCATTTGGATAGTAACAGAGAACATAACTGAAGTGTAGAAAGCCATGGATTGTTGTAGATGGAACTGTATTACCATGCATAACAATCAATATTAAAGGACTGACATCAGTCATGTTACGTTGGTGTTTTTAAAAAAATCGATGCTGTTACAACAACAGACCAGAAGTGCTTTGATTCTGGTTCCATGGAGAATATAAAGAGGTCAGTAGAATATGTTTCAGAGATAACAGTAATCGATATGAACAGAGAGGTTATTTTTGCCCTCTTAAACTTTGTAAAATAGATAACAGTTTCCATTGTTCCATTGTTCTGTGCTGTGACTCATTCACATGACACAACTTTAGTCAGATGACACAAAGTTTTAACAGTCATGGTCAAGACCACTTCTGTCTAACTCTCTCTAATTCTGTGTGTGTGTGTGTGTGTGTGTGTGTGTGGTAAATTATAGGGGTCTGTCTCCAATATTATGACACCAATCTATGTGAATCTAAAAATGTACTTAGTTTATTGACCTAAACTGTCTTTTGGTCTACAGTCACAGCAGCTCTATTGTTCTGACTGATTGTATAACAAGTTGGACTACGGAGATGCCTTACCTCACAGGTTCTGAAAACGACACGGTAATTATACACAACCCCCTCCTTCCCCTCATCCAGCCTCTCTCTGCGGACACTGACAGCCACAGGCCCTAGATTCTCATCCATGCCAAAGTAGTTTTGATGCTCTGAGACAGAGGAGAATGGCACATTATCTCCTAATCAAGCCATCAGTAAAATCATTACTGCATAATACATCTTTAACTCAAATAAAATCTGATGGAAAATGTAACTTCAACAACATTGTCAAAACGATACCAATAAAAGTATATTTTCAAGAAATAAAGGTTATCATGTGGTTATTGGCTACAGAGGCTTTTCTCTGTGTGCTGGTAAACGTATAGCAGGGTTACCACCACACATATCTTCCCCACACACGTGCATTCACACACTCTACACAATACTCTAATAATCAGTCTCCTACTAAAAACTAAGTCTATATATTATACAATCTCTCACTGTACTTTCAATATCACTGTACTTTCAATGTGCTCATGAACATGGCAGAGAGTGAAACCATAAAGATTTTAGTCTTAGCATGCTCCATTACAACACATATTCATTTTATGCTTAAGAGTATTCTCAATAATTTAAAGGGATAATACATGCAATGCAGCACGGTCATGACCTCCCCGTAAAGCTCAGTGTCAAGAATCATTCCTCTGAGTTTTGGTCACATTTACCAAAGTGCATTTCCTTTATACTTGAGTGACTTCAAAAATGCATCATATATGTACCATTGAGGTATTGCATGGGAAGCAAACACAAATGAAGAATAATTTAACAGTAAGTGGCATACAGTGGTATAGCAATGAAGTCTCCTCTCTCTCTTACCTTTATTGTAGAAGAATTTGTGATAGTAGTATGCACCCATATCAACATGCTCAATGGAATAGCGTTTGACTATGGCGTAGTCACGATGAACTGCATAATTCTCACGAGGTACTTCAAGCACAGACACCCCAGAATTGGTACAGCGGGCACTGAGGGTGGCATCCAACAAATAACTCTCCCCTCCAGCACCATAAGAAGGGCTGGTTGGTTTTGTGAGTCCCAGCTTCCTCTCAGATTCACCACCAATCTCATTCCGGAAATAAGAGCAACTAAGAACCAGATCATTGCTCTTCCCATCTCCTTCATCAGGATCAGTGCTAGCTTTTTGACCAAGGTCCTCAAAACTACCAAGCGGTGACTCGCATACTGGTAAGACATCAGTATTCTCCCCTGGTACACCAGAGAGGTGTTGGGATGCAGCAGATGCCCCAGTGGTTGTGTTCTTCCTTCGGGCCAGGTTAGCACGATTAGACACTGCTTCGTTTATGTTGAAAAGAATACTCTGTACATCATAGTGGGCGAAGCATCTCTGGAAGCTTAAGGGCCGTCCAAGTCTGCCGCCATCCTCATGATCACCGAGTTGCCTTTGCTTGCCGTCACCCTTTGTGCTCTTCAGTCGTCTGAAAATTGATGTCTCGTTCTTGTCCGTTTTTTGCCTCTGAATGAGAGCCCTCTCGCCTCTGTAGAAGAGAGAGCTGTCTACATAGTCCAAGTTTGAGATGCAGACAAAGTCCCCTCGTGCTATCTGGGCTGCTGTCTGTAAACTTGGTGAGAGAGAGGTGTCATAGCGCAGCATCTCAGGAAACCCTAGCGGTGGTGGCGCACTTGGCTGTTCTGGGGAGTCTGGATGGTATCCCTTTGAGGTGGCCAAAAAGCTATCACTTGATAGTCCCTGTCGGTCGATTGAAGAAGTGCTGCCGTACTCTCGGTGGAGCGATGCACCTGTATTGGGGTTGATGGCAGTTTGATCCATGTCCTCTGCGCCAATGTCACTAATGGTCACATCACTGTTGCTCCTCTTCTGGAGTGGGTGAAACCCCTTGTAGGGTGGTTGGCTCATGAGTTCACCCAGCCCGTACTTGGTCTCAAGACAGCCACAGTTGGACAGTGATCCCTGGCTCTGCTTCGTCTCAGGTGTGGTTTGCTTGGGCTGTCCATTCTGGAAGCTTGTCACTAGGCTGTCATACCTTGGTGGAGGGCACTGGCTACTCTCCTTCCTCTGCGGCCAGTCTGACACTCTGGCCCGGACACCCATCTTGGGTACCGCTGGTGTCCCTTGTACATTTGAGATGGGAGGTCCCATATTCCCATTTAAGGCTTGAAGTTTCTTGGCAAACAGATCTTCAGTCATTACCAAAGTGAGGTTCTAGAATTTTCAAGCTGATTGGGCTTGACAAGCTGTAACTGCACCTTTCACATTAAATACACACATATGTAATGCACAATCTTCTGTTCCTGAGGTTCACAGGGTTCCTCGGTCATTTTTTAGAGCCCAAAGAGGATTAGATTGTCTAATAAGAAACAGTGGTGAAATACAACAAACACACGTCAAGGTGTTGAAATTTGCTGGCCCAAAATCCATGGGAAAAGACCAAATTAATGCATCTTGATTTCTCCTTCAATTACAACTGCTATCTCCACATGAGGATACACAGGAGATCTGGTCATTTCACAGGAATGTAAGCTTAGTAAACCCAGCTGGGATTCCTCTGACACTCTGAAGAAAAAAGAGAGAGAGAGAGAGAGAGAATATTAGGAAGCGACAAGGGGGGTGAGAATACAAAAGTGACCTTGAGAGAATGCAAAGCTCCCAAAATCCTCAGCTGACAGCGGCAAGAATAATGGCAATCAGCTTAATGAGGATGATCCTGTTCTGATAAGCTTTTTCGTCTTATCCATATGTATGTAATTCACAGAACGCCTTACTGTATCAGCAACTTTCGAACATGATCTTAATAGTGGGTGCAGAGATCAGTGCAGTGGCGTGTATTGTGTTCCTTATTACATCTGTCTTTGTCAAATTTTCAAATGTCCTACGGAGAAGGGGTGAATTTTAAAGATCGTTAAATGCAACTATACCAATGTTAGAAGAAAGAAGAGAGAGCATTCTACTTAGCGCATTGAGCTACTTTGCAAATTACATACAAGATTTGGAGTTATTTGTGTATGATTCATTTGCAGTGGATTCAAAATTGCTGCACTTAGTGTAATTGGTCAAAGGAACCAAAGACCAAAAATCACAGACAAGAAACCAAACAGTCAATAAATCATTGTCATTCTTCTATCTGTTCCTGGTCAATGTACCATATTCAAACTGAAATACTGGGAAGAATACAGGACTTCAAACAACCAAAAATGTCAACAGAGGTAGGCTGCAGCTTCAGTAATTCACTTGGCATCATTTATTTGTGATGGAAAATAAGACTAAGGGAACAGTGGTGGTTTTCTCCTCTGCATGCATTCAGCAGTGAGGCTCACCAACCTAAAAATAATCCTTTGACATCACAGGCTGATTAAACACCAAGAGGGTATATTAAAACCCAGGAAGGAGTACAGCCCTGTCTGTCTGCAACATACCTGCTGACCCCAATAACTAAGCCAAACCAGTCTTCTAAACAAATATATGTGTACATATCTCTTTCAAAGATAACAGCTGGTCAAACGGTCACCCCACCCCCATCCCAAATTCCCACATCTCTAACAATAAAGAGCACATTTCCAGATGAAAGGCGGCCACATCTGGAACCAAGAGCTAGTGACAGTTTTAATATGAAAGTACACCCTCCTTCTACCCTCCAAATATATGGATAATGATGAAAAGAGCTGACATGATTCAGTGCTGCACTAAATCTTTACCAACTAAATACTTCAATGAGTAGTGTGATTGCCTGATAAATATGAACACTTTAAGTAGTTTGAAGGACAGGCCATGTTCGGAATTTTCAGACCCAAACTAAATTGATACAGTTTATATTTCTTCATCCAGTCCTCATCTTGTGTTAATCTTCTGTTATTTGCTTGACCAAGAAATCTATTTTTTATTATAAATTAAATGTGGACACAATAGGGAAAAGAACAACCCCAATTACCCCAGGCTTTCAAAATCAAAACGTTATTGCGAAAGCTCATATTAAATACATGGTGACCATCATAAAAAACAAAACAAAACAACCAAACAAAGCAAAAAAAAAAAACAGGTTAAAAATCAATAGAAATACCCACAGCCAATCCATCATCCTCAAATTAGAAAGCACACATAGCACTCAGACAGTGCAAATGTTGTTATCTGCACAAATGACTACCTCATCTATTATTGATATACACTACTAAATTCTGAATGAGGAGAGAAAAAAAAAGAACATGAGAAACTCTCATTAAATGTCGAGCCTATGGCATTAATTCAATGTCAAAAATCGCACATGCATACAGTACAAACACACATTTTCCTCTTTGAACAAGCGTTTCCTGCACTGATCCAGCTCAGATCTGTGCATAAACCTACGTCTTCCCAAGCCTTTTAAAGATACACTGGTGCAAATAATATATCCTTCTTCATAGGTCAAAATGTAAACTGTGCCCCCGTAATCCAAACTGGGCAATACAGATTAATCTATATGACCAGTCTCCAGTCACAAATACCAAATGCTGCACACCCTTTAAAAAATAAATGTCTGTCACTGATAAGAGTCGACGGGGTAATCAATTGAATATCAGACAGTAACCCCCTCTTCAACCCCCACCAGCAGACAGGCAAAGCACACAGACAACTGTTTAGCCCAGACATTGTTCTTCCTAGTGCAGATGCTGTGGCCTTCATTGATTACCATTAGGACTGAGTGTCCTGTTTTCCCTGTAATGCTCACATGCTCATGCCCAGAGTCCAGCGGCGCTGCTCATTAATTTTCTCATAGGTCTGGGGACAGACACAGTGACCCAGGCTGCTCTGACAGCTGGATGCGTGTTATTCCAATATGGGGAGCAACATTTCATCTGTCTTTTTCATCTATCTCTCGGACAACCACCTGTGTGTCATATCGTCTACTGGAAAATCATTTTAGATACTAATGGTGAACGGTTAGATATTGGGATGCAATGGATGTATTTGATTTGGGCTTCAGAAAGCCGTAGTTATCGTCTACAAATATTCTTATTCACAAGCAATAGTGTAATTGATTTTGACTTCTTTTAAAAAGATTCCATTACTAACTTAGACAGATGGTAATAAAATGGTAATGGTTATCACATAGGTATACCTTTGCAAACACACATTTCATTTGAATTTCATGAAATCCCTAAAGAAAAATAATCATGAATAACTTAACATATAAAATAGAATACATTTTTATTGATAAAACACCATTATGACACATAAATCTAAAGTGCATGCTCAAATATATATTTCAAAGTAAACAGAATTTAAATTAAATTGTTTATGAGAACAGGCTACCAAAATTACTTCAAATACACATATGTAACACAGATCTGATTCGTGGAGAGACATGTTGTCATTCTGACTTTAGACTTCTACCAACCCTGTAGGTCACTGTTTTACATAAACAGTGGCTTTTGCTGTAAGTGTAAGTATGGGACAAGGCCTAGTAAGTGTGGTACAATGCAGACCAAACAATGCCAGAAAAGGAGGTCAATGAGCAACACGGGCCCATGTGTGTCGCCTGGCACAAACACATCACGTTCCCTCGTTCCAGATCCACAAAGAGAGGGAACAGAGAGCACATTTTTCCTCCTCCGCTCACAACCTTTAAGCCCTAATTTGTTAATCAATTCGCTGTGGTCTCTCAACACCTGATTGGAAATAAATCCCGTCTACTGTACTTCAAACCCACCGCTTTACTCTGATCCTGTGTTTCACAGTAAATAAAGACTGGCATTTACAGCGCAATCAATGAAGGCATGTTCACCAGCCCTTTTGAATTGCCTGGCTCACACAGTTCTTGCAGGGGCGGGAGCTGATTGGGCATATATCCAAACCAGGGGGGCCTTAAAAATGCAGCTTTAAGCCCCTCTAAAATACCCTATATGGACACATCCTGACACACAGCTCTGTCTGCCATACCCTAATAGATCTAACGACCCTCAGCTACACCAGCACGGACCTCTCACTGCACGTGTGCTCCGAGACCCATTTTAAACCAACTTTCTCATGTTCAACTTTCTCAGTTTCTGGTGTCTTTGCATATCTGTACTACCAATATACATCCATGTAGACTGTGATATATACATTACATGTCTAATATATCACAGTCCCATTGCATTCAGTGTTAAAGGTTTATTATACATGGTGCACATACAGATAACATAAATCACCCCTGCACTATTGTTCCAGTAAACTCCCTACTTATTTTTTCAGATTAAAAAGAAGATAAAGAAGACATTAGAAACACACCTAAAATAAATCAAAACGTTTTGACTTCTTAGGTGCAGACACTGATGTTCTACATCTTGTGTGTCTCGATTCCCGAAGCACTAAAACAAGACACAGCAGTCATGTTCTAATGCTTTTCATGCCAGGGGGAATTTCTTTGGGATTTATTCCAAGCCAAGGCATGCGGGTCCGACAGGATCGGTTCTCATTGGCATTCCTGCATGAGGCCTTTCGAACACTTTTCACAGTAATTCAGTGCATTCTTCTGACTTCACCCCATGGCCAAGCTAAATCATGAGTTAGCCTTAGAAGCGAGTGCACTCTTTTTTTTGGGGGGGGGGGCTAAATCAGAAAGAACAACGTGGTAGCCAAGCTGGAAACCATACAAGAGCTCACAGTAAGTGAGGCTTTAGAGAAAGACAGTAAACAAACAAAAGGAAGGAGATTTAGGACTTTCACACAAACACTGAGCAAGCTTGCGGAGAGCAGTTGAAAGACAGCCCCAGGGGATACACAGGGGGTAGTCTGAGGGGGTATACTGTAACTGGCCTTTGGCATTTGGGCTATTATCATTCCTGTAAGTTTACCAAACAAACAGAACCTCACTCAGCGGTGAGTAAACTGACATAGGCAGGGGTCAGGTTAAAGGGTGTGTGTGTGTGTGTGTGTGTGTGTGTGTGAGTACAGGGATAAATGGGCCAAAGGAGGTATTTCATTAACACAAAAAAACTGTAATTTTAACACTGTGATTAACACTGTAATTTTGAGGCTGTAATTTTAATCTAATTTCCCTTTCTCTTTGTTCGGCACAGCCAGAGGATGACGTTATGGTGGAATTGCTCATGTTGTTTGAGAACATCAAAATCTCAGTCCTCGACCCATCCACAGACCAGGAAACAGGCTTATCATTTGTATGCAGTACATTTTCAGCTGAATAGTTCTCTCCAAATATTTCTCTCACACTTTTTTCATCACTTGCTTGTGTAGACCGTTAAATGTTCATCTTGTATAAATACTGACTGAAGTCTTTCACACTAATGAGTGAAAATAAAACAGCGTTCAGCTCTGTCTGACCTGGGTGACTTGCATCAGCTGTTTAAACAAGGCAGGGAAGCTCACACCAGTCAGCATCTGGTGAGCCATCCTGCAAACACAACTGTTGGGGAGCCAGTTTATGGCAACTAGCCCAGTGGCAGACAGAACAGATAGTGAACATGGTGCTTTATGTTCTGTGTGCTGCAGTTTGACTCTCACACCGTGGGAGGCACCCTGTGGTGACTCCAGCTGAAATTTAACTGCTTAGAAATGTCTCATTCTATTTTCTCATGGCATTTTGCTTGCACCCTGCTGCACGGCAAATGTAAAGAACCCTTTTGCACTCCCTTTCTCACCACCGAGAGCTGTGTTTAAACCTGAAAGCCCTTCCACCCCCATCCTCACTCATTTTCTTTAACGGGAAACAAGCACACGGGCCCTAATGAGCTCTGTTCAGGCTAGGCTAACTTTGAATCTGATAATACCTGCCATATGAACTCCACAAGTAATCACACCATTAGTGGGAAATTCTGAGGGTATTTTAAATAACCATGAAGCATATTCACTTCATGCCTTTAAATGGGCTGAGAGAAAGGTTCTCTTGAGCTGAGAAATTTCACAGTCTCACAGTAATATTTCGGTCTTAGTCTTGCTGGACAGGGGGCAACAATAAATTAGAGTCATTATGCTGGACCTGTGTAAACCTCTCAGCCTAGATATTTAAAGCCCTCTTCTCGTTGTGCTTACATCCTAAAGATATATGTAAAAAAAAATTCATACAACTTTTACATACTTTTATAACTTCAGCCAAACTTTCACCAATTTCTCATAGAAATTTGGGCAAGTACTGAAATGACATCTCACCAACAGATCCTCTTGCAAAAATGCATGCACCCATACTGACATTTGAAATGAAAGGATATCTTGTATTATGTTGAAATTACAGCTCAACATCAATTAACGTTTCATTTTTAATAAACATGCCCTTAAGGTGTATGAGATCATCATTTGTGTTGCCACACACAACAGAGCCGTGTTTTGTATCTAGGACACCACTTGCACCTGATCAACTTCAGTTTTCAGACATGCATAGCTGTCTGCAACAACACCTCAGTCAAGAGCATACATAAACACAGACAAAATACAGACAAGCATGTGAGTGCAAACACATACATAGATACACATACACACTCACAGACACACACACACACACACACACACGCATGTACATACACACACACTCACACACGCATGCACACGCATACAGGCACACAAGCTGCTTGGCATTTGTAACTGAAGGCCTAAACATAGATAGATTGCGCTGAATCTGCTCAGACTTGGCTTACCTTCTACAGTTACATGAGTCAGAGGAAAAGCTGAGATGGGCATTTGCAAGCTAATGACAATCATCAGCCTCACTTCAGCTGCACCACTGACAGCACAACACACTGTTTTCTCATTGTTCAAACTCAGCTGGCTTCCTCAAAGAGCTTTTACAGATGTAGGAACTTTGAGGACAGATGCCTGTGGCATTGTCTGTGGGGTTGAACTAATTCCTTTTTGTGTCTGGCCAAGTTACCATTCATTTTGCTGTTTGAACAACGCGAGGCTTGGTGGAGAGAGAGAGAGAAAAGAATCTTGTGAGGGCTTCAGAAGGGCTCTGTGAAAGCCTTAACAGCAGGTAGCTTTTAGTGTTGCTGTATTCCGTCTGCCTGAATGAAGTCAGTAGTCCTAAGCAGTGCATGGGCCCCACCGTGCCATATACCTCTGTGAGTTTATTCACCTCAGACAACCACCATCTGGTCCTTAGTGGTCTAGACAGTAGCCTATTCCATCGGCTGAAAATACCTCTGTCCGCACAGTGCCACACACATACGCACACACACTCTCTCTTGCTCCGTGTCTCTCTCTCTTGCTCTCTCTCTCTCTCTCTCTCCCCTTCTCTCTTTCTGTCTTCCTCTGCCTCACTTAAAGGATTTCCTTCCCAATTTTTTCTTTCTAACAGACATGTCATCACCATATATGCAAATGTAGCCTATCTCTCAGCAGTGTCGTTGAGCATAGCCTACATGCTTTGAGCCAATCAAGACAACACAAACAAACTAGCAAAACAAAAAGGTTAAAAAACAGCGTTTCAGTGCCAGTAGGAAGACCAGCAGATAGTACAGCAATTAACATGAGTTTGGGAAAATATTTGCAACCATTTAAAACAGTCAAGACATGTTTTTTTCCCTCCCTTTCACAAAACAAAGGCTTGAAGAGTAAGAGACAAAAACAAGGCATGATGCTGTTGAGGTCAAAGGAAAGGAGAACCCAAACAGCAAATGCCTACATGTTTTCATCTGTCACACATTAATCAAACTCCCACTATCAGTCATATCAGGTCCCAAAATATTTGGCAACAACTCCTCAAGGAGGTGAACTCCTACTGGGCAGAAACCCACATCCTCACCACTGACATAAATGTTTGCTGTAAATCTATCAATAGCATGCAAAAGAGCTGAGAACTGAGATTAGACAAACTCTACCTGATGACAACAAGACTATGTTCCTGCCAGAAAGTTTGACATTTTCCTACAAGTCTAGACAGTCAGGATTAACTGTGTATCAGCTTGCATTGGTATATAGTCTTCTGCTGCATGGATCTGTTACATTGCTTCACAGTTTGTTTCGCTATTTGACAGAACAATATTGATAAAATAGGAGAGAGTGTATGTGTGTGTGTGAAAAAGAGAGAGAGAGACGGAAAGAGAGAGACAGAGAGAGACAGAGAGAGAGAGAGAGAGAGAACCTCATGCATCACCAACTGTCATCTTTAATGTAGCCTCTGTACCTCCTTTTGACAATGACCCTGCAGACATTTGCATGTGCATAGGAAACGGCCAACACAATGACATTCTGCGTATCGGCCCAACGGATAAAAACCCCAATTGTTTGGTGACAATCGGCCAGTCTGCGATGCAAAACCCAGAGAACTGAAATGAGTCAAAAGGCCTTTTGGCAGAGCTAACAGCAGGACTTACTGGGACGTCTTTACAAACTCCTCTTGTTTCTCAGGAAGGGCTTTCTTTTAAAGGGCTCTGCCCCCCAAAAAAGAAAAAAAAAATATCTGAAAAGAGGTGAGGAATCTAACATATTGAGCAATGAAATAATCCCCTGTAACGGCCATATGCTGTGCCTGCATTTTTCAGACTTCCTGTTGCGTGGAGGGTGGACATAGGACAAAGGTATGGAGAGAAGCCCCCACCCCCCACCACCCAGTCAGAGAGAGAAGACTGCAGAATTAATCAGAAACTACAATGAGGACGCTCGCTGAGACCAATCGGGGCCGTTTATATATACATGCACACATGCTGAAATCATCTGGCTTTGAGTTGGCATGCTGAATCTGCCTGAGCGAGACGGTCAAATTCGCTTTAACTCCAAAACCAACGCGGGTTAAAAATAATGAAATATGACTGACCCGCTCTGTAACGCAGAACCAAAGAAAGCTCCCTAAGAGTCTGGCAGCTGAGAGATGTTTCTCAGTGAATATTTAAACATCAAGCTGTCGGGCGGCTCCTGCTTTGTTTATTCCTTTCAAGGCAAAGGAGAGGAGAGCTTTCATTTGAAATTCCGCTCTCTGCTCATGCATCAACGGGAACACAGGCATATATCTGAATTTGTTCATGTTGTTCTCTGGTTCTCTGTCAGTGTGTCAGTCTGCAAGGCAGCAGTGCTTGTGTAGCCTCCTGCTCGCCCTCACCATGCTCTTTCTCTCTCTCTCTCTCTTTCTCTCTTCTCGCTCTTTTGCTCCCTCTCTCCCACCAAACGGCTAAAGCGCACACGGATCACTGCCGCTGTCTCTGCATGCTCCACTGCATGCTCCACAGACACGTCTGTGTTTTTAAAATAGCTCTACGAAGGTTAGAGAGTCAGTAGGTGGATGAAGTGGAGTAAAGTGGAGTGAACTGGGGTTTGGCAGTGGTGTGGTGGGGACTGATGTAGGAGGAGGAACCTGTGTGTGCATGTATGTGAATATCTGAGTGTTGATGTGTCCAGTATTGGAAGCCAGTTTAGATGGAGAAGGCACCGTAATGAACAGATGAACCGAAACAAAGGAACCTCTCATATAAAAGTGTCTTAATGTCTGAATCACCAAAAGCCACAAGAACAGCTGCACTGCTCCTTGGTACAGCTTTTACAAGTGTGTGGAACTCTATTTGATGAATGTGCTGCCATTTTCCATGAGAAATTACATCCTTTGGTGTTTTGCTGCTTGTGATGGAAAATGCCGGGCACTTGGGCTTTGTGTGTGGGGGCACTGTCATTATGAAAGCTGCCACTTTCATCAGGACAGAAATCCTTTACCAGAGAATGAAGGTGATCGCTCAGAACGGTTTTGTATTCACTGGCATTTACCTTTGCCTTATGCTGTTCCAGACTGAAAACGCTCGGTTTAGCATTCATACTATTATTGCGACGTCTTTTAAAAACATCTCTTCCTGGAACAATGCTTTCTAAATGGCAACAAATCTTTGAATGGCTTAAAAAGTACTTCACGCTTAATCTGTGGAATACAGTGAACTACAAAAGATGAACACTGGGGCACGTTTGTTCTGTTAGACAAGGTGTGCCTTTACTCATCTTGCTCTTGTCTGTGGAAAGTTTATGGTTTGTTTTTTTCCTGGCTCCTGGCAACCTCTGATTTGATTACTTTTGAGTGACAGCAATTTTTCTCTCACTGAAGGTGGAATGAGCTTGACAAATGTCATGCTTAAAAAACGCATTCTTCTGATGGACTACCCCTCCATTTTTAACACTTTTGAGCCAAGTTTACTGAAATGTAGGTACATGGGTAGGAATATGGGACCTCCTTGACCCTTTAACCAACTCTGTACTATACGCACATGTACAGTCCTGGGCCTAAGTGATAGTCAACAGATGTACAACCCACCCAACACTACTGTTAAGAGGTGATGTGCCTCTGCAACTGTTACAGAGCACTATGCCAAAAACAACAAGCCTAAGGCTCTCTCTCCTATATCCCCACCCCCACACTAACCTTCTGTCTGTATCTCTTTAGGTACATGTATGGGGTGGGTTCTCATACCCCTGTGTGAAAGACTCTAAGATGGTGCTATCACTTGGTGATTTATCATGACATATCTGCCCTGTAAACTCTGACAGGCTGTTAAAAGCCCGTAGCATTCTGGGTCTCCACCAGTCAGGCTAGTACACGTGGGCCCTGAGGAAAACAGACTGAAAGTGTTAGTGTGTAGTGTGTGTGAATGCATGTGCATTCATGCCAATGTGTTAGAGAGGGTGTGTGTATGTGTGTTTGGTTGGGTGGAGTGCAGTTAAGTGGTTAGATATACCCACACAATCAGAAAATCAGTGAATTGGAGGCTTTATTAAATGTAACCAGTTTATAGCTGGCAAAAGCCTTGTAAAGTCTCGCTTACCAGAGAGAGAAGAGAAAGAGGGCAAATTATTTCCATCCTCCACTTCATTTGTGAGGCAACGTGTTGTCTACTTAACAGAAACAAGCTCTTTTTTTTTCATTTGGTTGTGGCTATGGAGCAATATTACTGCCCTCCCCCAAAAATGACACCTTCTCCCTTCTATCTAGGGGAGAACACAAAACTTACAATGTGAGCAATTTAGCTGTCTCTGGCTGTAATGAGTGTCTCTGCCCTCCATGATGTTGAAAGGGAACAGCTGCCACTGAGGTGGAGGTGCTAGCTCTTAATGACAGACTTGTTGTGAACCCCAGCGGTTATGCTCCTGACACTCCAGCTGATACAGGGGCCCTGGCATTTAGACTGATGCTTGCGTGGCCATCAGTCACAGTTCCTCTGCCTTGGCTGCCCTGACCCTGTTTACAGCAATCAGTGCAGTTCCCCTTCAGAGCATAGGAGCGTAGGGCAGGGCCCTAAAATCATCTGCACAGCCTATACTGCTGTTTCAGTTCAAATGTAATCCCTGTTTGCATTTGTTTTGATTTGTCTTTTTTAAACACATCATCTCCCCTTTAGCTGTTAGAAATTGGCTGCTGTTTTTTTTTTCTTTTTTTCTTTTTTTTTTTTGACTTGGCTCACTTCTGCTACCGACGAGCACTTAGAGACGACTGGGCCTGAAACAGCTGCTCCTCATTTTGAGAGCTCTCTTGATTTCCCTCAAACACTTTCTCTTTTGTCCCTTGGTAATGCAGCCAAGAAACCGAGCTCAGATTTGAGAAGAGAGGGAGTTAGAGGTGGAGATAGAGAAGCAAGAAGGAGACAGAAAGGAAAAGAATGCAATGGAAAAAGAGCGAAGAAAGTAAGAGACTCAAAAGTAAGACATGCCGTGGAGAGAGAGTGCTGAGGCGGTCGTAAATCACGGACAAAAGGAGAGCACAAGAAAGAGGGCAGCGGAATGAGTGGAGAAGAGGCAGTCAGAGCCACGACGTGAGAGAGTCAAAGACAGTTAAAGAGAGGAGAAAACATTCAAGGAAAAACAAAAAAAAACAAAAGAGAGTGAATGAGTAATGAAGTATGAGGGCCACGGTACTGAAGAAAGAGCAATGAGTGAAGAAAGAGCCACATTGATGAGGCAAGGAAAGACAGAGAAGGATAGATGAAAAATACTTTTTTTTTTCTGAAAAGGCTATTGGCTGTCCTGGATTCTTCTTCATTGCCTAACTACAGAGGAAGCAGAGACAACGCTGTGAGGTCTGAAATAAGTCAGCATGCTGTCTCAGCTAACCCAGCTGTGCTCCTCTCTCTCTCTCTCTTTCTCTGCCTCCCTCCTCCCCCACATCCCGCACTACTCCTTTCCCCAGGAGAAGGGCTGGCATTCAGGGCATGAGGACTGGCTAAATGAACCTTTCCTTCTGCCAGGGAACAACCCATAGCAACTTAAGTCTCTGTGGACCGCTGACCTCCAACCTCTGAAATCTGCTGAGGATAATGATCTCATGAGCTGGAGTGGAGCTTCCAGCAGATGAAAGGTTGAGCTGAATGGGACAGAGAAAGAGAGAGAGAGAGAGAGAGAGAGAGAGAGAGAGAGAGAGACAGACAGACAGAGAGAGAGAGAGAGAGAGAGAATGGAGAAAAAAAGAGCAAGGTGCCTCATGGCAAGTGTTTCTGAGGAGTAATGGCTGGCTTCTAAAGGAAGGGGCTTTTCCAAATGAACTCAAATACAACTCTGAATGTTTCAAACCTTTTGCAACACCAAAAGTTAAAACTAAATGTAAAAATTCCAGCAGGCAGAACAAGTGAGAGCATGCACTGAGTAAGGAAGTGGGTATGGGGCTCATTGTGTTGAAGTGCAATGAAGAGGTACGACATGTGGTGAGTCAGGAGAGAGAGAACTGGGGAAACTTTAAAATCACATATGGTAAAACCCTGAAGCCAAACTGACAAAAAGAAAACACAGTTACAAAATGCGTGAAATACAGGTGCTCACGTGGAAACAGAAGGGTACCTGCTGGAGGACATATTCTGATATTATCGCTTGATCATTGCCAGTAACATGTTTAAAATGGCTTAATGTGAGCAAAGCCCAATATGTGTGATTGCTGGATGCACAGTCCCTCATTAGTATGAAAGACCACACTGAGAATTCCCTTCAGATTCACTTCCAGGACTTGTCCTCTATGACACTGCATCTAATTAAGCTTATCCTGTCCTTCTCTGGCCAACTCTCCATTATGATCTGCAACAATAACTCCAATTAACCTTGAGTGACGCAGGTCATCTGCAAGCTAATCTGTTCAATTGTACACAGACGGCTCCCACACACACGTCAAGTGAAAGGACAGGCTCATAAACAGACCGTCGGCACCGTGACGAGAGATTTTATGGTGATAATGACATTACCGTGGCACAGTAAAACTGCACGGCAACCGATACGAGCATGTACAACTTGAATTATGAGAAGAAAAAAAAACAAAACAAAGGAATTTCTAGGGATTAGGAACCAAATTGAGAAAACATTCTATCTTTTGGTCTGCTGTACTTTATACAGTCAGATAGATCAGTAATGTTTTCCACCAGAAATGACTGATCTGGTTTGCATTTTGCTCAATTTTTAAACTGCAAGCAGGCATGTATGAGCCAAAGTAGACCTCAGTCTTTGGACAAAAGATGCAATTCATAGAGGAAAGCCTCATTGCTATTATTGTTATTATTATTATTTTTCAATGCAAGACTAAAAGCTGACAGAGAAGGTTGAAGGCTGCACCTGTGTCTCAAGGCAATATGTGCTTGCTACTTGTCCTCTTAATTGCTGACAACCATTTCCTGCCTCTATAATCACACCCATAATTTTCTTGTTCAACTGCCTTTAATTTCCCAGGTCAACACAGGCTGCAAGAGCACAATAAAACCCCTCATTTTATTTTTTTTCCTTTGCTGTATTAGAGAGAGAGAGAGGGAGTGTGTGTGTGAGAGAGAGAGGTCAGAGATAGAGAGTGAAAGAGGGACTAGAGGGGCTGAAAGGCTCTGAAATGTCAGAGTCCAGGCTAAATTCCTAAAGGCTTCCTATTGAGATGTCACTTTCGCTACAGTGAGGAGAAGGAATGCTGGGAGGGTCTCTAATCCCTTCTCTTATCTGCAGTTCTCCAGAGGGGCCAACAAGGTCAAGCATCTAATGTCCGGAGCTGGAATAAGAACACAACACATTCCCCGAGGTGTCATTTGAGGGAGGTGAGACTTAACCCCAGAGCAACTAGAGGCTATCAAATACTAAATCATCCTGTCCTATGGGAGTGAATCAGTCACCCATACTAAAATAAATATGAACTACAACAGCATATCTTTGTTTATTCTGTTACATATTTACTGTTGATGAGGGTTATTCTTACAAATGAGTAAATAAAAGATTTAAATATTCATATAGTCCCATACAAAGCAATACAATAAGCTCAGAGTGAGTCTGTTTAAACCTTTCAGGCACCCAAACAAACAAGAACAGCTTAATCTAACCTCGCTGCTTTTTCTGAACAATGATTGACGCAAATGGGTCACTCCCAGCCCAATCCAATACCATCTCTGTCTGATCACCCTGCAGGCTTCAGCAGTCAGAGTAACAGGGCAACAGGGACAACCACACCTTGACCCCAGAAGTGGACAAACCACTCTGCCTCAGCTCAAATCCCCACAGAGAGAACTGACAATGTTTGGGCATAACTTAACAAGATTCAGATTCATCATCAAAACAGAATACAAGCCAGATGAACAGTTAGATTCATTACCAAAACAGAATGCAAGCCATGTTCATAGCAAAGTCATGCTTGTGTATCAGACAAGAGAGGCACATTTAGCACATTTAGGGACAATGGATATTGTTTTCTAAAGGCTACAGAGTTCAAAGTAGTAGTCTAAAGAGGGTTTTGTTTTTTTGTTTTTTTGAGGTCTTTAAACCTAGATTATTCTACATGTTTGCTAAAGAGCATCTTATGTTTATTTAAGATAACACGCATTTTCGTATCTCATATTGCCATACTGTTCCGTGTACATGATATATTTGTTTTATGGGTCTGACACTCATAGAACTACCTCACACTACTATGAAACAAAGAGAACTTTTGTTGAGTATTTGGGAATAACACTGTACCACTGGCAAGACCACCAGTGCACTGAAATTTAGGCATCATCAGCATCAAGATAGTCAAACACAATAAGAGCTTAACTTCTGTTATTTATGTGTAATCAGAGCAACATAAACTCACATAGACTCCGCAGGTCAAGAGTTTAATCAGCCACACACTCATGACCAAGAAACACCCACACAGAAAACTAAAATGTCATGGGAATTACAGATTGTCAGTGGCATGGAGGAAATCTAGGCCACAAATGACAAGATTTCCACTTCACTGCCTGTGTAGAGGAGGAAATGTTGTACAGCCTTATTAAAACACAACTGAAGACGGTTTGAGCAGTGACATTAAGTGAAACTGAGGCAGTTTTAATTTCTCAGACTTAAAAAAAAAAAAAAAAAAATTAGTATGTATCGCCACCAACAGTGAGGGGGAAAAAAACTTGCCAAAATGCTTTTGGACCAGTGAAGGCATGCTCATGACACCCTAGCTCTCACTGTTTTGAATAATGCAGGTTGCAAAACAAAAGATTATTAGACTTAACTGAGGTCATAGCTCCAGTCTTTTTTTTTTTCTCCCTGACAACCAACACCGGCACTGCTCCTACAAACATTTGGCAGGACTTATCAACCTTATGCAACACATTCTATGGGCTATATATACACATACATACATGTATATATGTATGTATATACATTTTTTTTTTTTTTGCATGTCTGTCAAACTTTTTATAAGCATTCTCTGTTTCCCTGGGCAGAGACGAGTTAGAGATGCAGCCAATCACAGCCCTTGTTCAGAGATGACATTCCTCACATTTTCACCCCTGAGGCTTTTCTGCCACTCCTTCTGTTTTCAGGAAATTAAAAATAAAACGTCTAATCCTCACACAGCTTGGCTCAATCGAGCCGAAATAAATGCGTGTATTAATGTAAGCTCTGCCACGACACCTCCATGCAAACAAGATGAGGTGAGATGGAGGGCGCGTTCAAAGCATTTTCTCTCTTGAATTCAAACGCTTTGAAATGGAACCCTTGTGTTAAAAAAAAACAAAAAAAAAAACAGGGTCCACTTAGTTACCATGAGCGACGTAGCATTAGAAGTAAACATCAGGCTGTTTCAAAGTGAGCAAATGCAACTCCTTAGATGTCTGCAAAAATAACATTATAACTCAAAAGAGTCACAGCCAAAAAGCAGAGAAAATATGTTTTGCTTTTTTTCTTTTTAATATTTCATTCCTGGTGTTTGTGCAGAGATTGGGAGCGTCACGGTGTATGGCCAAATCTGTGCCGTGAACACTTCAGTGCTCTAATTTAACATTCGCATTTCAGCTTTCTTTCGCTGTTCTAAATATTGAATGGGTTGTCATCCAACCTTACTTTTACAAAGCAGGTGGAAAGAGGAAGAGGACTAAGGAAGAATCCAGGGGATGAGAGGGAGCGAGAGAGAGGGAGAGAAAGAAAAAGAGAGGACCTAACAAGGGCTGATCCACAGCCCTATTTAAAGTGCTGTTAATCAGACACAAGCATGAGGCTGAGGTGAAGCCCACTTGGATCCCAGTGTGGGTTATGGTGTCAGGTGTCGAGGCAGATGGCTGCATGCTTTTGATAGGTCTTGCCAAGAGGCTTCACTCCTCCCCCGGGCCTCTGTGCTGCTAGGCAGGGAAGGAGAGATCGAGGAGAAACGTTGCAGTGGATGTGGTATCGCTGCAGAGTGTGGAAGTGTTAACGCTGGACTAATTTACACCAGACGTGAACTGATTTCACCTCCTCTGCTGAATTTCCTCTCTTCGTTTTCTCCTAAACAAAACAGATTGTAAGGCTATTACATGCAAATATTTCCAACTTGAGTGTGCAACCCTGATCCCAAGGGGAAGCCAGCAATGCACTACTGAATGCAAAGAACTGTGCCTTTATCATTGTCTGTGTCTAGAGTAAATCACAAAGAACCAGAGACCTTAGCTGTTGTTTTTACCTCACCCAGCTAGGCTAAGATTTTACCGCACCCAATTCAAACAACTGAGCTTATCGTTCCAGTACTAAAAACCAATAGGTCTGACTGTTCACCCCGTGTCTGAGAACCACCCAGACATCACATCACCCAGACTTGCCCTGTGGTGCTTTGACCCAACCTTTTAATCCCATCTCCCCTTGCACAAACAGTTTGTACGGAACACACAGCGAAAATCCAGCAAAAACAATACAGTATGTAACAGGAATAACTGACTGTCTGCGAAACTAAACCTGTTCATCACGTTTTGGTGAAGACAAACTGCTCGACGAGCCTGAGCAAATCGCAAGGTTAGAGACAGGTGATTCATGCAGGATGTCACAAAAGTCAGTGAAGCAGAAGTGTGGTAGACTCCACTAGCTGGCAACAGTTCTTAGAAATGTCTGCTGCGATAAAGGCCAAAGGCTTGCCTTTCTATCGACCTAAAAATCCCGAATCCCTGTATCTCTAAAGTCTTGTGCTGCTGCGAGATGACACATAACCCTCTCCTGCTTCATTTCCACACTTTTGAAGGAAAATGGGGAGAGCAGAAAAAGTAAACAATTTTCTCCACGCCGTTAGAGATGTTCCAGGCAATTACAGAATTCAAACAGCTGAAAAGAATTGCATGAACAAGTTTGGTCTGACCAAAAGTATTGGCAGTTTGACCATATTTCGAGGAAGAATTTCCTTAACGTAAGAATTTAACCACCTTTATAAGTATACGGCAGTCTTCTTTAAATACATTAAATCACTCCTCTCTGCAATTGGATTGGAGGTCATACAGGGGTCTGGACAATTGCCATGAGAGTAGTCCTTCAGGTGCGGGCTTTCCTGGTAGAGACAAAACACATGCGTGCTCACACAAACACACACACAAACACACTTACACAAACACACAAACATGCACACACACACACACACACACACGCACACACACACGCATACACACACATAAAGTAGAATAACTGAGATTGCCTTTGGCCAAGCAATGCAAGGGTGTGGAGGGGCACAGCAATCCCTTCCTGTTTGCTCACAGGGCCACCAAGAAAGGCCTGGCCATCACTTGTCTCAGCAACAGATGGCCATTGCTAATCCCTATCTCAGTCCATGCATTCTCTCTTTAGCTGAGACTAGTGAACAATCCAGTCCCTTTTTACATTTGGCGCCTTCATACCTTTGTATTATTATAGTAACCACATGAATGCACTGTTACTTCTTTTGGGTTTGTCAACATACCAAAACTAGACACACAAACAGCCATAGACACATACATACAAACACACACAGACACAGACACAAACACAGACACACAATCATTCAAATTACCATCGTTGTTTCAAAGTGCTTCATAAAAAGGTAAAAAAAAAAACAAAAAAAAAAACATACATCTTATCAAATATATATATAACAGCCCTCTAAACAGTACAAAACTAAGATTCGATAACCTCTTACTCATCTGCAGACAGCCTGGTTTCCGGATACATCTTTTCCGGAAATTTGTCTAAAAGACGTATCAAATTAGAACTTCAGACAACTGATTTGGGTTAAGATAAAAAGTTAAACGCTTCCGGAGGAAAGAGGTCACACATAAGTCAGAATTTGTTTGGTCTACAGAGGTATACCATGTGAATCCCACTCCCTGAGGGATTCTTTGCTCTTGACCTTGTTTTGAGGAACTTGAACCCTATCAGGCCTTATTTCCCCTCCATTATCTCTTATTATGCAAACTATGCACATAATCTTCCTTAGCAGGCAGGATCCAGGCGGTAACGCATGCTCTGATTGTTCACTCTCCCTAGGGACTGGGAGAAGCACTGAGGGAGTTCTTAATAGGGAGCATTGCCATGAACACAAAACATTATTATTTTAACGTATGTACCACGACAGGCACTAAAATAAATAAAGAGGGCAGATCGGTAGGTTGTGGTCATGAATGACATACTTCAAAGCGTGGACAACAGAGGGGTATAGATCAAACTAATCCCACATTCCTCTGTGTTTCAATTAGGCCTCTTTCTGAAACATCGAATGTCTGGGACCTCGAGGAAGAGAGCAGACGGAAACAGGCAAAAAGACTTTTAATTAGCCAAGCCGCCCCTTGTTAAGACAAGGTGGAAGGCCCCATAGGGTTAACACAAAATGTGCCTCAATGCCGACAGGTGCTTGCCATGACTCAGAGGCAGGGAAATTAATCTACTAACACAAACAAATCGCCTTTCGGCTTGTTGTCTCTCAGGGGTGACAATACAAAGACCATTGATTTTAAACCCCCGCATAAGGAAAGTGCCTTCTACTGGTAGCCCTCTGTCACACATTTGAGCATTTGTCTTTAAAGCCACCCAGAGGGTTGGAAAAGCATTGAGGAAAGACCACACACGGCAGACAGCTATTCTTTCAGTGATTAAAAAAAGATACTCTCTAGATCTAACTAAGCACTGTTCAAATTCATTTTTACTATGCTCTTTGAATAAGTTTTCCAAGAATGTATCTATAACAGTATGCACCTCTAAAAAAAAAAAAAAAAAAAAAAAAAAGCAACAGTTCTATTGATATTCTGATACAAAAAGCAACATAAAATTGTGACCAGGATCCAAAATCTTTGACCCTCTCAATTCATTATAATAATTGTGTTACATTTGTCAGCTTAAAGGTCTGCAAGGATTCAGTAGAATTAAAGCTTTTGCATTTATTAAATCAAATCATTGGAATTAGATTGTTTAATTAGATGTATTATGTCTTGGGGTCCCCTTATGGGATATTTCATACTTTCTCCCTTTCCCTTTCTCTTTAATTCATGGACATAAGGTATACTTGAAGCACTATCTCATCATCTGTGAGGCAAACGTTCTGTTTAGATGACATCCACTTTCAAATGGATCATAACCTTAGCATGGGTGCTGAGGAACACAACACAGTCTGTTTTCTGAATAACTGAGTATTCACCGCAAAGCAGGGGAGAATAGCAAGGGGTACTTGGATGCAAAACAGAGGATCCCCTGCAATTGGGCATCAAAAGAACCATACTGAGGGGAGAAAGTAACCACAGATTTGCTGGGTTGACTGCCAAGATGATGGAGGGAACAGCTGGCTGTCAAGGTTACCACTCAAGAAAAAAAAAGGACCATTTTCTCCAAACCGTTACAAATTGACCAAGACAAATCCATTTCTGACCATAGCGAGGCTCTCAACGCTCTTGAGTAATGAGCACTTGTGGATAATACAGCTCAACGGCAATACTTTATCTCTAAAGTCATTCCTGAATAAATTCTTATAGATCTAGGCTATTTATTGATAAGATATAGATGGTAGTAAGTTGATATATCTGTTAATTTTACAGCTTGTGGCACTTTCAAGTAACCAGTCACACAGGATTTCAGAAACATTTCAGAAAGGTACAATTACAGGCGCACACAAACACCTCAGATTAAAATATGCGGTAAAAGAGAACAGACTGTCTGTTGCATGTCTCGTGATCAAACAAAGGTGTGTTAAATAATCTGTTAGGAGAAAATTAATAACAAACGAGTTGAGTGTGAGTAGGTTCTCCTACCACTCAATTATTTCTCGTTAAGCAAGACTTAAAATCTCTTAAAACTCATAAAAACGTAAACCAGGACGCTATTGTTCTCAGCTTAATTATGTAAAACTGACTAAATCGCATATTCTGTATCGCGAAATGCTAAGATGTTGTTAAAAATACTTTCTGTCCCCTGAGTTGACAACTCCCGCAAACTGTTAAATACGAACCACTGACTAAATCGTCGAACCAGCAGAAAGCTGTGAGGGGTTTCTACAGAAGTTCAACGAAGTTTAACACTATCTCCTAGAACAAAACCAAGGTTCTCTAAATCTAACTCCTAGCTAAGTATAGTATGATTTAATGTTACGTCTCAGAAAGTTGCTGGCAAAGTTCAGCTGGACGCAAAACGGTATAAACGATATGATATACGAACTCTTACCTTGTGGGAAATAAGTTGAAAAGTCCATTATATCCGCACTAATCTTTTGCAAGCCGCAAGTCCGTTCTGGTACTGCAGTCCTCTTAGTCTGAAGTGTTATTTCCACAGTAAGTCGATGTCTACAACGAGCTACCACAACTGAATAATTCACAGTATTCGTTGTGCCGCTGACAGCACCACCGGTAAAAGACCCGCCTCTACTTGACGCTGATTTGCTTACGGATAGCCAGACCTCTCCGACGAAGCTGTTCACTTGCCATCTGTATTGTCCTTTAATGCTTTAAATGTATAGTGTGACAACTGCCCTGTGCTGTAAAGAATTTAGACAAGGTGGTTTATAAATGATAGATCTAATCATTAGATAATTCTAATAATTTTCGGTATCGTTGGTTGGAAAAGTGTTTCGATTCACTATAAAAGAACAGATAGGTGAAGTCGCTTATTTATGTCCTTTGAAAAACACTGAAAATGTAAAGCATGGAATACTTGGGTTTTTCTACTTATGCCTATAACTAGATTTCAGAATTTGTAGTCAGTAAACATTACAGTGTAATTCAGCTATGTAGAATTTTACTAATTAATATTATCACATAGCATCATTTATTACATAAACAATGGCTTTTAATATATTTTTTAAAAATTGTATTTACCAATATGAGCGATTTCATATGCTTGAGTAAAATGTCATGCTATTTTTAGACTCTGACATAAGCGAAGAAGCGATGAGGTAAAAACATTGCCCCACGGCATCCATGTAATGATGAGGCCTGATTGAGGGAGTCAAAGGAAATGTGCTGTCATTGTGCGGGTAAGGCTGTGCATCAAAAGTAAACGGGTGAATGGACTATGAGGGGAGCATTGTAAGCATAAACTGATGCTGTTATCGTTCCGTTTTCTGAAGTTATTTATTTGTTATTTTGTTACACGTACAAAGATTGTGCCCAAAAACGTGTTCAGAGTTATAGCATGTGGCCACAGTTATTCATAATGTATCGTAAAATTAATTACTGATTAAGAATACACACAAACAGTTCCTCACCTCCAAATAACAGCCTGAATTGCAGATATTGCAGTTGCCTGATCTGGCCTTTACAACAGTTATAAAACCTTAATCAAAATTAACATCACTTTCTCTGCCCCTTTCGACAAACTGGAATGTAGTCTGTAAGTGTACTTGTGCACTGATAAAGTTCTGATAAAATGGCAGGTGGGGGTAAAATTTTGGGGGAAATCCATATAATAATGTACACATTAGTATATCTCACTTCAGCCACAGCTATATACAAAATGTGTAGCCCTTCCAAATCTGCACAGTTTTGAAAGTATTCTGGTTTGTCTCACCATTCCACTTCCATAGAGTTTTGGATGCTGCAGACAGTTAATCTTAGTCTAGTCGCAAAGTTTTTCTCATAATGAGCAAAATTATGAAATAAGAGTTTAGAAATAAGATTTTAGATCATTTCTTGTATGACATAAATTAACAAGAGCATTACTTCTTGGTTTCTCACATGTGTTGCTCCTGAGCTCTCTGAGCAATTGGGTTCTGATATGAAGTACCAGTAAGACCAGAAGGCCCTCTGGTGGACTGACAGAAAAATGGCGACAAGTGTAACCTTTTTTTGTCACTTGCCAAATCTCATGATCTCGAAACAGTTAATACAGTACAAGAATGCGGAAACATTCTTGTTTTGCAAATGTGTGATTGTAAAACATTCTTCGGTGAAGACAAGTCCCCGGGTCACCAGTGTTTTTCATGAAGTGCCTTCAGTCCTTGAGTAATCATGACAGATGTTCCTGAAAACAACAGAGGAGTCAGGGAAAGAAGTGCAGTCTGTGACTTTATGACTGTTCTTCTTTTAACGACTCTGATGGTTTTATACGGTGATATAAATGGTGATAGGTTTGTAGATTGTAACAGTTTCTTTCTGTCCAATAATTAGGCTGCTTAGTTTTGCTTCATTGTAAATTTCCCTAATAACTGCACAGGTTATCAGTGTTTCTTAAGTAAAGTAAGCATAGTTTTCCAAATTTTCCAAATCGCTGTTACACATCATTTTGTAGTGAAGCTATCTGTATAGATGCTTTAGTTATCTGTCTAGATTCTTTAGTTATGTTTCATTTTTATTGCTACAGAAATGTATTATGTCGTTATTTTTGAGAGAATGGTTACACATTCTTAAGATATAAAATGAGCAGTACAGTCAACTTTTTTGATACATATCTCCAGTAGATGGGGATATTGGCCAGTGAGAGATATTACACTTCAACATCCTGACAACAGATTGGATCCTTTATTCTAAGCATATAAAGGTTCATTTCTATCTTTAATGAACACCAATATCTTTTATACTGGCAGAGATTGATATAGGCATTGTTACCATAAATTATACAGGGACAGTAATGCTAAACAGCTAAGGGTTCCTAATTATAAAAGGTACAGGGTTGGGAATTTACAGTAAATACTTCATCACTGACTGCATAAACTCAGTGAGAAGAGCAATACCTCACCATGCCTCACCTGTTTTCCCATCCATCATCTCTTTCTCTGTAACCCAGTGCATTACCATTCCAGATGTCTCTCAGTTCCTCCTCATCTTCTTGAAACTGCGAGTGATCAGGCTGAAAGGCGTCTGCCCCATCCGGGGCATTTACCTGGATGCCTGACTCCACTTGAGACCTGGACACTGAACTGCCAGTGCACACTGTGCAGTCTCCATCAGCACAGTCTATGACACGACCAGTCTTGAGGGAGTTTGTAGATGTCTCTAGCCCATTAGATGAACCTTTGATTCCAAATAAATTTGAGGAGTTTTTGAGACCTTGAGCACGTCCGCACATGTGATACACGTGACTTCTGAGATCCTGAATCTTGGTGTGCACACTGAAACACTTGTGATTACATGCTAATCTGGCAGCGTCGGTGATACTGCAAGGGCTATTCAGGCAACAGTGATCCTTGTCGAGTAGATAAGGACCAAGTTCAGTAGCGTGTCCATCACAAGTCTTGATTTTGGTCTGCTGACTGTCAGTGTTTTCCTTATTTTCTTTACAAAAGACTTCAGTATTAGCAAAGATTCTCTTGTGCGTGGTCAGTATCTCACTGTCACTCTGGGTGCTCTCACAGGGAAGATCACCACCTTCAGTTTGTTGTGAACTAAAATTTGTGACTCGATCCAAGTTGCTTATATTCAGTTCATAACAGGCACTTAGATTTAGATGATGTGTTTTCTCTGGTATGCTATGAATGGTTGCCGGATGCATCAGTTCTGACCCCAGAAGAGTCTGGTTTTGAACACTGAAGCACGTTTGTGTTGATGCGGCTTTATGGTGTGAGTCAGAAAATACACTGTTGATCTCCATAGGTCCACATTCCTGTGGTTCACAGTGGTCTGATACATTGGCAGGACTGTGGTATTTTCTGAAATTCTTGGGCAGATTGAAGCTAAGTGTAGACCCCAGAGAAAGGTAAGAGCAGACACTCTTCAATGGTGGACAGGGAGAATCTGTCGACTTTTGGAAGCCATCTCCTAAAACAGGGATTGGGTCTGATTCACTTGGTCTCACAGCACCCATAACCAATGAATTCTTTTTTGCATACCCTTGAAGTTCTCCATGGATTTGGCTTTTCCTCTTCCTACCCTCTATTGGCCATGTGTGACATCTGTGTTTGGTCTTGCCTGATGGGATTGTTGCTATGTCCAAACCATGCAATCCAATAAGGCCAAGTGTGGTGTGCATTTGCAAATTCCTCTTCTGCTTTGTCATTGGTTCATTCAGAGTGATGGGTACATGCATCTGGGACTTAGAGCAGGCAAGTACAGTCTGTGGTGCAGGTATGATACAATTTGAAGAGGTTGAGAGGTTAGAGGAAAGTGAAGGAGATAATGTGGAGACATCAGTAATGTTCTTTTCAGCAGAGTATGCTGGGGTCGTAGACTCTGATACTTTATCTGTCATTTTGTAAAAGTCAGTAACATGTAGGTATGTGCTGACCTGGAGATTACACAAAACAGACAAACAGAACAAATGTTAAATTACATCTAAAGCAACAAAAAGAAAATAAAACATTGTCATGACAAGATATAACAGCTACACACTTATGTGGTTTTATCAAAACCATACGGCATTTAAATGCTTTTAAAAACCAGCTGTGATGGTAATGGCTAGACCATGACTAATCTGATTGCATGCCAAGTTAATAAATCCTACACTCTGGCAAAGGAGACCTTCACACTGCATTCCAGTTCTAATTGCTGCTCAGACCATGGTCCCCATAGTCCACTGGGAGACATTTCAAAGAATGTGACACCATGAAAACACAATTATACAGGAACACAGTATACAAAGCAGGATGCACAGTGCAAAGGACATAGCACTCTGCACTGATGTTAGATCTGTGGACAAGCCCAATACATTCTAAGGAACTGAAGAAAACCTTACCCTATGAGTTGCTTCAGCTGAATCCCCTTCTTCCTCAAGTTTCTGTTGATAATTTCTCCTTGTTAAGTCTTGATTTTGCGCCTGGTTGTTGCATGGTGTCTGTAGCAACTGAACTGTGCTTGAGCTTGGTGAAATTTGTGTCAGTACTTGGTTGTTGTTTGATGACTGCTTATTCTGCATCAGGCTGAAATCTGATGAAAATGGCTTTTGCATTTGGCATAGGCCTGATGACTGTTGCCATTCTTCTTGATACGTGTCTGGGTGCTGTTGAGTTTGACCATCGTTGTTACCTGGTGACTGTTCCCTGTGTACCTGGTTGCAGTTTGGTGACTGTTGCCTCTCTACCTGGTGAGTGATGTAGAACTCTTGATGTTGTACTTGACTGTTGTCAGGTGACAGTTGCCTCTTGTCTTGTTTACTGTTTAGTGACTGTTGCAAATGTATTTGGTTAGTGCTAGGGTCACATTGCCTTTCCTCTTGTCTGTTACCTGGTGATGGTTGCCTATGGACTTGACTGATGGAAGGTGACTCTTCATCAAAACTCAAAACAAGACAGATGCTGCTTCCTAGTGAAGCTGACGGAGGCATGTTAGACTTTAGACACAGTGGGCTCCTCAAAACTCCCATCTCACTTTTGTCTCCAGTTTCTGAAGTTCCTATGTTCTTGCTAGCCTCTGGATTAAGATGAAGTCCCTGAAAAAAAAAAACGATAAGATAAAAAAAAATCTTTTTAGATATCTTATGTTAAAAGTCATGGACAATTACTTAACTGTGGAAACTGAGTCCATTCTGAATACAGCCATGATTTTCAGTCCTTTGTAGAGACTGAAAAACCTACCTCCTGTTGCAGGTTGACATTCTTCCACTCTGCAGCTCTCTTTTGATTTAGCAACTCCCAGTTGACCTTAATCCATCCCAACATGCTTTGTAGTTCATCACTCCTCTCCTTAATCTGAATAGGAGTTTGCAAGGTAATGACAATGCACTTTGTACTCTGAGGATTGTACACTTAAGAAAGAGTGGTTTTAATAAATATGCAATCTTACAGTTTCTGCCAGCTGATGTCCATCATCCAAGAGACTCTGGCCAGCTGATGTAAGTTTATCAATCTCCTCTATTTTCTGTTCTATGCTGTGATCAAGTTCAGATGCTTCATTTTCTGTCAAGTTTAGAGTTTGACTACCAGAGAGGATGCGGGATCGGGTCTCCTCTGTCCAAGCACTGTAAGGCAAGGCAGATGGAGAACAAAAGAGTTGACTGACAAGTCACAGGGGAATTTAAACAATGAAATAGAGATATTCTATTAAAACTAAAGGCACTGCTGTACTGTATGAATTAACAATGATCTCCAGTTGAGGCAAGTATTTTCTACCTACATCATTGCTAGATAGTTCTTGAAATAGTTCTGCAGTTCCTGGAACTTGAACAAGCGCCCTCTATTCTCTGTCATGCTCCGACCCACTTCCTCCCAGGCCTGGAGAATCACTTGAACCTCTTCCTGGAGGAAGGCACACTGCTCTGGAGGAAGAGCTTGTAAATGTGTGGCAAGTCGTTCCAGCTCCTCAACTTCCATCTTATTCACCTCATAGTCCACCTGAAAATATAATATTTACATGTTAGTACAGCCCTAACAGCATTGAATGTAACAAAAGCCAAGAGAGGTTTGAATTTTTCACAAAGAGCTCTTGACGGATCTTTTTAAAGCAAACATCCAGAAGGTACAGTTGAACAGATTGGCAACAAGATACTGCCAACTATGCTGATTGAATTTTGGAACTGGAGAAAGGTGAGTTTAAAAACTGCATAAATAGAAATTGCCAAAAAAAAAAAAGTTTAAAGTTTAAAGGCTTCGTGACCTCCAAATCATCTTGTTGCTCCTGTAATCCATCTAGCCCACTTAAGTCAGGATCACAAAGGACAGCCTTGTCTGTTTCCAAATCCAGTATGTCCATACTGAGCTCAGCACAATGGGAGAGGAGTCGGTTTATGCGCAAAGTCAGGGTAGAGAGCTGGAGAGTAAAAAAAATCATTGAAGACATAACTTGTATGGTATTATATGATATGTTACTTTTCTCTTTCATCTTCTTATAGCACAGATGTCTAAATGATGACAATATAATAACTGATGATGATGACATAATGGATTAAGAGGAACTTCTTGCACTTCTTACAGTAACCAGAATACTTGTATTAGAAATGCACCCCACACACAAATGGTAATGGTGGGAGAAAAAATGAGCAAATAAGTAAGTTTTAAAACAAGTGGGGATGCAGTTTACCAGGTTTGGTATTTCTTTGATGGCTTGATGATGTGTGAGGGAGTATCCTCTTGTCCTGACTGTCTCTGTGACATTATCCAATTCTGAAAACATCTCTGGAGGGTTAGACTTGCAGTCTTGGTTATCCTGATGTTTGGGAAGAATCTGCAATGGTTTTACAGTTTTATGGCTGATGTGATTACTTAATTAATTTCATTCAGTTCAGTCACCTTTAATGACAGCCAGCTCTTTAAATTAAGTGTAATGCAGTGAGTAAGTTCAGGGAATCTTTTCAGTCAACTAATTATATTACACACTAATTAGTGAAAATAAAAAATACTTGAATGAAAATAGGAGTAGCCATACTAATAGCTATAGGACTAAGTAAACAATGCTGTCATCTAAACATGGAATTTAAAAACTTCAAGTGAAATAGTAAGGTATGTTTACCGTCTTCATTTCACAATTATTTTCATTGTTTAAGAGCTCCAGGAACCTTGAAAGCATCCCTGAATCACATGTGTCTATGTCCTCTTGAAGATCTTTGGTTTGCAGAAATTCTGGAGAGTTCTCAGCAGCTTCCTGTCCAATCAAATGATCTTCCCCATTTCCAGTGTCTATGTTTGTTTTATGTCTGTCTCGAAGTGCCTCCCAAATAATTTCCACCTGGTCAAGTAGATCCTCTATCTTGGTGCTGTCCTGGGCCCATACTTGTTTTGAATCAGTTCTGTCCTCCTGAGTCACCATGGCTACACTGTTTCTCAACCACAACAGAGTCTTCATACATATGAAAACAGAAAGGAAATATACAATGAACAATTTGCAGGTGAAGAGAGAGCCTACTTAAACACTTACACTGCCACACACAAAAAAACTGCTGTGTCTGACAAATTATTACCCAAATACAACAGAAAATATCTAATATGTAAATATGATGATATAGCACCTTGTCAGCTTGGGTTGTGGAATCATTCAGCATCTCACAGGATTTCTCTGAGTCCTCATGGAGAGATCTAGTTGTTTCAGTTATCTGGTCATTGCTGTTAAACAAATTCTTTACTGTAAGAGAATCTCTCAAAAGATATATAAAAAGTGAAAAATGTTTATCAAGGTTTTACCTTTTCCAGTCTTTTGTCTTGTTGTCCAGTTTAGTGTAGCTGGACTCTGAGGGTAAACAATAACTCTTTGAGGAACAGTCTTCAATTAGATTCAACTTCTTGAAATCCTGGGAATCTTGAAAACCCTACAGAAAGAAACATATATGAATTTACCCATAATTTTGTTCAAATGTACTTATTTATTTGTTTATTTGTTTGTTTGTTTGAAAGATTTAAACACAATTTCAAAACTCGTAATGCAGTCAACCGGCCTATAAGGTCGTACTGAGCTTTTTGAAAATAAGGCTGCTGACCTCAAATCCTCTGAGTCTGTTTTGCTCTTCTTTAATGTCTTTTCCCATTACGTCACATATTACATGTTCACCACTGCAGTGTGACTCAGTGACTGTGGTCAGAGAATCAGTGTCCTCTTTGGCTGGAGCCAGAAGGGGTTTGGAACACACATCTGCCCTCTGATTCCTGCTGGGTAAGAGCAGACACTAAATCTAGAACGCATGCCAGTGACGCAGAAGAACTACAAATGTTTTGATAGCAGAACGAGAAAAGTTCTTTTATCAAAGTATAGAAATAATGTTTGAGAAACTTCCTGTCTGTCTGTTACTCCCAGTTTTGTCTGCTCCTCATAGACCATTAGATCATCAAACCTTTGATTTTGAGTTCAATGCTCGCGACCTTATATGACAGACAATGTGATAGAACTGTAACACAAAAATGGCAAATTCAAACATAATCCACAGATTAAAGGAAGCGTACAACTGTTTGTCATGTAATGTTCACTTAGCCACCAGTGAAGCTATTGTTTTGGGGGGAAATTCTGGCAGGATATGCAGAGCATGATGTCATCCGTAACTGATGTATTTAGCTCATGGTTTCAGGAAAGCAGGAAAGGATTTTGTTTTGAAAAGGAATGATAAAATCATCATTGAAAAATGCTAGGAAGGGTGTCAGGAGGAGTTTAGGCTGCTGGTTGGGCCACTGGGGTTGGCCATTCTATCAGACCTCTTGGATTGCATTTCTGAAGCAGAAGAAGATATTTTTTTTAGAAAATTCTGGCACAATATCGAATAACTTTGCCTGCTGTCTTTCAAAAAACCCTTTAAATGTAGGTGATATACATGGCTAGACCAAAAGCTAACATGTGCTAATAGACACGAATAAAGTTTTCTGACCAAAAAAGTATAACGATCTGTGCAATTTTCCAATATAGAGCTGGTGTAGTCAAGGTGTACTCTTGCATTCAGTTACTCCAAAACACACTCTGTTAGGCTGAGGTTGATGTCCTGTACTGGACACGGCTCTCTTCAAACCATATGTTAATAGTCCTTGCTTGGTAGTGTGGGACATTTCACTTCACCATAAAAGTTATTACTGTCAGATAACTACAACATCAGACCCAAGGAATCACCTGGAATACTGAGGGAGTATTTAGCAGTCACAGCTCTATATTTTGACCCATGTGTTATTTAAATATGTCATCTGTTATCAGCCGGTGTATTTGTCCCACTCTTATCAGTAGGAGAATCAGCTTGAGACCCATGTTATACTAAAACCATATTAGACTGAGCCAAGCCATGAAATTGTGCAGGTATTATCGCCATCTCTGGGTTCTTTTTTTCAGATTCATCACCATCTCCTCCTCCCCATGCATGCATACCATTGCGGTGCTATCAGCGGTGAACTAATATCCCCCTGTTCACGCTCTACCTGTCTCTCATCACTCCACCATTCCATGCATGTGAGCTGTACTAGACACACATCTGGCAGGGAGCTGAAGCAAAGCCTTTAGCAGATTTACCATATAAATTCCAAAATCTCCCCTATTCATCCATAGTTATTTTAGCAAATGCTCCTGCAGATTATTACAAAGGAGTCAATGCCTGAAAAAGACCTGACATGCTTGAAGCGCTTCTGTTTTATAATACTGTCAGTATTTCTGGAATTTGTTGCTCAAAGTTTTGCAGTTATCTCATAATGAAAACAGTTATTTCTCTCAGTCATTCGAGCCTTTGTGGTGGAGTAAAAGCTGTATCTACAGCTTCCTTTAAAGGCATAAAACAGGAACTAACTGCAGGTTGGGGTTTTAAACAACAGAGTGATATCATATTATCTCATTCAAAGACTATGCTCCTCAGTAACTTAATCTTGACTGGAATCATCTAAAAGATGTTAGCTCTGGCACCAATGTTGAACTATAACATAGCTCCACTCAACTTTCACAAACATGTTATGGACAGAAACATGATGGGTATTACTCTTTCGAGACTTCTGTTAAAACATCTATCTTTTCGAGTAAAACAACAGGGACATAATGCATTTTCTCCTGCTTTTGAAACATAGACAAGTCATCAGTGTCTTGTTTACCGAAGAGACTCCTGGAGAAGAGCCCAACTCTCCTTCACCTCAGCTTGCTTGCGTGTCACTCTAGTGGCCAGGGTAGGGTGGAGGTTCGACAGCCGAGACACAGACTCGTTCAGCATCTGGAAAGAGAGTTGTTGAAGGAGGGGTGGGGTCATGGAAGGAAATGACACAATTCATTTGGAGTCAATTTGTACACTTGGAAGGAAAAATGCCAGTCCTAAAACCTGCAAGACACTGTTAAGAGCAAAGGGGGGAAAAAAAATACTGTTGTAGTTTTCTGGAGCTTGGTTTCAAGGGAAAACCCTAAAAGAGTACTACAGTAATCTCCGAGACTATGTTGTAGTATTTATGACCCTGTCTCAACAAATCATAGCAAAAAATCCATGTTAATAGCGTCAGTGTGTTTCACAGTGGCTGTGGTATTATGCTTACAACATGTATATTAGCATACTCACTCTTATCTGACTGTCTATCTCCATTACTTCTGCATCTTTGCCACTCTCTTGAAAATTCAATGTTGGGAGACAGCTTCTCTATTAACATGTTTTTAAAAGAAAAAGAGAAAGAAAAAAAAGAAATAAATTGTGCATGAACTTAGTGCTTCCTCTAAATCTGTTTCAATAATCAGTTTAACGTTAAACAAATCAGTGGAGCTGAGTCTAATTACCTTGCGAGCAATGGCACTGATGATGTTGTCTGCCAGTTGATAAAAGGAAGAAACATCCAGCGCCAACATGAGATCCTGACGATAATCCCTCAGGAGAGATCGTAACTTCATCCGTCTGTCATAGAGATGAAGATAAAGAATATTAGTGATGAAACCGTCATCATAAATCATTACAGAAATGGGCAAACCCAATGAGGTGAAGAGGAAATTGAGAAAACATTTGTAATGTGGCAAGCCTTACGATTTCTCAATGTGCCCCTTGGCGTTCAGCTTTTCCTCTAATACATCCAACCCCAAAGTGGCGGGGTGAGTCTGCTGTGGCACATCCTGAGAGACATGCAGGATAATAAACAAACTGGTTCTGTATTTTTCATGTGAGGCATATCAAAGGACATTAGTGTAACAATTCAATGAAAGCCCTCATGATAATGAAGCAGTGAGGAGGTTCTTTTACCTGCTTCAAGTCAAGACTTGCTGTCAGTCGAATGAGTGAGTACTCAATGTCTTTGAGGTCTCGTTGTTCGTTCTGCAACACCTCCTCCGGTTGTTGTTGCTGTTGGTGCTGTGAGAATGTTGGGATATTACGGCATTCCCAGCTCAGGTCTTTTATCTTTTTCTTTATCCATGTGTCTGCCTGAGTAATCAGAATACAATTTCAAAACAAATAAATACATCCTAAAACAAGTTCTACAGCCACAAGTTTGAAAATTTACAAAAGCACAGGAAATGAATTTTTGCCTGTTCCTTTAACTCGGCACTATTTATAATGCTGTTGCAGAAAAGCTATAGTTAAGTAACAAGAGTGAATATCTTAGAAGAACAGTGGAAAGTAGAAACTCTATAAAGGTAAAAAAGTATTAAGGCAAACATCCTGGGAAAGTGACCTTTGACGGAGGCAGAATGGTACCCTCATAAATCCATTTATTTCATTACTTTTTTCCCTAGCAAGTACACAAAGTCTTCTCCTAAAACTTCTTGAGAAAAACATGGGAGTTGTTGCATTTCATGGCATGATTTCTGAAACATCACTCTCTTTCTGAACCTATCTCTATCTGTTTCTGTTCTGTAAGCCAGACTTGTTAAGCAACAATGACCTCATGCTATTCATTAAGAGATTAATTATGTTTTTATCTCTCCTAAATCTCTTACATCATGTGATACAACTGTCAAATAGCTCAGTGTAAGCAGTAGAATTTGGTATCCATGGTAACTGAGGTTTGTTAGACCTGCTTAATGTCCGTTGGATGACTATATCAACTGTTTTAGAACATGAGGTACATGAGAAAGAACAGATTATTTAGACAGTTTCCACTGGCAATGAGTAGAGAAGAAAAGACTTTAAGTCCTCACATTTCTGCATCTTTTTAAACATTGGTAAACAATTGAAACTTATTTCAGATATTGCTAAATTCTCTGATACAAGCTACAGAGAATTTAAGGCATATACTCTGAAGTGCACAGCACAATAGGATAAGTCATGCTTTGTGCCTCTTGGCCCACCAACAGTACATGAGCCTAGGGCAGTAAGCGATATTGCCAAAAGGTGATCTCATCTCCAAATAATAACTCCTCATGTTGCCATTCCTGTTCCACCTTTTTTCTGCCTTCTTTACTCCTGCACTGTGTGTACAATGTGAAAGCCTTTTGTTTAAACGGTTGCAAAAGGCAAACATCAAATCTGATGAGCAGTTCTTTACACAGTGAATACTGCAAAGATTTTACCCACAGTTGTGTAGCTTAACGTCCACTAATGATTGTCATAATCCTGTATTTCTGTTGCATGCAGTTTAGAACCTTTGAACAGAAACTCTGTCTTTTTCACCCATTTCCTACTAATGATTCTTAATTAGATTTATTTGACTGATGTAATTCATTCCATGGGGCATCATCAAGTTCAAAGGATAGTCTCAAAGAATGAAACGACCCTCAAGTGGTTTCAATAAGAGAAAGTTTATCAAAAATCACTCTAGTGTCATTAGACTTTCAGCTCCACCATGTCTGATTGCTATTTTCATCTAAATCACTTTCTTCACATCTTGGAGCATGTGAGTAATTTTTTTTGGTGGAAATTACCAGTTCTTCTGGCCTTGCGTAATGAAAGTCTGTCGATGATCTCATCTCTGTGAGTACAGAATGCAGTGCTCTGTAATAATCCACTTTTTCTGGCTTTTCACCAAGAGAAATACGCACTTGTGTTTATTTGTGGCTGTTTTGAGAAACAGCTGCACATAAGATTGTTGCACAGAGAAAGCTACTCAGAAATCTTTTGAAGTTGTTTGCATGAGAAACATCCAGAAGAATTCATTGCATAATGCATAAAAATAAATATGGTGACAACAGACAGAAATATCAATACAGAACTAGGAGCTTTCCCTGGGTAAAGATGTAAAACTGACCTTTCAAATAAAACAACATACAAAACCTCAAACATAAGTTACTAAAGTTACCAGCCATTACCAGCCCCATATGCTTATTTTCTATACACCAAATGGTTTGAACATGTCTGTCATGCAATGGCTCACTAACAAGAGAACATATTGTTCAACATGAAAAACCATTTGTTCAATATGAGAAAATGTGATCTCATACCTCCAGTTGTGCAGTGGAGCTGTCCTCAGTTCTCCCCTCAGAACTGACTGACACTGGAGTTGAACTGAACTTGTCTTTGCTCACACAGTCTGGTGTATCTGAGACATCGTTTTGGTTCTCGTTCTCCGTCTCTGCATTACCACATATTGCTATTTTCCTGATAGATCTGGAGGCTGCTGTTGGGGACACTGAGGTCCCCTCTTCATCAGTACTGTCTTCCTGAAGTTTCTCTACAAGTGGTAGACCGGGATCACTTGCCGACGTTTGTGAATGATCAAGGCAAAGAAACATTTTGTCATTTAGGTTGCTCTTCAGTTTGCCTCCATCCGCAGCAGAGACAGGAGGAATGATATCCACAACATTTGGACATTTTGACTCAGAGGGCACCGATAACTTTGTTCCAATCGTGAAAGGCTGGATCTTCTTCATTGTCCAGTGAGATGCCGATCCTATCTGACGGATATTTCAGAAAAGCATACATATGTAAAACTAAAGCTGCATTTCCTATTGTCCTAGACTTGGTAATATGCAAAGGAAAACTGGTAAGTCTTGTAAAGAGAGACAAGCTGACAAATTATCTATTTAGACAGTCCACTGGTAGTTCAAGGCAAGGTTGCGTGTCCTGTGGCAGGGTCCTGTGGTTCGTCGTGGAAACCAGGGTTACAAACAGGGAAAGGAGGTCTTCCACAGAGTCAACCAACTGCAGATACACAGAGCTGCACATAAGAGGAAAAGTAACTGGCGCAAAGCCTGACTGCACTGTGAGAAAAAAAGAGAGAAGGAAGGAGGAGAAAACGAGGGGGAGTTTTGTTAAAGAGGAGTGAGGTCATCACTTTCAGTCATGGTCTGGGCAAAGTGAGTTAGAGGGAGAGAAGGTTGTAAACTCAGGCTGTAAAAACTTCCTCCCAAAATAAAAAAGCTGCACAGATAAAGCTAAAGTAATATAGAAAAAAAATAACATTCTCCAAGGCTTAGCTCTTTTACTTACAGATTGACAATGAGATAATGCTCAAACTGCTAAGATACATAAACATTTTTGGCTCCCCCCATTCCTCTCTCTCTCTCTCTCTCTCTCTCCCTCTCTCGTCCTTTTTATCTTTCTGCGGCTTTGTGTTCTCCATGACACTTTTTTGAAAGCTAGCAAACACGTTTTATATCTGATCTGATCGTTATTACTTAATGTTTATGATCTTGACGATAAATGTCTGAAATAATTCGGCTCTTAAATGTTTTCTCTTTCGAAGTCAAACTCCAAATGACTATCAAATAAAATACATCTGCTTTAAGATAAGCATGACTCCTCTGCTCTTTGGCCAACAGTTCAGCAGTAAATTTTACGAAGATGTATGCATATGAAGCAGCTATGTGCAACTTTACTAGAAGGTCCATATAATTTAGTTATGTGGTATAGTATCTGGTATGGTTCAACACTCATTGTCTAAATATTTACAGAGCAGCAAGAGGGAAAACATTGCACATTCTGGCTGCAGACTTTGCCTGATTTGAACCATGTGTCCTTTGGAGATGGTGTTGGTGAAGACTACTGTAAGGTACTCGGGTGTGGAAACCATTTTCGTTCATTCCTAGAACACACCATCAATGCTGAACTTCTCTGTGAACCTCACTTTCAAGAATTTCCCAGAAATGCATACAGCTATAGTCACAGTTATAACTAACTGACTCAACACATCTTTCTTTATTTTGTGTTTTAGCTTGTTTTGGCACTGACTTCACATCGAGAATGGAAATTCACAGGCTGATGATTTGATTCAGTGGTAAATAAATGAAAATTTGATAATATTGTGTTGTCCCTTTCTGCATTAGCTCTGGAACAAATATCTTAATGGGTATGAGATTACAGCACTATAAATCACATTCTGAGGTTAAAGCAAATTCTGAGAAAACACTATCAAAACGGGTTCATTTTGAAGTACCTTAATCACATACGAGTGTCAGTAGTAATTTCAGATATACTTCTAATATGACATCTTAAAATTTTAATAAGTGAGTTTCTAAAGCAACATTAGAGATGTAACCTCATCTGGAGGTGGTGAAATAATGGTACCTTAATCGGTAGGTGCATCAGTCACATAAATGGCGAAATGATTTAATATGTTAAAGGGAACTGCAAGTCAAAGACTAATTTGCATGAACAGACTAACAAAACAGCTTCTAAAAACACAAAACAACAAACACGAAAATGACCACAAGACTATATTTATACATTCGTGACACAGTCTCAACAAAAAACACATGCCACTAGTTTTCATGATTGATTTTATAATAGGACTGTCATTCAGAAACTGCTTGTAAACAAGGCAAATTCACAAACAACATATAACATGGTATGGTGAGCAAAAACCCTGAAGTTCTGAGCAGTGTGGCCTAATGAGCAGTCTTTTACTCTTTTCCCTACATCTGGACGGATTTATGGAGAAAACCAATAGAAGCAACTCACACTGCCTGTTCCCAGCTGTTAGACACAGTCAGAGGATCTCTTGTAGCATGGGCCGCCATCTCATAGGAGTTACAGAGGTTATTACTCTGCTCGGTAGAATTACTACCATGGGATACAAAGTTATTTTAGGTGACCAGTTCAGAAGAAGTGATGTTCATCTAAATCACTTCTTTACATCTGGGAGCATGTGAGGAATGTTTTTATGTGGAAATTACTAGTTCTTCTGATCTTGAATAATGAGAGTCAATGATCTCATTTTTATGACTATAGAATGCAATGCTCTGTAATAATTCACTTTTTTCGGCTTTTCAACAAGAGATTTACACACTTGTGTTTATTTGTGGCCATTTTGAGAAAAACCTGCACAGGGAATTGTTGCACAGAGAAAGCCACTCGGAAATCTGTTGAAGGTGTTTGTAGGGGAAATATCCCAAAAAATTCAATGCACAATTCATAAAAATAAGTATGGTGTCAACTGATAGAAATACCAACACAGAATTGGATCTGCTGTAGTGTGGGTCACAGTCTCGTGGGAGGTAGAGTCTTACTCTGCATGATAGGATTACTGCCATAGGAAACAAAGCCATTTTAAGTGAACAGTTGCACCATGTGGCACTAACAATGTTTCCTTATTCTCATTCTGCAGTTAGCATTTTCCCCCTTGTACTCCAGAATGCAGTAAAACACCATGTCCTCACAGATCATCAGATCTAAACATTGTTTAACTTTTATAGGAAATTCTGGAACGTCACATGCAGAACATATTTACATCCTTCATCTCTCAAAGAACTTTCTTTTTTGAATGGTCCAGGATCCAAAAGAAAACAGGTCAAAAACAGGTATAACCCCAATCCAAAACAAACTGAATACTGGAGTACAGGGAAGTCCTTGTACATATTAGTAAATTATTAAATATTGGTTGGTGTTTGCAGCATTTAATTAGTTGAGCCAAATCATTCATTTTACCTTTCTTATATATGAATATCTTTAAAGTTCCTTTTGGGATCGTACAGACAGAGCATAAGGTGTTTGAGTAAGATGCAATGTACCAACTTGATGTTAAATTCCTATTGCAATAGTTCATCATCCTGCCTTCTGCTGACAGCACTTGAGCAAGTGTGAACAAAGAGTTCTGTCACAGACCCTTGGATATTATCTAGTTCTCATACTCAGCCTGTGAAGTAGTTTCACAGTTTTGATGTCAGAACAGTTGGTATTCCTCCTTTTTACTCACCCAGGGTTCTTTAAACTCCCTCTGAAGCATCACAGATTCATTGTTGCTCTGTAGATTCTCCTCAATTTGAAATAACAATAACTATATTTATTTTAGTTCAAAGCAATATTTCTTTTAAGAAAGACCTTTTGGCCAGGTATTGAGTGATTACCATGGGGAATCAGGTTTAACCGTTTGACTGAAACAGTCCTCTGCTCTTCTGTGCTTGAAAAGTCAGGGTATTTCTCTCTCTCTCTGTCTCTCTCTGTCTCTCTCTCTCTCTCTCGTATTCACTCACTTTAAAAACAGTAAGTTCAAAGTTACTGTTAACCAATATCAGACTTCTGAAATTATCCCATTTCATGCATTCCTCTGCTGTTCTGTTCAGTTCTCAAAGTCTTAGTTCTTTTCCTTAAATTAGATGACGCAGTATTGCCCCCCACCGGTGACATAATCAACAACACTGTCTCAAACATATTCCACGTGGAAAAGGAAGAGGAGCTAACTGAATAACAGGCTGGTATTCCGACGATTTGAGGTAACTATTACCACTGTTATATATATATATATATATAATTTTCTTTTCAACGCAGATGTCACATGTAAGGTAAACGATGTACCTGCTGACGTTCTGAGTAAGAGTTATTCGCTAACAATGCAGAAAATTAGGAGGCCTTAACGGAGCACCGGGCTTCGTTTGAGAGCAACCCAGAAAAGGCCCATTGACGTGGGTCTAGATAGTGGTAGACTAGCCAGATGAGTTAGCGCATTTCCATATGTTGAATTCCGGAAACTGCCGGAGGTATAAACAATTATCGTTTTGAATACAGTGAATTTTAAAGTTGAACATGATTGTCACTATTTCCATAATGAATTTAAATTTCCGGATAAGATATATGAAGCAAGTTAGTGGGCAAGTTGTGAGGCACATTTGTGTTTATCGTGTAATGTATTTGTCGCCACCTGTGATGGATTTCCATTTGAGATTAAGGTATTTATCGTGTCGCCATCTGTGTTTGAATTTTCATCAGCGATGGTCCCGAAAAGTTACAGACTGCGCAGAACTAAAAATCCAAAGAAATCAGCAACACTGTCACTTTGTGCGTTCACTTTTTTTCTCGCAGCAATTTGGTCATTCGTAAATGAGACTTCGTACTTTTAATCACATAATGCACATCGTCGCGCCACCTTTACATTTGATGTAACTCTTCTTTTCTCATCTCTCTCTTTTCAGTATCCTTTCATTTACTACATTACTATCTAAGTGGGTGATGGCCTCCAAAAAACAAAAACAAAGTGTTAACGCACTCTCTCGTGGTGCTGGCAAGGACGAGGCTGTCACAGCGACAGCTTTGCCCACGATACAGGGAGATAGTACCGACGACGATGACGACGATTTAGAGATGGAAAGAAACTTTGCTCTATTTAGCAAGAGAAGCGCAATGCAAACGGCGGGGACAGAAGAGGAAAGCAGCGGAGCTGAGGAAGATTCAAGCGATGCTGAGTCCACAGAGGGTGAGGACAAAGGTCAGCCTGATATGGATAAGAATGAGGAAGAGGAGGATGATGGCATCGAAGAAGACAACGATACAGACCCTGCAGAAATGGAAGGGGACTCAGAAAGTGATAATGATGAGGGTGAACCCGTGACCAGTGACAATGACTCTGATGATGCTAACTCTAATTCTCATCAGTCAGAGGGTGACAGTAGTTACGCTCAACTGGAAACAGAAGATGATGTTAAAAGAGGTAGAGTGGTGATTACGAGATACTGAATGAAAATTCATCTGTTACAGAATATGTGATCCTAAGCCTATCATGCAATAGCTTACTGTGTCCAAACCAATGACCTGGACAATCTATTACAACTCATGTGTTGGAAACAAAATAGATCTTGCTAGTGCTTGTCCCATTGTTGTGGAACAAGCTTCTCTTGGTGTCTTGGGCTTATGCTCACCTGTAATGTTGTTGTTTCCAGAGCTCTCCACAATGTCGTTTGAAGAGATCATGAAGCTCCAAAATAAAGTGGGTACTAAAGCGTACAATAAGATAGCTTACGGGCCAACCAAGAACAAGCAGGCACCCAAACCAATGAAGCGACTGAACAAGCACAAGTAATGACACCTTTGTCATCTTTAAATCAAGATTTTTATCATTGCTCTCTTGACAAAATAACTTAATTTCATTTACTACTGTAATATTGTGACATACATGTGTAAGTGGGTAAATGTAAGTCTCTAAGTAGTCTTTTTTCTAACTACTGCCTTTGCATTTTAGGCCCCAGGAGATTTCATCAAAGAAACCTGTTCCATTTCTCAGAAAAGTTGTACCTGTCAAGAAAGCTGTAAGTTTGGATGTCTTATCTCTGTACCAGTGTGTGTCCAACCAGTAGTAAAGTGTGGGTGTTACTGATTTGAATTTTTGTATCATGTTCCCAGGTATCACGAGATCCTCGTTTTGATGACCTCTCTGGTGAATACAAGCCAGAGATTTTCAATCAGACTTATAGATTCATCGATGAAATAAGACAACGAGAAAAACAGGTTTGCATTCAACCCAAAGAATTTCTTAATTAGTATTTGTTTAGATTGGTGTGTTCAATGTTCTTCCATGTTTGTTAAACTCATTATTTAAAGGCCACATATCCCCTGAAATATTCTACCGCAAACATTCATCTGTGTTTCAGATGGTGAAAAAAAGTCTAAAGAAGACGAAATCTGATGCGAAAAGAGAAGAGCTGAGAATGCTGTTGCGACGGATGGTGTGTCTGCGTTAATTTGTGTTTTCTGAGTGAATGACCAGTGTTCGTAGTTCAGACGGGCTCCCGGGTGCGCACGGACAGAGGCTCCTCTAGTCGTATCGCGCGTAACAGTTCTTTGTGTTGGCTTTGCAGGAGAACCAGGAGAGAGAACGTAAACGAAGGGACCAGCAGCAGGAGAAAGAGCTGGCATTTAAGAGAAAACAGAGGGAGCTGGTAGGCAAAGGGCATAGACCATTCTACTTGAAGAAATGTAAGTCTTTCCATCCCTCTTTCCTTTCTTTAGTTATTCATTGTTTTAAGAGGTGTTATTCAGCCCTGTATTGTAGGACTTCCTCTCATCTAAAATTTATTTTTAACTGGAAAAAACTCTAAAGCTTATAGATTCTCGAGTTACAAGCACAAAACAAAGCTTTTAATTCGGTTACTGGCAGTGGTTTGACTTTTGCTTTCTTTTATTTGTTCCTACAAGCTAAAACGCACTCTCATGGTTGATTGATGAGCACAGTTTGGAAAATATTTAACTGGCTAAAAGTCAATTTGTTGATCCTCTCAGGGATATTAGGCAATGGAAAATGCATTTGAGTTTGTCCCAGAGCATTAGCATCTTTGAGTCCATTAAAGAGTCTGGATGAGTTGAATATTGAGGGTTTTTTTTTTTTTTTAATTTATCTTTTTGTTCTGCTCATGCCCTTTTAGCTGACAAGAAGAAACTGGAGCTGGCTGAGAAGTATAGTGAGCTGAAAAAGAGCGGGAAACTGGAGAACTTCCTGAGCAAGAAGAGGAAACGCAATGCCATGAAGGACCGCAGAAAACTGCCAAATCCACACAAGGCATGAATGAATATGGACCAATAAGGCAAATGGGCGTGGCTATGTGCAGGTCAACTGGCCTTTTGTTAGACAGGTTCCTCAGGTTTTTGTCCTCTGTCTGACAATGCTCTATGGAGATAAAGGACTCTGATTATAAAAGGACTCAGACGATCACTTTTTGACAGTATCGCAAAAACTGAAGTGACTCACTGTTGACCTGTTTTTTTGTTGGGGTTTTTTTGAAGGCTTATTGTCTAATTTTTGCCATTTTGTTGTGACTCTCAAAAACAGGAATATGTGGAAAAATTGCTTTTTTATGGACTGTGATATGTTTGAGGAGAAACTGCGTAAACAAGAAGAGGCTCCAGAAAGTTTTGTTCACATTAAATGTTGAAAAGTTTGAAATGTTTGGTGATTGCTGGATGGGATGTAAAGTCTGTGTCTGGTGTTCTGACAATGTTGTCCCTATTGATTCTTGCCTTCTAATGTTTATCGTTGCCATGGCCATGACAGTCCGTGCCTCTGCTCCTCTGAACTGTTTGCTGTGTGTCAACACTGGGTGGAGCTGTTGAATCTTATAATTCAGCTCTATAAAATTCCCCCCAAAGTATTTTAAGAACTTCTCTGTCATTACTCTGAAGAAAGAGAAGCATGTCATTCTAGTTTTAAGAGACCACTGGCTTTGTGTTTGTAAGTGCTGTCTTTTTTTAAAGGCAGTTTTAAGAATATTCTTGTGCAGAAAAAAATCTCTTGAATAATTCTGAAGTGATTTTGTCAAGTGCTCACAGTTTGACTTCTTCCTGCATAATGTCCAGGCTTTCTGCTTGGTTGACAGCCATCTCCAAAGAATCTTTGAACAGTGGTCTGGAGATTTATAAAACATTCTCTCTCATTAGAAATTCCCTCAGGATACAGCACAGTCACATCAGGACGATTAGTCATGGCCAAGGTTAAAGGCCTCAATTAATCTTTAAATTGCATTTACGCTGAATAGATGGAACAAGTGTTGCTATATATCTTCCTAATTTGCTGGGTTTGGTGCAATTACACTCCATTACTTACAACAGTTCTGTGTAATTAATGAACCATGCCAGTTTAGGAAGGGATGTGTTGTGAAGAATTTTTACTCAAACAAAAACGGTTCCCGTCATTAGAACCAGAATGCAGCGTGTTTTGTTTTACAGAGTGATTGTGAGAGTTGGTGAAACTGAATGTTCATTTTTTAGTTTCTCTTTTTTTTTTTAATTCACTTTTGACATAATTACTTTGAAATCAGATGTCCAGTGTAGTCAATACACATTTACAACAATATACATCTTTTCCAGTGGTTGTTATCTTTATTTTCAACATGTTGAGTGATTGAAGTACGGTTTGGTTGAGAACAGAATCCTGCTCCATTAGTCATCGAGGGGTGTCCTTTGATTTTTTTTTTTTAATTTTTAACTAATATATTAATTAAAGTTTAATCAACGTTCACACTACTGGAAAATTTATCATCTGTAGTATTCTGTGTGACCCTTGGAAGAATTTGCCAGCTCTTTCTTTGGCAAGAATGAGGAATTGAGACAAAAGCAGTTCACATTATAAAAGACATCAGTTTTATTTCCTGACGGAAAGGGATTGTTTCATTTCAGCTTGGCCTTCAAGTAATGAAAAATGGATTTCATTGGAATTTCAAAAATGCAATACCTCTTTGTCTCTCAAAACCAAATTTTAAAAGTTTCATTTGAGGTGTCTGACGTTTTCCTCTATTCCTTTAAATTCACTGTGATCCCTAAAACACTTGCAATTGTCAGGGTATATGTAATTATCACAGAACCAGCGTATATGCCTATATGTGTATGCAAAAGAGAAAAACAGACTTACACATTTCCTTTTTGCATGACATCTGTGTCAGTAATTTGTGGTTAAACATTCATAAAAATGCATTCAGTACTTCCATACATTTGCAGTAACACTGGTAGTGCACAGTTGGCAGTTACGTAAAGATGTTACTCTTAAGTCATTCAGTAATCAATAATACCAATTCCCCCCACCAGAAATATTGTCTTCATTGTCTATTCAAGAATTTAGTATTGTGGCAGGCAGTAATAAAGAGGGCCAAACAAAACTGTTTGCAATGATATGTGGAATGGAAAATCTCTATCTGGTCAAATCACATGCTTAAACTTTTTATTCCTTTTGACTCTTAAATAAGTGTAACAACTGCAATTTTAATTGGTTCCTCCATTGATGAGTTATACTAAATACCATTACAGACTTACCTGCCGTGTGACATGAATGTGATATGAATTAAACGTAGAATTGTCGTCAACTGTTTCACATTAATTCAGCTGATAAACTAAAAGTATAGAATTGCCTGAATAGTAATAAACCATTTTCATTAATTAACTCGCCCAGGTATGATATTAGGACAGCTGATGCGTAATGAATAAGTACGTCAAACATCTTTTCTGCCGAGCCCTCTAAAAATTTTAAGTTTCCTTCTCCCCACAAAGTGTTTTTTTGGTTTCAGTTTGTCTGAGAAATTGAGGGAATTTTGAGTACTCCACACAAGGGTTTTACCGCCTAAAGGGTTCTGTGAAAAATGTATGTTGAATGAGTATTGCATTTGCTCTTCTGTTACAGGTTTCATAAAATCTCTTCAGCAGATGGAGAATGGAGTCTTCTGGGTAATTCACAAGGATTGCCATTCCACCTGTACAAAATTGTATGTTGTGGTCCAGTTTTATTGTATAACTGAAATTTTTGAAGCTTCTGTTGTTGAGTAAGCATAGTCTATTGAAATGTGAGGATACACAAATGTTTTTAGTGGCATATCCTTTCAATAGAGACAAATTCATTTCACGAAGACAAACTGATTAATTGCAAAGTTTAACATTTTCACTTTATTGTCATGATATTTTCTAATTTTGAATTTATCATCAAGAGTCATTTCCCCTAGATTATTAAGAGTTATGGTTAGATATATTATTCACTGGTGACAATGAAATTCACATCCAACTGCCAAAATGAAGGAAACACTTGAGTAAGTGAGGCAGGGATACAGTGTACACACACACACATTCATACATACATGCAGATAAGTATGTATATATATATGTGACAACCCTACAATTATTGGCATCAGGGTAAATTTTGTAAATTTTTTTATAGCCACTGCTTAGGTGCAGAAAGAATTTGTCAGTAACAATGGATTGCCCTCCTAATCCCACACTATCATGGCGGAACATTTCCTGGGGCTAAGCTGTTATGTTTTTGCTTTGTTGCTTGTACGGAGGGGCTGGCTGCACCACTAGATTCCAGTTAAAACAAACTTACCAGCCATGAGACATGAATGTAATATGAATTAAATATTCAAGACATATAATGCAATCATAAGCTTGTAAATGCTTAGACATCGACATATAGCATTTCAACACATGGTTTTCACACATGATAACAGGTGAGCGGTAAATGCGTAAAAGTCTTCAAAACCTTTCAATATTAGCTTTTTTATTTAAATATCCAATTTATGAAAACATTTCATTTAATATCTTCCCATCAATTAAACTGACAGTGGACTTGGCAAGGAATGTCAAAAGTGAAGAATAATACAATTTTAATCCTTTTTTTCTTTTTTTTTGCAGGAGCCAGACTGCTCGCTGACAGTTCTGATCTGCCGAGGTCTCTCTAGTCGCCTGAAGGCGACATCAGTCAGGCTTTGGTGGAAAACAAGATGGCTGTGTTTTTGAGTATGCCAACTTTGCTGTCAGAAACTCTGCCAAAAACAACAGGGAACATTTTGACAGTAATGTAACTGACACTGTCCTGCATAACTGTTTATGTTTATGACCGTGAAATATGTGCACTCTCAGGAACAAGCCACGTTTATGTAATCGAATGTCACATGGAAATTATTAAGTACAAAAAAAAAATCAACATCAAGCAGATAGCATACTGGTATCCTCTTGTGTTAAATTTTGTCTTTGCATCAAATTCATCCCATCCTCGCAACCCTGTTGAGATGCTTTGTTCTTTTAGGGCACAAATTTCTCCAACACTTTGTTAGAGTTCTCAGGGGTGGTAAATATTTAGTGATATCCTGTGTATGATAGCTGCCTTGAAGCAAAAATTTCAAAACATTTTCACATGGTTTTCTGGATTTGTATAGTGTGTTGTAGCACGATCTCCACTGGACATTCATGCAGCTCTCAAAGCAACATTTTAAGGTCAAACAGGGAAAAGTATTGGTCCTCTCTAACTCTCTAAGCCCTAGGAAGTTGTCTGTTCTTGTTGGTCTTTTTAGATGTACCCACAAGTGGTGCATGACTTTTGAAGGAGTCACCCAGCTCTGAGTGAAAATAGTGATTTATCTCCACTGTGGCTGTCAATGGGTGCACTCTGTCAACTACCATTACTCTTTTAATTGCCATCATTAGACATTTCAGGAGTTGTCTGAGTTCTTAGTTGAGTGCATTGAACTGTGTTTTGTGAGCAGAGAGGCTAAGGTGGTGCTTGAAATTGCTTCTGATTATCCAGTGAACAACATCTCATCTCATAAGCTTTGACAGCAGGGCTCTCTTGATTGAGTCTTTATTCATTAATAAAGGTGCTCTGACTCACTCTTGCCTGACTGCTCTGCAAAAATACTTAATAAACAAAATGCACACAAAGGTTTAATACCACTCTGATTAATCTGTCGCAACTTAAATGGATTTAAAAACTTTTTCTCTGATCTCTTCTTCAGTCTTGATGTCACAATTAATGAGGCAACAAAACTAATTTTAAAGGACTTGTTACACTGTTCTGGCCCCTGTTTTTCTTCATTCAAAGGTGAATTACTCTCCATTTCATCATTTTCCACATGGAGTTTGTTAATGCTGATTTAGTTTGAATAATCCATTTGTGATACTATGACAGACAGACAGTGCTGGTCTCATTGGTGTCTTGGCATCAAATGTCTTGAAATGGAATTTTGTTGAACGTGATCCGGTAACATCACATCTGTTACTACATTGCATTTGTAATGAGTATGGAGTTACAGGAGGAATGTTGAGAATGAGATCACTTAACCAAGCTACACCAACCTGGCAATTACACCGGATGAGATTATATTTCATTATATTCTATATAGTAAGTCATTTTATTGTACTAATAACAAGTTTGTATCAAAATATCGGACTTGAATCTTTGCCAAGCGATACAGCGCAGGTTCTTCCAAATTACTAGCAGTTTGTGTATTAAATTGTGTGTACCACTGGGGGTAACAAGAGGACTGATCATTTTGGGGAGAAGTATGCCTACAGCTGGGAGATTACTCACTTCATGCAAAGCCATCCAGCACCACACGCGCAACCACACTCAGAAACCACATATCAGTGCAAAACAGGTGACTGGTATTTACAGTCACTTACATGCAGAAATTGAGAGAAACACCGCCATATACTTAGTGCACCGAGCCTGTAGCACATAACCAATACAGAGGCAAAACAGCAGATAACAATATGATACACACCTAAACATGCAAAATATGTTGGCTGATCTAGAAAGATTTCATTACATTAAAACTCCAAGAAAAAAATTGCCACAGATGTCCTGGATAATTGCAGCCCTACCACAACATAGCCCGAAATACCTGAACTAGCTGTGGACACCACAGTCCACAGAAACAGGTCACAGAATATTATCCACAGGGAATCAATGTAAGAACCAGCTCTCGAGTCTACTGCTCTGATCAATGGCTTCCTATTTAAAAAGAAAGGCCAGTTTAGAGTCTATCATCTGATATGTCATTGCTCGCGCCTTCAAACACTAGCTGTAATTTATAGCAGCATCGTCCTGCTCATACTTCAGACAAGCACTTTAAAGTTCTTTTTTTGCTCTTTAAGCGATTCTTTGAGGTAGATAAATATTTGAATACCAAGTGGGATCCAAACAAATTATGGCTGCAGATGGGAACTACAAAGGACTCAAACACAGGAGACCATATCAGTTCGACAAAATGAAATAAATGCGGAAAACAAGCAGTGATATTGTGTCCAGTTTAACTGAAAAGTTGATGGCCTCTGAGATTTGATAAAAATTCCATACAGTGATTTGTTTTTCATTTTTTCCTCCAGTTGCTGTCCAGAAAAGCAGTTCACCAAAAACTCTGACCTGGAATAGGAAGAGGTATAATAATCAGTGTCTCTGCTCTCTCCTTTGATTAAAATCCATAAAATAGACTGTCTCCAAACATATTCAGAAATAAATGTGGATGATGGCTCATTCTATATGTAATGAAACTTGTATGAAGCTGAAAAAAGGTTAGCTTCGGAATTTAGAAAACATATTAATGATGAATGAGATAAGAAGATTTCATCGACCGTTTGATGTCGGCCATGTTCTTCGGACTCCTCTGAGAGGTGGGTCTTTCTTTCATCTTCAGCCAGGATGAGGATTCATTGCATTATGAAAGGAAATCTTTCTGATTATGTTGGATGTGTGGATTCCACCCCCCCCCCCCCCCCCCCCCCCCCAACAGCTGGAAACAGGTGGGGGCTCACTCTCGTTGGCTACACTGGATGCAGAGAGCTCCAGTGCAGTCCTTCTCTTATGCTCTTTAATTGTTTATGAGGATCTCCAGTCATCTGATCTATGCCATACATTATGTCTAACCGATTCTAGGCTTTAAATAGCCAATCATTGCAACTCACTGGAAAGCTGTAGAATTATGTGCAACAAAAAAAGGGAAAGTTAAGTATCTGAGCACCTTTTCCTCACATGTTTGGAGAGCATGAACAGTGTCCCTCCATCATTTCAGAACGTGACTTCTTAGGCACCAAAAGTATAAAAACCATTTGTTCTTTTTGTCTGGAAAAATTCAGAGTGCCAAGAATGTGCAAATGTGCCTTTGCTGATAACACTGAGTTGTTACTTGTTTACCTGTGTATTTGATTCACTTAAGTTGTCAAACAAAGACAAGCAGGCTCCTAAGATGGCTGTGGGAGGTGGGAAATTGCCTGAGGGTTTCATGCTTTCAGTCGTCGTGTAGTGCTCACCTTTTTTCCTCTTTACATGTAAACTCAGTGTGTTATAATTGGCAGCTGAGTGAACGCTACAGTAGCTATGGCAACACAGTGAGTTTCATACAGGAACATTGCAAGAAGTCAGATTGTAAATTTTCCATTTGAATGTTTCATACATGAAACAAAAAACACAATATTACATTTTATGTAATCCTGCTACTTCAAGTGTAAGTGCCTCTGACATTAAACAGAGACAGAAACTTATTTTCAAACACAAAAGTGTCGAAAACGCTCAGCTGATATTGCAATTAATACGTGTTCAAACAACTATCTTTATGCAGCCTTTTACTACCTTAAGAAAAATATTGGTACAATTCTTTGCTTTTCTTATTGATAAATTATCATGAATTACAACGTGGCAAATGGACACTTAACAGGCTCTTGCTTAAGCAATGAGAAATGCGAACAGTGTTGAGCTCTAGATGATTGACATGATTTGATCAAAGCAGTCTCTTAAGTATTTTAACATTATGACAGCCCTCTATACTGTGAACTCATTTTATTTTGAATTTCATTTCCAGTTTGAAAGAATAATAAAATTTGTATTGTTAACAGAGAATATGCTTCCTAACAAGATGTAAAAATTGATCAGAATGGCAAGGTTTTGTCATGTCTTTCTTTGAAGAAATCTTTCCTTTTCACATCGAGCTGAAAAAAAAAGGATATTTGAAAATATGTGGTCACAAACAAGTGTGTAGGTTTGCAAACTTTGAGGATCTTTGGGGAAGTTCAAAGTTTAACACTGACAGATCTGTCCTTGGTTTGTCAGTTTTCTATTTGCTGAATGCATTTTTATCTGGCTGCTCATACATTTTCATTTTCATTACTCAAGCTGAAGTCTGATCATTTTAATTTCTGTTTCTGAGAGGAATACCTCAGCATTTCAAATGGAGTGATGGATGATGACAGAATGTCTGACACACCACAGTATTTTATCAAAGAAACAAATGCCTTATAAAACACATACTCATTTAAATTTATAAAAGATTTACTCTGTTTACATGTCCAGTCACTTAATTCATTGAATAACATATTCAGAGCAAACACTTGTTAGCAGCATATAAATTCACACAGCAAAGCAAATATTGATTGAAAAATGAACTGTACAACACAGCCTCTTTAGGGCATTACACATTATTTCTTACAGCACCTAAATGATGGACATCACAGAGAATAAATGCCTCATTTCACCACTCTCCATTCTAGTTTGGTCCTCCGAGTATCATTTTACACCCGCTAATGTCACTGGCACCACTTTCACACGTAAAACTGATTCTGGGTTGATTTTTATTTCTTTCTTTTCCAGAAATGTTTGAACCACACTGTTAAAAAAGTGTTTGAAAATCTGAAAGTGGTAGACTTTCAGACCACTGTGCCTCAAAACTGAAAATAAATGTTTCCATATCAACGTAATTAATATGATATGACATACATATATATTAAAACCACAGAAATAATAAGACACGGAATGTTTTTTTTTCTCTCGAACACCAAGGATCAAATATCAAATCTCCTTCACACACATTAACATTTTTATACATGCAAGAATAGTGAAACAACTAGTGATTGGGAAATTACCATGAGCCTTCCTTTACCAAACACTGATCATGTTGTTTGATTTATTTGTATCAGATACTTTAATAAATCAGGCCTCAAACATTTCCTTAGATGTTCCTTAGATGTTCCTTCAATGTTTTCTTTTGACCTGAATTGTCACTTTAGTCTTAGAAAATGGGCCTGGGTTGAGCAGCACTGATCTTAGAGCAAATGCTGAGGACATCTAGTCAGTGAGTCTCAGTGCCCTCCAGTCCTTTGTCACGTGTCCTCAGTCTCACTTACCTCTGGCAGTGTGGTCAAATCTTGAATGACTACCTTTGGAGGTATAGTCATACTGACGGAAACAGGCATTGTTGCTGACATTGTAACAGGTACTGTTACAGTTGAACCTTGGGACACAGAGTTCTTGTGGCGTTCCACGCCAGGGGTAGGGGCTGATGTCTCCTGAAGGTGTCTTCGGTACTGCACAAAGCTGCAGATCTTCAGAACGATGGCCAAGATGTTCTTAGCCATAAGTATTCCTGACACACGAGTGTCCCTGTACAGCAACATGTTCCCACCACGGATGAAGAACGTGACGACGTTGATGGTGACCAGACTGAGGATAGGGTAGAGCAACATCTTATGAGGGACTATGTTAACCCCCTGCATGCTTATTTCACTCAGTGACACGCACGGCAGCACTAGAAGCAGGATGTAGCAGTAAAAAAACGTCACACCCTCCACCCACATGGGGAGCCCTATCCTTTGAGGCTCCCATAGATTTGCCTGTACATCCAAAATGTCCAAAAGGTCCACCACCACCCAGAAGAGGCGACTGCGGATCTCCTCCTTTTTCTTGAGCGGTCGCACATACTCCATATGGTCTATAGCAGCCAGGGTGACGTACAGTAACGGCACGCAGACAGACAGCAGCACCGTCAAAGCTTTGCAAGTCAAAGTGTCTACAGAGTCACCAGCTACCTTGTAGTTCTGGTAGATGAAGTACACCTTGATCTCAAGAACAAATATATAAAAGAACCACAGGATCATGGCGTAGCCACGCTTAGCCGTTTGCACTTCGGCGCCAACCCACACTGCTACGTAGCGCAACACAATAAGGAAACAGATATCCCCCACTAAGACCATGATGCAGACTCCGACTTTCCGTGGGCCTTGGTTCTGCTCCACCAGGTAAGCATCAAGTAGAGCCATGCTACTCATGATTAGCACACAGGATAGACAGACATGTGGCTTGTTGGCTGGTGGAGGAGGCACCATGCTGAATGGCATTGGAAAGGCGGTTTATGACACAATTTTTATGTACTGCATAATACTGACTAAGATCAGATAGGATTAAAATGTGCATGAGCAATGACTGATCAAGAGTTTGTAGGTGTGAGAGAATTGGAAAATGTTTCACAGAATAGACTAACACACTGGCAAAACCTTTCACCAATTTAACTGATATATTAGAGAAAACTTTCACTGATTTGACTGATACATTAATGAAACCTTTCACTGACTTGACTGATACGACGGCAATTTTTTTTCACTGATTTGATGGTAACAGTGGGGAAATTTCTTTGTTGGAGCTTCCCCCCTGAGTCCACTCACAAGTATTTCTCTTCTAATGACATTAAGAAAATAGCTTGTCATTGTGACATCTACTGTACTGTCAGCTCCCCACAGAGAGAAGAGAGAGAGAGGGAGAGAGAGAGCAACAGAAAGTGAGAGAGAGCAACAGAGAGAGAGAGAGAGAGAGAGAGAGAGAGAGAGAGAGAGAGAGAGAGAGAAGAGAGAGATCAATGACTCAGTGTTTAGACATGCAACCTTCAACAAAGGATCATATCTCCAGAACTAGACAAACTCTGAAGTAGCGAAACATATCATTTTGTATGACATTTAATTTTCAGTTTGTTAAACAGAAATATCCTCAGTTCCTTCTTCTAGTCCTTTGAATGAATACACAATCACTGTGTGCACTGATTATGAGCTGAGTTGTGTTCATTAATCTGTAATTGCATCATTCACTGGTGGGGTCTTAAATATTTTAAGTAACACGGTAAGCAATAGCCAAGCATGTAAAATTCTGGAGAGGCGCCTCGGAGCATAAAGTACACAGAGGACAGAATCAGCCACATACCCACATCTTTCCTGCTCCAGAGAATCAATCATAGTGATTAGCTGCAATAAATTTTCCATTTGATGCTGATGTGAAATTGCACATCACAGCACTATTCCACTGAGAAAGTGGGAACAGATTGAGACAGCTTGCTCAAATCTAATATTTCCAGTTTGGAAAATGTAATGTGTTCAAATTTGTAATCCGCTGAAACTGAAGCCCAAGGTTGCTGATGTTTGTATTCGTATGAGGAGCGGTGGTAAAGTGGCAAAATAAAAAATCTTCTCTCTTCCTCCTGAATTCCTTCATGTGAATCAATGAAAACAAATGAGAGAGAATGAAAAGTTATTTTTAAAGGTTTTTTTCTTTCAAACAAAACAGTCTCTAATCCAAGGTAAAACCCTCTTTCTTTCATATCAAAGCTTCTTCACCTTTGTAAGCAACCCTTCGTATTAGTGCCAGTCTCTGACTCCTTTGAAAGCAAAGCGTGCTCTTCCTCTTACTCGATATCCGAGGAACGATTTCTTCTCGCAACTGAGCGACTTGAGAGCGAGACCCCTTCCCCCTACCACTCACTCCTCCTTCTCCTCGGTCCTTGGGAGGGCTGATTAGAAGGAGGACAGCCTGGTGGACTACCAACATACCTTCTCCTCCGTGTTCCGCTCCACTCTGCTCCACATTAAACGTTTAAAACTCCAGAACTCCCCAGTGGGTTGAACCAAAGTCTCCTGTAGCTTTGTAACTGTCTCTGCTCGGGATTTGTCTCTCCCCTCCTTCTCTCCTCCTCTTCTTATGTGCACTCATGCATTGGATGTTGAAGAGGCATGCTCAGCAAGTGTAAAACCTAGCTGCAGAGCAAAAAACAGACGTAAAGAGAAGGGATGTGTGTGTGTGTGAGAGAGAGAGAGAAACAGAGGCAGAGACTGAGAGAGAGTATCTGTACGTTTGCGTGTGAGAGAGAGAGAGCGAGCGCAAGAAAGGAGTAGAGCAATGATGCTTTGATTGGTTTCATGGAATCGAATAAAAGCGTAACTTTTGCTGCATTCTGTCAACTGTCAGTCAAATGTAATATGTGCGTCTCTTAAGACTTGACTGTCCTGTGCTTGTCCCGCGGTTTCTCCCTGAGATCAAGGGAGCAGGAGCAATCCCGAGTCTGCTGTCAAAAAGAGAAAAGCTCTGATACTGTAGCCACAAGCCCCGTTAGTACAGTTTCTCAAGTGCATGTACAGCAGCACAGAAACAGAACGAAAGTGTTTGTCTCCTCAGTCGTCAACACTGAAAGACTTTTAAAAGGTAATGTGGTTCATCGTATGCCTCAGATGTTTATACTCCATATATATACATCTGCAATCATTTACATGCTAGAGGCAATTGTTATCTGTGGCCACAACAAGACGTGAAACACGACATCTAACGGAGGGTTAATGATAGGTGACACCTCATTAAAAATGCAGCATGTCCTGTGTCATGATTTCTCTGTTCATCAGACATTATGAGTGTCATTACTTATGCATGACTTCCACTCTAGAATTAACAGGAGGTTAGCTGGGCATAAATAGTTAATGCAAGGATAGGGCTTGGATTCCACCCAGCCCGTACGGTCCGGGGATTTTCCCACACCCCGTTAATTGGACATGTTTGATCACTTATCCTGATCCCTTTCTTTAAAAGCATTTGCCATCAATCTTAAAGCGCCAGAGATTGCCGGTCCTTTTGGAAGACCGCTTGATGTATTGTCCCCTAAATTGACTTTAAAGGCGATTGAGAGTCAGAAACTGTATTTATCTGTCTGCTTGGATGAACAAAGATTGGGAATAATGGAAAAAAGAATACAAAAAACTGTTACAGACTGATACATCTGATCTCGTTTCTTCAATTTCAGTCATGTGCCAGGAAAAACTCTTATGTCTTACCTAAATATTTCTCATCCCACATGATAAATATGTTATTCCAGTGATTTATTTGCAATTATAACTCATCCATTCTGATCAGTTCCATTTTTAAAGGGTACAGCCAGAGTTTTTCAATAGCAAAAGTCTTACACTGAAATAAAGCTTAAATCATGAGTGCACGAGGAAGTCTCAATATTTTTCAAATAGTTTATGAAATCATTCATTTAATTAAGCTTACTGACACATATCAAAAGTAAGAAGTGCCTGTATTTATATTCAAGTGATTATTATTTGCCAAAGCCAATCCATTGTACATTGCCGTTGTATCAAAGCAGAATGCTTTCTGAATTTCAGTTAAATCTAACTCACTTTAATTGTGACCGACATCAACCATTTTCTATTCAGTGCACACAAAGGCTGATGTAATTACAATAATGAAGTGGGAGACACAAATGCAAATTGTAAGGTTCTCAAATCGTATTATATCCAAGAAGCAATAAACTGTGAAGGCAGTAAAACAATTCAAACTCAGCTGGTGGCAGGCATTATAGATATGATTTGGGCATGCAGCAAACTGGATGAAACACTGAAAATCTTTTTTTTTTTTTCCCCCACTGATGTCTTCTTCATTCAAGATGAATTTAATCGCATTTAACCTTACAACCTCACATTAAAATCTCTGTGGAGGTGTTGGACACTACTGAGAGCCGTCTGATACGGTCCCATAGATTCGGTCATGCTCTTTCAATCCTGACTAACGTACAAAGACTTTGTAGTTTGTTTATGTGTATTTGTTACAATAATTTATGCATGACCTGCTAAAATACTGATTTTTTCTTATGAGTGCTGGTGATAGAAATGTAGTGCTCGATTTTTAGTAGAATCTATTTTTTTGTTCTCCTAATGATCTCCAAATGGGTTATTATATTTCTAGCTATGTATAAGTAGTGAGCTGTTACTGTGAATTTTTAGCTCTGGCCTATTTCTTCTTCAGCATGAAGAATTGCCCCCCTGGCAGGGGACCTGTTCCTGGTACCTCATCGCTTTTCTGTGTGGCTCAGTTTTTGCCCCCCAACCAGAAACACATTTTCCAGCAGGTGGTAACCCAGAGCAAGGCATAGTAAAGAATGTCCATTCTTATGGTTGCTTAAATGGGAAGAAGTACCATCTGCTGCTCAGACCATACATACAAAATATGATATTAGACAGTGCTGTCCTCTCTCTCTCTCTCTCTCTCTCTCTCTCTCTCTCTCTCTCTCTCTCTCTCCCTGTGTGCGTGTATACATGTGTGTATCTCATGAACTGTACCTGATGTGATAATATCAATTGCTCTGAAAAGTTAAATGGCTGTTGTTAGGCATGGATGTGTCAGATGTGCACGTGTGACTCAGTGCAGGAACTGAACCTGATGCAGTATATTTGCCATACCACTAGCATTGACCACTCTTCTATATCTTCATTATGTTCTCTGTCTTTATTATGTTCTATAATAGCATATTCCCATCAGTGTTAGTATGTATATGAATGGACTGTCTAACAAATCTCCCTAACAAATCTCCCATGTCAGCTGTGACAATCCGTTAACACATTGGGATATCATCCATACTACTGCTTTTATGTTGAAAATTCTCGTTTGATCTGTTGGTCATCCATGGGCAATGAACTCTGTGTGAAGATTTTATGATATCTGACTAAACGTTGACTACCTGGTTGATTACGGGAGCATTAACCATGATGTGCTGGATGGACACACAAAAAGAAACGGGTCCATCTGTTGAGAGTTAGAGCTGAAGGGAATATGCTGTCCCATACTGTTGTGTAATGCTAGCCAGGCAGCATATTCTGGTCCGCATCAAGCCAATAAACACAATATAGACTGTCAGCAAACATGTCAGGACCTCATAATTATTCCTGTGTAACGAAATATACAATAATTATGGGCATGCGGACATTAGAGAGCCAGTGCATTGAAGCTATATGCAGTCTGTTTTAATGAGCTTTGTTAATTAATCAGACCGAGATTCAAAAAGCCCAGAATCCTCATGAAGCCTGCCTCTGACCCACAAATATGATTTGATTTTTTACCTCCCATCTCTCCAAGTTAATGTTGCCTAAGTTTTATGATGCTAGTATTAAATAGTCATGAGAAGATGTGCTAAAAATGTGTGCAGCAGCATTGGATTAGCCCAATTAATTCAAAGACTCTCTCAGGGCCAAACCCAAGGCAGAAATGCCTCAAACCATGCAGTTGTATTTGCTTAACAGCCCTCTGCTTGCATTAACCCCACACTGTCAGCATTCAACATGGTAGGGATTTTGTGACATTGAGGACAAAACCATGTTGAGAGCAGACATGATGAGACAATTTCCATTGATTAGAGAGTAACTGGAGGTATATGCTGTGTGACCGTATATGTATATGCTGTATATGTGTAAGATGATTATAAATGAAATCCCAAAAAACAATGTGCATTCTTTTTGTTGTATGGATACAACTGAAGACCTGTATTGTTACATTCACGGTCAAATAGTGGGAAATATAGTCTACTCAGAAAAACAATTCTGTCTGGCTTCTCCTGTCTATTAAAAACCCACATTCCTGGGTTGTTTACACATACAGCCTACAGACCAATGAGGGGATTTGAAACCTCAGCGAGAGTAAACCTTGTTGCAAATTGAGTTGATTATACACTCTGCATGCACAATAAAGGCAATATCCTTCGATACATCTGCAGGAAGTTTCCACAATTAATTAACGATGAAAAAAAAAAAAACTTGGTTGGGGTAACGTATTTTAAGTGTTTATTTAAACTATCTGACAATTGCATTGGGTGTATTGCTGCTGCTTACGGCAGTAAGTACACATACATAATCAGCAGTTAGATTCACTGCTTGTAAATCTGGCTCATTAGTTCTCCAGGGATGTCGACTGCCAAAGCCCAAACAGATGTTTACTGAGTGCACGGTCCAAACTCTCCACCATCCACTTTTTCATTCACATCAAAGCCAGGGGGAGAGGAACCTCCCACACATTTGAATATATTTGCATGCTTGCAGAAGCTCTCTAATTTGTGGCAGCTGTTGTTTAAATGGCCCTTGCTGGAGAAAGGGCAAGTGCTCCCAAACTTATGCTGGTTTAAATTGAGTAAATAAAATGACCCTCCCGTCTGGAAGGAAAAAAATCTGACACCCTGTATGCAAATTATTTGTTTTTCGTTTTTGGAAAATTATTTAAGATGATCCTCTTTAGGTGATTGTTCTGAGCTTGTAGGTTTTACCTTCGCTTGGCAAATATGTTCATTCGTGAGAAAAAAAAGACAAAAAGCATCACAACAATGTCGTCCTGTTATATTTTGCGATAGTCCGCAAAATTAAAATTACGTAAGTCATGCCTGTTCGCATTTACACACGTACACATACTCCCCAGTAAAATATCCTACATAGAGTCATTTTCTCTGATGCAGTCCTCTCATTTCAACTGCATTCACGAGAAGGCTTACGAAACTGGCCGCTGTTCTTCATAATCTCCCCCCTTTTGTCCACCGTTATACAAAGCAATCAATTTCTCATACAGCTATATTTGGGGGTATTTAACCATAACAAGATTAGAGTCTGATGTTGTTGCTGCATCCTCAGTCAGTCCAACACGTCCCCTGCAGATTTTCTTCCCTAATTTGCTTGTGACTAATGCCACTTGCCTGTGAGTATTCATGACTAATGGTACTTGGCAGACAAGGCTCTATAATAACTAATCTTTTTAGTTCATTTTTGGTCCTTGTTCAATTACCAGAATGCTTTTTCCTTAAATTTGTTTCAATTTTAAAACACATTTGCTAAAGTAAGACACATATAAAAATCTGTGAGAAGTTATATGGTACATACACACAACCCTTTTATCATACTAAACTACAAGTTGAGCCCAAGTTTACTTTGAAATAAAACACACAACAGGCCTATCAAACACCAATAAATAATTAGTTTAATGTTATTTGTCACATCATAGCTGTACAAAACAAAATAGTTTGGTTTAATTATATCTCATTCTTCCTGTACATAAAATTCAGTGCTCCACATAAACAGATGCATCAACTGTACACTGAGACTTGAGAGATAAATTGGCACAATAAATTGGCATAGCATTGCATCATAAACAGTAGAGGGTGGAACCGTAGCGTGATGACATGTGGCATGCACTACTCATAACCTCAACAGAGCGGCAGGAGAATACTTCAGAGTAGCCTGTAATTGCTTCACAGCTTGGGAATGCTACTTCCACTCCATGCTCCATGCTCTGGTGACTTCTGCCTGCTTTTTCGCTCCCATAGACGTATGGGTCATTCGAAAAGTGACACATGGTGAAGACCGGCCGTTTCATCTCATACCCATGCGCTTTCACTCTTGGGGATGACACACACACACACACACACACACACACACACACACACAGACAGACACACACACACACACACACACACACACAGAGTTTACAGTGTGTAAGAAACACCCACCCGATGTGAGTTGGAGTCCCAAATATCTTTGCAATCCAGAGTATCTTTTTGTTATGTTTTGTACAATAGACTGCGCCTTATGTACCTGACCTTGAGCCCTTCTCGTTGTAATCCCAGAATGCAGAGCTGTTGTGAACCCGTGTAATGCAGAGACAGTGATAAAATATACATGTTAACTGATACTTCACATCATTCAAATGGCACCCTCTGCATACTCATCTTCAGTGCATTCAAAAAACATATTTATTATTTGTTTTGTAGTGTGACACCATGTCAACCACAGGCAAGACTACATTGCTTTAGCTCTAAATGACCTTACTCTTACTTTTTCCTGAATTCCCAGCATAATCCAAAGCTGCTCAGCGACAGAGCTGTTGAGAAAATAAAGTATATCTGCGTATATTAGAAATATTTGTTTCTATTATCATTCGCGGAGCTGAATCTAACAGCCGCTGAAACAAACATCTAAAGAATGTAGTTCAAGGCACAGTACATACAGAACATTGTTATTTCATGTTAAAAAAAAAAATCATGCTCCAACACTGTTTATGAGTCATACACACCATAAAATGACATTCCAGAGAAGTCACTCAGTGTACCACAGTCAGTAGAGAAATTCATTTGAAAAGTCATTAAATTATTCAATACAACATTATTGAGTCAACAAAATGAGAACATGAATCATTCTTTGAAACAAATTTAGCCACGTTTTGTATGAAGTGTAAGTGTAAAATTATATAAATCAATGACCTTCTGATATATCGAAACAACACTGACTAGCCCCAAAATACATAAACACCTGAATCTGACATCCACGGCACACGCATATGCTCACAATATTCCCTTTTCCTTTACTTTCAAGAAGATAGCTGTGCTCCTCAGCTGGACACGATTCAAAGGTAAACCCCAAATCGCCTCCCCCATCCTTTAATTCAAGATCCTTATTCATCGCCTCTTCCTTTTGTGCCCCCGCCCCACAGAAAAGCACACTAAATCCGCCTTTCAGCGCAACTTCTTGCCCCTAAGATTACCATTTCTAATTTACGCCCACTCATCTTATACAATGTATATTCAATTAAATCCTGTCTTTATATGCTCCTCATGCAGAGCAGTGGAGGAGCCCTTTGGAGCCATTGATTGAATTCTTAAGGGGGGGTCTTGGCACGGATGACGCCTCTGGATACAGTTTGAGTTTGCTGTATTGACATCTCCAATCCTCTAAATTGAGATGCATGAAGACTGCTACGCTCTGTATACTGGATTTCTTCATCTTTCTTCTTACACATGCAAGCACCAATCAGTATAATTCAATATGATCAAATGTGCAACAATCAAGTCTTTATTGAAAAGTAAAGGACAGCACAGCATTCTAAGATTGTTCAAAAGCTGAGAAAGCAAGCGCATAATAAACCATACTAATTACAGTGTACAGTCAGCACAACAGCATACACTACATAGAACGGAGTCTGCCATACAACACACAGTGGCAGAAAATCTAAAGTGTTTATCATACAATAGATTGCAATACAAGGAACAATACCCAGTATAGATTCTGCAACAGACAATACAATTTAAACCATACAGCATAACATGCAATGGCAGTTGGGTTAACCCTTTGTTTTGAGCAGTGAGCAAACAGCAACTTTGGTTTAGGGAAATGGCAAGTAAATAAATCGATGTTCCCATAGCCGTTCATCATGCCTACTGCCGGTTATGGTTTGTGCAAGATAGAATCCATTCTAGAACCTGGTGCTCTATACTCTGAGAGAGTGGCACCATCTACCTGCTGTCTACAGAGAAGAAAATATTCTGGGTCTGGGGTCACTGAAAGACCGTATGAACTGTATTCCGTAGATGGCTCTGAAGGAAGACATGGGTAGGTCCTAATAGGTCTTGTCAACTTGTCAGAAAGAGTCCAATTTTTAATGCCTTCTGAAAAGTCGCATGTGGTAATACTGCTGTACCACATAATGGTACCGCCAGTGAGGACACTTTCCATAGTGTTGCGGTAAAAATTCACAAGTCCCTGTTGACTTACATGGCATTTCCTCAAGCACTGCTGAGAGTACAGCTGCTGGGGGTTTTTTTCCCCCCAGAATGGCTCCAAGCAAGGTCTTTTGACATCTGCAACATGAGGAATTTAAAGCAGCTAACAGTTGTCAATATTGCAGCAAAGAGACTGATTAGGGTGGGACTCCCACTCTGCCCACTGAGATCAACAGTAGGTTCTTTAGTTTTGTTAATACTCTTGGCCAGGTTGTTGTCACAGCAACACACTGTCGTCAGTGAATTTGATGATGTGGTTGCGTGGTTTGCTAAACAATCAAAGCTGAGTTCGTCATACTGAGTGTAACAGCTTTAAAAATGTACTCAGATGTATAATGTAAATTTGTCTAAATTCATTTGTAGTGAGTTTAGTGAATGCTGTTTCTTGAGGATTATAGGAAATTCACGGTATGATTTCTACTATTTGAATGACTGCACCGGCTATTCCTTTGAACCCTCCCATCCTAGTCCCCGCCTACACTCAAAAAAAAAAAAAAAAGAGAAAGAAAAACATATAAATGCCACGCAATGGTTGCCATTCATATACATCTCCCTACTTGCATGTAGACTTAGGCACCTACTCACACACTTATATAACCATTCACATAGATATTGTCATAAAGGTCTATATATACCATGTGCCTGTATTAAAGCTGATAGCTCCAGTCCTGGGTGATGATTGGTTAATTCAGTCAGTTACGCTATATTAGAGATATACTGAGGTCAAAGTCCTCTCACCCTGCTGTATTATTGCATGCATTCGTAACTCAGTACAAACAGAATGGTAATAGTTGCATCCAAAATAGAAGCATTTGATAACAGTTACCTCTACACACAATACCTCTCAAGTTTACAATGACTCTCTCAGTTTTGAACATTTGGGAGACATGGCCATGGATAAATGGCCAGATTGATGAGGTGTATGTCATGCTCCAGCACTAAAAAAACAATATGACCAGATTCAACGAACTAAACTCACAAATTCAGTTCAGAAAAAAAGTCATTTCACTGCAATCAGTTCAAACAATATCCATGCATAACTGTTTATTTGACCAGTGCATTTAAATCAGTATTGATTTAAGTCAATTGCAATAAAGACTTTTCATCTGATTAAAACTTAATCCTTTTGGTTTCAGTGGGTTCTGTCTTACACACATAACACTGTGATTTACAACACTCAACATGGCCTCTGATGTGGTGAAAAAAGCCCTTTATAATTCTATATCCACATAAGATATTATGGTCAGTTAGAATTAATGACAATATGTGTTACCATGGATACTACATTCGCACCCAATGAAGGAACAGTGATAGAAACTACTTTTAATGTGGAAATCATCATGAATCATGGCAGTTCTAACACGATAATGTTGGAAGCACTTTTCAATAAGCTGTTTTGACAGCTGCGCTCCTGTGTGTTTTGCATGTATTTTATGATGTGCTATACATACACAGTACATGAAACGTAATAAAGGTTCTATTGTAATATCTCATTTATGTAGATATGACACAGACTGATCACAGCGTCAATCCACGGAATGTGTCACCAACCCTTCTCTTCCAAGCCTGCACTTGCAGTTTGGACATCTGAACTGTTACAAAACTGTGATATGCTAGATTTGAGCAGTATATTTTACTCTCTAATGTAATAGCTCTCTGGTTAAGATACCAAGTTCACTACAATTTCTTCCCTGCTATTTCAAATTCTCCCTGTGTTTACTCTGTGAATGTGGTCTTGTGCACAGACAATTTCATAAGGTATAATGCTAGTTTGCTCTAAGCATGCTGCATCCCTTTCAGCATTTGCTTGTTTTCGTTGAATCATACTATCTTGCTGATTTAGTGTTGATGCAACGTCCATACTTATCCACACCCATACAAATGTTGATACCACATATTCTGTAGGATATTGTAAATTTTGTTGTCTGATGAATGCTGGTATTTACCCGATTCCTATCTCCCCCAACAATGTTTGTTTGGAGTTCTTCCTCCTATTTCTTTCAAATTCTACATACCTCTGCTTAATGATCCTTGGTAATGTAAGAATAATAATTTATTACAAACTGAATAATTAATGAATGGAGCTCTTTAAAATTGCCTTTGTATGTTTGACACCAAATGCAGCTCTTTGCTTCTAGGCAACAGAAGAAACGAGAATGTGGGGATATCGTATATCTGTTTCTGTTGTTTGTAAAACATTGAACTCCTACTAATTAACTGTAAGTAATGAGACCCTACCAACTCAATTCATCAAAAGTGTTCTCTGTCGTGCTGAATAAAATTATAGATTTGTAGGTGTTTCGCTAAGTTGTATGAAATGGTCATTAGAGTAATACCCTCACCCCACACCAATTTTTCAATGTAATTTTTAAACCATTTATTTTCTGAATGAGCATGAGAGACTCTCTTTTTACATGTGTTAGAACTCCGGAGTTAAAATTTAGGATCCTAATTGTCATTTTTGAAGACTGGGTGAGGGTGTTCCCTCCTTTTGTCTATTGGTAATTTGAGTGCCTCTTTTTAGCTACCACATTCCACAGGAAACGACTCATTGTTCTGCCTCACCTCATCTTTTTTATTGGCATTTCATCATGACTAAACTTCCAGTCATGACTGATCTCACACACAAGTCAAAATTAATACAGTTCAGAGCTGCGGCAGAAGACTTCAGGGGCTTCATGTTTGTTAAAGTTGGATGTAGATAAAGTTATTGGGCCTACTCTTACCACCTGGGTTCAAATTTCTGAGTTTCAAGACCAATTTTAAAGGAGACAACTGTGCTAAAGCAAGAACTGTCGCCAGTAAATAGCATACTGAGGTTTTGTCACACCTGACTAGGTGTTTTGCGTGGCAGTTTGTTGATCCAGAAAGATGGCATCATCGACTCACAGACCTGTTTGTTCAGTATGCCAACATGCAAATTAGAGTAATTCTAGAGAATCCAAAATAGCGTAATTAGTCTAAGTATTCCGTTTCCAAAACAGCTGTGTATCAGCATAACACGGAAATTCTAATTTGTCTTTATTTTCTATTTCTTGGGTTCTTGATAGCACTCTTGAGGTTATATACGCATTTTTTTTTATTTGTTCATAAAAATGGAGTAATACATAATATAGCTATCAGACAAGTGTGACATGTTATTAAAGCACATAAACTGCAACATTGATCATGTTTATGCAATACATTAAACAGCAAGTAGAGCATACAATGTTGACAATATTCTATATACCGATATTAGCTTCCAACAGATCTACACACTGCTAAACTTTGGCGGGGTATCTTCAGTTTCACAAACCTCGTCACTGATTGTAAAATGGCTGTACAGTAGGATACTTCCATCACTGTGCTTGTGCTGTGGCTGTGGAGAGGAAGTTGAGGAAGTGGACCTGCACCATGTTCAGAGAAAGTCATTAAGGGCCAGCAGGTTGCTCACCCCCACCCCTCCTCCAACTCAGTGGTACTTGGGCTAGAGCGCTGAGTCAGCCAGAGAAGGGCTTGTTTTATTTATCTTCCCTGTCATCTCCAATCCCATCTCTCCTCACACACCCCACCAAGGCCAGATGTGAAGACCAAAACCCTGCTTGTTCCTGACTGGATGTTATTCTCAGAGTCAGCAACAAGTCACCCTCAGCAACAGAGTGGTATAGTAAACCCATCACCAGTAAATGAGCTATTAACAAATTGGTTTGCTAAATTCAGATGGACCTTAAACTATTTAAATCTATCTGAATAGATATTCTTATACATAATTGTGACTTGAAGCAATATGGAGGAAACAAAGTCGACATACAACAAAATCGATGAATATTGTCTCTGGCCACATTGTATATCTCTTTTAAAATGTTGTATGTAAAATAATTATTGGAGCTGCAATTCAATTCTGTATGTATAAAGAAATAGGATTATTTCCCTTTGTTTAGTGTTATAAAACAGGTTGCTCAACAATAGTGAAAAACTGTATTGAAACTGACATATTTCTCCCATTAGGAAGGTGATACATTTCTGACAGAACAGTGACATTTCATAATGAGGACAAACTACAACCCAGGAAACACCCCTTAGAGAAACCGCAGAATATGCTGGTACATGAAGAAAGAGGGAAAAAACAGCTCTACAGGAGAACTGACAGTCATAACTAAAAGACGTCTCTTAAGCATTACTTAACATTGTTACATAAAATGCAAATCAGTCTGTAGTGACATGCTGGTTGATAATACAAAGTGTCACTGTGCAACATACCTCTTCACTATCAAAGATAATTTGATTTGCTGTGTCTTTTTGAGTTGAACAAAGCAAAATGCTCAACTGAATGACTGTTCACATGGCCAGTGCATCAATAGAAATGAAGTTTTAATTGCACCTAATTTTTTTTTGCCCCATTGATAGTATTTAAGTCAAATACAGTAAAATGAATAAAGAGAGTGAGTTTCTCTCACTTTGAACTTTACGACTGTTTTTTAGTGGGTCTTCCCAATGCATGATTCATCAGAAGCTGTGAACAATGAAAAAGATATTTCTCTTTTGTTCATGTCAAAAATTTTCATAAAATTGAAAATCATCAGAGAAAAAAATTCTGGCCGCTGAATTTCTTTGTGCAGTGTTTTTTTTTTTCCTCTTTCTCTCTCTCTCTCTTTTTCTAAATTTAGAACCAGCCTTGGCCTCATTTAATGGCTTGGTGGAGGCTGTTTCATTGTGCCTACAGCTACCTAGCCCTCCTGGTCCAAAAAGGGTTTAAAATGAGGAGAGTTGGGACTGGTTAATGATCTTTCCACATGGTCATAAGAGAATGAATTAACAACCATCTCAAGAGGTAACTGTCAAATTTGAGGTTTGCCTGTGGCAGTTGCTGAGAAGGAAAGCGCACCCTACTGGTTTACCGGAGCACTGTCTGGATTCAGAATATTCCACATGAACTACAGTGATTTTCTGCTCTCCTTTGGCCAGGCATTGGAATTACATCTGGGGCTTGACCACCAAAATATCGTAATGTGTTCCTAACGGATCCATCTACAGGACATGTGCACAGCAGATGTGACCACACTAGGCAACATTTCTTTATTTTATAAATTATCCACAGCATGCACAGAATCAGAGGTTACTTCTTGGATCCCAGTAATATTAAGTATGTAAAGAGGAGAGAGTGAGACTAAGTGTGTGTATGTGTGTGTGTGAGTATGAAGGAGAGATAAAGAGTGTCAGTGACAGAAAAGGATTAAATTAATTATTAATATCAGACCTGTTGTGATAGCTCTGCTCGCCATGATTACTGAGTGTCATATGATTTTATGATGATGACGATGAAGATATTGATGATTATTGTCATTACTATTACCGTTTTGTTGGCAGCATTTGTAATAATAATAATAATAATAATAATAATAACAATAATAATAATAATAATGCTGTTGTTGTTCATAATGATATTCATATGTTTTAATGTGGCAAAAATACTGCATTATTCAGTGTTGCATTGAACCTGAGAGGACTCTAAACACATTTGGTGAAAGACAATACATTCCATTCTCTTCTGTCTGAAGTAAATATTGAGTGAAAAGTAAGATGTTTTGAAAAATAGTTTAATCGCAAAGCACGTACTCTCCAAGGTGAAAGCTTGTTTTCCTTTAAGGTGCTACATGATTGAGCTCAGTGGGAGGTAGGCATGTCTGTACACGTTATAGGGCATGTTCACAGTCACGCATCCACTTACACAATAATAAAGCACTCACAGTGTATTCCTGCTTTAGTAACCTAATTTTAGATTCTGTACATTTGTTTTGAGACCTATGGAGGGGTTATAACGTTGTATTAACTACTGATTCTACAGACTTTAAATTGATTGCCCTACAGCCTCAAGGGGGCAGTGTAGGTCACAGAATTAAGGAAGTATGCCATTCTTAATTACACTTATTTGAACCGGCTAGAATTAACTGTTCGAAGAAATTGTGTTCTTTAACGAAAAATAAATGAGTTTGTGGACAAACAGGGCATCTGATTTTATCAGAAATAAGGTCACTCGTTTACAGATGAAAGATAGCTATTTGTTTATGCTGTCCCAGTGAACTAGATTAAGAGCGTACGAGACGCCCCTAGCGTTGGATCGTGCTCTGTGTTTTCTCAACTGAAGCTCCACCCCTGACTGTCGCGAATCTGTGTATCTCTTTCCGAGATGTGCCTCAACAAGGGGACGACAGGCGTGTTGGAAGCGGAGACAACAGAGTGAGTAGCAGCTGAAGCCAGCCAGACAGCCTGAGCTGCAATCCTGGAGAGGCGATGATGGCGGCGGCTACAGAGAGAGGAGGGGTTCGAGCCGCCTTCTTGAATCCAGGCAGTGGTAGTGGGGTCGGTGGACCTGCTCCTGCACCCGCCCCAGCTGCACCCGGAGCCATGGCTGGGACTGCAAGTTCGGGTTCGGCGGGCTCGGGTCCCATGCCCGTACCGATGAACCTCTTTGCAACATGGGAAATTGACCGCTCCTCTCCAAGCTGTGTTCCGAGGTACAGTAGATAGACCCACACATTTTGTTTGGAAGTTTGCCTCTTTTGTTGTTTTGAACGTTAGGGGCTACAGTCTTTATTATTTGGTTGTTCTTCTCACAATGGCAAGGGTCCTAATCGTTGTGCATTTCATGTGTAGCAATAACCGAACATGGGTTTCCACAGTTGATTTGAGTATTCTGTTGTGTCACATTCAAAATCCTCATATAAGGTAGCTCTGTCATAATAATTGTGACATGTCTTAACAAAGAATCGTGATCTTTCCTCGTATATTTCATCATTGCACTCACTATCACAAGCCCCAAGTTTTACCAACGGAAACTATTTAAATCGAGTCGTGTTAACCGGTTTCTGCACGTGTTGGCTGTGTTTGTAATATCTGCATAACGACGTGATTTTTCTTTGCCAAACATAATTAATTCCGCTTCTCATGTTCCTTTTGTGACCTATTTTGCATGCTCTTTAAACATACCATTGCTCTCTCTACTCATTCCTTAGCGGTGCCTCACTGTTAGTTTTGCGATTTCAACAGATGCTTAGCCCGAGTGGCATAAATAGATGAATATCATGTGTGACAACGAAATAATATTCGTTCATATGAATGGTTCGTGTTTTTACGATGCCAGTTTGTCAGACAATGTGCGTGATATATGTACATCGTTGAATGGTAACGGAGCCTCATATCAGTCAGTGAAGTTGCCCCGGGAATCGAGCATGTTGTAGTACGATATAGTAATCTTTGTTGTTCCAATAACCCAGAAAGACCACCAGTGTTATAATATATGTCGTTCAGTCTGTAATCAATCTAACCTATATTTATGAATAACTATGATACCATTAGGGATATTTACATTGCGAGCGTGATACCCCGTTGTATTTAAAGGGACGTTACTGATGATCTGCTATCTCGCAGGCTTTCAGAAGCTTCTATGATGCGATAGTCATACTACTTGTTGTAGATCTTGTTCTAAGTCCCTGTGAATCTCAGGACATATCAAGGAGCGCCAAGTCAGACGAAATAAAGTGAGAAAGGAGACAAATACATTTTTCCTTGTTTCAAAATGAGTTAAAGATGCGTTCTGAAAGATTGCAGTTTTACCCTCAAATATATTTGTGCCAGGTTTACACCATCTAGTGACTGAGAACATACATTGTTTTAGGTTTAGACCATTATGTTCTCCAAGCCTCCATCATTAAGCACTGCCTCCGGAGTATTAATGCAGTCATTCTGAAGGCTTTTCTGCATGTCATATCGTACGCTGCAGGACCAATTAAACACCACATGAAGAAACCGCTTAGAGTAATCATTTGCTGCAAAAGTGACAACGGGCTGCTGTCAGCCATAACATTTTATAGAAAGCATTCATTTCAACCAAAAATGGTGAGAGACTAATCTGAGTGTTAATATAATGGTCTAGCTTCATGTCCTTTTGTACTAAGTGTCATACAAGGTTGGTGTCAGAACAATCCGAAGAATGCATGAACTCCCCATTTGCATACCCTTAACCCAGAAAATGTGGAATCCTTCAAAGATCATAATTCCTCTGACCACACAGCCCACTCAGCAACACACCCCTTTGAGTGAACTCTCTTTGCTTAGCTGCTGGATTTGGTTTCGATGTGCTTTCGGCTTTGGGTGTTTGGACTTTTTTGGAGGATTTTTGTTTTGGGGTTTTGCTAATGAAAAGCTGTCCTCTCAGTGTTGCTACTGACTACATTGCTTTCCATGGTTTGCTCAGTGCAGTGAATTACCTTCTTAATAAGGTCTACCGCGGTACGGTGTTGATTCCTAAGGGCCTTGAGGGACAGATTAATCACTGTGGTCTTGATGAGCTTCCCTGGTCTTGGTAAGCAGAGCAGGGGAAAAGAGTTTCCTGTTGGGGAACATTGGAGCTCCCTCAAGGATCTGTGACAAGAGCAGCGGGGGTTTAGGGAACCATGAACAAACATCCATGATAATCGCAGCCCCGATTTTGCCCCAAGAAAAGGTTAAAATTTAATTACCTTTAAATGTCAAGTATGTCTGCTCTTTTTTTCCCCCATATCGTCCTTCCTCTGTTTGAAGGGCTAAAAAAAAATGACATTATGGTCCAGATCTTTACATTATTTTTGTCTGAGGTGACAAAGACCTTCTGAATCTGGATTTAACTTCCGTGAGATTTGCTTAATGAAGGAGTCTGGTCTTATGCTGTATTCGTTTAAGAACAGACAGATCATTCTGAAGCATCTTTTGGTGCAGGCACGCAATGGTGGGACGTGAGACCAGTCACCTCGGCTCCTACTCTGTCTCCTCTTGGAATGAAAAATGACCATAAACACACCCAGGAATAGATCTCGCCTCCAGTAATTAAATGTGCGGCCTGAATCAGGTTAAACAGCCAATAGTACGTCAATTATTCACACAGTTTCATTGAACTTTAATTGGTGGAAGGCAGCTCTGTGTAGGGTCATTATTTCTGATGGAACACCAGTCACTGTTGCTCTGAGAGACATTGCTTTGCTTGGGGCCCATCTCAGAGGTCTGCATGATGGAGAGACCACACAAAATCCAAGCACTAAATGAACTCTGGGTTGCCCACACAGTTTTTGCAAAGGGTATTGGAAATAATTTGAAAATGAATGTAGCATGTAAAGACAATGCAGATGTTCACTGAGATAGCAGATCAATACATTGCCCTATTGGCTGCCAGTACGATTCTGTCTTCACACGGCCCTTTGAGATGTCATTGATTGGATCAGTAACTGTCATGTGTCCTTATTTCCATATGGGCTAAGAGATGACCATCAGAGAGAGCCTGAGTGAAGGAAATGACTTTTTCCCTGTAGAAGGGGTTTATTTATGAGAATCTCTAACATGGGTATTGCAAAAAAAAAAAAAAGAACTCATTGTAATATATCATATGAATGTAGTGTATCAAGCATTCCCTCGAACTGTCTTCATGAGTTTTGGATGAGTGCCTGGTGTTTTCATTATGTTTAGCCAGATATACAAAAGCCTCTATCACATGGTGTGAGTTGTAGTTCAAAAGTAGTAGCGCTTACAGTAGCACAAACATTGGTCAACCAAACCATTGCTTGAACTATTTGTAACATATACATACACATATACATATACATATAACACAATCGAAGGTGAGTTATTACATTCTCAAAAACTTGAAGCATTTGCTTAACCCTTGAGTAGACAAGAACTTATGATCATGTAGCTGATCATGCTAACATGTTGCGTGCCACATGCCAAAACAGAGATGAGTGTATATAAAGCTGATCATCTTTATTACAGAATTAAATAAAATGAGTTGATCAAAAGGTATTTAGTGCTATGTCTTTGATCAAGCTTCCTTATTAAACTCTTTTTAAAGCCATCATCAGTGACTGGTTGTCTGGAATTGATTTTGAGAAATAGGGTAGTCTGTGGACCCCATCTGTGTCATTTTAGCCTGGTCTTCACAAAGCTACACTGGCACTGTTAAATGCTTAGCTTCTGTTAAGCTGTTATTTCCCACACCACTCCCCCCTTACCAACATTATTTGTGAGTATCGCATAGTAAAAAAGTGCAGATTCCTTGCTGCCAGTATTTCTGGATTTTTATGTGGCTTTTTGTGTGGCTTTCCTTCAGCAAATTCACCCCAAATCCCATACGTAAAAGCAGAAGTCTAATTTACCCCCTGTCTAATGTTATTTCCCTTTAGGATAGTTATGACCTGTTTTTTTGTAATAAACATGTTAATACCTGCCTCCTTTGTATAGGTACATGAAAATGTCTTGTCGTGCTGAAAGACTTCATTAAATTTGAATTTAGGCTACTTCTCAAACCAGAGATTTAAAGGTGCAAGACATATTAGTTTTTCTGTGTCAAATAAAGTGATGGTGTCTTATTTAGAACGTGCAAGCATTTTGAGGTAGGCTGCCTGTTGTCGCATAGCCATCCTTTATTTCAAATTTCAGCTGTGAAGAGCTCTGTGTTAGGTTTGAATTTGTGCTGTTGTGACACTATTCACACTTCAGGGTCTCCACTCGTCTGGACTTTAACCACAAGTTTGATTTGTCACTGTAATGTGAGATGTGAGTCAAGCGAGGGCCTGTCTCAGCTCCATGTTGTCACCAGCGCTGTCAGGGACGGAGGAAATGATGAAGTTTACTCATCTACACCAGAGGCATCTGCCATGCTTTCCTCACTGACGTCTCGTTGACAATGTCAAGAACTAAGCTTAGCTTGAGAGCAATCTTGTTGTTTGTTTGTTTGTTTATTTGTGTGTATGTGTGTTGGGAGGATGAGGGTAGTAGTTGAGTAAGTATTTGTGTGTGTGTGTGTGTGTGTGTGTGTGTGTGTGCATGTGCTCTGCTGAGATAGTAGTGTCGGCTGGAGGTTTACGACCGTCTCTCTTTATGCAGCTGTTTCACTGATGGACTGAAAACATTTGGGTGCAGTGTGAAACCCTAATGGGAGCTGCATTGACGCTCTATCTGATGTCAGAGTTCAATGCTGAGCCTCTGTAAGGGTTACTTCTCTGTTGGTAATCAGTTGCGTTGGTAAACTACTTAACTCATCACCAGATTTACAATTAAGACGTAGAAGAATATAGGGAGGTTTGTGTATGAAGGAATCTAGAGCATCAGCCATACATTCTTGTTTTCCTTGGATTTTGTAAATATGTTATTTTTCGCCTCTGATGTTAAATTTAGATATTTATTAGCAAAGCATTTGAAGCAGTCCCTATATCTTCAGTATGTGTACTTTATGTGAAGCCAGCTTTGACATTTTTATGCTGGACTGTTAACGATGTTTACTTATTTGCTTGCATGTTTGTGAGAAACTGAGAGAGGGACAGAGAGAGAAAGAGAGACAGAGAGAGCGAATGTGAGTTGTGAGTAGTTCCAGATATATTCCCTTTTGTTTAAGGAAGCTCTGATAGCCAGTCATTTTTCTATCTCCCTCCCTAACTATCTCCCTCTCTCCCTCATTATCTTTCTGTAAACAAACGGGCAGTATTAGGATATGCATATTGATATTTAGACGTGTCAATTTTGACAGCTCGGCTGATGTGAGCGTAATTTACAATTTGCTGATGTTTTACTCTTCGTTCAAGTCCTTATCTCTTTGTGTTACCATGTGGGCATGAAGCGAGTATGGGATTAAATCAGCCCAGTTTCCACATGAGCCATTTCCTCTACAGGAAGACAGCTCCACGGAGCATCTTCCTGTGGATCTCCCCGTCGGGTCTGTGTGTGCTGAGATCTGTCCCTGCATTCCATCAGAAAGTGAGCACACACACACAAAAACACACACACACACACACACACACACACACACTGCTGTGATCTGACATTCTTTTGAAGAGGAAGGGAGAAACTCACTCCGTTAACAGAGAGTGTGAAACACTGATGGTGAAAAGGAAGTAAGCAGAAGCATGGGAGATGACACAGAGATGCTGGGATTTAAAATCCTGGGCTTACAGTGCATACAGAGAGTTTTCAGACCCTTTCAGGTTTTCCACAGTCTGTTGTGTTTACTATCAACTGTGAGACCTTATATAGACAGGTATGTGCCTTTTCTAATTATTTCCAATGAATTCATCTAGACTCCAATCAAGTTGCAGAAGCATCTCAAGGACGATTGATAGAAGTAGGATGCACCAGAGCTCAATTGCAAGAGTCATGACAAAGGGTCTGAAAACATATGTAAATGGGATATTTCAGTCTTTTATTTTTACTAAATTAACAAAACACTTCAAAAACTTGTTTTTACTTTGTCAGTGTGAAGTATTTTGTGTAGATTGATGAGAAAAAAAATGAATTGAATCCATTGTAAGATGAGTCTGAAACATAACAAAATGTGGAGAACTTGAAAGGGTCTGAAAACTTTCCGTTCACACCGTATGTGTTTGTTGCTGTTGCTTGTGTGTGTGTGTGTGTGCACGCAAGAGTACTTCTCTTTATCATCTCTTCCTCAGTTGTATATTTTTGTCCAAAACAAAAATAGTGGCAAACAGACCCGTATTGGCATGATATTTTTCTCTTCCTTTTTTTTTAGTGAAAGTTGGTGTAGAAAGGCTTGAAGTCACCAGTTACAGTAATATGTTAAGGATGCATTTCAGGTTACAGCATATTTACATGTCAGGCAAACAAGCAGTATCTGTTTACTGTGGAACGACTTCAGTCCTTGACTCAGTGCATTGTTCTGATGCAGCAGTGTGGAAATGATCAGCGCTATCTCTTCTCTACTTGGTGTCCATTCCCTGAGCACACACACATACGCACGCACACTTAAACATGCACACACACACACATGCACAGACACAAACGCATACGCTCACACTCACACTCACACACACGCACACTCAGACACACACAGGGACAGTCCAGACAAGCATGTACGGAAGCTAACACACTAACAAATATGCAAATATCTGCTGTTGCTCGTTTAGGGGTGGTTCACGTGACAGTCTCCTCAGCTGGTGGATGCTGTGTCGTACTCGGAGGCACGTAGCCCTTTACAGATTCCCTAACAGCACTGTCTTTCTCTTTGTCGTCATCCAACCTTTTATGTCCTGTAGATCTGTAGTCATTAGTCGGAGATCTGGGCACTGGGCTTCCTTTTGTTTTGGCCTGGAAACATCTTTCTCTCCCGCTGCTTCAGCATGCGTCCACTCTGTGAAAAATGGCCTGATTTTAAAAGAAAAAAGAGAAAGCCTTCAGTCACTGTAAATGAAATAAAGTATTTTCCATCATTAAAGTGCACTGTGCTAGATACATTGACCCGACACAATGAGCTGTCAATCAGCGGAAATGGAGATAATACCAATCAGTCATGGCGTAGGGCCCTGATACGTCCTCTGTGGGGGGGGTGTGTTTGCCCAAAGGTTCTGATTCAAAATCATCCTCACACAGTTTCATTTCCCTCTCCTTTTGGCCAGGTTATAAACATTAAGATATGCTTATTACGATGGTAGCTCCTCAGCCAGAGATAAAGCTATTGATGTAACGCTATCTTAGCTAGCTTGCACCAAAATCCATCACCCACATATTTGACATATCTGAGAAGCCTGCTCTGTCTTTTCACAACTGTGCGCCACAGTGCGCAATGATTACATGTAGTAATTTGTAGGAATATATTGTAAAATTTTTGAAGGACAAAAGCAAATCAGAGACTTATGATCTTCAGCATGCCATAAGTAGGAGTGGCACAGCCCGTGTCACTTCCTGTGTGAGTCACTTCCTGCCTGCGGGGTGGCACAGGAGTGGCTTGGTTGTTGCCCTGCGGTGTGGCATGAACTTGCCCTTTCACTCAGTGGCAAACACAATGGGTGCTTTTGGCTGAGTCAGCAAATGTTCTGTCACGTTGGTTAAGAAAACCAGTCTCACCAGTCTATACATGTCTCTAATTATGGTCCATAGTTTGCATCGAGAGGCTTTATTTACAGCAGAATCATGGTTTGTGGTGTGGAATTCTCAGTCCTGGACACAGTATGAGTTCTAAGAAGAAAGTTTCCACATACAGCAAATGTAAATTTCTGGTCTCACGCCAGATAACTTGTTTAGTTGTTTGCGTCCTTGCTTGGAGATACTGACTCAATGAAAGACAATACACATATTTGCCACTGTTGATTTGTTTTTTATTTGTGTGTTTCTCTGGTTATTTGTGAAGCACAGACTGTTTTATATGCTTCATTTCACAGAGGATGGGGTCTTTGCTTTCTTCTCTTTGAGCGGTGGATGTCATACGGTAAACTGGGGGTAATATCCACCCATAGAGAAGAACTATACATGTGAGCGTTTGCTGCAGATATAGGAACCCACACCCCCTGTGTGTCCTAATGGTGCACTAAAAGGCATGATTTAACTGGCGTTCTCTCTCAGGCACTAGTTTTAATGGGTAGAGATTGATCAGTCCTAACAGTAATGACTGTTGTTCTTATTTACTCTGAATGAGGCTCATTTTGTTGCCTGTTAATGTGATTTCCTTTAGAGTTAAAGCCCAAAGTGCCACTGGCTTTTGAAGAACCCGGCAAAAGTCAATTCCAGGGCACGTTTTCTCACCGGAACACTGCGCCGTGCTTCTATTGTTCTCCACTGTCTGACGTGTCCAGATGAGAGTGAATGATTCTCTGGTTTTTCCTTTCCTCCAACCTTCCCTCAGTCCCTCCATTCAGGCATTTCCTGTTCAACACTCACTGCCGGCGGCAATGGCAGGCTGGTTGCACATGCGCCACTAGCCGAGCTGAACCTCAACTCCTCTGCTCGTTTAGGTAACAGGATAAGGTCATTTTGATGTTAGGCTCCAAAGATAAGAAGCGCATAAGAACATCACCATGAACATCACGTTAATCCTGACTCAAATTTAATTTAATGAACATGTAATAAATATTTGAGTCCTTTAAAGTGAATATCTTTCAAAGTCACCAAATTCGTTTCTATAAACCATAGCCATCACTGACATTGTGTCTGTATAATATTTGTGACCTAGTCTATGGACAACGCAAGAAGTCAGGACGTTAGTGCAACACTTCAATGACAGGCTAGCGTTATTGTCCTAATGCAGATTATGTTTCTAAACTAACAGTTGTGATATTGTTATATCACACACGAGTTGCATACGTGCCATAACTAAACTAGTACATAATTTACACATTGTGTTATAACACTGTAGCTTGCATACAGAGGCAGAAAGAGTTTGAGGAGTGGAGAGGGCACTCTGTGTGTGTGTGTGTGTGTGTGTGTGTGTGTGTGTGTGTGTGTGTGTGTGTGCGCGCGTGCGTGCGTGTGTGCGCATGTGTGTGTGGGTGATTGTATTGTACTTTCAGTGGGATTACGGTCACGGACTTGGTCGTGCCAACTGAGCACAGTCAAACACATGCAAACACTGAAATAGATTTCATGGAAAAATATGATTGTGTTTTGTTTAAACCCACTGGGTAAACCCTGGCCGTTGGGTAAACACTTGCCTCTCAGTGGCAGTTGTCTGGTCATACTCAGAATGTGTGAAATCTTTGGCAGCGATGAATCACTTGCCATAGCAGGTGCTCAGGAATGCTGCTTCAAGGTCCCCACAATACAGCAATGTTAGTTCTGAACACTAAAAGGCAACAAGACACACATTAGCCAAAACAGCTGTTGTGGAGTTAGGGCATAAATGTGGGAACTGGGCACTGGGAGGCATGTGTTTGTGCCCTCTTAAAATGAAAGCTTCTGATGAATCCTTACATATTCCTCTTGGAGATTAGCCTTCATTTGGGACCTTTATGAACCTTAAAAAGGGGGCTCTTTTAAGAGCATTTTGTTAAAACGTTTTGCTCCTTAAAGTTTAAAAGCTTCTTATGGGAACCCTGGGGATATATATTGCACTGATGAAAAACTGAAAATAAAATATAATATTTTCTAAATTGCAAAAGCTTGCTAAGCATTGCTAAACCCTGTAATTCACTTAACCGTTGTTGTGTATGTAATAGAAAAATTAGTATCAAGGCATTGGTTTTAATGATGTGATATGTTGTCAGTATACTGGAGTGTACTGTTTCATAGTAGTATGCTTTCTTAGAATTAAAACAGTGGTGTCATGGCCTGGATTGCAAATGAGGTTTATGGTCAGGTTAGCGTGTAGCAGTTAACCTATGTGCTAGTTAAGAGCAGTACTGTGGGTGAACCCACTTTCATCAAAGAGACATGTTCCACCGTCACTATGAGCCTTTAGCTCATTTGTTAAGATCTCTGCTTCCTGTCCTGAGATCAGTGGTAGCCTTTAGGTCATTTGTTAAGATTTCTGCTTCCTGTCCTGAGATCAGCGGTAGCCTTTAGGTCATTTGTTAAGATTTCTGAGCACTGTCCTTAGATCAGCAGTTCAAGGCTGACTTGGGGATAAATCTGTAACAGTGGCAGTAACCCTGGAATAAATTGGAATACTGTTGTCTGTCTTTTAATCAGCCCTCAATTGGAGGTTCTTTTAAGAAACCATAAAGAAAGAAACCAAAAGTCAAAGCTGAAAGGTTTCCTCTGGAGTTTCAAATTCTGGAACACAAAAAGCAGTAAACTTTTAACCTTGTATTTTAAGAGTTTGATTTTACTGGACTTAAATAAACTGTGTATTTGAGAGCTTATTACCGAGGCTGCAAATCTTCTTTCTTTAATTTGAAAAGTCTTCAGCCACGAATGGCTGTCAGATCACAGTTTTTATTATGTTTGTCCAAGATTTATGAACTAATCAGGTCTTTCAAGAGCAGACTGGCATGTTGTTATAGATGGTCTAAGAAGGAGAGCGTCTAGTTGTCTGTGAGCCTCAGTGGTCCACCTGGTGAGGGTGGGCTGGATTAGGGGCAGACAAACCCTGGCTCCTGTTCAGAGCCCAGAGAAAGACAGGCGTGGCCAAGGAGCTGCTATAAGCTCCTTAAGGCAGTGGGGGAATCATTTCAGGAAACAACCTGTCTCTTAGCATGCCAAGAATCTGGGAGAGGATTAGTATATGTTTACAATTGAGCAGAGACTGAAAACTATGGTCCAAACAGACAGAGGGAAGAAGGTTTTGTCCACTAACTGTAACATGCCAGCTGTATTCCTAACACTTATTTCATTAGCTGGTCTATATGCAATTTGTAAATATAAAATAGCTCAAGTTTTTTTCACATTTTGTGTAGCCACTGCTCAACTGATTTCCTTCTCCTTTTTTTCAGATTTTTAAACATAATTCTGAGAGCACATGGAACAATGCTTATAAGAGTAGAATATTGATCAGTACTGCATATCTCATGTTAGCGTACGTGTTACAGTAAAATTCTGTTTTATCACTATAGCCTGTTTAGCAGCATGCCCTATATTGCTGTGGTGCTACTGTGTGAAGGCTATGTGCAGACCATCATATATTCCCAGGGCACAGAGAAAGACTGTGTTCTCAGTGTGTATCCTTGGGAGCCCCCTGGGGTGGAGAGGAACTCAATAACACCTCCCGCTCCTTAGCCAATCACAATACAACACTGTCAATGTCCTTCCATTATTTATAGAACACCAGCTAGTCATAATCAGGCCACTGGCTACACTTTATTTGCTGGGGTTACTGTGTGTGTGAGTGTGTGTGTGTGTGTGTGTGTGTGTGTGTGTGTGTGTGTGCGTGTGTGTGTTGGTGTGAGTGTTTGTGTGTGTGTGTGTGTGTGTGTCTGTGTGTTGGTGTGTCTGTGTGTGTGAGAGTTTGTATGTTTGCTTCCAGATTCCTATTTTTGTATGCTTCCAGATTTGTGTTTTTGGTGTTTTCTGTTGCTTCTCATTTGAGTAGTCTCACCCTGCAGGCTACTTTGTGCCTCCAATGTCGGCTTACCCACTCTGGCTTGTATAAATCTAGCTGGACCCTGGGGAATAGAGCCGTGAGTTTCTCTGACCGTCCTTCAGCTTACTCTGTGCTTGATAATCCATGAGGATTGCAGGTGTTTCAGCGGTTAGAGAAAGTTTCGGTGGGTTGTTACATTTGTGTGTGTGTGTGTGTGTGTGTCTTTATATGTAAGTGCGTGTGCATGGACATGCATCATTGAATGCGGATATGAGTGTATCTTTAATGTCCGTCTTTTAATGAATTGTACAGCTAGGTTATCATCTACTCCCTTGGCCAGAATCCCTGAAGAACCACATCAGTGCAATACGGCATTTATGACCACAAAATCTGAGAATGATTGAAGAGAATGTTTGTGTGTAATTTTTAGGCAAACATTGTTGGCTGCTGTGCATGCCTTCACGAGTTTTTTCGACTACCGATATGAACCACAGGATGTGCTGTGTGTTTGTAAGGGAAGGAAGTGAAGTTGTAGAGTTGAGAGAATGCCAGGCCTCGGTTCTCCTGCAGTCAGCGTGCAGCTGTAGGCAGATCAGCTCATAAAACGCTGCCTTAACCACAGTCAGACAGTCAGACAGGTAGCTGCACTGCAGGCCTGATACAGTTCTTTCCACTGTACCTTAACTCCTCACAATATTTGCATCTAAAACTAGTTGTCTTTACTTGAAAATACTGCAGAAATACATGTCAAATTGAAATTATAATTAAGAATCTTTTTTGGTTTGAAGCAAGACAAGATGTTTTATTGTTGTGAAACATTGTACAAGCTCATGATGTTCATGGTATGGATCAGTTGAGAAGTTAATGGATCTGTAAGTTGCTGCATTTCAGTCATTCAGCGGTAGTTTTTTATTTGTTTGTGTTTGTTTGTGTTTTTGTTTTGTTTTGTATTTACCAAAGACTAATCACAAAGGTTGTGTATGAAATGCAAAATGACCACAGAGGTAAATCCATTAAGATATTTGGTTAACATGATATTAATACAGACTGTGAACGCTTCACTATATCCTGCAAAATCTGATTTGAACTTGAAAGTAGTACAAAGTAGTTGAAAGCGAACTCATTGCCTTTAGTTAAGCGATTAAATGTTACATATTTTATGAATTTTCATAGATATGAGGTAAATTACCAGTGTTCATTTGATTTAGTCAAGGAAATATGTTCTCCTGAAGTTAAAGTTTGAGATTTTACAGAATAGCAATTTACTCCTACAGAATATTGACAAAACAGTAATATTTTTATTATTGTAGTACACAAGTATCAGGACTTACCCATAGTCCGATACCACCTACTGATAACAAGAGTGTGATTCTTCCATTCTGTGTTGATATGATTCCACACTATCTAGGACCACTTCTTTCATGCACCTCTCCCATAAACACCAGGGTAACCCAACCTTCAAATATTTTGCTTTCATCCTAGCAGTGCAGTCAAGACAAGAGGGTGTATGTGCAGTTCAACTGTTTGTTCTAATTAAGCAGTTTAGCAGATGCAGGGGTTGGAGTTAGGTGCTCATTATTAATTGTGAGGAGAGAGAGATGAGTTACCAGTATGAATAAAATACAGTTAGGGAGGGGGGGAAGCTCTTGAGTGTTTTTCAAGGAGAAAAGAGGAACTATGATAACATGATAGAGTCACATGCTAACTGTCCATTAAATACAACACAGACACATCTCATATGGAAGACCTGTTTGACGTTACAGCATTTAAACTGTTATTTAAATCACCGAAATAAGGCAACATACATGTGCATAAGCATCATTTGCATACCAAATCACTGAAGTCATCAACTAATGTATCTAACCGCAGCCAGCCCGTCCAAAGTTAAGCCGAACTTTCTCAATCTTCTATATTAATGCTTAAACTAAATGTTTGTACGTGTCATCATGGGGACCAGATCGGTCAGGTGCTCCTCTTCTGCGCGTATAGCACTAATTGAAGTCCTTGTTAGCAGGGACAGGAGCTGGCTTTCGCTCATGGTGAGCAGTGCGCAGCAGACGAAGGCTTACGTAAGACAGACACTCAAGCTGAAGTGTGTGAATAGAACTGCTCAATGCTCTCCAGTGTTTGTGATTTTTTTTTTTTTTTTCCCATGCTCCCTTCGCATGGAATGTCTGGGTCTTTCTACCCACTCTGTTTGGCCTCTCAATGGCTTGCACTGAATAGCTCCAGTCAGGTTGCTACGCTTTGTGCTGAGTTTGCACAAAGTTTCCCCCCTATTCTCTACCAATGCTCCACTCTCTTTGTGTATGTGTGTGTGTGTGTGTGTGTGTGTGTATGTATGTGTGGGTGGGCATCGCAGCGGAAAAGAGATGTTTTTTTGTTGTCATGAATGCAGTTGCATCAAGCATAGTCATATGGTTTGGAGTGTAGAGAGTATACATGTACATGTGGGTACATGCATCTGTACTCTTAGGTTCAATAGAAGTGTGCTCGTAGAATTATACTTTTTGTATGTGTGTATCAGTGAGTGTGACAAACACGGTGAGAATCGCATAGAGAGACTTTGTGTGTCAGTTCTTCTCCAAACAAAATGAAGCAGCGTTCTCAGAACCTTCTCAAACTCCAGTGGGACCCTGGGAACTAGTGATAGAACTCTTTCTTCAGTGGGACACGGGGAACTAATGACAGAACTCTTAAGGGCAAAGACAAGTCAGCGATTGTATCACAGCTTCACTGAAATTTTACAAAGGCTGTCCATGCAAGTTCTCAGACTGTCAGCAACATCAGGACTTAAAAAGCTCTCTTTTAGATCACTGCACCCCAATTTGCCCTCAAGAGCCCCTTGTCCTGCCGGTTTTTGTTCCCACCACGCACAACGAAACCGTATTTAACTAATTAGCTCGTGTATTGAGCTAAAGATAATGGCTCATTTTTGTCATGCTTGCTTGAAACAAATATCTGTGAGACATACGGTTCTCCAGGGTGAGTTGAGTACCTCTGATCTAGACTGACTAGCTCTTAAAGCTATACACAAATCTGAAGACAGAGAAGGTCTTAAGAGTCCTTAGGGCTTTTTTCCAAAATCCCGTCTGTCTTTTTTTTTTTTATTCTTGTTCTTTTTTAGTATTTACTAAATACCTTGTTCTCCACCCTCATGTTAGTCTTTTTGTTGTTGATTCTTTCTGTTCCTTTTCTTTTGACGAATTTCTCTTTGGCCTCTCTTCCCCCTTTTTCTTCTCATCTCCATCTTTTATCATTTCTTATCCCATTCTTTCTTTATTATCTTTTACGTGGGATTGCTTGTGGTTGAAATGTCGGGCTGTAATACATAACGGTCGCCGGTATCTAACGTCTCACACCTCAGCACTGTAGAGAGATGTGGATTTGGCACAGTTACTCACTGAAGGTGTTTTGGCTACCATGCAACTGATGGCACGGTGCCAAAACACCACACGTTTCCTTTTCCATCATTCCCCCGTTGGTCAGGAGAGGGTAGGGCTTCCTTTCCCTGTCAAGAGTACCTCTTGATAATGTTACATCCACACTTAGAAAAAAAAAGTCTGTACATCTCTAAGTCTGTATGCCCTATATTCTGCGCATTCCTGAAACAAAGAATATTGTTTATGGAAATGATAAAGTCCTTTAGCGAGAACCAAAGGTTGTTGTCTTTACGTGTATGGTCTAGCACAAAATCTGGACAATGCACTCCTTTTCTGTTGGATGGATGGAAATCTTCTGCCTATAAAACAGGCACCCACAGTGTGGTGTTGTGAGTAATTTTGGACACAGTCTATCAGTCCCCCAGGAGTTTTTGCAGGTTTGGGCTTTTCATGTGGAAGGTGTAGGATGAAGGGGTCTCAGGTGTTGTGGGTAATGAACACTGTAACAGCTTTGCCTTTCTCTCTCTCTCTCTCTCTCTCTCTCTCTCTTTTCATCTGTGTTGGATAGATTATGCAGTCTCACCCTGAAGAAGCTTATTGTCTTGAAGGAACTGGACCGTGAGCTCAACTCTGTGGTCATCGCTGTCAAGATACAGGTATGACAAAACATTTGTTTCTTTTTCTGTATTTGGTCTTTTTTTTTTTAGTTTGTTTCATCTCACCACAAGCCCAGAGCCACTACAGAAGGCGCCGTGGTAACTGTGGCTTACTGGAGCAGTTGCCAAGGTGACAGCTTGCTCAGTAGGAACAGTGGAGTGAAAGGAATAAGATGGGGTGGTAGGGGGAGGCTAAAGAGAGGCATTGTGGGATATGGAGAGAAGATCATTTTGGAGCGCTCAGAGGCACTCCACATTCCTCACTGGTCGCTTTGGTCATGGGGTGTGTGTGTGTGTGTGTGTGTGTGTGTGTGTGTGTGTGTCAGCAGCTCTGGCGAATCATCTTGGAGATGTCTGAATGGAATTAGATGCAGAAATCAAAGTTTTTTCACTTTTTCGCTTACAATGTACTACCTAAGGACATCCCTAAAATCCTGGTCCACACTTTTCTAGTCAGAGACCACTGTGATCAGATATTAATCAGCAAGCAGAGCTGCGGTAAGATGAGGTGAAGCATTTAACGATTCAAGCGAAAGGTATTGTGGGTGATCTAATACCCTATAGTAAGTCAAATCCTTCTACCCTTAATTTAGAGTGGAAGTCTATTTAAAGCAACCTTCAAGAACACATCAGAACTTTCCAATATAATTTCCTGTAGCCCTGAGGAGACTGACAATAAAGAGTTTTGAAAGTAGTGTTGGAATGAGTTCGACTGAAACGCTGGGTTTTGAGAACGGGTTCACTGAGGGACATAAGTACGAGTTAGACTTAATCCCTGTTATCCACTTAACGTTACTTTGCTGTGTTGTGAGAAAAAAAAGAAAATAAAAAAAAAAGAAAAAGAGTGAAGGTTGAAAGACACAGAGAAGAGAAATCGAATGCGATTAAGAAGAGACGATATGGCTAGCTGTCATCTCTGCCTCGTCTCGATGTCTTCTCTTGGGTTCTCATCGGCCATCAAGTGTCTCGCTAATGCAGCGGTTCCCTGAGGACATGATCATTAGGAGCCTCTCACCGTTACCACGAGGACGAGATTCCTTTTTCTCAGTACAAGAAACCTGTCAGAAAAGCGAAGTTATCGTGTCCTCCGTCCTTGCAAAGCCACAAGGAGAAGTGAAACAAAGGAATCGAAAATCATCAGTTCTTTGGAGGCGAGGCCTGAAAAGATTTAGCATGTGGGTTTTTTTTTACAAATATCATCCCGACAAAAGCGAGAAAGACGAAACGAAGTCACGGGGGACGCTCCAACTGTGTTTATCAGTAATAATGCAAGCTTGTGCTTTTGGCACATGTTGTTCTAATGACTTCAAAGTGCATAGTTCACTAGTTACTCATTCATTGCCATTGTGAATATAAAACCTAATATTTACCCCTGTTTTCTGTTAGCCACAGCAGTTGGAAATGTTTTTTTTTTTTTTTTTTGCTTCTTACCATCCTCAGTCAGACGTTGTCAGCACATTAAAGAGCCTGTTTGATTTGCGATGTCACATTGTCAGGAATTTAAACATTTACACCCTTTGTTTCATCTTTGCCCCTCTCGGCTCTCCCCTCTCAAAGCCAGATGTTTATTCTGGGTAAGGAGATTCAGTGTGTCTGTGTCTGTGAGAGTGAGATGAAAGAGAGGGAGAGAGAGAGAGAAAGAGCGGGAGAGAGCGAGAGAGAGAGAGAGAGTCCCTGGCAGAATAGAACATTAACCACAGTCAGATGAATAGTGACGTTTGGTCCCTGTTGTCTAGTTAGCCTGGCAGTTTCTATCATCAAACTCAAGCACAGATGCCAAAACTGCTGAAGGCTTTCCCAATGGAGACCAAGTTTTCCCAGAGAATTTCAAAGAAGTTACCTTCTTATCCAAGAAAACAGACTCTGAACCCCGGATAAATTCATTTTGAGTCAAGTCACATTTACTCGGCTGGTAACTGTAGGTCTTTATTCTCTTAGGGCTCCAAACGTATCCTGAGGTCTAATGAGTACATGCTCCCTCCCAGTGGCTTGATGGAGACAGACCTGGAGCTCACCTTCTCCCTACAGGTAAAGGAGGACACACTTTGCTCCTAGACGAGTTGCCGTAGAAGACTGTTACTGTAGCTGTACCGCTTTGCTGAAGGTCAGAACCTCTTTCATTGAGGAACTGTATTGTTCTTGTTTTTGCATAAGTGGTTATCTAGATAACTGTAACCACAATGGCTCAGGTTACATACAGTGAAAACACTTCCCAACTCTCATTTCAGAGGATGGACATGACCTGATAACTGCATTTTCTTAAAAAAAAACAAAAAAACAATAACAACTATGCAAATCATGAACTATTATTAGGTAGCCTGTCCTCTGAAATCCTTCACTCGTGTTCACTCGTTTGTCTAGTAGCACTGAAGGAAAATAAAAACCGTCTTCCCTGCACTTCTGACCTAATTTAAAAGGTATCTGAGAAGCAATATCTGACAGGATGAAAGAGAGGTGCAGAAATTGTGTGTGTGTGTGTGTGTGTGTGTGTGCATGCGCGTACGTTTGGGTGATGTAATCTCGCGCTCCGTATTGTAATCTCCCCCACTCATCTTTTTCATCTCTTTCACTCTGTCTGTCTAGTATCCGCACTTTCTGAAGAGGGATGCCAATCGACTGCAAATAATGCTGCAGAGGAGGAAGAGGTACAAGAACCGCACCATTCTTGGCTACAAGACTTTGGCAGTGGGAGTCATCAACATGGCTGAGGTTGGAATAAATTCCCTTGTCCACTCGTTCCAGTCCCGTTTCATACACTGCGTAGGCCTATATTATACAATGTTGTCCCCCTCTTATCAATGTATGCATTATATCAGTGTTTAAGGCAAAGGTGTTTAAGGATTAATTAGCTTCTTCTTAAAACGAACAGTGCAATCTGATTGGGAACAAAACTTGAATGCCTTGATTGAGATGGAATAAGGCTGAATACTGTATGCCCTGGAAAGTGATTCATTATTATCTGGGAAGTCTTCATTATATATCTGTTATGGATTATTAAGGAGCAGCACGTATTCTCTGTCAGCCTAAGGAAAAAATGTATGTGGCAACAACATCTCTGTCAACAAGCTCATGTTAGAAGTAATATAATTGCCTAGTAACCACTTTTAATGAGATGGTCAGGAATTCATGTCTCTTTTGAGATATATGTCATCAGTGAGATTGAACTTATGAACTTAACAACAATTGCTGACCTGAATGCTGCTCTGCAAAATTTTCATGAGTCATTGCAGCCGTAACAGTTGAACTTTGCTGCTTGTCCCTGGCTATTCAGCCAAGTGTAAGTTTCTTCAGCGGGAGCCCACTTAGGCTAATAGTCAGCATCTCTAAGAGATATAGTCCCTTTCACTCTCTGTGCCCCTGCTGGAATTCTGTTCCCTTCTTCACACAAGCCTGGCATTTAGGTATGCGCCTGTGTGTTAGCGTGGGCACGCACACACAGATTCTTTTATCCAGCTCTGACGTTTCCCTAGCGTTTCTGCAAATACCTGCAATTAGTTTCACCATTTCCTCCCCCACAAGTCGCAAGGACCCGGCTGCCAGTACTTCAGTGAAATGACAGAGTGCCCTTCATTTTCAATAGAGATCTAACTACGTTCTAACATAAAACTGTCAAAGCGACCATCATACTAGCACAGGAAATGCTAGGAGTGCTTTCGGGTGGCTCAGCATGAGTCGACCTGGAGATTGATGGGTAATGGAATGCGCCGCTGAAACAGAACGCACAGACGCAAGGTTAGAATTCAGACCAGAGGGTTTTGAAGTCGTCAAGGAGACGCAAAAAAAAGGATGATGTAAAACAAAGGGAAGAAAGGGCAGATGTGTTAAAAAAAAGACTGAGATGCTAATGTTTGGTGTGTGATTTTGCACGTGTGATATTAAATGTGTATTTCTGTGTGTCAAGGTGATGCAGCATCCAACAGATGGGGGCCAGATTCTGGGTCTCCATAGCAACGTTAAAGAGGCTCCAGTACGTGCTGCGGAGCTGAGTGTTTACTCGTTGTCCAGTCAGCCCATTGATCCCGAGGATGGCAGCGGTCAGCCGGAAGCCAAGGCAAAAACATCAGGTGGGCACCAGAACTGAATCACCTTCTCGGGGAAGTTCGCCTAAACTCCCAGAAATCCACTGAAGTGTACTGATTCAACATGATGCTGTCTAAACCTATGTTATTTCATGTCTTTGAAATGAAAGCTAAGCAAGCCTCTCATGAAAGTTTTCCAGCAACAAATAACAATTAACTGGATGTGCTCCTCACATTTTGAAATTGTCAGCCTCGAGATAAAAGTTCTCAGCCGATCAGATTTGGGGCGTATACCCTGACTTTTTAAAAAATATAGCAGTTAATGAGGGTTCTAGTTGACCACACATTACTTTTCCTCAGTGATGCAGTGATGTTTAAATTGTTCAGTTTCTTCAGTTTTTAAACCCTACATATAATGTAGGGTTTAAAAATGTATTTAAAACTTATTTGTCCTCATGTGGGACGTGACTTCCAGTGGGTTTTTGTAGACCACTTTCTTGGCAAGAGAGGTCAAAACTAGTTGGTGACATTATTTATACATGAAATCATATTACATTATGTGTTTATACTGAAGACAATGTGATTATAGCACAACAACAATGAACAGATTATAAATCTGATGATAATATGTTTGATAACATGAAGCAGCCTCAAGAAATTCTAAGTCAAACAGACTATATTTATTTTGGAGGTCTGGTGAGTTTTTGCATTTTAGCGAAGCGTCCAGCTAAAGGTTGTTTTCTAAAGTCAGGTAAGTCAATGGCCAGTATGTACTTATGTAGCATGTCTTCATAAGGGCAAAGACCATTTTTCAAGTGTAGCTGTGATGGCGCTTTTTCCTGACGTTCGTGTTCATACATAGTGAGCATATTCTAATATAATCCAGAGGATACTTCTTAGTCTAATAAATTCACAATATTTGATGAATTGGTCTTGTAGTAAGCTGTTTGTTATAGAGACAGTTGAGCAGAGCTGATTAGCTCAATGCATTAAGCCTTTTCCATGGCTTGTGGGAGTGGGTTTCCCATCATCCATCCAAAGACCGCATCCTTAAAGAGTCCTCCTGTACTCTGACAGATGAGTTTGGCTGCAGTGCATTAATACTGGTGTCACTAAAGGGCAGTGGGGGTGGAGGAGTGGGGGGGGGGGGGTCCATCTGTGCAGTGTTTCGCACTTTAAGAGCTCTTTTGGTCTTGGAGCCATAATGGAGTGTAGTGTTTTGATGAAAAGACCATGAAAAAATACTAAAATTCTGATTGAATTTCCTCAAACATGTGTGTCCTGGAATATCAGTCACTTAGATTATTAGATCTTTCTGAATACACTCAGGGACTCTGCTTTTGCTGTTACAAGCATGATCCATCGAAATTGACGTTCCTGTTCTAGACCCAGGCTTAAACTCAACATTCATGCAATTGCAGCCCATGCTAACTATAGTTTGTTTCATACACAAAACTTGTCCAATAAGAGCATCATATATTTCAAAACAGTGTAAAATATCAGCATTGGTGTAGCGGTATGGTTACACAGATCTGCTAGTTAGCCTGTTAAACACCATAATCGATGTTTAAGAAATTACATTTTTATTTTAAAAAATGGAAGTGTATGTCCAGTGGTCAGTTACCTGTCTACTTGTCTATTACTTGTCACTTGTAATTATGGGCCTCATCAGGAGTGGGCTAACTCTTTTTGTATTGATTTGTTTTTTTGTTTTTTCAGATCGATCTCCTGACATGGATAACTACTCTGAGGATGATGATGATAGCTATTCTTCGGAACAGGAGGCGAGCGATGATGCAGTTCAGGCACAGGTCAGAGCCCTTCCTCAGACATGATGACTACCTTTCTCTTGAAAAAAAAACAAAACAAAAAAAGGAGAAAAAATGTGATAGCTCAAATTCTTAATTGGCTTACAAAATCCAATAAACCACAAATCACTGGTTTGTGATTCTTATCGGCAAAACCCATTAGCTGATTGCTCTCTAAGCACTGTTATATTGCAGCTTAACCACAAACCTCCTGAATCAAACAGGCCTTGTTGTTGCTCTGTTTCAGGACCTGTATGACGAGGACGATGAAGTCCAAAGGAAGCCAAAGAAATCTCGGAGAAAAATGATCAGAACCACCTCTATGACACGGGTAGGGACAGTTTGAACCAAGCCCCAAAGAAGCAGTGAATATCAAAACTGCTGTGAAAGAATCGTGTCTGAAAAGAATGAACGTATACAAAATGCACTTCATGTGCCTTCATACTGTAAAGTGCTTCGAAAAGGCAACAGGAGTAGCCTGCGATGCGGATTAATTGGTGACGGTGTTTTATCTGATGTCCTGTTGACACCTCTCAGAAAGGCCATAGAAGGTGTTTTCTTAATCCTCTCAGACTAAGCCGAGCATAAAGAACTAAATGTCAGCCAGGGATCAGTGTGTCATCTTGTGCAAGACTAATATAGATGACTTTACACTCCAGACAACACAGTCTGTAAACCCACTTGCACCACAGCCGCGCACACAGGAACGAGCCAGGCTTGGCTTGCTTCCCCTAACGCAGCTTCACATTAGAGCTAGTTACATGGATTAGTTTTTGCTAAAAATGCCATTTAAGCGTTCTAGTTCACTTGACTTGGCATGTGGAATAAAGCTGATGTTACACTTTTGCTATGATAAATGGTTAAAAAATGTTAGTTCGTTCGAACATAAATTGACATTTAAACACATGACTTGACTGACTCTTTGACCTCTGGTCACATTATTTTATTCAGTGTTCTAGTTCTGTTCAATCCTGTGTTGTAGATAGTCAATGTTTTATGTTTGACTGCATGTTTTTTACGGTTCCACATCCTGTTAAAATTCCGTCTGCTGAATCTTCTGCAATATTCAGTGTAGCAAGTGCAGACCCATTATTGTGGTATTTTGTCCGATCATTTTTGATTTCTCACCAGTTCTTCCGTTTACATATGCATGCAGCTGAGACAACATGTTTTTTGTTTTTGTCGATGCATTTGTTACTCTCATATAATTCCAACGCTCTTTTCTCCAGCAACCCAACTTCAAGCAGAAGTTTGTTGCCCTTCTGAAGAGGTTCAAAGTATCAGATGAGGTGAGAGCCAGGTCTGCATTCACAGCCAAACCATAAGACGCCTGAGGGGAGGGAGGGGGGGTGGGGGGTGAAGCGTGGAACATGGGAAATGATAGACCATATCTGTTCTACAGAAACCACTGCTATGCTCATACTCTTCCATCGCCACAGCATCGGGCCGTCTCTGAACTGTAGCCCGTACGAAAACACCCCGGAGGGTTAGTGATGACTCTAAAGATATGAAATCTCCCAAATCTATTGGAACTTAAAGTAATAAGCCGCAAGTGCAATAAGAAAACAGAAGATATATTGTCTCAATAAATATTTCACAACAACATTTCAAAGGTAGCCCATTCTCCAGTAAACAGATTGACTGGAGCGTTTGCAACTGCCTGCTTTCTGTTTCCAGGCTGTTGTAATTGGTTTAGGTTTGTTAACCGGCTGCCTTTGCTTTTTTTTTCACCCCTTGACCTTCCTGTGATCCAGCCGTTGCTTGGAAGTACTCCTCTATTGCATTATCCTCCAGGCCTAGAGGAAGTGACCTAAATATATTAGGTCAGTCGAGCTTCAGTTGTTGGGTTCATTGTGAGGACTGCAGGCTAAGACAACACAAGCTAACGGCGATGCTAATTGACTGAGAATATCTCCAGAACTTTTTTGGAGCGCTTGTGAAACCCCTCACGTTTAGCTCCATTCCAGTTTCCCCATCAACATTTTCAGAGAGAAACAGGTGTTTGTGTTCATGCTTGCATTGTACTTGAGTGAGAGTTCTTCTGTTTGCTTAGATGTGCGAACGACTGGGAAGCTTTTCTCTCTGTTTGCACAGTTCCTTTGTCCAGTATCATGTTCTGATATCTTTATTGTTTCAGCGCTGATTCATGCTCGTACTTGATGGCAACAAAATCCATGCTCACGATCAGACTGTCAGATGTGCGAGTTTTATTCGTTTAATTTGTTTAGTCTGTTTTGGACATTGCAATGACAATAATGTTTTTTTTGGCGAAGTTTCCACCATGGAAACGTTAGCCAACATTATGGTTTCCAAGGTTTCAAAGGCTGATGGGAGCTTGTACAGAACACCTGGAGCCTAGTGCTGTGATTGGCAGGCCCGCGTTAAGCGTCTCTCCCTGAACGCCGAGATCATTTTCAAATGTCAATCAACAGCAGCTTCATCACAATGTCCTACAGAAAATCCCTCGACACCGAAATTATAATCAGTTTAGAATTGTTCCTCTCCCAGGAATTAAATTTGTTGGATGATCTACTGCTCCGTTAATCTGTATCTAAATGCCATCACATTTTGATAAACATTTTTACTTTAATGACACTTTTGGTTTGGCATAGTGGTTATTCACAAGACAAATTACAGGGAGAGAAATGGGTTATGTTTGGTGATAAGAAAGCCAAGGAAAGGCAGGAGCAGTCTGAAGTTAATTTACTCTGCGATGGGCTTCGCATCATTTAATTCATCTTCTCTGTATAGACCTGATCATATGTCTTATATCAGATTTCTCAGTCGCATTGTGAAGGTGTTTCTTAACGCTGAGTGCCACAGTCATCTATTTCAGATGACGCTTAGAGCCAGGGCATCAATCTTATGGGATCCCTAGCATTACGTTGAATATGTTAGGTATGTAAGGGAAAAATGCCAAAAAAAAAAAAAAAGTAATGATGTTCTGTTCACACTTTCAGTCTCCAGTGTGTCATTAGTTTCTGTGACAGCAGAAAATGCGTCTCGGTCAGCCATCAGTGACAGGCAGGCAAAGACATGCGTGTGTGTGTGTGTGTGTGTGTGTAAATATCTGTGAGAAATCATGGAATCCTGGTCAGTGTTAAGGCCTGTCAGGTATTCTGGTTGGAGTTCACTCGTTGTTGTCTCCCTCACTGTCAGGCTAGATATCGTGGACTGGGACTATATATACATGTTCTCTCTCTCTCTCTCTCTCTCTCTCTCTCTCATTATTAAAATGAGAGATTGCAACAATGTTTGATAATCAGTGATGGTCAATGATGATGATGATATACAGACAACATAGCGCAGACTGTTAATTCCATTTCACATTTTACACTCTCTGCTCTCAGGTTCTGGACTCAGACCCAGTTGACCCAAACCAAGAGGTGGAGGAGGATTTGGACCTACTTTACGACAGTCTGGAAGTGTATAACCAGAGTGACAGTGGCCCAGAAATGGAAGACAATGAGAGTGTGCTGAGCACACCCAAACCCAAACTCAAGTAAAGACTCATCTCTCATACATCACTAGTACTTTAAAACCCTATTAAAACTCTATTAGAAGGACCATTCAATTCTGAGTGCGCTCCAGTCTTACAATTATCAGTATTCACTCCAGTCGTATAGCAGTGTAATTTGTGCTCTCGCTTTATACATGTCTGTTATATATGGATAAACAGTAGTTTTGCTAATCAGTTGGCTTTTGTATGTAAATGGGTGTTTATTTTTTTTGTACACTTAGACCGTTCTTTGAAGGGATGTCACACTCCAGCTCTCAGACTGAGATCGGCAGTCTGCACAGTCAGAAGAGCCAGCCCAGAGAGCAGTCCTCTACCGTGAGTACCCTCACACCGCTCAGGCTCTCTCCCCAAATAACCATCAGTGACGTTATACACGCCATCACTGAAGGACCGGACGGCCCGAATGAAACCCAGACCCCAAGATGAAAGATGAGAAAACGAAAAATTTTGATCACGGTAGATTGGATTTAAAAAGTGATGGTGACATCACCGTACCAAAGCTTTTTAGGAAAACGTGGACAAGAAGACGGAGCTTTACCCAGCTTTACCTGGCCAGTTTTTTTTTTCCTCAGATAAAATTAGTTAAGGGTTTTTTTTTTTGGGTGTGCGTTCTAACATGTGTATATGTGATGGCACTCTCAGTGGCCGGTGCTCGCTGACTAAGTCTGTGATGTGTGTGTATTTGCAGAGTGGAGATCTACTGACTGTGGAAAAAAACAGAGCAGCAGGAGGGAGATACCCAGATGAGGCCACCGTGGTAGACTCCAATACAGGGGTGAATGTTCAACAGTCTCTTTGTTTTGACAAAAATCGCTCTCTTTCATGTTACGTTCTGTATGTCTGTCTCTTAATTCTTATGCTTTTTCTCTCGCTCAACGTAATATGTCATGTCTAACTATGAAATCTGTTTCCTCTATCTGTTTTTCCCCTTATCTCTCTCACTCCTTTTCTTTTTCTTGCCCTCTCTCCTCCTCGGTCTGTTTTTCCCTCGTTGTAATATATCAGTTCCCATCTGTTTGTTTTCCACTTGGTCAGTTTGATGTAAAAAGAGGCATTTACAGACCCACAAAAGGCCTTGTCTGCCAGCATTGTGCTGAGTGAGCTGGAGTTGTTGTATTCATGCGTGAAGAGGCCATCCACATGTTTGCTATTGTTGCCTCACTGTCTTCTCTCCCGCATCTTTTGCGTCATCCGGGGTTTACTGTTCAGTACCGGAGCACCAAAGGGGGGCTAACAAGGCACTTTCAGAGGATGAATAAAGAATATACGAATGAGAGTGGAACAAGATTGGGGCAAGACAGAGAGAAAAAAAACCCAGAGAGAGAGAGAGAGAGAGAGAGAAACATCTTCTTAAAGCTGATAATCAAAAGCCCTAGTTGAAGGCCAGTGTGATTTTCTATCATTAGAGCTATCACAAAGGCATGTCATTGAGTAAACAAAGAAACGCACAGCCAAATGCACGCTCACGCCGCACACCGACTCACTTCCATGCTGAGTATCATGCAGGCCTCTTCAGGGACATCTGTGACTGTGTTATGATGGTGATTTGTTCCTACAGCCTGCTTACGTGAAGGTTGCTATGGCAACGCATGGATTTATGCATGTTAGAGGGGAAAAAAAAACACTTAAAGAGACATATTTATTTCTTTTGATATATTTTTTTCTCCCCACAGGAGGTGGCAGAAGAAGACACAGCGGTTGGCACGGTGACAAGCGATGCCAACATGAGTTGGGACGTCAGTACAGATAAGCTGGCCAGCACTGTGGGCAAACTCTGCAAGACAGAGTCCCAGACTCACATGTCGCCTAGGTAACGACCGCAGCCTCGCAAATGAAATTGTCTTACAATAACAAATGGGGACAGTGGCTTAGTGGGTTAGGGCTCCACACCAGGAGCTGGAGAATTGCTGGTTCAAATCCCAGCAGGTTGTCTGTGGCCTGATGTTGACTTATAGCGGAGGTGCAGCAAATTATAATATACCTGCCTTTCCTTTGACTGCTGCTGTTGTACCCTTGGGTAAGGCACTTGACCTCAAGCTGTTTGCAGGGATGACATCCCTGCCTCGTTCACTAGCACAACAGCCTAGAAACTGTCCGAGCGTGGTAATTTAAGGGAGGAAGAGAAAGAGAGGGAAGAAAAAAAACCCGGCAAAATGACATATTTTTGGCTATAAAAAAAAACCCACTGCATCTCTGTGTCCCCATTTTATTTATTTAATTATTTTTATCCTTACGTCCCTGTATATTTTTGAATTTCTTTAATTAACTTCATTATTTCTGTAAAGAACTTTACGCTTACTGCTTCTGACTGTCCCTTCCATTTCCCCCTTTGTTTCGTACCTCGCTGGGTTTGTTGGGTCTAGTGAGCTGAGAGGAGTTGTGGGAGCTGCAAGCAGACAGCATATGTTAGTGTTTGCATTGGCGAAGAAACTCATTAAAAAGGGCCAGTCCCCTAGCGACTGGCTAACTCTCCGTAATGAATGTGGAATGCTTCACTGAATAAGTGATAGGAGTCTTTTGGGCTCAGTTTGCTGTATTCCTCTGCTCCTGCCAGAGGTGCTCCCTCTGTGCTTATCTCTAATTAGCTCCTCTAACACGTACCTTTTGTAAAAGACGAATGACTGATCAACCGGTGATCAACTGTTTGTGGAACTTTCTTTAATATGCACCCTGGCTATCAACAGAAGTAGTCAGTCCTCGTTATGTGTCCACAGTAAAACAGAGAACAAACTGCAGAGACGCACACGAAGCACCTCCATGAAGGACAGACAGAACTCCAAGGCCCAGAGTGACAGGACGAGTAGTATTGATAGTGAAACTTCACCAGATTCCAGACTCACTGTACAGGTGTGTGTGTGTGTGTGTGTGTGTGTGAGTGTGTGTGTGCCGCACAGTTGTGGAGGTGGGTGTGTGTATGTGTGTGTGTGTGTGTAGGTGTGTACACTGTGCGAGTGTGTAGGTGGGTGAGTGGGTAGATGGTTGTGTGTGTGTGTGTGTGCGTGTGTGTGTGTGCGCGCGCGCGCGCGCGCGCGTGTGTGTGTGTGTGTGCGCACCGTGCGGGTGTGTAGGTGGGTGAGTGGGTAGAAGGTTGTGTGTGTGTGTGTGTGTGTGTGTGTGTGTGTGTGTGGGTCGGTAGGTGTTTAAGTAGAGTGTATGCAGCAGAATACCAGCTTGCTAGTCTTTTCTCTGCGGGTCCTCTCTCATTTCCTTTTCTTGTCTCAGGTGCCAAGGAAGTCTGTGTATGACCAGCTGAATCAAATCCTCAACTCTGATGAACAGTTGCCTGAGAGTATAATCCTCATCAACACCACAGACTGGCAGGGCCAGGTGTGTGGATATGCATGTGTGTGTGTGGGGGGGGGGAGTGTGTTTGTATTTGTTTGTGCATTAACAAACAGTTCATAGAAGTATTGTCCACATCTCACTCTCTCTCTGTCTCTCTGTCTGTCTATCTCTCTGTCTCTCCCTCTCTTTCTCTCTCTTTCTCTGTGTGTGTGTGTGAGTGTAGCCTTGGTATTAACATGTTCATAAATATGTATGCATAAAATTGCTTATGCGAATGACTGTGCAGGTTGATGTGATTGCAACCTATGTGTGCATATTGTATGAAAAAAAATGTTTATGAATGCACTATATGACCAAAAGGCTACCACAGGCAGGTCTGTGTAGAGCATGGGGTTTGCATGGTTAAAGAGCAGGTGTGACTCTCCCTAAGCCCCCTGGCACCTCCTGGCACCTCCTCCATGTCTCTTCCTGTCCCAGCAGTGTAGCTCTGCTCCCCCATATAAGCTATTACCATCTCTGGATTAACATACTGCTCTCTCTCTCTCCCAGTCCCCATGCACAGAAGAAAAGTCCAAATGGCAAAATTATAAACTGATACATTCCCTAGTTTCTACTGCTCTCAGCTCCACCAGTCTCCCAAAGTGCACTCAGTAATTTATGTAGGCAAGATATTGTTGTAGTAATGTGGTGGTTTATTTGTGCCTCTCTCTCTTGGGGCATTTTTAAAGGCCAGGGTTTTGTACATTTGCATTCATTTGGACAGCACAGAGAATGCTGAAGGTAAGTTGCTTTCTTGCATAAAAGCTGCATGGTCATGCCCTCAACTCAGGCGTGAAGCCACCTACCCCCCCTCGCACCACCCCCCCCCAAAAAAACCCCCAGAGATGCCGAGTTAATTTTATTCACAGCCTTCACCACCTCCCCCGCTCTCTCTCTCTCTCTCTCTCTCTCTCTCTCTCTTTCTCTCTGCTGTCCTCAACTACTTTTTCATCCTTCACTTTCAGTATCTAAATGAGATCCTCCACGAACACAACCAGCCCATAGTTTCCACCATATCCAGTGCTGACGTACAAGCCGCCTTCAATACTATCGTGACAAGAATCCAGCGATTGTGAGCGTCATTCTTCTTCTTACCAAAGCATTTGCCACCAATCTATTCCAGCGCTCTGCCTCAAGACAGAGCCGGTCCAGTCCTTCCTCTAAACACGTCCCTTTTCTGTTTGTGTGTTTGTTTGTTTGTTTGTTTGTTTGTTTTTCCAGCTGTAACTGTAACGCGCAGACACCTCCCACCATTAAAGTGGCGGTGGCAGGGGACCAGAGCTACCTCAGCACTGTCCTCAGGTGCTTTGTGGAGCAACTTGCCAACAAGACGCCTGATTGGCTGAGCTACATCCGTTTCCTTGTCATCCCTGTCGGTGAGCGTCATGTCTCAGGTTTTCGTATTCAGTTGAAATAAGAAAACGGTTTGTTTGTTTGTCTGTCTGTCTGTCTTTTTGTTTGTTTGGGCATTTTCATATTGGTTCATACTGGTGTCTCTTGGTTTCCCCAGGTTGTCATCCTGTGGCAAAATACATCTCATCTTTCGACAGCAAGTTCAACAATGTCTTCATGGACGCGGGCTGGAGGGATGTGTTCAGCAGACTAGAGGCCCCAACATCAGGTAAGAAACGCACTCCAATATTTATATAATACTAATATTATAATAAAATAAAACACTAATAGACAGACTATAAATCTTGTGATGGTGCCAGTGGCAGTAGTAATAGATAGAAAAGCTGTGTCAGTTATAGATATAGTCAGTTAAAGTGTAAAATGTATAGTGTAGCAGTTGAGATGTAATCTGACAACGTGTTTTCTCTCTCTCTGTGTTTTTTACCTCTGTGCTCAGACAACATTGATGTGGCCGGCCGTGTCTCCCAGTACCTGGCAGGAGCCAACCTGTCCCACCAGTTCCCCATCTCAGAAGCCATGCTGACCTACAAACAGAAAAGGTACGGCACCTTCTCTGGAGGTGGAATGCGTGAAAGACTGTTTGTATGAATATGAGTGAGAGAGTGTTCTGGAAAGGGGGTTTGGGGGGTGGGTTTGTTCAAGTGATTGTATGGTGAAATGTGTTTGAGAATTTATATCTGTGTATCACAGTGTATATGATGTGTGTTGAATGTTTCTTTGTGATAAAACCAAAAAAAAAAAAAAAAATTATGAGCAATATCAAGACTTGCTTTAGCTGTTGCCATCTTGTAACAGTATATTTTGCTCTCTAGATCCTCAAAGCTATATCTGATTTTATCAATCAGCTATCAGTTAGCATTCATTTTAGTTCATTCAAGTTATAATCAGCTATTCTCATAACGCTTCAGAGTTTTTGCTCAGAGGCAGCTCTATTACAAAGCAATTTATCTTCTTTTTATAAAATAGACAGAATTTTTTTTGCTGTTGCAATGAAAAGATCAAGTCCACTCATGTTGTGAAGCTATAAAGTAACAGTCAGGAAGATATGGTAACTGTTGTGCTTTGGGTTTCTTTCTCCTTTTTTTCTTTTTGTTTGCACTCAAGGAAGAGAAGTTTGTATTTTGATTTTTACATCAGGTACCTCACTGTTTGTTTGGGTTGACGTCCCCAGTTTGCAATGTGTCTAACACACTCATACTCTATACGTCGTGACCTCACACTTGTCCGTGTCAGTAATTGATTTTGGTGTGTGTGTGTGTGTGAGTGTGTTTTTTTTTCTTTATTCCGTCTGTCTCTTCAGTCTTACTTGGTTAAGTTTTGCCGTGTGGAAATACCCGCTGGTCTTAACAGAGATTCGTGTCTGGTGCAAAGTGTCAAAGGTTCTCTGTTTTTCAACGGTCAGACGCGGAGCAAAAACGCGCTGAGGGTTAAAGAAGGATTAGCAAAACAGTAACTGGGTCATAGAGTTTTCTAAATGGAGTCCAGAGGCTCACTGGGCTATCCTCACCTTAAAGCAGAATTAAGAAGATCTACTTAACAAAAAAAACCCAAAACAAAAGCTTAAAAAAATCTAGTATTTTCATCTGTAAAAGCTTTCTTTAGAATTTAGCATGCTCTCCGACTGACACACACACACACACACTCACACATACACATATGCGCACGCACGCGCACACACACTCACACACTCTCTCTCTCTCTCCCTCTCTCTCTATCTCCCTCTCTCTCTCACTTTCTCTCTCTCGCTCTCTCTCTCTCTTTCTCTCTCTCTTTTCTCCCCCTTTCTCTCTCTGTGAGACACACATTTTAGTACAGAATGTATGAGGTGAGGCTGAGCGTGGACAACAGTGTTGACTGAGCTCTGAATATTAGCCTTGTCAGGCCTCGGCGTTTCCTCAGGGAAGGACAAGTACATAAACAGAAAGGTCACTCAACCAATTACCACTCCACATTAAAAAGAAAAAAAAAAGAAAAGAAAAACAACAGTGAGATAGAGGGATAATAGAAAGATGACTTTAAACCCTCTATAGGTTTCTGTAAACAAGGTCAGAGGAACCAAACAGCTTCTCAAAGTCATTGAACAGTTGTCTTGATGCTACTGTTAATGGGCCATTATATGAATTGCTGGCTGCCCTCTGAGGTGTAACCCTTAATAAAATAAAAACTCACTAAAGTCAGCGCACACTAGACTAGTGCTGAAGTATTTATTGCTTTGCTTCACCCACAGAGATTCATTGGCTAAAAATTCTTGGTTGCCTAGCCACCAGGTGACCAATCACACCAGCTCTAAACACCTCCACATAATCCGCGTTAATAATAAGCAATCATTTTCACAGTCACATTTCTTTTTTGAAAGATTTGAATTTCAATTGCATTCCTTTCCATCAGAACTAGACTAAGCCTCACTACTGCAGGCAGTCAGATGACTGTATAGTGACTGTTTCTTTCATGGTCAGTGTTTGGTTGACTGCTCTGGATTGAATTTCTATGCAGCCCTCCTCCCATTCTTCCCAGTCTTCCCAGCCTTACACCGTGCCAGACCGGCTGAGGTTGTAAGCAGCTATCTCAGCATCCTCACTCATGATCCCACCATGGCATGATCCTTCGCCCTTACAGTGACCTTGTGTCCGTCCACTCTATGGGGGGTGGGTGGGTGTTACCATGTCTCATCCAATCAGATCTGACATGCTCTGGTCGCCCCCACGCACATCGCCCCCCTCACGGATCATCCTCCAACTCACACAAGCACACACACACGCAGACATATTAAGGCTTATGTTGCTTTAATGTTTTATCTACGTTTCCTCTCTGTTTGTCTCTGCAGCCCAGATGAGGATTCCTGTCAGAAGTTTGTACCATTCATTGGGGTAAGGGTTGTTTTTTTTTAGAGAGGAAATGTTCTTAGGCTTTGTCTGGTCTACTGTCTATGCGGATTTATCATCTCTTTATCTCTTGCATCAGTTTGAGTTGATGGATGGCCAGGACTGTCTGAGAGGGGTTAAAGGAAAGATGCAGGAGTGGGAGCTAGGGTTACAGGCAGTTACAGTACAGATTGTGATGTGGATTTACACACTGATGGTGTGGAACTGATAGTGTTTTGTGTCTTACTTGTGTTCCCTCAGTTGGTGAAAGTGGGCATTGTGGAACAAAACCTGTCGACCTCAGGTACAGACACACACACAGACACACACACACACACACACACACACACACACACACACAGACGTGTGATCTGTTTGATTTCTGAAAGGCCTGTCTGATCTTTTCTTTGTCTCTGTAGTGGACTCTGATGATGCCATGGTTGGGAGTGTGAATATGTTGGCATCCCCTCCAGCCCAGACAGGGGGGGCACCCTATGGAAAGGACATGACCTCCACTCCACCCTCCTCCCCCTCTGTCTCTACAGCTCTCTCTGGAGCAGGGTGTGTCTCTCTCTCTCTCTCTCACACACACACACACACACACACACAGACTTCAGAATTCTTTCAATGCTGCTACTTATTAGATAGAGGTCAGTTTACAGCCATTGTTTAGAAGTGAAGTCGTTTATTACCATTGACTGATGTTGCACAGTTGTGGGATTTTAATTGCATTTTTTGGTTGGTGTTTATTTTAACCCTCTTGTCCCTGTGTGTGTGTGTGTGTGTGTGTGTGTGTGTGCGCGTGTCTGTGAATGTGTGTCTTTGTATGTTTGCGTGTGTCTGATTGCACATGGGAATGTGTGTGTCTCTAGTTCTCCAGTGTCAGGTGGAGAGGTGATGGGGTTGCAGGTGGATTACTGGACCTGGCAGGGCACAGAGAAGAAGAAGGAGGGAGAAAAAAGAGACGTAGGGAATAAAAACACGCTGAAGAGCAACTTCCGCTCTCTGCAGGTGTCTCGTATTCCCAACGCGGGGGAACTCACTCCACCTCCTGGCATGGCAATGACTGTCGTCATGAAAGAGAAGAACAAAAAAGGTAAGGAGCACAAGGCTGTCAAAAGCTGACTTTTTAGTAAATTTGACAATGCACTGCCTGCCTTCATCCAGTCACTGAAAAGCTATGTGTGTTAGCGTGTTTGACATTTATGAATATCAGTCATTCCATGTTTTTATGACTAAGAACAGTGTCATCAGTGTTGGCTTTTTTCTCACCATGTTTCATTGTAGAATAGGCCTGAGTTTGAATGATGTGATTTAATGTTCTCTCTCTCTCTCTCTCTCGTTCCCTGTCGCTCAGTCATATTCCTCAGTAAGAAGCCTAAGGAGAAAGAACTGGACTCTAAAAGCCAGGTCATTGATGGCATTAGTCGACTGATCTGTACTGCCAAGCATCAGCATACCATGCTGAGAGGTAATCTGTCTCTCTCTCTCTCTCTCACACACACATGTTGAAAAAGGTATTCACCTATATGTGTGTGTGTGTGCATATATATATATATATATATATACCTATATGTGTGTGTGTATATATATATATATATATATATAATATACACGTGTGTGTGTGTGTGTGTATATATATATATTTACACATATGGTGATGGTGCAGTAAAGCCCCATTCGTGCCATTTCATATGTACACACTCACACTGCAAACATGCTCAAACACACTTTATCAAAGTAACCATAAAAAGATTTGCATATGGCAGTTTTTTTAGTCATTGCATAGGCTATATGTTGCCCCTAGGACATTTTTAATGCACCAGAAGTTGTTTGTGCGATTTATTTTGCACTTGTGATCAAGGAAAATGTGTCTTGGAAGTCGCTTTGAATAAAAACGTCTGCAAAAATGAATGTAAATGCGAACGTGACTAGTTTAATTAAAACACACCTCTGGCATAGCAAGTGACTGCCGAAGTAAAAGAACAGCGAGTGGTTTTTAGTAAGGTATTGTTCTCTGTAGATGGGGTCTTTATTATCCTTAAAGATACCACTCCAAGCTCCCCAATTCAAATACTACTGCGATATGCAATCCTTCCCTCTTGCCAAAATAATGGGAAGCTGGACCAGTCCGGCATTTTTTGTGCAAACCCCAAAGGATGATGGGATGTTAATCACATACTTACCACAAGAACTGCACTTGTGTGGAAGCACCTGCTTTCAGTGTATTTTATATCCATTATTTACTTAAGTATCTCTGTTAATTTGGCAGTCAGCTCTATTTAGGAACGCCGAATGACAAGGATTGCTGTAAGAGAAGCTCACTGCTGCCACCTACTGGTGGGATTGTATGTCGGTTGTATTTAGCTATACACACAGCTGGCATCTGAAAATGAACATCTGAAAATGAACACATCAAACATCTTGACTATTTTAAAAACTCTTGCTATAATTGCCTTTAATTATCTACATCTTCTCTGTCTGTTTTTATGGACGGTTGATGATTTTTTTTCCCCTTTTTTTTTTTTGCTCTGTGAAGTCTCCATTGATGGTGTGGAATGGCATGATGTGAAGTTTTTCCAGTTGGCTGCCCAGTGGCCCACTCATGTAAAGCACTTCCCTGTGGGTATATTCGGCTACACCAAGCCCATGTGACCTGCCAGTGCCATTCCGGAATATTCTCCAGCTCCAGTCTCACGGAATGAGAACAACTCTGTCTGAAGGAAAGGCAAAAGAAAAAGACAGTTTAAATTTTCCTGTGGAAACATTTCTCAGTTCTCAATTCTATTTCATCAGTACGAAATGGATGTTGTTGTTATTGATGTCATTGTCTTTTGAAAACCAGCATAAGGAAATAGTTGTTTGTTAAAGAATATACAGTTTATGCTGCCTTTCTCACCACTGTTCATATGTATTGTGTTTAGAAATGACCATTCAGCAGAAATGGTAGTTTTGTTTTGCACTTTGTTTGGTCACGTTTTATTATTTCTGTGAAATCCTATGTCGGCAACTGTTCCGTGTACAATGTAAAATGTTTGGAAAAGTGTTTAAGTTTGCCTCTTGAAGGAAGGGGGGCAGGGAAAGGGGGGGGGGGCTGGGGTGATGACATTATGTTGATATTTTGGGGTTGTTACACAGGTGGAGCGGGATTACAAAATGTTTTAAGTATTGCTGTGACATGAACAGGGCAGATCATCCCATTGTTGAGGGACGTGTACACTCTGTTTTTTTAAATGAGTGGCTTATATTCTCGATAGAATACTTAATAGCTAATTTTCGCTTGCCTTGTTTTTATTTGAAAGCACAGTGTGAAAGAGAAACTGCATTTTAGTTTGTCTGTAACTGACGTGTATAGAAAAGGGCAGCTTAATCAGCCTGGTGTAATCTAGAACAAAGAGGTCATTTGAGGTTAGCATCATCTGTGCATCGACAAACAAGATATCACATTAGATCCTGTGCCAGCTAAAACTAGCCACATTTGATCATTTTACTGAGAACTTAAAACCTAAGAAAACTCCATATACCAAGGTCTTTTGTGATATAGCAGAGGTCACATTCAGTCCGTATACTTAAAACCACGGAGGTACACCAGTCTGGAAGAAACGAAAACTTTCTTTCTCTCTCACATCAGACCTTTTTCTGTTTGGCAGGCAACAATGGTTGCTGCAGTAACCATACCACAGCCAGCAGGAGAATTAGAAGAGTTCCATCACCTTGTTGTTTGAGTTGTCCAGATACACGGTCCATAAAGTCAGCAAGGGACTGCCATTAAGGGCTTAAGACTAAAGAGAATTGCAGGACCCGGGCAACAAGCACGTTGCTCCGTCCTCTTACTTTTATTTGTGAACTTTATGGTGGATTTATTTTTCTAGTCCCTTTTTATTCTCTGAACTCCCTTTACAAACGTGTCTAACTTGTATTTGATAATGAATTTTTTGCTGTACGCTCTATTTGGTTTTAGGATTAAAGTTACATTTTATACTTTCATTAACAAAGGAAGAAAAAAAAAAGACTGAGTATCTCCATCAGTCTTTTGTTTAGGGATGGAGACTGTGATACAGGGGCAGTATCTAAGTTGTGTAAGTTGCTGTAAGCAGAGGGTTTTTGTCAGAGAGATGTTTTTGTTCCCAGTACTGCAGAATATGCTGGATAGTTAAGAAGTGGAGGGGAAAATGGGAAAGGTGGGTGGCGAAAAGAAGGGGTCTCAAATTGTAGCTTTATCTGTGTGTTCTTTCAGTGTGTGTGTGTGTGTGTGTGTGTGTGTGTGTGTGTGTGTGTGTGTGTGCGTGTGTGTGTGTGTATGTGTTTGTGTCTGTGTGTGTGTGAAACAGCTTGAGGGGGGTCTTCAGTATTGTTTATCCACACTGGGGAATTCAGCCGAAGGGATTTGTGTTATTTTTAAACCAGCTGAGACTGGTATACGCATATATAGGGATTCTGTGTAATCTCATTGTCTGGTATACAATTCTGGAAAGTAGTAGTGATCTCTTTTCATATGTTGTTGTGTATTGAATTGTACAGTTCTTTTTTGTATGCATTGTTTTGAATACAGTAGACCACACACGTGAACCTAGTGAGCCAACGGTAAAGTATATACTCAGCTGTCCCAGTTTATGGCTGTTTTGTTCTGTTCTTAAGCACTACAGTTAAGAAAAATTGAAGAAACTACCCTCCGTTTATGACCAAGAGCAATTGGAAAACTTAAAGAACTCTAACATTTGGCATGTCTTTTTAAAAAAAATATAAATATGCCAATATCTTTGCACAAACCTAATTTTAAGTTATTTGACTTCTGTTTTAAATAGACCATTGAGGTAAGCTTTACTTCATCTTTTTCTTGTTCTGTGTACATACTCATGTATTGTTGTTTTATATACTTTTAATTTTGTTGAACAGTCTTACAAGCAGTTGTGAATACTGAAATAATTTTAACCTTGCCTGCATCATTATTCTTAATTGTTACAGTTATCATTTTGTTTTGTATGATCCTTTTGAAAGGAGTTGACCTCTTTTATAGAAAATTTTGTTTGCAATAAGGTTTTTAAACATTTCACATGTAAACAAGTACAGGAAAAGTAAAGCAGCGTGTTCTGTTTTATGAATGCACAGAGGAATACTTTTGTTTTGCTCTTCTTTGTATTTGATAAATAAATATATGGGAAAATATTCCTCAACTGATGAATAAACAAACTGAAAACAGATTAAAAATAAATACTTTGTTCGCTGTTTAATCTCATTCACGCGTAATATTTCAGGAAGACCGCTGAAGATATACATATTTAAGCGACGGTTTTCTTTTTAGAAGCCTCTTTAGAAATCTGGCGGACATAGTCATGATCATAGGCATCTACAGGCATCCCAAATGTGAAAATAATTGAGTTAATGGACAGTCGTGCTCATTTTATCAGAACGGTAGGCGGCAGTAAAAGAACACTTAATAAGTGTAGTTGTCCATGCTGTTACTACAACAGCTCCGTATCTTTTTTAGAAAATATATATTCTTTCGTATGTACAAAATAGCCTCAATCATAGTCACCCCGCAGCCTTCAAAAAAGTCATTTTCCCCTTTTCTTTCTCTTTTTCTTGTATAATATCTTGAGATATTGACTATAGCTCAATGCAAGAAATGTTCAGAGTGCAGTGAATTATTTCCAAAAATACAGTTAATGAATATGGATAAAATGATATATAATTATATATTCGGCTTCGGTCACACCCAGCACGGGAAAAATCTGAATAAGACGTCATTCCAAGGAAGTCCACGCTGAGCCTAATGGGAGTGTATAGTTCGCTAAGGCAGACATTTTGGATTTAAAAGGGACGCGGATTTAGACAGTTACATTTAGTCCGTCATCAGCGGGTGCGGCTAGTGTTGTTATATGATACATAAGAATACTGTCAAAGGTGGTCGATCACATTGGGCATATGTGGCTGATGGTGGATGGCAAAAGTACGGATCTTTGTGTTTCGCATTAGTGTTGACGGTGTCATTTAGACAGTTGACTGAGCTACGTTACAGTGGTTAGTGGCAGAGGTGCAGCTGTGCAGTTTACCGAATCGACATTAAAGTTACTGACCCACGAGGGAGTGACCGGAACGGGTATGTTAACACTATTCCATCCTGACGTTAAGAATAATAACTCGTGGAATTAAACATGTCAGTGTCAGAAATTCAACATATGCATAACCTGTTTTATACCATGGTACATTTATTTCTGTGGTCATTAAGGTGGAAACTGACAGCCACATGATTTCTTAGTGTTTGCCAATTTTACTGAATGCTGTTAAAACCTCATCCAGTATAATGGAGTGTAGTAGTTGTGCAATCACAAACTGTGCTGTGTGTGTGTGTGTGTGTGTGTGTTTGAGAGAGGGACAGAGAGTTGTGGAGACCAATTATTCTTGATGTTTTGTTCTGTACTGTGCCAAGGTTTTACAATGACAAGGCAAACTCAGAATTTTTATAAGGGCCCTTGTTTGCCTGCTTGTACGCGGTAGAATGTAAGCTGCAGACATTCAAGCGTAAGAAATGACCTATGGACTGAGACATAACACATAACAGTTAACATCAGCAAAAGTGGAGCTTTGACTGTGATAAGAAAAAGATCACCATGCAGGTGAATGACACAGGAATTCTTTACAACATGGATTTTCAGAGACATTCATGTACAGAAATGCAGGTCATTGTATTCGATTGACTGAGCTACTGAAACAAACAGGCCTACTCCTTCATTTAGTTTAAAAGGGAGGCACCACATCAAATTGAGCTAGAGACACTTATTAAGTAACCTGCATGTAGCACAGGTCACGTAAAACAATGCCTGGTCATTCTTGTGATTCTGGTTAAACAGTGAAGCCTTTTAAAGCATGAAACCCTCTTGTTTTGAACTGGATGGTTAAAAGCGGGGAGGAGTGAGTGGTGTTTATAGTTTGACAGTCGTGTATACGAGTGAGATGAACAGAAAGAATTACACTTCTCGGTTAAATCCTACCCGGCATGGATGGCCTTTTATCATTTGGAGCAAGTAAATATCAGCAATCACACTGTTTCAGCTAACCAGGTTTTTCTTTTGATTTTTAATCAGACCTTCTCTGTCAGACCCCCTCCATCACATAGCAAAAATACCCCGCCTTTCAACAGAGATGTTAGATTTGTCCGACCAAAGAAGTTAATTACAGTGGGAGCTGAAGCGTGAAGTTGGTGCTTTTAAATCCTTTTTCTCCCCTGGATATGTCTTCTATCCCATCAGTCTGAGCGATCAAAGAAAAACTCTGAAGGGGTCAGAGAAATTTAAAAAAAAGGATTCGGGGGGGGGGGGGGGGGGGGGGGGGGGGGAGATAAGCCTGTGACTGTTAAAATGCTTCACATTAGGTTGGTGCTCCATGTGATAGTATGGCTGCCCTTGTTTTATTGACCTTCGGATCTAAAGGTTTCATATTTCTGGGATTTTTCAGAGGCGAAGGAAGGCGTGTCACCAGATGCTGTATAAATACGTCTGTATTGAATTTCAGTGTTCTGTCAGTTCGGAGAAGCTGGTTATACGTTTTTGATCCTGTAATATCCTTAATGGCTTTAATGAATAAGATTACATGATGAAGTCAGATGCTTGCTCACACGGGTGGGCCTGTGTCGTAGCCACGGCTCTTTTTTGAACTTATAATTGCCTGTGGCACATGGATAAAATCGCAAAAGAAAATTGTGGAAATAATCATGAAATTAGTCAACAGTCATTTTCTTTATTGTGCACTGTGTGCAGTGCCACACTCGAACCTTAAGGAAATGAAGTTTTATGTTAGTAGGCTATGTTATTGAGTGTATCTCTCTGTTATTTTTTATAATGTAAAATGTATGTCTCACAGCGCTATACCTTATCACCCTCTCTGAAAACATTTTCCATTCCTATTTCCTCCCAGAAAACATTTTCCATTTCTTTTTCCTCTTTGAAAACATTTTCCTTTTTGCTTTGCAGTGACATCTGTTGATTTATTATTTCACTCTTTCTTTCTTTGTCACTGAGCTTCCCATTCTCACATATTTTTGCCCTGCAAAACTTTCATTTTTTTGTTTCTTTAAGTCTTATTATGACACTTGATATAGAGATGCTCTTGATATAGGGATGCTCTCTTCTGGTATGACAGTCTGTCAGGGTTGTCAGGAAAGCAGAGGAAGACAATTATCTGTGGATAGCAACACCTGTGCCAGTGACTTCCTCTCCCATGTCACCCCTTTGTGTGGAGGAGGCAGGATGGCATTGGATATGGTAATGAATCATCTGAATGACTCACCAACTTCAGATTTTCCTAAAAATGTAAGCGCTGAAGTATCATTATACCAGACAAGCAATTACAACACTGGCTCAACAGACCTTAAAACTTTGAAAGAGAGAGAGAGAAAGAGAGAGACTCAGAAATGTATAGATATAATATTCTGTGAAAAGGAAATAACTTGTAGTTAATAGAAGTTCATTTGTCATTTGTGGCCGATGCCCTAATTGCTAGAGGTTCTGTTGAGTTTTGAGCTTTTTCTTACTTCCATGGATGGTTTTTGGGATTTAATGTTTATGCATGATGACATGCCAATATTTGACAGCTGTCTTTACTGTAAATTTATCCTTGAGGATTATCTACTCCCCTCATAAATTCCACAGTCTATGTGTGATATGTTAGCTATTTACTAAATGTTGCTCTGAAGTGGATTAGTTGTTAAACTGTTGTTAGACCAACTTCCAGATTGCCACTTCAAACTATTACATTTAAATTAAAAATAGAAAAATGAAAAATCACCATTTGTAACATCATTTTTTTGGCTGACCATGCTCATAGTATTTGAGGAACAGCGGTGGCAGAATGCAATAATGTCAAGCAGCCGAGTCATTATTTAAATATGAGAGAGGAACACTTTGATGCAGTTCAGTTAACACTGAGACAGTTCAGTGTTTTAAGTCCAATAGTGAATTATTTGTGATTCATCTTTTTACATTCATATTTTCTGGCGTGGAATAAAATCTCTTGGTTTGTAACTTGTAGCTTGTAACATTGACAGAAAAAAGCAACCTTTTTAATTATTGAGGAAATTTATCAGTAAATATTTTACATTAGCACAGATTGAAACATCAGTGTGTCTGATGTTTAGATTCATATCAACACTTAGGCTAAGAGAGATTTCATATGCTGTATGATTTATGGCTTTGCTAACATAAATAGTCTCTCTCGTTCTCCACTACAAAATCTTACTGTTAATATTATGCACAGATGGACTTAAAGTAAGGTTACTTCACCACGACTCAAACCAACCGAAGGTTTAGTTCACGATATTTGTCTGATATGACATGAGCGCCCTGCAAAGAGATGAGAGGCTGAGAGGTGGGGCGAAGAGGGAAAGGATGCCGCAACGTGGAACACCCCGAACCCTCATACATCTTTAATATTCCTGCTGTTTATCATGATCGAGACCTGTTTCTCCATCTCTCTCTCTCTCTCTCTCTCTCTGCTCCCCTGCCTTTAAAAGCCTGTGCTTTCCTGTGCTCTGCATATTGATTCAATTCTGTGTCCTATCCCTGCTTCCTGTCTGTGTTGATTTTCAGCTTTCTTTCATCAGCCAAGCATTACAGTCCCTATTCAGTCAGCTCAGTGTTTTCATGCAAGTAGTGATGCTGCCTTTAAGGTGTCCAGTGTAAATAATTGAGAGAATCTTCTGGTTCTCTCTTGTTCAGTCAGTGCAGATGTCAAACAGTGCCTTTGATTCCTGTGTGATGACATAGCTTTCCTGGCTCCATCTTTAAGCAAAGTGATTTAGGTGTTGCCACTGGAGACTGCTGCGTGTTTTTGTTTTGTTTTTGTTTTTTTCATCACACATTCTCTCACTCAGTGAAGGCCACGAATAAAAGATGTGATGCGATGTTGTCATGGCAGAACTGAAACGGTTTATTCTCAATGACAGGATTTAATGTTTGAGACAAAACATCTCCTGTTGGAACATGAACTCCTCCTGAGTTAAAGCATTAAAATCACACCTCTTTCCAAGAGAGATCAAATCTCACAGTATTAAATCCATCGGCTTTTCAGATCTGTTGAGTAGTTCACAAATAGGAATGCCATGGTCTGTTTACAGTGCATAAACCTCTTATTACACCCAAATAATGCACATGTTTGTGTGTAAAGTGGCTCTAAGAACAGAGAGAATAGGCTGCTGAGTAGTGGGGGAAAAATGAAAAGGCCAGATACGTCAAAGGTTTTCGGTCCGTTCCTGAAGGACCCCCTGCCTTGTACAGTTTTGTTTCAGCCCAGCACTAACACACCTGATTGCGCTGATTATCTGCAGTATCACAGCTGATGGAGCTAATGAAGGGTTTGTTGATTGGTGGAATCAGGTGTACTAGGGCTGGACTGATACAAACATGTACAGAGCCAAGGGTCCCTGTAGAACAGTTTGAAAACCACCGAGATAAGTTGTCCTTCAGGCTCTTAGAGGGCAAAGTAAACGCCAGTAAATACAAAGCCGTTCTTTCTTGCTACAGTAAATCATTATCAGTCCTGATGGAAGTGGTCCTTTCTAAAGCAACAGGCTGAACTTGACTTTGTTATTTTCCAAGTCCTTGCGTTGCCAGTGTTTGGAGGTGAAACTATAACAGTAAGGTAGATTCACAAATTCTACTGTATTACAAACATTTTAAACATAATTATTACTATATTACATGTCTCTCTCTCTCTCTCTCTTGCTTTCTTTCTTTCTTGGCTGGCCCTTGCATGCTGGTGTGTATTGTATCTCAGGTGACATAGCACCTTTGACCTGTAACAGTCTTGCTTACATGTCCTCATAGGCTCTTTGTTTACGCCCTATTTCTGGCTCTCTGTTTCCATGAAGATTTTAAAGCTACAACCAGTCTAATGTTAAGTTACTCTCCCCTCCACAGTATTCCAAATTAGCTGGTATTAGGGAAAACACTTAATGCTACTTGCAAGAGTTTTAACCTTGGATGAATGACTTACTATAATCTGGGAACACTGTTTGTTGTTGTAGTTGTTAAAAGTGTAAGTACAAAGGTGATGTTGGCGATATAACACTAATTTGTGATTTACAGAGTGTTGAATCAGTATGAATTATGGTCAGTGTTGATCCTGTGTGAACTCGGAGGCTTTTGTGCTGATTTGATCATGTGACCACCTCATGTAGGTAGAAGTGTGGGTGTGATTTCTTTTTGATAAGGAGACGTCTTGGGGAATGGATTGAGGATTTTTTCCAAATTCTAGCATTATGTTAAGCCTTGGCAAATTTTACTGTAGTGTCGCCTATCTTTACTGAAGTGCAGTATGTGACTGAAATAAGTAACATGTACAAACTTAAGGAATGCTATCGAATTTAATGAATTCCCCTGGTACATTAGTTTGCACATGCAGATAATTCAGATCCAAAAGGTCAATGTCAGTGATATGTGTTGTTTATTTGCTGAGGAATGAACAACTTTTTTATCTGTATAGTTTTATGCCTGTGGTTTTACTACATTCTAAGCCTATAAAGCTGCTTCCAAAGATTTTGTCAACTACAGTCTTATGTAGAACTTGTCGTATCTGAACTTGACAGTATCTGAAAGCACCACACCGTTTCCCTTGCTTGACCAAGGACAGATTGCTCTATCTTCAAGCCTTTTCTTTCCGCACCCTTGCAGGAATTTCCTGTGGAAGATGTCGACCATGGTGTGTCCTCCTGAAGAGAAACTGGCGAGGCTGTCTCAGGAAGAGATCATCTCTTCTACCAAACTGGTGATCCAAGGTTTGGAAGCCCTGAAGAGCGAGCACAACTCCATCTTACACAGCCTGCGGGAGACCATGCAGTGTCTGAAAAAAGATGAAGAGGGTACTCTGGTCCATGAGAAGACCAGTCTGCTGGACAAGTCTGTGGAGATGATTGAATTGGGTTTGGGTGAGGCACAGGTACGACAGAAGGCTGGGCAGGGTGATGAAGTGGAGATTGGAGATGGGGAAGGGGGTGTAGATCATTCTGTCCCAGGAACGCTTCGGTAGCGACTGTTCGACTCGCTTCTCTTCAAGGGTTTTCTCTAGTGTCTTGTTTAGGGTAAATGAATATGTTTGTTTGGGTTCTGGGCAAAAGCCTGAATCCACTGTGAATCTCAAGTAACATAAACCATTTGACTGGATGATGTTATTTACAAGACATACAAAGGCTGGAAGGTTACCACGGTAAAATAATTTGGTGTTTTAACCAAATACAGCTGCTCTGTCTTAATTAAGTTGTAAAGCAGTTAACATGTCCATCTCCCTTTTCTCACAGTGCAAAGCCACAACAAAAGCATTCTTTTCAATTCTCCTCTTCTTTGCTGCCGCACTGTTGCAGGTGATGATGGCTCTGTCGAGTCACTTGAACGCAGTGGAATCGGAAAAGCAAAAACTGCGAGCTCAGGTGCGCAGGCTATGCCAGGAGAACCAGTGGCTTCGAGACGAGCTGGCCGGCACGCAGCAAAAACTGCAAAAGAGCGAGCAGAATGTAGCTCAACTGGAGGAGGAGAAGAAACACTTGGAGTTCATGAACCAGATCAAGAAGTATGATGAGGATGTCTCACCCACGGTATGGGACACACGCACAAACACGAGAAAAGAGCAAGTGGAGCTTGTTATCTAAAGAGTTTGAAAGCTAGCACAGAGGGCTATGTCTACTTTACCAGTGGCTGGAATATCCACTGCAGTTATTCTAAACCTTTATTGAGAACTGAGAACCTTCCATTTGACTGAGCAGGCAGTTTGTGTGCTAAGTAGCATTGATTTTTCCCAAGACAAATAATGCCAAGCAAATTCTTCCGTTGTAAATGAGGGGGAGACCAGGAGATTCGCATCAGACCAGTAATTTCTGAAGATGGATTAGGCATATAGTCTTTTCCTTATCTAATTAAAGGATGGTTCATGACATGCAGATGGATACTACCTGGTCAAAGCAATAAATGGTGTCATTAATATTCAAAGGTGTAAAACAGACCATTATAGATTTGCAAAAACAATCTAACCTTGAAATGCATGTGATTTGATTACAGAGATTTATGAATTTAAAAAATTTAATTTATAAATTAAATCTTCATTCATTTTGGTAGAAGAATGCCAAAAGAGAGATTTGATAAGACTTTTAATAATGAACAAGAGATCCCGCAGTTTGTGTAAGAAGGAATTTTGTTGTCGACTTCTTTGATCCAGGAAGAGAAAACTGGGGAAGCCCCTAAAGACTCTCTGGACGACCTTTTCCCTAATGATGAAGATGAACATGGACAAGGAAGTAAGCCTTCTCATTTGTGCAGCCAATTGCATTGCATCTAGCGCTCTTACTTTACGCTTGTTATTTATCCGTGGCTATGACTCAATAAACTGATCTTTGCCTCGTTCTGGCACGGTGAATTTAAATTAGTCAAGGGTTTTTTTAATTGCTGATGTCCACTGAACATTTACATCACTCAGTGATGTTTTAACTGATGTCCATTCCATTTATCCACACAACTCTGAGTCTCTCTCACTTACCCTATGCAGTCCAACCACACAACAACAGTGCTGCAGTTGCTGCTGCCCAGCAGGGCGGCTACGAGATCCCTGCCCGCCTCAGGACCCTCCATAACCTGGTGATCCAGTATGCCTCCCAGGGTCGCTATGAGGTAGCTGTGCCCCTGTGCAAACAAGCCCTGGAGGACCTGGAGAAGACCTCCGGCCACGACCATCCGGACGTAGCCACTATGCTCAACATCCTTGCTCTTGTTTATAGGTAGCTAAGAGTGTGTGTGTTCATATGTGTGTGTGTGTGTGTGTGTGTTTGGGGGGAAGGGGACCTGTATTAACATACTTTCTGTTTTACACTGCTGGCTTTTTGTTAAAAAAAAAAAATCCAGGGTTTTAAAACAGTTAAAACACTAGCTTGGAATTGTAATCCTCTGTAATGTTAATCACAGATAAAGACATGTTGGGGGAATTAGGCCTTGGAGAATATGTGTTTTGTCCTCTAACACAGGGACCAGAATAAATACAAAGAAGCTGCTCACTTACTCAATGATGCCTTGTCTATCCGGGAGAAAACTCTGGGCAGAGACCACCCAGCGGTAAGTGTTACCAGGCAAGGGTGGAAATGAATCATCATTCATTATAAAAAGAACAGGTTTTGTATGAAGACATTTCCTAATTTCTGACATGCAGGGACAACATCATAATGTTTAGAGAAGAAACAGCTAACTTGTAACAGAGGCCCCACCTTACAGCCCTCCCCATCAGTCATCTCTGTACTGTTCCCATGGTAACAGCATTTCATGTATTCCCCAGGTGGCGGCAACGCTGAACAACCTGGCAGTGCTGTATGGAAAAAGGGGAAAGTACAAGGAGGCGGAGCCACTGTGCAAAAGGGCTCTGGAGATCAGAGAAAAGGTACCGGGCACCTCCTCCCACTCAGGCTGACGTTAGACTGTTCTTATGTGGTTTCAGAATGTAGATTCATAAATATAACATTTAGAATGTGAATTAAAGAGAAGAACAGGAATGTTACCAAACAGTTTCCATAGCCATTCAAGGAATAACCCTAATCTGCGGCCGTCGCTGTGCCTTTCATTTTCAGGTTTTAGGGCAGGAACACCCCGACGTAGCTAAGCAGTTGAATAATCTGGCTCTGCTGTGCCAGAACCAGAGTAAATATGAGGAGGTGGAGTTTTACTACTGCCGCGCCCTGGAAATCTATGAAAAACGACTCGGACCAGATGACCCCAATGTGGCCAAGACCAAGAACAACCTGGTGCGAGTTCAGTCTACACACACACACACACACACACACGCACGCACACACACGCACACGTGTGTATGTGTACAAACATGCAAATAATCGATGCGATGAGTTATTGGTGACACTTAAGGGCAAATAATCAGGACATAATCAGTGTCCTCTATCATTCAGTTTTCCCTGTGTCTTTGTTCTCTGTTTTCAGGCATCATGTTACCTGAAGCAGGGCAAGTACAAGGAGGCAGAGATTCTATACAAAGAGATTCTCACCCGAGCCCACGAGAAGGAGTTTGGGTCTGTAGATGGTGAGCACTCTCATCCACAATGACAGGATGAGCTTCTAAAGTCTCTTAAAAAGCTTCTGGAACATTCTCTCGTGGTTTTGTTCCCTTCACGGCCTTCCTTCTAGTTCGAGAGCAGTTTTATCATATCACAGAATCATTTCACAGATTGTTATTGTATTCCCCAAGACATTTGTTACCATAGGGGACCAGTGTTTGCAAACATCTCAGTGCAGAAATGTACATCATAGCTGGTAGTTCGCCAGTATGCTAAGATAGCTATGTCTAAATTGAGAAGATGATACATGGGCAATTATTAAAAGTACTGCTGGTCCAGCGTGACTCAAAAACAGTAAGGCCATCTTAGGTGTACTTGCAGTTTACATTTCAAGTTTTAGCAGTGTTTTGTATTGTAACATTTATGGTTACTCAACATGCCAGTAGTTTGTTTTTTAGTCTGTGCTGGTGACCTCATGAGTGACCTAGCTTGGTCTCATGCCTCATTTTCCTTCTTTTGGCTTTTTAGATGTCACCTTTAAAAACAGCACAAATTACCAAGAGAGTGACAAACTGTTGATAAACTGATGGTTTTCCATGTCACTAAAAAACTTGGAATGTAAATGACCTGTGGCAAAGAGGATAGGTCAAGGGGGCTGTGGTACGTTTGAGATCATAATTTTATGGAAAATTATTGCTTAAATAGAATTGTGTATATTACAAATGGTACTGACCACAGAGTGGAATTACACCAGTAAGTGAATGTCAGTCAATGTTTACATTATTTCCATAATAATGACACTAGGACCTTGTAACTGCAGCCTGAGTGGAGACTGTTACATTGCAGTTGTAATTGCATTACGTGTAATAACCAGTGGGTCATTACTGTATGCCATGGGAGCGTAACATTTTTAGTAAGATAAGTGGAACACTGTGCTTACCCATGTATTTATCATTTTAATATAAAATCATTGTATAATGGCACTACCTAAAGTACAGGGCTGGATGTAGCTGTAGTTTTATGATTATGTGAAGGGCTGGAGTGTATCGCACTGTGACTGTAGAGGAGTGCGTGACTGAGGTCAAATATGTGAGTCTGCACCGAAAGCAACCCCCCAGAATGATGAACGGGGGAAATGCTCCTTTTAACAACAAATGTAATGAAAAAAAAAATGTGAATTTGGTCCCTACAATATGAATGTACCATGGTTTGAAAGTGCGGGAATATGTGAGAGAGTGTTGGGTTGTAATAATAACGTTTGCTATTGTGTTTCATCATTTTGTTTTTATTCATTTTTTTTATCTGTGTTTTTGGCTTACTTTGTTTAATAACTGTTTTGTTCCCGTGCACCTTTCATGTCAGCCCCTTTTCTCTGTTGTCACCGCTGACATGCTTCTGTTTTTTTCTACCTTTGATTTCTGTTGTTTGCCATTTATAATCCTGTTTTCTTGTCATAAAATACTTTTTATAAGCGCATCCATCTCTCTTTGTCATACTGAAGTATGAATGTTCTTTTTGTTTTTTACTCCAACTGATAAATCAACTTTTTTTGACCAGAACTTTCTTCTTCAATAAATCAGCAAAGACTTACATCTGATCACTTTTCACTTTGTTGTTGTTTAATTTTTCATTTTTTTCATGTGCACCTGCCTTTCTTTCTAGTTACCAAACCAACAAGCAAAATGACCTCTCACAGAAAAAAAATGACAATACTTAAATAAATGCAACAGTATAATGATTTGGGATGTCTAGAACATGCAGACGTTTGTTAGACGTAATTTTGGAGTCGTCTTGAAAACTATAAAACTACAAAACTATCTTGAAGTTATAAAACACCATCACACAGAACACTTTTCTTTCCCCATCCCCCCATTCTCCTCTTCTCTCTCTTTTGCACTCTTCTTACAGCTGAGAACAAACCCATCTGGATGCATGCTGAGGAAAGGGAAGAGTGCAAAGTAAGTGCTGTGTCAGCAGGGCCTTTTAGGCTCAGTGTGTCTGATGTGTATGGGATTTAATGAGAGAGAGGACAGGAGGAAGGTTGGAACAAGTTTCTATTTGTGAACTAAAGAAGTTCATAAAGGAAGACCTGAGTATAGTCAGTTTTGATGTTGAGTGACAGCTCTGATTCCTTTTATATATATATATATATATATTTTTTTTTTTTTTTTTTCTGCGCTGCATTGCTTTCTCTGTTCATGTACTTGTCTGCTCTCTTTCTCCACTCCCTTTTTCCCCTCTAGGGAAGATATGGAGAGAGCCCTCATTACGGAGAATACGGAGGCTGGTACAAAGCCTGCAAGGTGAACAGGTGAGGAAGCAAGTTCCAATTAAACTGAACTGAAGACACGCATTATGTTTCCCTATACTGCTGTTTCTTCCCACTTAAAACATCCCCAATTCAAACATTTCGCCTTTGCTCTGCGTTCTTGAGTGATCTTCCTGTAAAATGTGACTTTGCTTTTGTTTAGGCCAAGGGAAAATACTGTTACAGTTGTTTTGATACGAAGGACATTTTGACCCCACAGGGAGGTCCAGTTTTGCGTTTAGATTCTGTCCTCTGGGCCGGCGTGGGCTGAATATGAATTGAAAGTGGTGTTTGGGTGTATTTGTGTTGTCTCCACAGCCCCACGGTAAACACCACCCTACGCAACCTCGGAGCTCTCTACCGCCGGCAAGGGAAGACGGAGGCTGCAAATACCCTTGAAGAGTGTGCTATGAGGTCCCGTAAACAGGTCAGTCTCTCTCACTCTCATTCTCACTCTTTCTCTCTCTCTCGCTCTCTCATTCACAAATTCTCTCAGTTTCTCTACCTCACAAGCACACACACTCTTATCCCATAAATCCCTGCGGTAAGGTTCATTATCTCTTGCTATACATTTCTTTGGATCCCAAGGTTCATAACTATTATTGTATATGTGTTTCATCGTATTAATAATACTTGAACTCAACTCTAAACCATAAAAGTGTATTCTTCCCGATCACAGTTATTTACTTGCGGAGTCTCTCTTTCTGGGCGTGTGTGTTTGATGTAGGGAGCTGAGGTCCGTGGTCTGGAGGTGCAGAAGGATACAGACAAAAGGAGGAGCAGGGAGAGTTTGTCCAGTGTGAAGTATGAGTGTGGCTCAGAGGCTGGAGAAGATGGCAGTGTAGAGTGGAATGGGGTAAGTGTTTTTTTTTTTCTCTCTCTTTTAGTCACCATCTCTTTCTCTCCCTCATACACACAGCTGACAGTGACAGCGCACAATTACCCAAATCTGTTTTTTCCCTCGCTCTTGCTACCGCAGAATATACTGCATGACGCTTCCCCCTACCTGGCTTACAGCCTCAGCTCTGGAATTCACATTTTTTTTACTGAGCGATATCACAGCTGTGTAATTATTTAGAGGTGCGACGGACGCATCTGTACTTTCTCTGCAAAGCGGCTCTGATCAGTCACGTCTAATGCCCCTCACCTGGCCCGTCAGGCGATTACGTAGCATGAGAATGGCCTATACCCATTCAGTCACGCTCTGTCTAGTCTGCTCTTTCAGTTGTGGGTGGAATGAATGTAGGATGTTATTGGTAACGCAGCCTGAACCAGTGCCTCGCATTTTGGACCTGCATGACCTCTGAAGACATCTTACCTAAGCTTTCAGTCTTTGTTAAACAACAGCTAGGAAGGTAACAACAGTTTCACCATAGCCACTGTGTGTTTCACAGCACCAACTCTCATGCTATGCCCAGTTCTGAGCTGTCACTGAGGCTGGTTAGATGGTGTTTTATAACAGTCCGCACTCTGCCTGCCTCATTCTTAATGTGTATCCAAACCACATCAATAAAAAAAAAAAAAAAAGCAATTTCTCTTACCGCTGCCATTGCTCTCTGTGTTCTCTACACCTGTTTTCTTTTACAATATTTGCCATCTTGCAACTCAGTCCAAATACCCACCCATGCAATGAATGTTGTCTTGATATAATTTAACAGGTTATTTTAGTCAGTGTGAATATGTACGGATAATGAGATATACAAAGCCACGTATCAAAAGTGTCATATGGGTCATGCTCAGTATTTCAGACTGCATAGAGGAGGTGAAAAAAGGGCAGAACTGCATTGCAGGATGACATAATGTGCCAAAGCAGCTTTGGGTCTTTCTGCCTTCCCCCTCACTCCCATGTCACCACATACTGAGTCATCAGCAGGCACTGTCTTCTTAAATAAGACAGTCTCTTCCAGGCGCAGACTTCTCACTGGGATGCTATTAACTCCTCCGTGGCTTTTGAATCTGGGGTGTTGGTTCTTTACAAACCTTTAATGAGGAGAAATGGTTTTTCTTGTTGTTTTTTTTTAGCAAAGACATTGATTTTAAACAGAACATGAACACGACTGCCAGATGAAAAACTATTGACTGCTTTTTTTTTTTTTAATTGAATGCTATTTGCAATAGTTGTTCAATACCGGTTGTTCCTTAGTTTGATTAGAAGAGTTTTCATTGAGCCTTCATATGAGAGTGGCTCTTGGGTTCTCACTATCCTGGGAAATATCTTACTATAGGACGCTCTGTAATGACTTTTGGGAGCTGTTTGTTGCTGGCCTCTGAGAGGCATTATGAAGGGTATCCATCAGTCTTTTTCACTCTGGTGACAGTAACCACCCTTCAGTGTGTGTCAGTGTTGGGGTTAGTGTAATTAAGAGCTTTTCTTGAAGTCTTTGTGCCTTTCTGTGTGTCTTACTGGTGGTGTTGTTCTCTCTCTCTCTCTCTCTCTCTCTTTCTCTCTCTCTCTTCCTCATCCCTCCCAATTTCTCTCTTTATCTCTGCATTAGGCTTAATCGTCACAATCTCCCTCCTTCTCTACCTGCTCCCTCAACAATCAAATCACAACAGTCAAATCACAGCTGTCAAATCACAGAATCAAAGTGGACGTCTTTGTTGTTTCCCTGCTAAGCTTCTCTCTCATCATGATGTCCAGAGACCGAGCTGTCTGCACTACAGCTTCAAATTCTTTGGCTCAACCGATGGAGTCTCTCTCTCTCTCTCTCTCGCTCTCTCACACACACACACACACACACACACTCTTTCTCCTCCCTTTCTCTGTTTATAAGCCTAATAATAAAAAGATGAAGGATTATTTTATTAAAGTTGTGCACCCTCATGAAAAACTGAAAAATCACTAAGCTATAAAATAATTACACTTACGAGTCAGGTGGATCAGGAGAACTTTTATTATAGTGTTATGGTATGGCAAAACAATATGACCAGTTATACACAACAGTCAACGATTAGAACACAGTAGTCAGACTATTTGCATTGATTTTAATTGCCCTCTTGCAACTGGCATTTTCCATGTCTCTGATTATTTTAACAGAAATCGTACTACCTTGGTGCCTACATTCCCTCAAGATGTCATGTTAAAATATCCTCATTATATGTGTCTGTAATGTATTGATAGTATCTGATGTATAAAAGCCAAAATAGCAATGAAAATGTTTTGTGGTATGGTTACTGTGTGGTCCAAAGTGAAAACATCACACTCATTCTTTTTCTTTATGTTGCAAGAACAAACAGGTGAAGAACTGATTGGATATAAATCTCAGTGATTCTTATAAAACTTAATATAATCCCATAAAACTACAGATATGTTTACATAGCATTTGCCATGCCATTTCTTATTAGTGTTTATGGCTGGTTGACGGGATGTGGAACACATCACAGAATGAGTCTCTTTTTTTTTTTTTTTCTCCCCCTCAGTGGGTTGTGGATGGGTCTTTGACACTCGCTTGGGGATTTTTCACGTTCCCTTTGCTTAGAGAATGCATTTCAATGTGCTTCACAATAGCTCAGTCAAAGCAGCAACTTTTGAGAATGTGCTCTGACTTTAAATCTCGTAATGGATGAAACAGGGGCCGGGTAGCTCCCTTTGTTTACTGAATCTAGCTCAATAAAAGGGAATGCATGCCACTCCAGAAGGCTCCCATTCGGCTCCATGATGCTTTGACTCGCAATATGTACGAATGATGATAATTTGCTGATATCCGCATTTTTGGGGGCTTTTGCTGATTGGCACTACAGCTCCTCACAAAAAAAAAGCTTGTACAGTGTCTGTTTTTCTTTAATGGTTATTGATTTTTACTTTTATTGTGTTTATATTTTTCATTATTTAGAAGTTATAATTTATTGAACATTTTAACACTATGCTGCTGCTTTAATTGTAATCACTAAAGTTTGTCACTTCATTTTTTAATCATTGTAATGTTTATTCTCCAGTCTATTAGACTAGATCGCATCTGTCAAATTCGCACAACAAACTTTAGACTGTACATGATTGTTACCTGTGCACTGCATATCTGTTGTTGCGTAGTGACAAATGACTCCCTTAATTTCATTTGGCACTGTTGCAAATAAAGACTTTCTAATTGTGATATGAACTCTGTCCTTCTCTTCTCTTCTCTTCTCTTCTCTTCTCTTCTCTTCTCTTCTCTTCTCTTCTCTTCTCTTCTCTTCCCCACTCTCTCTCTCCCTCTCTCTCTCTCTCTCTCTCTCTCCCTCTCCCTCTTGCCCTCTTTCTCTCTATCACACACACACACACTCACTGTGCCTTACCTCTCTGTCTCTGTCTTGCATGGGTTAACATTAAGTTTGTTAACATGAGGCCTTCTGCTATACATTGGTATAGTTACTTTGTTCTTCCTTTAGGACCACAGGCAGAGCAGATAATATGTTCTCTGCCTCTTAATTGTAGATTTTGACATAATACAGTGCCCTGTCAGGTCTGTAGTGTCACTTCCTACATGACATATAGCAGTTGCAGCCATATCTCCTGGCAGTGACCAGCAAGCCTCAGGTCTTCGAACATATGATTCAGTTAAACAAAGATCACGCACTAACAGAGCAGTGAAATACGTGTGACTGTATAACTGTATAAATCCCAGTTTAAACCCTTAATGTGGAAAAGTCTGCACTGAAACTGATCCTGGCTCTTCTTACTGAGGCAGTAAATGCGGTTGAGCCACTCCCTTAGAGTGTTTTGTTGAGGCGCTGAGATATCTTCTCCCCTCTGCTGGTAGAATAGTTGCATTACACAGCTGACACTGAAATAGTTTTCCATATGACATGGGATGGTCATGTGTGCTATAAGCCTTTTGTGATAAATATGTTCCATGTGAATAGGACATACTTGTATGAATGTTAGTACAAACTGCATGTCTTGTCTACCATTTCTGTTAGACATCCTCACATGCCTGGGGATGTGTAATTTCTTTTTGTAGACTGTAAGCTGGTGACATTTAAAATGTGAGTGTATAAAAATGTCTCATATTTTTGCGATTCTATTACATTTCTGATTTGGTGACAAATTTATAATTTTGTGTGAGTTTGTAAAATGTGTGTGTGGTCCTACACACTGCCAGTAAGTGCGTGGGGATAGATGATGATTGTCCTGGGTGGCAGTGTGTGTGTGCGTGTGTGTGTATGCATGTGCGTAGTTAGCGGCGGGGTTGTGTGTTTTTATAATGTGTGTGTGTGTGTCTCTACAGGATGGCTCTCTAAGGAGAAGCACTTCTCTAGTGAGGCTGAGGGATGTGCTACGCAAGAGCAGTGAGATGCTAGTGAGAAAGCTCCAAAGCACAGTGCCCACAGAACCTCGCAACCCAAAGTAAGACTACACACATATTTACAAATTTACAACCAAATTACATTTACAAAGAAATTGCAAGCATTTCAGTTATGAGGAAATGGGTCAGAAACCAAGGCTGTTCCATTGTCCTCTCCTAAGATTATGTATGAAGAGATTTGTAGCGCATTAATCCATTTATATGCATGGTTCATTCTGCTACTGCAGCAGTTGTTAATAGCGCTGGCAAATTTAACTGGTGAATCCATCTATTGTTCCGTGGCCAGTTTGAACAATGTTATTGTAAACAAAGCAGGGAATGTGAGCTCGCTGATAAGTCGTGTTCTTGCATAGGCAAAGTAGTTTGTCTTAACAATATAAATTTTACTTTCACTTTTACTGGTCGCTGGACAAAGGTGGTTCTCAAACAAATCTGCAGCACATCAGGCCAAAGGAAAATCAAAATGACACAGAATCATGATTTGAAAGATGCAGTGATTTGGTACATGAGTAATATTTTCTCTGTTTTGTTTTGTGTAGCATGAAGAGAGCTGCTTCACTGAATTATTTAAATAGTGACAAAAATGATGAAGACTCTTTTGAGGTAAGATATGAAGAGAACTCATTAATTATGGCTTAGCAGTCAATTTAAGTCTTAGTGAAGTAGTAGTAGTAAAGTTGTATATATAGGTATGATAAATCAAGTTTCTCTGTCACTATGTAATGCATCTCTGTCGTACTTTCTTTTATCTCTCCCTAACAGGGTACAGGAATGGGCACGAGGCTGAAACAGAGCAGACCGCTGAGCTCCAGCACCGTGGAACTGTACAGTGGACGCTGACAGATCACATGTCACCTTCTGTTTCGCCTTCTGTAACATCCTCTCATACGAGAGCATTTTTATTGGTGCCATGGGGCCATGTTGAGGTTTTAAAGGTCTTTTATCGCTGAAAAATCAGATTTTTGTAATTTAATGTGTGTGTGTGTTTGTGTGTTCCTGCGTGCGTGCTTGCATGTGTGCTTCCATGTGTGCGTGCGTGTGCGTGCGTGCGTGTGTGTGTGTGTGTGTGTGTGTTGGGAGTGTATGCAGGCATGCATGCTTCTGTGTGCATTTAAATGTTTGTCTGTGCTTTTTACATATTAATGATTGATGCTGAAAATACTAAAACACTTGAATGCAAATGCTGCTCTTACTCTTAATTACTCATAGCCAATCAGTGCAAAGACTGCATAATTAAACGAAGAGATCATTTTATGGAATTATTAGTGATCTGATTCTTTTAGCTATGATGTTATGTAGAGACTGGTGTCCTCATGTAAGTAAAACTGGATGTGAAACTATGGCTATCTGTGGTAACCAAGCCCAAAGCAACTGTAACTCAGTACTGTTGTTTATCAGGACAAAGGGGTGTCTCCACCTATTTTTTATTTCCTGTTCATACGCCCGTAGGACATTTCTTTTTGCTTTCATTAATTCATGTTTTCAGCAAGTGTCAAATTAGAGTTGAATTTATATGATAGCTCCGTCATGAATGGGATAAAATCATCATTAATATTTGTGTAAGTGCAGTAGTCATTCATCCGCAATGTTTGATAATACACAGGTAAATCATGTATTCTCTGATAATAGGCTACAACAGAGTCATAGTTTAACCATGCAATATTTAAGCACTGATAAGTTGCACTGTAATTTCTTGTTTGTAAAGGATATTTAATTCTCAGGTAAACAAGTAAGGTACTGTACTCTTTAGACCGTCCTCTACTTTTGAATCAGAATCAACTGATGTAACAATTGCAATAGAAGTGTACTGTAAAACAGTGCTTGGTTCTGTGCAATTTTTGGGAAAACTCAGTTTTATATTGATGACACATCCTTCCACCACTGTAATCAAATCTTTATCCTGTAGAACTTTAGTGGTTTATAACTGTACATTTGGCCTACATTTTGAAAAGGCATAAATATGTCTCTTAACCTATACAACTTTTTTTTATTCACCTGTTTTATGGATGTAACATGCATACATTCATGATGAATAATTAGATTGTTGTTCCTGCACAATTATAAAGTGTTTTTTTTTAATCATTGTACTCAAGTGATATTTGCTCAGGGTTGCTGATTTGAAAAGATTAACCTCAATAAAAATTTTTTCAGTAAAGGTTATCTTCCAACTTTTCATTTCCAAGGAACTCAGAATGAATAGTGCCGCTTTTGTGCGTGGCTTAAATTTTGATAACATTAAGTGTACCTTAATCAATTATTACTTACATTGAAAGGGCAAACCTCTTATTACCTAGATGTGTCATGGTTGCCAGATCCACAAATTATCCCCAACCCGTCCAAGTAGCGTGAAACTACCCAAAAACGAATGTTACACATTACATGCAGTCACAGCATCTGAAGTTCACAGTAAAATATTTACAGACCTTGGAATTACATACCAAATTGTCGATGCAGCCTTATTGAACTCACATTTATTAAAGAATAGAATAAACCACTCACTTAAAATGGATACTTTGTTACCTCGGTTTCACTTTTGACACAAATACCATGATTTGGTCAGTTATAAATACACTGCCACACATTTCCTATAGGCGACTTAGCACGTTTTCAATAAGAATTCTGACCTTTCTTTACCCGTTGCTACGTTTTAAGAGTACAGTACAGTCGTTTGTAAAAAGACGTCCCTGGCAACCCTGAGGTGTGTAAATCCACCACGTGACGAGTTCAGGATGTAGTGCGCAGAAGCGGCATTAGCTCTTCGGTCAACACGACGTTTACACGCACAGTAAGTACGTTCTGTTTTGAGACTACCGAGCGCTCTCCTTAGGTAGGTAAGACGAGAATGTACATAAGATTCAGCAAAATCGATTCTTTCTACTTAAAAAGTGTGAGTCTGGATATAGCGATGATGCTTTATTTTGATGGTATGCCACACAGGAGACTGGTGGGAGCTGTAAATGATTGTTGTTTAATACTCATTTCTGTGCAAAGCTGTTCGCTGGACGTTATTGAAAACCAGAGTTTATTAGTAGCTACGATATAATGCGCAAAGTTAATTGCAGTGATAATTTTGTGTGGTAACTGCCTGCTGTACGGACTTCTGTTTCCGCCTGCGTAATGTGTATTTTCAGCTCTGTGTGTGTGTGTGTATGTGTGTTTTGCCTCGCCTCGAATTGACCTAGTTCTTGATCATGCAGTGCACTGCCAGTGAATGAGTGTGCTGTCGTTGCAGACTCCATCCAGACTACATTTCATCTTCGTCTGTTTTGTGTAAATATTAGGCCCAATTAAAATAGTTTGATGATATGAGTCGTGTGCCAGAGTTTATGTTTCAGATTTCACACACGAAGCCACACAATGTGAAACAAAATAGTTTAGCCATCACATATTGTTCATGAAATCAAGGTAATAATATCTGTAAAGTCACTGCAACAAGCTAAAGTGTGTAAACTTCCTTGTGTTCATTCGTTTTTAACCTGAATGCTGACCTTTGTTCACCCTAAATGATAGGATGTTTATGTGGCTAGGATGTGGGGATTAAACCCTCTTAGAGAAGCCCCCATCCCTCCTTCTACCTTTGTTATGGGAAAAAAAAGATTTAGAAACAATGTCCATAGATATTAACACTTGATTATATTCCAACAGTAATCTTTCCTACAGTGTTGAATTCTTAAAATTGTCCTTGGGATTGTTTACAGACCACACTGACAACAGCCACAATGGCTCTCATCTCCATTGAGGACCTTGAGGAACTGGATGATGAACAGTTTGATGAAGACATCACAGACAACCCTGAGCCAATGGATGACGAGGAGCAGGAGAGGCTGTATGCCCATTGGCAGGCAGTCGCCAGCACCCATCAGGTGTCCGTACCCAGAGGTGCAAGCAACGACATTTTCAACTTTATCATTAAATTACATCTTAGGAGTACTGCGGTCACATGTTTTCTGAGCTGTTCTCTGAGTTGTTTCATGTTCTTTGAGAAAGATTGTTCATCGATGTAATAAGTATTGTTGACATCATCCTCCCCGATTCAGCTCACCATTGCCCTGGCACAGACCCTCTTTGGATTATTGCAGAAACAGGATATAAAAGTGAGTATGAGGTGTTGTCATAATGGGATTTGCATGTCATTTGGACAGAGATGACTGGGCCAATTCAGGAGATGACCAGGAGGAATCAAGAACGGGAACGTGTGCCCTTTGCCACCATTTCCAGTCATGAGAAGGTAATGTGTGTTCCTGCTGGAGGGTCATCTTTTTAATAACACAGACAGCCATATGTTAGTGTTTCGAGTACTTTTTTCTTTTTTTTTTATAGTTTTTTTTTTTTTTTTTTTGAAGGTTGTTAAGTTTCATTTGTGTGTGTGTGTGTGTGTGTCTCATCTGTGTACTTTCCTGTAGCTTGGGGAGATAGTGTATGAGGAGAGAGTGTACCCTCCAGGACACTGGGCCTGTATCACTAAAGGAGAGAAGCTGTATGAGCAGAGCATTTCAATGGGCTTCATGAAACTCATGCGCTTCATTTGCAAAGAGAATTCAGCTGGTAAGACAAGTCCTCCCTGGCTTTACAGTCAGGACAGCCAAACGTGTTACTTATTTACAGACCAAAGTGTCACATTTTGTAGAAAAGACCTCTGTGATTTGGTAACACTGTCAAACTAAATGATGTAAAAATGGCAAAAAGTCTGATGAATTCCACAATGTTATTGCAGAACTTTACAGACCCAACTGGAAACTGGTTAGTAACAGTTTAAAAAAGACATGACAGGATCATAGCTAGTAAATAAACTTTGTTGATCTTCGTCCAACCTATATTTATTGCTGATTCAATCTAAATTTTAGGGTAGAACTTCAAGTTTATCTACGCATACTACCTATGAGTGATCAGCATTTGTCATAACACAAATACACCCAAAACATGAGTAATTTAAGATTAGTCCCAAATTCATTATTTTCTATGAAATAAACATTTCAGTATCATTTGTGAAGTAAAGAAATGAACGGATTCTTCTTGTTATTTTTCCTCAGTGTTGCTTTACTTTGTTTAACCACCATTTCTTCTTCCTGTCTTCAGGTCGTTATTTAGGAATGACTGTTCCTATTCTGAATGAACTTCAGATGCTAGAAGATAGGAGTGGCTTCAGAAAAGAGGTTCTGACAGCATACTATCTTCCTGCTGAATTCCAGGCCAATCCACCTCAGCCCTCAGACCCAGACATAACCATAATACACAGAGGTTCCCTGAGAGTTATCACCCGGTAAATCAGCAGCTGTACCCTATGCCAATTCATGACTTTAAATCTTGTCTTTAGATACTTGCCACACATTGTTAGTGCATATTTCACGGTTATATTAAGACTCCTTACTGGGCTGTGGAAGTAGAGCATACAAATGTTTGTAAATATTTTTCAAATCTGAATTATCATGGTTTGCTGTTGGTATGATAATAATGATTCTGATGATAAGTTGAAGGAGTGGAAGAAACCATAATGTCGTGTCAGTGAAATGGTTCTGAATTGTTTAAGCTATTTACCAGTAAATGAGAATGAATTGTCTATAAAAAAAAAATAATACATGATATATCCATTTGGTTTCACTAGGGTGTTTTTTGGAACCACCACAGAGGAAACTATCATGCGGCAGATTAATCAGTTGTGGGAGTTACTAGGGGAGACAGAGGATGTGCGTCGCGACACCTACACGGTGGCTGTTTACGAAAACCCCGGTGTACCCCATCGCAGAAACGAGATCTGGTTCATACGCCAGGATCCTTAAGAATGACTCAGAACTTCTACCTTTTCTCTAACGCTCAGCCTTCTCCACTTTGGTACCTGATTCACTGCAGTTCATGTACTGTAGCTCATCCTCAAATGAAAAGATGCATATTGTTTTGTTTTTTGTTTTTCCATTGCATATGCTGTATAAACATATAGCATATGTAGTCACACAAGACTGATACATATATATTTGAGAATATATAAATAGTCTCTGATAGTTTGAAGAACACTGACAGAAACTTGACGAAGCAGATTCTTAACTGCATGTAGGATGCATTTAAGCAATGTGCAGAGTGAAACCATTATGCAGTTAAGAAGTATGCTTTCCTCTTTGTCCTGTAAATTACTGAATTCAGTTTCTTCCGTAGTTTAAAAAATGAGTCGTATATTTATATTTAATGTAAATTGTACTGATTACGAAAAGTACATTAATTATAACGTACTCTGTTTGACCACTAGGTGGACAAATGTCTCTTATATTTTGGGATTTTGTCAATGTTTTCAAATTTGATAATCTAGAGTGTAAGGAACCAACAATCCATTATTTTATGGGACCGTTCTAATATAGTCATAAGCATTATTTGTTTGGTAATGCGTTGGATTATTAGATTCTAAATGAAATCACATTAATGATTTAGATGTTTCCCTATAACACATGAAGGGATATTCATACACTTTTGTCACTGCCTTTTCATTCAAAAGTCTGAGAAATACAGTGTGCATGATGTACATTATTTTGAGTTTGGTGACCAAAAAACCCTTTGCTTATTTTTTTTTTTTATATTGGTTTGTTTATATGGTCAAAATTCAGACTGTCATTTACAGATTGCTTCCATTGTACTAGAGTAGCAAATTTATTTCCTCGGAAATTTCTGGAATTGTTTTCTTATGTGTAAATTTTAAATAATGTCTACACATTTTACATTGTTTTTTTTTCCTTTCCAGTGGGGTGGTGCATGTAACATCAGCTGAATGTTACTAAAAATATTTTCCTGAGAACTTCTAAATTGTCAGTATTTCAATGCAATATTTTACAACAGTGGGACTCTACATTTATTTTACAACGTTGGGACTCTACATCTCTTATTTATGTGTACATTAAAAATAAAAAAAAATGAATTTTCATTGTACTTGGATTGTTAGTGTCTTGTTTCTTACAGAGAAGTTTTATTTTGGGTAAAACCCGTTCCTAGTTCAGAACCCAATGTAAAGCAATCTTTTTTTGTTTTTGTTTTTGTTTTTGTTTTGTCTGTGTTTGTTCGTTTTGTGTTTGTTTGTTTGTTTGTCTTCTATTGGCCTCACAAGCTGCCTAAGGTCTTTCAGACATTATCTTTTATTCTTACCTTAACCAATACATCACTAGCAAAACGTCGCTCTTGGTCCATGTATGCAATTCAGACTATATTCGTACTCCCAGGAGCCGTAAGAAAAGTCTTACAGACCTTGTATCCACCTTTACGCCCCGCAAACCCACGATGTTCTTGAACACCGGAAGCTCTCAATCCAAACGGGGGTAATAGAAAAAAGGGGGACACGCTACACACAAGCGCTGCTGAACTTGCTTGCTGGACACACGCAGAAGAAGTTTCGTTGAAGATACCGTATTGGCAGAGGGCCCTTTGTCTCGGCTGCTCGGAGAGAAATAAGCATGGGATTGTTGCCACAACCACTCAAAGCAATAACTATTCAGAAGTAGCGTAGTAGGCTATCGTTGGACTGGAAGACCTTAGCTCTCGACAGAATATTCAGAGGATATACAAAACCGCTAGTATTAGTAATAATCGTGGTTTATACCCATGCATTAACTTTACCGTTGGTTTTAATCGTCGTCTTTCTCCGCTTGTACTTTGTTTAAGTTCAGATATGGGTTTGTTGTCGAGGAAGAACGAACCCCAATACAAAAGACATCCAAAATCGGTGCCGAGAATGTTTAGGCAACGGATGCCGCATTGGGCAGAGATAGCCACAGTTTTCATGGTCTTCACGTTTCTTTGTGAAGGTAAGAACGTACATGTCTTAGGCAAGTGTTACATTTTGTACTTACGACATAATGATTTCTGATTTAAAAAAAAAACATATTACTGATGGCTTAAAAAGTGGATTCTTTTTGACACTGTATTCTATGCTATTTAAGTACACTGTGTGTTGAAGGCTTTTGTTGCCCACCGTTGGGTAGCCTGTGTGCATGGAAGTTTTTTGTCACAAATGGTAGATGTTGATAGGCGGGCAGTAATTCTAACACCGACCTTTTCATCATGAAATAACTCCCTACGTTACGTTTTGCACAGACGAAGTTCACTTTTGCACTGTGTAGGCTTTCAGATTGATCCTAAGCAGGCTCTTTTAGGTTATAGTAGAACTTATTTTCGTTGCCCGTAAGCTCTGTGACATGACTGTTGTACTAGTGAATGGTGCTTAGCGTGAGTAAATTTAAGATTGAAGTACAGTAACCGCATTAGTGTAAACAGATGCGCGAATTTGCATGATTAGAAGGAGTCCGGGAGAAGAGGCGTCGCGCTCTTACCGACTATGTCTGTTTCCCTTCCCTTTTGGGACTTTTTTAATTCAAATATATTACTGTAGTTAAATATATGACTGAAACCATGGTTGGTTACACAATATACACGGTCTACCACTTAGATGCGTCGGCTGTGGAAACCAGGAACTGTTTAATCAACTGTGGACTCCCTGTGTAATCTTGTCTTCTTACTTGTTACAACCTATTAACCTGAAATATTTCCAGATTTCTGAATGCCTCCGCGGGCTTTTCATGAACCTTGCCTGGGGCTCTGAAAGATGGGTGGAATAGGAGCACAACAGCTATGTTCAATAATAAGTAATACATTGATGTGTATGTTACCTTTCATTATTGGATTTGTGAAAGTGGGTTATTTGCTTAGTTGTCTTCTCAAATGTACTTCGAAAGAAGCAGGATAGTAGGAACATAGAGAATGATTCTGTTGCATTGTGTGCATGAGGGATTCCTCCAGGGTCTTTAAAGGAAATTGGACAACATTTGCATGGATGGCTGAAAGATAAAAGGGTTGAGAGCAGAGACACTTCACAGGTACTTGAGGGGCCTGCTTGATCTTTAGAACTTGAGGCAGCCATCTCCTTCTTTTGTTATGGTAATCAGAGACGGTCTGGGAAAAAGACACTCTTATGAGATCCCAAGATAGGTGTGTTCAATTGATGGACCTGTTTTCTGTTCTTTCTCACTTTCTCCCGATCTCTTTCCAATAATTTAAAAATAAATATTAGCACAGTCATCAACTAAGTTCTTAAATAGTGATTACGATCCAAAGACTCTGGAAAATACAGCAGCGACTATTTTACCTCTTTGGTGTCAGCGAGTTTGTTTAGTCTTTTTAAAGCCTAGTATCTACATGTAATGTCAGGAGAGCTAAGGAGTAAAGAGGATAAAAAAAAAAGGTTATAGCTCCCCTTTCTCCGTGTCCTCCCATCAACACCTGTCACTCCTTGATCATATTTTGAATGCTGTTACGTGCCTGAGAGAAAGAGGCAGCTCAGGCCGAAGGGGATGTGTTGATGGAGGAAGCAGCTGCTTGATCCCGGCCTGTGGAGCTCAGTGTCTCCCATGGCACAGAAAGTCTCGCACGACACAGGAGTGGCATTTAGACTAACCCTGTGTTATGTCTCAGAGCACGTTTTTTGGATTAAGATTGGAAGTATGTCACCTTGTGGACAAAGTCAATGGAGAGTTGTTGTTTTTTTTTTTTTTGTGATTTTTTTTTTTTTTTCCCCAGTTGTATAGTGAGAGTCTTAATAGGAGAAGCCTTTGTGATGTCACGTTCATCCTCTCCTCCTTGGTGATCCCCCTCAGGGAGTAATACTGAGCATGAGAAATTTTATAGGACACCTTTTGTATCTGGGTTAGACGGAAATAACAGCCTTGTGTTCATCTAAATATCATTCCATGAATAAAAACTATTTCTGCTTGCCAGCTTCGCTATTTCTCCTCGAGGGGAACTTGTCTTTTTTTAAGAACATGCTGTTTTCCTTATATTAAGGAAACCCAGCAGAGACCATGCTTAAGCATGTCTAAGCTAAAATGTAGTGTGATTAAAACGCTCAGCATGCCCCACAAAAGCCCTGCCATACCAAGTCAGCTGACGTTCGTATTATTTGATCACTGATTTAATTATTCCTGTAATGACGAGCTTTTATAACCCTTAACCAAACTCATAGGGGGTCTGTGCCACTTATTTGGCCAGTGATGAAATGCAGAGACTTGGCATCAAAGGTAGTCGCGTTCATCTTGCGCTTGGCTACAGAAATGTCATCTCCTCTGAAATCGAGCTTCGGTAGTTGAGTTAAACTCTGTTTTATTATGGATACTTACTCTTATGTTTACTGGTGAATCGAGAGCCACATATATTCAGATAATTATCTTTTTTTTTTTTTAAGCTGAAACACCAAATATATGAACATTTTTAGTCTTATTTTCTTCTGTCCGGGCTTTTCTTATCTTCTAAGTTAACTGGTTTGTAGGCTGCCTATAGCTGTGATGGCTTTTTTGGGGGGGGGGGGGGCTTTTTTGTTTCTCCCTAATTTGACATTCCTTTCTTCCTTTCTTTCAAGACAGTCTTACCAAGGAGAGATATTTGGTTCCTCTTTGCTACTGCGAATGTAAAATTTTGTGGCTGTGGTCACCAGTGATGAAGTCTCGAGTGGTCCTGCTCAATCGTGTGGTTAAGAAACATCATTTGGCTGTGGCGTCTTGTCATTTTCCTGTAAAATCGTCATTCGATCCACAGTCAGTCCAAACTACAAGATTAAAGAGACGTTTGTCCAAATGAATGAAACAAACTCCTCACGCTGCATGTGGAAGGCAGAGCGAAACGGCTCGTAAACCACTCTCTGAAATAACAAGGGGAAATACTTGTTTGGCTGAATGAGTCTTTTACAAAATACCACTCAAAGACAGACTTTTTTCCCACCACATCATATTGATCAAGTCCAGAACAAGATCAGAGCAGTAATCTATGAGATCAGTAACATAAGGCAGCACAATTTCATTTTCAATTTAGTTTTATTTTTAGAGTTGTATAATTATTTACTTTGCATAAATATCCAAAGCTTGATTTAATTAGGTCATACTGAATCTAAAACAGATGGAGAATAAAAGAACGATAGCGGTGTTTTGAACTAAGGGAGACTTAGTGAGGTTGGTGGTGAAATTCAGAGCCGTCTACCTCAGAGAACAAGTGGTTCTTGTTAGTTATGACTTGAGAATGAGTGTAATTAAATTGAAGTCCATATGCTTTTCATTATGTTCATGTCTTTTTTTTTCCCAAGTGCTGAATTTAGCAGTGTTGCAACATTCCTCACTTAACAGAAAAAGGCCTTTAGATTTTAATTTAACGTAAAAGAATGGGTGTGGAAATTTCCGTCGGAGCAGACACCCATTCCAGCCCATTCATTTATACAAATGAATCGTATGCAAAGCGCCGCTACGTTTTACATAATAAAGGCGCCGACCCTGTGGAGTGAATACCCTTCCTGAATCTCCAAAATTATTTCTTTGACTCTGAGTAACCCCATGTCGTTTGGACATTTGTTGAATTACTGTTTGTTGAATTTTGTCCCTCTCAGGGTTTCGTAAGAGTCTGTTTGTGCGTTGGGGGCTCCATGCTGTCTGCAGTACACATTAGATGCTCATGCTTTTCATAGTTTAGGGTCAGTGCTGATGGTGCCCTGACTGAGTGGTGTGTGTGCTTGTGTGTGTCTGTATGTGTGTGAGAGAGACACATTGAGAGTTGTTGGGTAGTACATCTGTGTTTGTCTGTCTGTCCGTCTAGTTTCTTACTGAAGTCCTAGCCTGTGCATCGGGCAGAAAGAAATTCGCACACCACATTCTGAATCCCTTTCATAGGCTTTGAAAGAATGGAGGATTGGACCTCCCAGCTTTGGTGCCAATCATAGTATATTGCATCTACATTACATACACAACTCATGTCTCTGCTGACAAAGATGATTGCCTCATGATTAGAAAAATGATAAGATAATGTTAGTTGCCAGTAAGTTGTAAATATGGATTAGGCTGATTGCATGAGTTCCTGAGGCACCACAGTGAACAGATTGGACCGGCATTCGCTGACATGATTCTCCTCTGTTAGTGTGATGAAATTGATCACTCACACTCAACCAGAAAAACAGACTTGTCCTAATTCTGCCTGCAGCAGGGCCTTAGTCCTCCTCACAGGTTCTCAGGCTCTCGCAGGTTTCGACCTTTTTGACAGTCACCCCCATCACTCATGTAAACACAGGGAGAGGCCCTTGCTTTTCTCTTCACTGCCAAGCCAGTCGTTTCTTTAATGTTGTGAGGTGTTGGATTTCTGCTGGTGTCACACAGTTGACCTTTTAAGCTTGCCTGTGAATGAATGTCCTAGTTGGAGAATAGATGGATTGTGCCATGTGGAGATTTGTGCTTGGTCTGCCGCTACTTGTTCTGTTGCATGAGGACCTGGATATGAACTTTGGAGGATTTGGCTGCAACTCTTCAAGTCAGTGTGTGCGTTTTATTTATTGGCATTTGTTGGCATTCTCTCAAGGCGGGGCTGATTCTGAGCGCTAATTGAGCTCTCCACCTTTGGAGGACTGGTGCAGTTAGTGCGAGCATCTGTGGTTTCAGAGCAAATATGTGATCCAGGTGCCATTTCTATACCTTCTTTTGTCTGCCCTCGTTGTACAATATTCTAGTCTGTTATATCTACATGTTCATTCCTTTTCTTAAGCGTGGTTGGTTTGAACTTTTGACAGGTTCTTGCATTGACTTGATGCACTTGAATGCTCCCAACATGAAACCATTGATCTGTGGCCATACGCTGTGACTAAATGAATGTAATCCAACCATAACTGTCAGGTCAGTGAAATAATGTCCGTCTTAGACACTCTGTGGTTCGCCCTCAGTGATGTATCCTCATCATAGCCTCTAATGATCTACCCCGCAATTCCTCACTGGCGCCCAGCACCTCTGCTGCCCGGCCTAACCCTAATCAGAGTGGATTTACAGTTTCTGCCTGTAGGCTTATCCATTACCTACCTCTACTGTCTGATAGCTCCATCTGTGTGTCAAACGGATAAACAGAAAGCGTCCCTCGGACTAGCTCACAGTCGTGATTGCTGTCCTCCCTCCTTTGTCCGACTTGCGTGTCCAGAGCGTGTAGGGGGGCACCTGTTTAGCTCTGTCCACCCTGACATGTAATGCCTGACTGAGGGAGCAGCTGCAAAAACAGCCACAGTTTCCTGTTCATGCGAATCCTCTCTCCTCTGTAAATGACCAGAAGCGTAGTGATGCATGGTCAGGTCTCGGTCTGGGTTGGACCATTAGGTCTCTGTGCACAGATCAGATTACCTCTGGAAAATGAACAGCTGAAAGTGATAAGTGTCTTAATCTGATGCCTGATCCATGTGGTATGACAGCTTCTACGAGTTAATTACCCACCACGATCCGTATATTAATGATTACGCTATAATTGGTACAGGGTAGAATTCCAGTGTACAAACATTGAGATTGTTCTAGTTCTTCTCTTATGCCATGATTCTGTTGGGTATAGCTAATCATGGTCTGACCTCATTTTGCTGGAGACTTTTGCTGGCACCCCCCCCCCCCCCAAAAAAAATCAAAGTTCATCCGCATATAGCTGTAACTGAGACCAAATGTGAAAAACGCTGATGACACATGAAAAAAAGGTGATGAAAATGAAACCGCATTTTTGAAATTTTTTGATGTGATGGAGTCTGCCAGAGTATGTAGCGTTGAACAACTATAATCGAAATAAATACTATTTTAGCAGCCCAGTGCTTACTGTTACTGTGGGTGGGCATTGCTAACGTAATTGGAGAAAGTTACCATGTCTGGGTAGTGTGCTGTACAGCTTATTGTTTCATTGCCCCGTGGCACCATTGCAAGACCGAGTCAAAGCCCATCCACACCGGTCACATTACGCCGCCTGACTTTCTTCATCATTTCAGATTGGACCAATTAAACGGCTTGTTTCCTGAGGGAACAGGTGGTGGGCATCAGCAGTGCACTGCTGTTAAATCGGACTCTGCTCATGCTTGTGTGCATCTATGCAGCCATCCCAGAATTCCCCTGCCTTAACCTCTCCATGACCACTGAATGAATGGACTCTGTATGAAATTACAGTCGAGGAAACTCATAATATAAACTGACTATTCCAGAGGTTATTCTATAGGCCAAACCACGCTGCCAGTCTTTTTTGCCCCACAGAATTAGGTGTCTGATTCATGAGACCATCTCCACATATAAATCAGCCCATGCATGCTCATGTTACTGTAACTGTGTGTCCATCTTTTCTGACCATGTGTTGAGTGGTCTGGGCATCATGGATAGATGCTCAAAAAATAAACACTCATTGGTTTTGAAATGCACTGCATTTTTATGGGAAAAATGAAATATATATATATATACACACACACTCACACACACACTGTATGCCTATACTGTACTATACTACACTAATATGTATATAGTATGTATACTATAGTGTACTGTGTATACCTCTAATTTTATTGTATAGTATATGCTAATATATGTATACAGTCTATAGACTACACCGTACTATATAGGCCTGCGCTATACTATATATCATTGCATGGTGGTAATATCAACATTTTTTTATACCTCAATAGCCTGTTATCCCTGAAGGAGGATGATTTTAGGGTTGTTGTTCTTTTTTGGTTTTCATGCCATAAGAGTGTGTAGGTTGTGCAGAGAGGGATCGGAACTAAATGCTTTAGCATTTTGCAACCAGAGAATGATTCATACCCTGACACCAAAGCAGTCCATTGTGAGTAAGCACGATTTAGAGCAAGGCTCCAATAGGGTGATGGGTATACCCTGGGACTCTGCTCCATTTTGTTACAAGATTACAATTTGACTCAAAGCCCTGGGGGCCACGTTCAGAGGTGGAAAAGTACAGAACAATAGTCAAGAATAAAGAGACTGACGTTGACAGACTTCATCATGAATATATAATCATGTGGGTTTGTGCGACGTGGCTGATTCATAGTGTCATTTCCTTTGGTCTTCAGCTCTCCCTCTCAGATGCTGACCGACAATAGCAACTGTTAACCTAATACTGTACCATGAAATCAAAAATACAATCTTGTTTAGATCCTAGAAACGTTTCACAGAGGTTTCTGTTAGCTGAGTAATTTACGCAATTGTTTAATGGCAGACAGCTGTCACACATGATCAGCATTTGCCTGGAGAAGCAAGTCATTACATCTATCGGACAATCCAGGTAGTTTCTCAGAGTCGCGGTTCGCGTTTGGACCTATTTGAGTCTGCTTATATGACTTTACTCACCCATTTGTCAACTGTCTAAACCAAGTTATGTCTGGGCTCAAATTTCAACCGGTCCAGTTCCTTGCCTTGGTCTTGGAGTGGCTTGTTAGTTGTAAAAAAGAGTTGAATGCCACCTTTGTCCCATGTGCTCCAGATTCCCCTCCACAGGAATCCAGGAAGGGGCTTGGGTACCTGCCTCTGCCGTTTTATTTGCAGAAATTTGAGTCTTGTTGCCGCTGCCTCACAGACTCTTTTCTGGCTTTAAATGAACAGTTATATGATGCACACTGAGTATCGCGTTGCATCCATCATGGATGTTCTATGTCAAAACAGATACTTTTCATTTAATTGACCTTACTTTCCTCTCTTCCTCTTTGATTCCATGTAAGCTTTCCCACGGTTCAGCCATACATAGAAGCCCCAGCAAAATCATTCAGTGTATCCGTATCTGATGCTCATTTATCTTTTTTCACATGCCTTGAATCCTTGCATATATGGAAGTATGTTTTTTCTGGGTTTTTTTTCCCAGTTTGACTTCACTTAAACAGTGCAAGTGAGTATGGCCAAGTTATTTTATCTTTCACAGCGAGTGGGTCTTGCTCCACAGTTCATTGAGGGCAAACAGACAGGGACCTTACTGGTGGGGGCCACCCGATAGACGTCTTTGTTTGTTTTCCTGTGGAAGACAGGGAAGGAAAAATGCAGGCATGCTTGCCCCTACACTGACCACTGTGTGCACAAGCAAATAAATGGACTTGGTTTATTTGTGGAGGCATATTTGCGGTTGACTTTCCTGCATCCTTTTTCAGAGCTCCTTGCTGGGTTTCTCGTAAAAGCTACCGGTAAAGGTTGGAATAACTGTGTTACTCCCTGAGTGCATTGTCTCGACTCCTCTAAACCGAAGCCCTTATTTTGACGAAGACACTGCATTGTCAATTCAAAACCAGTTTCCTTCTTTGCTTGGAAAATATGCTCCAGTATTTATTTGAATGTAGCCAACAATTTATGTCTCTTTAGTGGTTTCCCAAATAATAGATTCTCCACAGTAACATGCATTTCAAGTGCATTCTGCTGGCCCCTTTCTTCCTTTTTGAGTGCTTTCTCATCTATTTAATGAAGGTCCGTTCAACTGTCTCACTCCACGAATGGATAAGTATACTTATGCTGTACACACTCATGAGGAGATTCTTCTGTTAGATAGCTGTTCAGTTTTGAGGGTCCTCACAGACCTTGAGTTCCCATTTGCAGGGGTTGGTTTCACAGAAACCACAGAATCCAGACAAAGGGTCTGGGTTCCATGGTAACATTGCTGCAAATATATTGACAGATTTTTGGATGGACTTAGATTTTGGTGTGAAGGCCAGACATTGACCGTGGAAGAGAGAGACATACCCAAACGAATGGCATTCAAACATACAGTTAAAACTCCACTTTTCTCATTAAGGTTGTAGTTCATGTCTTTGTTTATTTTGGGCAATGGTCAATAATACTGCATTTTTTCTCTCAAATGATGGACCAACAACTGTGACCACAACAGTTAGTCTGGCTTTCTTGCCTCTTAATAAGTCCACAATGAATAGTCTCAGTAAGGTATTAATAAGAGTTTTTTTGGTTTGTTTTGTTTTTTCTCTACACAAATACAAATGGAAAGCAAGTGGCTGACATAAATAGAGTCCAAGGTCGATATGATCACATGACCATGTATGAAGGACAGTATGTGAAGCTCTAATGAGACACACAGACAGGCACAGACACACACATCCTTGTGCAGTGTATGAAAGCAAAGCGTAGGTTAGTGAAGAGGCGGCCCGATGGATCCGTGGAAACTCTCTCTGAACATTCCTTCCTGTGAAACTGGAATGCAGTTTGGTCCAGTGCTGTGTTGATACTTTGTCAGAGTGAATTAAAAGCAGCCAATCACAGCACGGCCAGGTGCGGCCCTACGGAGAGAGTCGTCACCGATTCCTCCTGCTCTCTTTAACTCCTCTGTGCCCCCACCCAGAAAATACGGCCCGCAATGGCAGCCAGACTCCAGCCATTCATTCCCCCGCTTATTGAATGTGTTTTGTTTTTTTTTCCCTGCTCTGCGGGAACCCGAGGCTTCATTTCCCATTCCCAGTGCAGACTGGTTCTCTCCCAGCATGGGCCGTGCTTGCTGGAGCGGGACTGACTGGTGTCTGTCTGTGTGAATGAGCTCTGGTTTTTTTGGTGAATGGATGCTCTGCGGGGGAAGAGCCATGCGGAGACCGGGTCGCCAGTGATTAGCGTGACGGACGTGCACGTCGTTTACGAGAGCGGCAGCGTTTACTGCGGCTGCTTGAAATGGTCACCTCCGTTTATAGGAATGGAAATGAAATCACATTGGAATGCTAATTGACCTCCAAACTTTCAAATTAATTGGTCGTAAGACGAGACCTGTGTGTTTATGAACAGGCTTTATCGGGAGAGGGGAGTTTATCGTGTACAAAAAAAAACGACACGGCACTACAGTTGCATCTGTTAAGAGATTTTATGCTGTCTTTGATAGATTTCAGACGCATGCACGGAGCTGCCACGGTGTTTACCCAATATGTCTTATCACTATGATCACTGCTTTGTGCCAGAAGTTGGTATAAACTGTTTTGCAGTTGCTTTATGTACACTGCATAGCATAGACGAGCAAATGAGCTTGTGAAGCAATGCACTTTGGAGCATCACTCAGCAACTAGAAGCTGAAAGGTCAGTGGTGTCATTTTTGAAGGGGACATGGGCCTCTTTCCATCTATGGCACACCTGTTTGTCTTGATCTTAAGGCATAGCCGGCTTGAAACAAAGACCTTTCTCAGCACCTTGAAGAAGTATGGAGAAGGCTTTGGTTCTTTTTAGAAGCTTAAGGTATTTTCCTACAGTGGTTTCACCGTCTGACTTAACATCATAACAGGGCCTCTGTGCAGGGCTTTGGTGTGTATGTATGAATAAATAGTAGAGGTGTATCAACAGTATCAACTTTTTTTTTCTCTCTCTCCCTCTCTCTTATTACTCATTCCGTATCAATCTTTCTTGTTCCCAGTCACGTGCGTGCAGTCGGTGTCCTTGCAGTTTACGAAGGAGCCCAAGTCCCAAGATGCATTGCACGGGCGTAGTGCCATACTGCGGTGTGAGGTAAACAATCCTGAAGATGTGATGTACAGCTGGGTGCACAACGGCGTAACCGTGACGGACACGGAACGACGATTCCAGGAGGGAAGCAACCTGAAATTTGTTGCCATTGACCGAACACTGGATTCCGGAAATTTCCAATGTATAGCGTTCAACAATGTCACGAAAGAGGAGGAACGTACAAGCAATGCCTCTTTCAACATCAAATGTAAGCGTTCACCCACATACCCTTAAAATATTCTTTCCCTCGAAACTGAACAAATAATTCAAAGGAAACTCCACCACCACATAAAACCCACACAGACCCTTGCTTATAAAGATACACATGAGAGCCATGGGCGTTTTTCCACATTCACCATTTTTGCAACTACAGAAAACTAAACAACATTCACATGAGAGAAAGTTATTTTAGGCCAGTAAGAGAGGGACAGACAAAGCTCCCCTTTATGTCTGCTGCCAAGATTAATTGGTTGAAACGTAGGCCTGACTGCTTGTGTCAGATAACAAGGAAGGTCAGATGAAAAAGAGGGGCCTGTGTTTTTTGAAGGGTGCAAAGCATGACCAGATGGTGTGAAAGGGCGCAGTTGTTTTTGATAATGAGGGAACTAGGCTCATAACAGTATCAGCCTCAATAAACCAACCAAAGACTTTGTCTCGTATTCTCTTTTTTCTTCTCTCTCTCTCTTTTTTCCTCTCTCTCTCTCTTTCTCCCCCTCTCTTTCTCACTCTCTCTCTCTCTTTCTCTTTCTCTTTCTGAAGGGCTGGAGAGTGGTTCGGTGATGCTACTCGAGCCAAGCACAGAGGCTTGGATTGAGAGTTCTTCCCCTGTGAAATTACAGTGTGATATCGATGGACATCCACGGTGAGGAGAGAGACACTGGCAGTTCACAGAGCTATATCTAATATAAAATATTCTGTCAAGGATTCTCCTTTGATTCTACTTTGTCATTTGTCCGAAGGCCGAGGCTTCCGGTATCATTCCGCTTAGCTTAGCTCTGGGAGGTGTTTTTCTCTTACAGTGATCTCTTGTTTTAGGTTTTATTTAGGTTTTATTTAGGTTTCTCTGTCTTATTGTAGTTGGTTTCATATTCATATTTTTCATTATGATTTTTGTTGTTATAGGAACTATACATTGCATTAACTGTGACTGGTGAAATGTTTTCAGACCAACCAATCGCTGGTACAGAGATGGAGTACAGCTGACAGACAGAAGTTACCGAATCAACAACAGGGAACGAACGCTCACTTTATCCAGCGTCAGCCCCGATGACAACGGCCTGTATTACTGCTGTGCCAAGAACGCAGTGGGGCAAGTGTGCAGTAATGACAACTTCACTCTCAATATCATAGGTGAAAATGCTTTTTATTATGCATGGTTTACGGAACGACAAGTCAGCTTTTTCCACCAGTCAAAATATGCTTTTCCAAAATATTATTCTCCAAAGTTTGACCTAGTTTCATGAGTTGCGTCGTTTTCATCTTACATCAGAACTCCTGATCAGCAAACTCTCTTTTTGACTGAACGAGTATGGTCTCTCTCTCTCTTTTTTTTTCGGCGTAGACAAGAGCTACCCCCAGCCTGTGGTGAAACCAGAGGACCTGGTGGTGTTGAAGAATGAGGCAGCTCTCTTCCACTGCCAGTTCACCGCTGAACCAGAGCCCACAGTTGAGTGGTATCATGAGAATGACCTGGTTGCCAATAAGAGCCGGTATAAAGCCTCTTTTTTTTTTAGTAGTTTTACCTCATGCATATGTGAGAGTGGATTAATGTGTGTCAGTGTGGGATGATGGTTGGTGAGACTCATGCTGTGATTATCTCTCTCCAGAGTGTTCCTGTTGAACAACGGTTCCCTCCTCATTACCCAGGTGAAACCACGTAACACTGGACTCTATAAATGTGTGGCCAAAGGGCCACGGGGCCCCCCGGTTGCAGTAGAGGCCTCTCTACACCTGGCAGGTAAGACCACGAATACAATTACAATCACAAAACACAATTATAACTGCAGACACTTAAGGCATGCAACCCAGATCAGCTTTCAGTGAGACTGACATCATGCCTTTGTGAAATGAAGTTACGTAACGGGACATTGTTACCTTGTTGTAAGAGGACTAATGTGTCATTATAGGCTGATCCTCCCTCTCTCGCTCTCTCTTTCTTTCCTCTCTTTCTGTTACTTTCATCCCTCCATTTTCTGGTGTTGCGGTTTGTGCTCTCCTCTCATGCGTCTGCCTGCTCCTCTCTCTCCACCCCACTCTGCAGAGATTCAGGACATGCCAGCGCAGCAGTCTCGAGTATTCACGGCCGACTCTCTGGAGCGTGTGTCCTGTCAGCCGCCCCGCGGACATCCGGAGCCTGAGGTCTGGTGGGAGCGGGGCGGGCAGAGGATTCCTGCTGAAGGGAGGGTGTATCAGGATGCTCTGGATCTGATTTTCAGTCCAACCAAAGGAGAAGACTCAGGCACATACACCTGCATTGCAGAGAACAAGGCTGGACAGAGGAAGCAAGAGCTGACAGTTACTGTGGCCAGTGAGTACTACGTCCAGTCACCCAGCAGTCCTCTGTCAGAGGGCCTCTCTCTGTGAATAGATAAATTCTGAAACAGTCATCTCAAAGATAAATGATGCTCTTTTTAGGCATTGCTTTAGAAGACAGTAGTGTGTCATTTCGGCTGTTGTTTGCATAATGAAGTAGTATATTGATGAGGTTTTCTTTAACACTGATGATAAAACTGTCCATAGCTCCACCTGAATGGGTGAAGAGACCAGAGGACAGTCAGTTGGAAGAGGGCCAAGCAGGCTACTTGCACTGTGTCACACAAGCCACGCCCAAACCAGAAGTCAAATGGTTTCGCAACTATGTCCCGATATATCCTGAGGTGGGTTTTAGCACAGCCAGGGAGATTACAAGCAAAAAAGATTAAGTGCTGTGATAAAGACAATCCACGAAATACTGTGCATCAGTGTAAAACCACAAGTCTTTCTTTATGTTTTCATTTTATCCTTCCCTCTCAAACACACCATAGTGCCACTTACCAGTACGACCTATACTACATGTTTCTCATTCTCAATGCTGTGAGGACAGCCAAACCATAGCTATGCCCTTGTGTGTTTTCTCTCTCTCTCTCTCTCTTTTAGGATCTGAGGTTTAAGGTGTTCCCCAATGGTACTCTGCGAATTAATAGTGTGGAAGTGTATGATGCACATGTATATCAATGTCAGAGCCAGACACAGGCAGGAGTGTTGACGGCACAAGCCCGGGTCTCTGTTCTGGGTAAGGACTGTGTGTGTGTATTTTGTTTAGCCTACTTGTATGGCTGTACTTTTTTGTTTGTTTGCTTTTGACTAACTGAAAAGTTATGTATTTGCGAATGAATGAGTATATTTGCACTGGCTACCAATGGTATGTCTAAATGTATGACATTTCTTTGTGTCTGTTATGTGTCCTTACATGCTGTTATTGTTCCTTTGATCCCTCCTGCAGAGAAGCTAAAGTTCACACCAACTCCTCAGTCCTTCCAGTGTCTGGAGCTTGATAAGGAGGACAGTCTGCAATGCTCTGCTAAAGGGCGTGAGACACCCATCATCCAGTGGACCAAAGGTATGGGACTAAGTTACTGAAGGAGCTAAATCCTTTGATAGACACCTCACCTGTCCTTCAGGTATTGAATAGATTCCTGTCAGTCTGCTTGGCCCAATGGACCAGCGTCACTGTGCAGCAGTGCTTAATTACTCAGGCCTCGATCGGTTAGCTCACTGGCAATTTACCAGTGGACTGACAGGGTTTCACTGGAACAGAGCCCAAATCAACAGCTCAGAGAAGATTAAACAGGACAGATTTGTGTGTGCGTGCGTGCGTGTGTGCAGTGGCGTTTCTGGCCATTCTGGCGCCCTAGGCAAGATCCTCCCACCCCACCCCCAAAAAAGTGCCATCTTCAGGGGAAATAACACTTTTTCATTTTACTGTTATAAACACAAGATAAATAAAAGTGCAACAGCAGGAGGTATTCCAAGTACATGGTTTAGTGACTAACCCAGATAAGTTAACTCAAAGTAAGTAGTAAACCAAATAGAAGAGCCCTATGGCTTTGTTTTGCTTGGAGAATGAAGCCATAGGGCTCTTCTATTAGGAGGTTTACTACTTACTCTTAACTTATCTTAACTTATCTGGTGAGTTAACTTATCTGGGATAGTCACTAAACCACATACTTGGAATACCCGCCAGGTGTGCAAAAAAGGTAAACAAAAAAGGAGACTCAACATATTGTGTGCAGTTATAAAATAAAATAAATAAATAAATACACAAAATATTTACTAAAGTGCAATCAGATATTTAACAACAGGTGCATAAAGCGGTTAAAAAAAAAAAAAAAAAAGAATTGCATTCTGTCTCCCTTTGCCTACTTCCTGAGCACATGCTCTCCTGTCTCACGTCATGCTGACTGTGTCAATCATGTGCTCAAGCACCACCAGGCATAATTGTGTGGAGAATTCAGGTAGATTTAATGGATACCTGATTTACGTAATTTTCACATTTTAAGTTTTAGTCGCCTCTTAATGAATGAAAAAAGAGTAGATTTACTTAACGTCTTCATTTTCAAAGATTAAATGTCCTCGACCTCCAGTCTTCCTCATGGTTCTTTGAGAACACGTTCCTCATCATTTGCGTTGACGAAACGAAATTCACACTGCTCCCCATAATGTATAGATGTGATATAGCATCTCAAATAAGCCTACTTTCCAAAAATTATTCTGGATGAGTGACAACATTGATGCTGCATCTAGATTTATAATACAGCATTAATGATAGAGCTACTTCACAGCTAGGTAGCTTAGCTGCCATGAACAGCTATACTCTATATAGTTCTAGCTTAGCTAGTTAGCTAGCTCAGCACACTACATTTCAAATAGCTAAAACCAGAGACAGATGCTTTTAAAATTGTCTATTAAAAACATACGTCTATACTGTTGTCTCCTTTCTTCCTCATCTTTCCTCTTCTTTCTAAACTGTGCCCCCGACGGCTTTGATCTTTTCATTAGTACAGGCAGACCGGCAGAAAATTTCAGCAGATGCAGTGAACTGTCAACTGGTGCACTCACCCACCGTCTCTCTCATCATCTCACTCATAACAAATAAATGAGTCTTAATGCATGTGTTATTCGTTGAAGTTTTATAATCATTAAAAATACATATAGATCGAATTACCCCCGAAATATATATGTTTTTAAGAGGCGGGTTGAGGGGTGGGGGGATGCACAGTTTAGACAACCGCCTAGGTTGCCTATGCCTAGAAACGCCCCTGTGTGTGTATGTGTGTGTGTGTAAGTGTATGTTTGTGTGAGTATGTGTTGCCCCTGGTGTTGCCCAGTGTGTATTTGACTAAATCCCCCTAAATTTTGCTGGTGTATGACATTGAAGCAAGGTGAGTGTGAATCAGTGTGTACACGTTAAGTTCTGATATAATGTAAACTGTAGAGCGTAATGTGTGTGTCTCTGACGCCCCCTGCAGATGGCAGCGATGTCCCAGAATCGGTGAAACAGAATGGAGGAGTACTTCTCTTCTCCACAGTGACACGGGCAGATGCGGGGAACTACACCTGCGTGGCGTCCAACAGTCTGCAGGGAGAGATCCGAGCTATGGTGCAGGTCACTGTAGCAGGTGAGAGGAAAAAATGAATTGGAATATTGTGGGATTTGGATGACTAAGCTATTTGTGTTGCCTTAATTTGTTGCATATATGTAGTACAAATTTTCAATCTTAATCTCTCTCTCTCTCTCTCTCTCTCTCTCTCTCTCTCGCTCTCCTCACACACTCACAACACACACTTACTCTCGCTCTGGTTCAGTTTATGTGGGCTTTAAGCTGAAGCCAGAGAACACAACTGTGTACCAGGGTCACACAGCAGTGCTGCACTGCCAGGCTACTGGTGATCCTCCACCTTTCATTCAATGGAAGAAAAAGGACAAGTTCCTGGAGGCCAACAAGAGCAGGTAACTGCTTCAGCGTCTCTTAACGCGTGAACTGTCTTTACCTCTGTTACTCGTGCCCTTTACTCCTAAATCTCTCTCCCTCTCTCTTTTTTTTCTAACTTTGTCCTCTCTTTACCCCCTTTGCCTCATTGTTATTCACAGTAAATGGAGATTCTCATTTTAACTTCGCTGTTGATTTTTTTGTGCAGTTGTTAGTGAATATTCAGAATATTCACTTTAAATCAAGGTTTATCTTTTTATTGCAGGTTCCAGAAAATGTCCAACGGTTCCCTTGTGATCTATGATGTAGGCATGGAGGACATTGGAACTTACACCTGCATCGCTGGGAACAGCTGCAACATCGGTCACACATCTGCTGAACTGATTGTCGTGGGTAAGACTTTTTCCTCCGTCTCCAACCACAAACGCATGGCCCCGTCTCAGGAATTACATGAACATGTTCAGAAGATTCCAAACACAGACCTCACTGTTTTATCTATTTTTTTAATTTGTGTATCGCACAGTTTTGCTATGTTGCTTTGCATAGGAAAAAGGACAGAGAGAGTTGTTGAGGTTTTTTTTGTAAATCATACACAAATCTAGCAAACACAGGCTTCGTGTTGAATCAGTTCAAATGAACTCCGTCTGAAAAAGCAGTTTCTGAATGAAGGGGATTTAAATGCAGTTAACCGTGTTTTGATGTGCCCTCATTTGCTGCGGTGCACTGACGGCCACCTGGTGTGACATGTGGGTTGTTAAACCCTAATTTAATACAAAGACTTAATACAGCCATTCATGAGTCACTTGACTGCTTTAATAAGACTAACTAGACAGGAATTAAAAGGGCTCATCTCAACAGGCCTGACTCTGAGGAGTTTGGAGGATCCTTAGGGTTTTGATATAATGCAAAATATGTCTTTTTGCAAATCGATGTCTAGGACCTTAACACCCTGTGTGTGTGTGTGTGTGTGTGTGTGTGCGTGTGTATACACAGAGAGACCAGTGCAGTACTCGACAAGCGATGAGGAGAAGACGCCCTATAAAATGATCCAGACCATTGGCCTGTCAGTGGGTGCGGCTGTGGCTTACATCATCATCGTGCTAGGCCTGATGTTTTACTGCAAGCAGAGACGTAATGCCAAGAAACTACAGAAAGGTCAAGAAGGGGAGGAGCCGGAGATGGTACATCTCAATGGTATGTGTATTGTCTGTTGCTGCTGTCTATGACAAGTCATATGAGTCAAACTTGTGTCTTTCCTTCCAAATTAGTCAGTATAAAGAATCACATGCCCCACGATTAAAGAATATCACTTACCATTTGAATGAGAGCATTTGTGACAGTGTGTATATGATATTTAGTTGAAAATGTAATCGTGATGATATTCTTTCATGGTATATTGGAAAAGATTATAGAGTTAATGAACCTTCCCTGGTCACTGTGTGTGTGTACATTAAAATATACTGAACAGAATTTGATAAAACACGTGTACTTCCGTTTGTTTTGTGTTCAGACTTCACCGATGTTGTGAATGTCTTGACTCCTAAATCTTGCTAGGCTGTTAGGCTGTTTATTTGTGCTTTTTAAACATTATTGTGTGTATTTACCGTTAAGGTGGCACTGAGAAGCAGAACGGGCATGTCACTGCGGAGATTCAGGAGGAGGTGACTCTCGCCAGTATCCCTCCCGCAACCAATGGCAACAAGCGCCACAGCAGTCACGACAAGCTCCATTTCTCCCGCGCCAACCTGCACAACATGACAGTGCTCGGTATAACACTACTGCATATTCAACAGCCTACACTGCACAAACTCTTACACCCTGTCCATGAGATAACAAGAAAGTTTAAGAAAAAATAAGCCGGTTATTGATTCAGCAGTTTCACAAATTTATTTGCCTTTGCAAAATAAAAATCTGAGTAGATTACACAGTGTTTGTAAAAAATAGAACATTAATTCATTAACTAATCAGTCCCTCCAGGTGTCATCAAATGATCTGCTATATTATTACTGTATCATCTACAGACAGTTATTGTACTATCTGCAGATAGTTTAGGTTGAGTCTTAAAATGATGAAGTATGTGTATTGTACAACAATGGTAGCAGTACTCTCACATTGAGTGTAGAGAGAAATACAACACAAAAGAGATGAGACCAAACTGTGTCAGGACCAGAGTTTTGACCATAAAAACAATTCTCCCACAGAGAACTGGATTATAAGTGTTTTCATCCACAGGTAAGGGCGAGTTTGGGGAGGTTTTACTGGCCAAGCTGAAGACAGGTAAGGAGGAAGAGGAGACTGTGGTTATGGTGAAGAGCCTTCAGACAAAAGACGAGCAGCTGCAGCTGGACTTCCGCCGAGAGAGCGAAATGTTCGCCAAGCTCAACCATACCAACGTCATTCGCCTGATAGGCGTGTGCAAGCAGGCGGAGCCACACTACATGATTCTGGAATATTCCGACATGGTAACATATGCCTGTCCCTCTTTTGTCCCACCCCCTTTTAGATATGGACCTCATTAATTAGTGACAACAGCGTCAATCAGATTAGGCCTTCTCAATCACCTCCATTTCACTTTCTGTGTAATTTAATCGAAACCAGTTTCCCTCTAACGAAATTCTCATTTAGCCTATGTCACGAAGACAGCCGTGGCTCTTTGTGGTTTCTTGGTCAACGTTTATAAAATGCTGCAGCTGTTTTGAAACTGAATCGTATTTTCTGTTGATGATGTGTCACTGTGAGTTTACATATATGCTGTCCGTTAACATCCACTATCCACTGCTTGGTTTGACACAACATACTCTCTCCGTTCTCAGGGTGATCTTAAACAGTTCCTTAAAATCTCCAAGAATAAAGATGAGAAAACAAAAGTCCAACCACTCAGCACTAAACAGAAAGTAAGTATTTACAGTATTCACATGAAAACAAAACACACACACACACACACACTCAGTGCATAATCACTTGACATATGCTTATCCTTTCTGTCAATCACTCAGAGCATGTGTAGATTACAGACTCACATTGACCATCATGTTCGCTATCTCTCTCCCAGGTGTCGCTGTGTCTGCAGGTTGCCAGGGGAATGGAACATTTGTCCAATCAGCGCTTTGTTCACAGAGACCTGGCTGCACGTAACTGCCTCATCAGTGCCAAACGCCATGCCAAAGTGTCCGCACTGGGCCTCAGCAAAGACGTCTACAAGAGGTCCGACTCTGGCTAGAGAGCAGAGCGCTTAATCTCTCGTTCATTGCCGTCAAGAAAGGAAAGCTAATGCACTGTTTAACATGTGACTTTAGTTAGAGATACCTAGTTGAATTTAAATCCAATGTGGAAAAGGAAAATTGCTTTGAATTTGTATGTCCTGAATAGATAACACAGAGATTGTTACCAGATTGTTTGGATAAGTACCGAAACAAACCTTATATTTTTGTATTGCACACTACTGCCAATCTGAGGCCAGACAGGTGCACTACAGGTAGAACACAACAACCCAGGGCTAAGCCTTTGTTACCAACCGAAATGCACACATGAATTAATAAATAGAGGTGACCATCACTAACCCTCTGTGTCTCTGTTTGTTTAGTGAGTATTACCACTACCGGCAGGCCTGGATCCCTCTGCGCTGGCTGCCTGCAGAATCAGTCTTTGAGGATGATTTCTCAACCAAGACAGATGTGTGGTCATTCGGAGTGTTCATGTGGGAGGTGTTCACTTTTGGGGAACTGCCCCACGCTGAGCTGGCTGACGACAACGTGTTGGAAGGTAAAAGAGATGCGCTAGCTTCCCTGTCCCTCAGAGTGGATCTTTGAGCTTGGTCAGATTCTTTGTTTTACAGTCAAAATAAAATCACACAATAAGTGTCTCCCTCCCTCTCTCTTCCTCCCTCCCTCTCTCTTCCTCCCTCCCTCCCTACATCTCTCTCCCTCCCTCCCTCCCTCTCCCATGCTCCCTCTCTCTCTATTGCATCATTCTCATCGGTGTCTGGTGTTCCTCTTGTCCAGGTTTGCGTGAGGGGGAGCTGAAGCTGCCCCCGCCCCAGGGCTGTCCTTCCAGAGTGTACAAGTTAATGGTGCGCTGCTGGGCCCCCAGCCCAAAGGAAAGAGTCTCCTTCACTGACATAGTCACTGCCCTCAATGAACTCCCCTCTGAGAAAAAGATGTAAGAGTGTTCCTGTCAGAATGAGGCGGAGCATTAGGGTCTTTTAACCTGAAAAACTCTTACAAACTCCTGGATCTACAACAGAGACTGTTGAAGGAGAAAAGACCGCTCCCTAGTGGGACTGGCTTATGTGTTCTTAGTTCATTGCCACACAATGAATCAGTCACCCTCTAAGCAGAATGTTTCAAATCTTGGTTTGAAAAAAGAAGCATGAGAGAACAAAGATGCTAACTAAGAGAGACTGGTTTAAGATGATGTCAGTTCAAACGAGCTGCTTAATCACACATATATATATATATTTTTTTTCCTGTTTGCCCACTCAGAGTGAGTAAAGCTTCACGTTTTAACCTTTCCACAAAGTGCGATTGTTATACATACAATGTTTAAAAAAAAAAATAAATAAAAAGTGCACTGATGACAGTTTTCCATTTTTGTATGTAGGAAAGAGATTTCAGGAACCTCTTAATTAATTTTAAAGGTTCTGTTTTTTTTATGGCTTTCACTTTGCAAAAAGGTACGTTTTGTATGCCACATTTATATTGTATGTATGTGTTTGGGATTTTTATAATTCTTTAACAGAACTTCAAGAACAGGACAGGGGAAATAAGGTGACGTTAAGGTCATTAATATCCTAAAATGTTAAGTGCCTAAAAAATGAAGGATTTCCTCAGTTTTTACTGTATGTCATGAATTGCAGATGCTTTTTACTTTTAATATTTTTATGTGAACATTTTTATACTTTATAGTTTGTTTTCCTATTATTTTGCCTGCAAACTTAACTTTTCTAAATATGTTTGTTTAATGAAGGCAGCTAGGGCATATTCTGCTGTCACAATAAATGTTCATCTTTAAGAAACAGTGTAATGTCTTTGTTTTCAGACAAAGCTACACCTTACTAGTGTAGTGGAAAGCATGTCTTCACTTCTTGGAAGGTCAAATTATAGCTTTTTCTGTAATAAGATGAATCAGAGTTGTGAAGTCCATGGCTTTCTTTAAACTATGACATATTAGCTGTGTTTTTCATTGATCTCAAACCATGCATCCAAAATTTTATTACTGGGCTTTGATTGGTTGGCAAACATGTGAAGGGGTTTTTGTTTGTTTGTTTGTTTGTTTTAACGTCAGGATAGACAGCCTTAGCAAAACATGCTTTTATCCAGAGGATTTCAGTAGGCACGATGTTGTTTTCACACATCCAGTTTTTAGAATAGTGCTCAAAACGGAAGCAGGTAAGACTTCAAGACGCTAAAACTGATCTTTCAGATAGGCATCATGAACTGAAAGGTGCAGCTCTGGTCCTGACAGAGTTCGAAATGACCGTCAAATTAATGTCATGAGTCCACATTCGTTACAACTGTTGTCTGCATTAGTAAACAAATCTCGACCACAATAAAAGAGAAAAGAAAATGGAAACGCAATTCTATCTTCGCACCATGAGATGGCGATGTCGGTCTTACAACTTTTAGTTCGCGTTCTTTCAGTAACCAGTGTTTTTAAGAATTAGAATTCCATCACTGTGTAATATAAAAAAGAAAGAAAGAAAGTCTGTATACCCTTCTTTGTAAATGGAACACTACCCAGAATTAAGTATGGCGCGATCATCAGAGCCACTGACAGCGTGAACTGAATATTAGCCTAAAAAGTCTGGGATGCTGTAGGACTTGACGTTTTTTGACGAGTTATCTGGCGCTGTCCCATCCTCGTTAGGAAATTTCAGAAATGTAACAAACTAAAAAGTGATTATCCAATACTTGCTGTAAAAACACGACAACGACTAATACGATGTATAATTTCGTGCGTATTGTCATTTTGCGTGACACAGGAATGCATCGAGTTCTGTGGAACGTAGAATCCTTCTGCCTCCTCCTCTGCATTTTCACAGCCGTGTCCATCAGGGTGGATCAATGCTGGAGCGTCAACCCCATGCGTACTCCCGTCTCTCGTCCTGTCGGTAACGTTCGCTTGCCTTTTATCTGGGGACGCATCTATCATTATAGTAAGGGGCCACTGCCTCCAGCTGTCGCGGAATAGGCTAAGAATATGCTGTAGTTAAGAGTATTGAGGGTTTTATCAGTTGGGCTGGAAATGCCGGTGGTGTGAAGGGCTAGACAATTAATATCTTCCCTCGTAGCGCCCTTCTTTGCGCTGCCAAGCTCGGTGCTTTGCTAAGCGGCCTAAAAACACAAAATGTCGACCAGAACGCCATTGCCCACTGTGAATGAGCGCGACACCGAGAACGTAAGTGCAATTGTTTTAATTGTTCTGTGCAGAAATGTTTACACGACGAGACAACAGTTTCGAGCTGGCTGCGTTGGTGGTGATGTTTCACTATATAGCATCATGCTAGAGCTGGCTCACTCACCTATCAAGATATGGTTGCTAGCTAGCGTACCAGCACAAGGAGGGGTTTTAGCCTACCAGCCAGTATCAATAGTGAACAAATGGACTATCGTATTGTTTTGCATGTTTATAGAAATCTTTACTTTGATCGGACACCCTGGAGTAATAGTTCTGGAAGTGATGTCTGTGAATGCCAACCTGGTGGCAGGGTGATCGCAGTTCAGGTGCATTACTATTCGCCTTATTCTTAGCTATAGCCATCTATACCTATAGGCTATTTATTTGGCTGGCTATATCGGAACAATACCAACCTGACAACATTACCGTTGAAAGCTATCACGGATTGTCCTACTTCTTAATTGAGCAAAACGGTTTCTAGGAAACCGCTTTGTGTTCTTTAAAGTAGCGTTACAATGCAAGTGATTATAAATGTGTCCAAGCCACCATAGCAAACCCGTTTCTAACGGTGTTTTTTCCTCATCTAGCCGCTCGCATCACGAAAAGCGTTCGGTCGTGGTCTTGTGCGGAAAAAAGAACTGCACATCATCATGTGTTATGCTGATTGTATTTTTATATTAAAATAGTTTTCTATGGAGTTAAATAGTTTATAAAGTATTAATAACATCTAGCTCTTGTTGAAACGCATATCTTAAGGCAGTCTACGGTTGCTCCACAAGATACTGTCTGCATAAAATTTAGATGTATCTTGTATTCTGCGTTTTATGTTGCTCAGATTTCATAGATTGGAAATGTATAAAGTAGAACACTTCTCTTTATATACGTTTCAGTGAATCGCAATAAAAGCTCAGTCAGCAATGGTGACCCCATAAACATTTTTCATTGTGAGGGTATCAGCTGTCAGAGAAGACATTTCATTGGGTGATTTAATTATTCTGTGTCATACGATTAACAATTTGCATGGATTGCTTGGAGCTTTTTTTTTTTTTTTTGGTTAGACAAGAGGCAGTGGGGAATAACGAAACACACTCATTCTGCTGTCCTGTACTGCTGCTCAGCATGACCAAAGATTTTGTGTATTGAATTGAGTGTGGCTCTCATGCATGAGGTGACCTGCTGCTAAACATCTTTGTAGGTCACTTTGGGCTGAAAAGTCAATAGGCCTGTGTCAGCGTTCGAGCTATTTATTTAGATTGCAAGTATTTCTGCATCATTTTTTCTTCAAATGCTTAAAGTACCTGAATGACAGAGAGAAAATGTAATGTATAAGTTGGAAAATGTATAGAGTCACTTCAACTAATCCTGCTCTATTAACAAACATATCAAAACATTACGGTAATAATTATTTAGAGGGCAGTGTATTTAGTGATACACATATTGCCTTTGTTTGAAACATAAGATTGCTTTGCAGACATGCTCAACACTCAAAACAATTTCCTTCACCTTTAAACACAAACACACACACCCGGTTTATGAAGTATATGTTCAGACACACACATTCCTATGAAGGCTCCTTGGAACTGAAAATATAGAGGTTGACATAAATAGGTTCCTTTTGCCTCAATACTAAAACAGGCCTGTTTTCATTACATTCCCATGTTAACCGTTTCATTGCCTCTCATATTATAAGACTGAAAAATAAATAGTAAATGATTAATTTGCTCATTAATATATGACAGTTGCAATAATAATAATAAAATATGCTGTCAGATGTTTCAGTAACTGTCTTATTAAAGAAGGATGCAATACAGTTGTTTGTATGATATGCTAACAAGGACAAAAGAGAAAATAGTAACTAAATATATTACATAGAAATGCAAGTTGCTCTGAATCTGCAATAAGTCACCATGATCTGTTCTCATACCAAGAAAATTTTCCTGTTTTTTGACCAATTATCTGACCACCACTGCTGCTGCTTGATCAGGACGGTTCAAAAGAGCTTGATGCAATTCAGTTTGTAGACTACTTGCTTATTAGTGTAATCAATACAGTGGATAAACTTTCATCCAAATTGCTTGCCAGCTTTTTTCTGTCTTTTTTTTTCTTCTTTTTTTTGGAAGAGGAAGAAATCAAAGAGAAGCATGGGGTTGTAAAATTGCTCGGAAGTATGGATGCAGCAATATTGGAAGGATATATGTTCCCGAAGAACGTCTTTTAAAAATGCAAGGACTCATACTCAAGTGCTTTGCCCCCTTTAGTAATGGAAACGTGATGTTGCATTTTTTTCCAGCTTTAATGCATTGGCTCTGCCTTAGAGAAATCAATCAAAACTTACAACAAAGAGGTAGAGGGTTCAGTTTAGCGCAAGGAAAATCTATTGAAGACCTGACCGTTGAATTTAAGATGCTTACCACCACCTATCCCAACATCAGCTACACAAGCCGCAGGGTCGCAGTGACCCATCAACTATCAGCACTGTGGTGAGAGAGCACGTGTGAGAAACGCAGAGGTGTGTGTGTGTATGTGTGCGTGTGTGTGCGTGTGTGTGTTAGACATTTAGGAAAAAGAGAATGATAGAAGACTAGTGACTCTTAAGATCGATGCAGAGAGAGAAAGTTCAGAGGAGGGCTCAGTGAAGCTTAGCTTATCAGTGCTTGTGCTTTCACTGGTAAAACAATTGCATAACAGAAGGCACGCTCAGAGGCGAGGAAGGCTTTTAAACAGAAGCAGTGTGGAGGAGGGTGTAGGGAATAGGGGCTGGGGGTGGATAATGTACCTTTCTGGAATGTCGTGTCCAGGCAGTGCACTCATTGTCATGCTAACACAGGAATGCTTGTGTTGTGTCATCAACCTTCATAAACCTCAGAAAACCACCTCTGGTAAGCTTCCAGGAAAGGAAACTGAATCTCTCCCTCTCTCTCTCTCTCAACCCCCCCCCCCCCCCCCCCCCCCCCCGATTCTCCATCCTTCTAAGTGCTTAGATCGACATTTAGGACCCATTTGCAGGTTTTAATGTGAGCATGATATTTGAAGTAAGCCTAATAGATATGAAGAGTGAAATTAAAGGTTGTGATTCATGTTGTTATGTAGACCATTGACACTGCTCACAAATTCAACTCATACAGAGGAACCCAGGCCATTTTGATAGATTTTCCTATTTCATTTAAAGCGGTACAAAGGTGCCTTTTTTTTTGCAGTTGAGAGGGAACTCACAAGATGCCAACACGTGACTCCCTTCCTACAGCTGTGTTTTCCCCTTCCATATTGTATTACACTTATTTCTTGTGCCTTACACTAGGCTTGCCCCGCTGAATGAATTAATTATCAAAGTTAGATGTTTCTTGGAATACAGCTAATGAAACATTTCATCTGTCGTTGGCGCTGAACATTAGATAAGCCTTTTGCTCGAAGGATGTAATTTAAGGCGTAAAGTGGAAAGAGAACAGTTGTCGTGCAAACTACAGTAGCCTAAATGCAGATCAGGTCCCAAACATCAGTTGATATCGATGCATTTTGATAATTTGATACCTCGCTGAGTCACACTCTAAGTTGAGCCATGTCCTGGGCCTGTTGCCACCATTACAAAATGCTGGATAATGTGCATCCTGGTTGTACCTCATTCTGTATGATCGAACAAAATCCAACAGAATAGACCACTAAGCGTGGGCACCAAAGTGGCCCAGTTACATTTGAAGTGACCATTTCGTGTTGAGGTTGGTGTAAATAAAGATTGGAATGAGCTTATTTGACCTTAGCTGTCCCCCAGAATGAAAGGATAGGACTACACTTTCATTAGTATTTTAATTTTAGCAACAGGGATTTAAGGAAGAACCATGTATATGTCCACTAATATAAGACTGCAAGTTTTCCCAGTACTGTGTACTCATTCACCAGAATCTCCCTCGCTGTGTAGCCCATAACAGATTGTAGGCAGTTCTGCTCTCTGAAACTTGGCTACACACAGACAAGCTAAAAACAGTTCTCTATACTGTGAATGATTAGTTGAATTTGAAATTTTCATCTCCGTGGAAGAACTTGACGCTAATCCGATTGTTAAAAAAAAAAAAAAAGAAAAGAAAAGAAATGAAACCGTGAAAAAAGAAGGTAGAAAAGAAGGCAAGTAAGAAAAAAAAGTTCTTTTTAATGACGCCCTGACGTTGGTCTTGCTGTTTTGTGGTGCCCCCCAAATAACCTTCAGCATGCTGCGGAAAAGTCTGCTTATCGATTGGGATGGATAGATTAGATTTTTATTGGGTTATCTTTCTGTGCGTGCTGTGTCATGTGGAGCGGACAGAGCTGCGCAGTAGGAGAGAAACCTCTCTCTCCTAACCTGTGGCAGACACTGTTCCCATCTCTGGGTTTTTTGGCAGTGCTGTTAGAGGGGTCATTCTCAATTTTGGATGAAGCTTTGGTTTGACACTAGATAGTATTGTGTGACAATGCCTGTGAAGTTATTTACATTCTGCTGTCTTTTCTGTTTAAATTTGACCATGGTGTTTGATTAATTAATAAGCGTTTTTCACATTCTTTTAACCTTTCCAGTGATTTCCTACCACAAAGGAGTTATTTGTGGCTTAACAATAGAGAGCGCCTACAGAACGAGCTCCTAAGTGACATTTTATCAGAGCTGGTTTCCATGGCACACAATAGCTGACCAATATTCCCATTACATGTGAAGTGACTCAACAGAAACTCTGATTTTGAAACATCTAAACCCTGTTTTTTTTTTCCTTGGTGTCACTAAAATAGCCACTACATACCACATGCCAAAAGAGCATCGTCTTTAAAATGTACTTGCTTTCATTATAGGCCGTAATTGCGAGTAATCAGCATTGCCAACAGTTGTAACAAATGTTCCCTTTTCTTTTTTTTTTTTTGTCGTTTGAGGTGAAAATGGATGTTAAGTCAAAGCTCTGGGAGGGCCGTGTAGATTGAGTCACAACGCGAGTGACGCACGCGTAAGAACTCGTGTCGACAGAGTCCTCCGTTGCTAAGGCTTAAGAGGCCACGCAAGCGCGAGCGGGCAAGCAACTTGAGCAGAAATAACCGGTGAAAAGGCTAAAAGTAGTGGCAAACAGAAAATGGTTAAAGTGATGGTAAAAGCAGGCTATGTGTCCTCTGTGTTAACTGATTTATTTCAGACAGGTGTACAAATGAAAAAATTTTAAATATTTTACAGAGTTATTGTGATTACATGATATGTTAGAAACATTCAAGTGTGCAGCAAGCTTGTGTGAGGGTGATGGCATGTTTTTGAATGTGTCTGTGTTTTAGGGATAGAGAGAGAGGGTGCATTTCTGGTGCTGTCTTTGTCTTTTGTATATATTCATATGATATACACTGTCAGTAATTTACTGAAAGGAAGCTCTTCTGTAGAACAGAGGTTGTTGTTTAAGATTATTTTTGCAATAAGAAATAATCAGTTGTTGAATTCGGACCTACAATTTTTAATACTTTGGTACTATCTCATCAAAGGCCCACTGAAGTTTGATCACCATAGAGACAATGTCAGTTATAACCTGTTTGATGAAGCCGACTAGTGACTAGTTCTTGCTCATCCTCAGCCCAAACTAAATTTGCAGTAGAGTTGATGTAAGTGGCCTTTGGTTTGGCAGCTCCCCGTAGTTTTCCTTTCAGGCCATGTATGGCTTTCTTTTACACTCTCCTCACAATATACAACCTACAATACTGGTGCACACTGTCAGGTTGTTCCGATGGTTGCCTTATTTAAGTGATTGGTTAGCCTTGCATCTCAAAACAGACTTCTTTTTTTTGGTAATGCAGTTAAACAATATGTTTGTTTGTTTTTTTTCTTCTCTTTTTTTTTTTTTTTGTAATGATTATCGTAATTGACCCAGTTTTGCAGTAATTCAAAAATAAACCAAAGTCCTTGTTAAACTGATATGCCATGTCTGTGTACAGCTACAACACAGCAATAGAGGAACTGTGTTGTCCTCCTACCTGCCATATTGTGGAAGTTATTAAGGCCATTGTTGTATTAAAGAGGGAAGTTTGCTTAGGAAATAGGGCTCTCTTCTTGGTTTTCACTCCAGGTAAATGAACTCTACACTAAACCCATATGTGTGCCATGAGATATGAATGGCTTTTCTTTCTTTCACGAAAACATCCTCTCATTGCACATCAATACTACACGTGGCTCTCCGGTGTTTGTACAGCCAGGTCACTCTCCCATTTGTTTATTTAATTGTTCTGGTGATTGACTTGCATGTGTCTGTAAGCATGACCAGACCAGAGCCTCCTACAAGTTGTTTATCTTTGTGTTCTCTCTTTGACAACTGTTCTTGTCTGGGCTGAACGGGGAATAGACAGGCACTGGAGTGAGTTGTCTAAAATCTTGGAAGACCACTTACATGATTACATTAGGATACCTAGTGAGAGTTTTTTGGGGGGGAATGTGGCTGAGAAAGCCATGACCGATTTACCCAGGTAGATAATAATGCCTGGAGGACTGATGCCACTTGTTATGCAGAGGCAAAAAATACTGGAGTTTCAGAAACCGATCATCTACACAGAATGATAAAGCGGTCCCTGATTTTGTCTAATTGTGTTTGTGATCTGGTCTTTTTTTCTTTTCGTTCAGCATACGTCTGTGGATGGCTACCCTGACCCGCCGACCCCGCCCACCAAGTCTGGCAGTCGGCAGAGCCTCCCGCGATGTCGTAACTCGGTGGCGTCCACTTCTGATGAGCAGCCTCACATTGGCAACTACAGACTGCTCAAGACCATCGGCAAAGGCAACTTTGCCAAAGTGAAGCTTGCGCGTCATGTTCTGACTGGACGAGAGGTTAGATCTACACGGTTCCTGAATATCTACAACCGTCCATGGTTGTTTCTTTCTCAATACAGTTCAGCTGGAACTAGACGATAACATATCTCCTAATCTCAACACAGTAAAATCCTGATTTTGAGAGGTGTTTATTCTGGAGTGAAATCAGAGCTATTGTGTAAACCACACCACGCAGATTATGGGAAGCCTACATGGATTTCTTCACATGCTGCTGCATCATATAGAACAATATAAACCATAACATTTAGCAAATAGAACATTCCATGTGGCTGTCTGCTTATGTCAATGCATGACCCTGCATGTCCTTTGTAGAGGATAAATTTGTTGAAAACTTACTGAACTTCCTTTTTTTTTAATGACAAATATTGACATAAAAACAGTTTTGCCAGAACACAATGGTTTGGCCATGTCATTCTGGTTTCCCCCCATGTCATTCTTTTATACCGCTCTGCTTTTCGAACATCCCCTTTGGCCAGATTGTTTCTGAAGGAATTGGCCGGAAAGGTCAGCAATAGACTGTTGAGTGCTATGGAGCCTTAACCAGTTGCAGTAACGTAGTCAGTTCTTTTTCAAATCAGAGTTGGCAGTGTTTGGAGAAATTCGCAGTGTTTCGTATCAGAAAACAGCCCATTTCGAAACACTAAAAAAAGCGTTTTTGGTCGCTTTTTTTTTTCTTCAGATTCGGCGCTATTAATCTTATACCAATTTTTATATCAATACCGCAGCTGGAAAAGTTCAGGGGAATACTAAAACAAAAAGTTAAAACAGGCACTTAACCCAGCACTGGAAACACGCTAAATTATTGATGCCTCTTACGTCAGTGTCATCGTTCACCCAACTGAAATTATTCTTGCGTTATATAAGCCTTGAAGAGTGTATGTCCACACACGCCTGGATAGCGGATGACATCCAAGCACTGAGGCACTTAGATCTTAACATGCACATCTCTTCCCTTTTGCGTTCAGTTTCTCATGCAAGGAGAGAGGGGAATCATCATTTTTACACCCCTCTTCTCTATCTGAGTCGTACTGTGACAAAATGTCCTGGCCACTTGATTATAAGTTACATCCCCAACCACTGCCTAAGTGAATATATGCCCTGTTCTTTTTCATTTGAAAGGATTCTTAGACAAACATTAAGTCACAGAGCTGGTTATATTACTCTGTGCTGTGTTCATGAGGTCTTCATGAGTTAACTGCCTCAAACCCTCTGAGGCAGTACGTAACACCCTGAGGTGATATACGGTACCTACCGTGTAACGAAGTGAAAAGAGTAATTAGAGAATTAGACACCAATGAAGGAGACAACAATTTGATAGTCCATGGCCATACCAAGCGTCAAACGTTTCTAAACATATATACCAAAAATGTACATAACTGCATTTTGCAAGCAACGTATTTGTACATAAATGTTAATGAAACATTTTTGGCTTCAGCCATACTAAGATGTTTATATGTGACCGTATTCATTATTTTGATATTAATTAGGCTAATGTCAGTATGAACTGAATTCAAAGATGGCATTAACCCTGCTAGTGGTGATGTGTGGTGGGACACAGAGTACCTTTTCTCTTGTGCTATGTAGATTAGTCTGAGGGAGACGGAGAGCAGATTTCCCTATAGGAGTTACTTATTCACAAACAGATAAGATGGCTGCACCTCCCTGTAGGGGACATATAGGAAAGCTTCTCAAGGTTTATTTTAGCTCCTGTCAAGGGCTGTGGGCCAAGATCAATTTCCATTTAGCAATATGAAGGGAATCAGCAGAAGCTCTGGACTCTATCTGTCATCACGTCACCTGCTCTGACAGACGTGTTTGAGGGACTGAGTACACTGGTTGATGGTTAGAACCGGGTTGAAGTAATGTGACTTTAACATTCGATGTATCTCTGCCTTCCAGGTTGCTGTAAAGATTATAGACAAGACACAGTTAAACCCCACCAGTCTACAAAAGGTAAGCTCTGGCCACCTCAGACCCCTTTACATCAGTTTTTGTTATTAATAAGCTTGATTAAACTTATTTTGTTTTGTTTTTTTCCATTTTCTGCCAATTTAAAATAACCGGTTACCCATGCTCGTAAGTCCATTACACACTGTGCTTGACACCACAATAATGTTCCATTTTAGGAATTGTATTGTTATTTTTCCGTCGTTCATTGTGATGTTCCTTGTAGATTCCACCATACATGTCCAAGGACCAAAACTGAAAAAAATGCAAGAGTCAACCCAAGGGAGACAAGCAAAGCAGCTGTAGAAGCCTGGGTTTTGAGAGTCAGATGAGTTTGAAACTAATTCAGTTTCCACAGTAAAATGAGCAAGATTTCAAGCAGCATATAGCTGGCTTTCTACAACATGTTCAAAATACATAAATGAGCTCATGGTATTCACTTTGTAGAGATGTTCCTCAGGACTTAATGACGTATGTGTGCATAAGCATGCTGTTTTTTGCCAACGTACAAACGGTGAATACGTCCAATAGGGAAATTAGAGAAACATTGTGGAGTTTGATTTTTAGATAAATGAAATTGTGATACAAGAAGAAAATGTGCCGGGGTGGGGGGGGGTCCAAAAACAAAACGTTCACACACTAAAATGATCAGCCAGCAGTAATGCAGCCCCGAAGGGCTGGAGCGGATCGTGTTTGCCCTGCGATCTCGGGTTCCACCTGCAGGTTAAGATTCATAACGTTGACAGCGTAATGACTGTCACCTCAGGTGGCCCAGAGTCAAGTGTCTTGTCCCAACAGTGAATTAGTGTTCGGTTTTAAGACCCCCTCGGTCAAAAACACGTTAAAACCGAACAGATCGGTTTTCATCGTCTGGCTGTACATGTTCGTTCGTGAGTGCCTGGCTCGGAGCAGGAGCTTTGACGTTCAGGGTTCAGACCGTTGGCCGAGGCTGAGGTGGTTGAGTCACTGCCTTTTGCACGTCGTTTTTCGAAAGCTTGGGACACATCAGCGCCTTGTTCACTTTAAACAGCGAGTCACTGGCTTTCACAATGAGTTTCCAGATCACCTGATGAAGTCTCCTTCCATCAGCAGTCTGTTTTTGGGAGTAGAACTAATGCAGAGGGCCTCCTTGTCCTCATGCAGAGTGTCCTCTCTGGCAGAGTGCCATGAAATATCACTGTGCTGTTGGATTAAGTCATATACTCCCTTTTGGATGTATGTATTCAGTGGTACTGTCATTACTGGATGTTTGCATGCGCACGTCATTTCGGCTTTTGTATTTTAGTCAGTGAGTTGCAGCTTGAGTGAACAGCATGGATTTTATTGAACTTTATTGAGCTGTTGAACTCCAACCTTGGATCTGATCGTTTCCGTGTACACCTTCCCCATAACTGATGAGTTACATATTTTCTGTTTGATCTCCCATAATGTTTTTTTTTTTTCAAATAGAAAGGGAATTTGAGAGTACTCTTTGAAACCATGAGGGGCATATCTTTTATTAAATAGTAGGAGGCAATGTTCTGAGTTTCCTCAGGGTTTTTTCTCAATATCTTTCTTCCAACTCATATTTCTGTGGTTGTAGAAGCTCAGAATGTCTCAGAATGGTGATAACATGACTGTATAGAGTAGACCGCATAGGGTTTAGTGGTCCTTCAAAGACACTTCACATGCCTCCATTCCTTAACAGATCACTATAGTCTAGTGCGTGTGACTAGACTTAATGGTTATTGGGAGCTTTTCAAAGATATTTTGATAGATTTATGATTGATGTGCACATCACTCTCTCTCTCTCTCTCTCTGTCTCTCTCTCACTCACTGTGTGTATGTCATTGCATACACTTAGGGAACCATGTAATGCTCATCACCCAGTCCCCATTTTTGGCAGGAAGATTAATGGCTTTATGGACCAAGATGTAGCCTCTACGTGAACACACACACAAATACACACGTACATAAATACACAAACAAAGCTGAGTTGCATGCAAAACATGCTGTAGACCAAACTGTGCTGTAGAATAAACAGTGTGAATTCCAACCCTCTGCACCCTGACACCACCAACAGCACACTCTCATCCTCTGTCCAATCAACTTCCCTCATAGATTTAATTCATGAACTGATGTCTTTCTCCTCAGTCAACCAGAACAGATTTTTTTCTCATGAAGATACATTTACTTTATGTATTGATGGAATTTTTTTTACAGATATATTGAAAGAGTTCACTGCTTAGCGTCGCAGAAGGAAGAAACTGAGTCCAACACATGTTCATGCCGACTTCTCAGTTGTGGTATCTTCTGGAAGCAATTAATTGGTTCAGCCTCCCTGTGTCACTGAGCATTCTTCTAAGTGCACATCATTATCTACTTTTAAGTCTTTGCCTTATCTGATGGGATAATGAATGTCTATGGTTTTATTGCTTTGTTTTGATCACGCTGCCATTCCTATTAAGTTTTTCCATGTAATCATTTGTGCTTCCATTCACTTACTTTTTTGGTGAAGGTACATTTTTTTCCTCTATGCGTGTATGTGGGTATTGGGGACTCATTGAGAAACAGGGTGAAAGGGTTGATATTAAGTCTAAACCGGACACACACACGCACAAAACACACGTAGAACACCGTGGAAGAATCCATGACAGGAAGTTAAACTCTCGTCGGTGTCAGCTTGGAATGCTGTTGTGTCGTTGTGGTTGATTTTAGAAATGTCTTTCTAAAAATAGAGACCTGAATTTCTCCTTGTCTGATGAGGAAGTGCAGACCACCGAGTGAAAAAAAAAAAAAAAAAGTTTTGATTTCTTTTTCTCCCCTTTGTCTGGCTCAGTTCACCTCCCCTCATTCCTTCCTTTTCTTTTCTTTTTTCCTTTGCTTGGTTTCACGTGTCATCCTTGGATGTCTATTCTGCATGAATGTGCATCTCTCACACAACAGAACGGGTACATTCCAAACGGTCTATGGAGTTCAGAGGTCAAATCGGAAATGGCAAGAAGGATGTCACGTCATTGATCTGTACCTTAAAGGCAAAAGTATCATGTCAAGTGATAAAACGACCGTTGATAAAAATATGTAGGTTTTGATGAAGAGGTGGGGGAATTAGAGTACATGAACAGTGAACAGTGCCTTAAGCAGGGGCATAGTGAAACACAAATAACTCTCTTCCTCAGAGCGGAGTAACGTGCAGTTGCATCTTTGAAAAAGTGCCTCTGTTGACCGTATAAAATTTTAACGCTGAGGTACTATTGTCCAGAGTGTCATAAATGTTATTTTTGTTGTCGTTGTTGTTGTCATTTTACTATTTATGACTGCTGCCTTCAGCTGCTTATGTCCCGGGTTATGAACTTGTCGCGTGTCTTCTCTCTCCGGGGTTCACGCTGAGCCAGGCGGGAGCCTGAGTGGCTATACACTGCCATGCACTGTTCAAGCCAGTTCCCACGTAGACTTTTTCTCTGAACTGCGAGCTCCCAAAAATGCCGGGCATCCGAAGAGGTGCGCCCTGGAACAAAGGGTTTCTGCAAGGCCTTTGTCATGTGATAAATTGATCTGTCACCCTGTTTTGTTGGATTTTTTTTTCTTGCCCGTGCTTGATGGAGTTGAAGGAACACTCCCCCTTTTTTTTGATTTCTTTTCATTTCACTCGCTCTGCGCTGGGCTCTGGAGGTTTGGGAACTTGCCTACTTGCCATCTCTTTATTTTGCCGTCTTCTTGGTTTTGAATATTTTGTTGTTTATGATTCGGGAAACACAAGTGGAATGCACATGGATATTCGATATATAAGAAATTCATTCAGTGACCCTCATTCCATCATGGCGCCATAAAATTCTGGGGGAGGAGTGGGCTGTTCCCATGCATAGAAAGTCAGAGAACACTCTCTGAGATGTAGTCAGCTTTTACATTTATGGCATAAGCTGTTTAAATGTTTTGGGGGTTTTTTTGTCTCATTATAGGGAAGTTTCTGTCCTCTAATTGATATCTTCACATTTCCATAAGCCCACAAATCACTGATGTTTTTGTTTGTTTGTTTGTTTTTGGTTTTTTGCAACACTGTGTGTTGCATGTTTATCCTGTATCCATTACTTTTATCAGAGTGTTTGAAATCTCATGAAGCCCTTTTTTGTTGAGCAACAGCATCTGTTTGTATATGGTGCATTAGAAATATCAGAGGACATCTTAAATTGCAGTTGTCTCTAGCACTGACAGACATGTCTCTCTCCCGGCCCGTTTGTGCTTCCCACTGCAGATCAGAACTCTTATCTCTTAAGTGTATGGTTTGGTTCGTCTCAGCATACTCTGAGTAAAATTGAACCTTATAGATTCTACGGGAGCTGGGAATCATAAACAAGAGACTGTCTGACATCTTGTCACTTGTAGACATCACATTCATCATATTTTCCTTTGTCAGTCTCGAGTGACGTGGGGTAATAACTTTTGTAACATCACATTAGAGGTTAACTCATCCCCTAGTCCACTCCTGGGAGTCTGTCAGAGATTCTGCTACAGGCAGTCACTTACTCACACTCACACACACTCACACTCACACACACACATTCACAACTGCCTCAGTCTCTTCTCACATGAGCGAGCATGCTAAACTGCAGAGATTTTCTGTTTCACCACAGTCCAGTAGACGTGTCAATCATAACCGCTAACTGAAACACTGAATGCAGAACATAGCCCTGGACATTCTAAATGCATTCATAAAGACCAGTCACGGGCGAATTCTCAGCGTATTCACGGCGGACGCGTGTTGCACTGATTAATGTACTTGTATTGCATCAGAGCATGGTTTGTTATTCATCCAAAGCTCACGTCCTTTTGTCTCGTTCCTACAGCTCTTCCGTGAAGTGAGGATTATGAAGATCTTGAATCACCCTAATATAGGTAAGACCTCCAAAAACACAGCTTTTCATTGCACTGTGGTTATTGTGACCCTGTGGAGCAGAGCCTTAAGTCACCGCTAACCACTGTTACGGCCTCACCCGACCCCTCTGTGTAGAGGCTCAAATGTAAGGCCCAGATGAAGTGGTCTCAGGGATGGAACAGAGAGATGGTTGCTAATGGTCAATGGTAGTTATTTGTTTTCCTGGTTTGTGTGGTATTTGTCTGCTTGACTTTGAGTTTTCCCCCTTTCTCCATCTCAGCAAGAGGGCCACTGAATTACCCTCATAAAGCATGATTTGGCCCTGCCACTAGGAGATGGTGCCATAAAGACCCAGAGCCTGGAAATGATTTCCCTCCCTCCTCTCTCTCTCTATATCGCTCTCTTAGTGCTCTCTCTCCTCTCTCTCTCTCTCTCTCTCTCTCTCTCTCTCTCAGTTTTCCCTCCCTCTCTCTCTCTCTCTCTCTCACTCCACAAGGTCTTGATTTATTTGTGTGTCCTTTGAGGAATGGAGCCTAGCTCTTTCCTCCCTCTCCTCTCTCTCTCTCTTTCTATAAGAACAAGTACACAACCCAAAGCGCTGACACCTCCATTGCATTCATGACGCAGCATTTTTATCCCCTCAGTTTTCTGCCTCCTCCTTCTCCCCATATTTGTTTACATTTTAATTGGATTGTTTATGTTGCCGTTGAGTATTTATATCTTGTAAATATGACTGTTGCTAAACATCTCCCATTTGATTTGAATGAAAGTTCAGTTTCTTCCCTTGTGTGTTTGTTGATGCCATTGCGGTGACCATGTTCCTTTGATTCTAACTTGTGGTTTCGGGGTTTCTGGGCCTTTACATTGGTTGTTTGAAATGGACTGCTTGTTAAGCAGAGCTCCGGAGCTCCGCCGTGGATTAATCAGCCTAAAAGCTGTGATTATGGGCACTGTCATGTTTCCGAGACAGGAGAAAGGCCAGTCTCTGCTCATACATTCTGCCCATTTCAAATGGCTCCCCGCTACAAACGCAAAAGCCCATAATCCAATTCAGACTACGCACCAGTGGAAACAGAAGGGGGCCGAATGGATATTACAGTCCCTTTTTGGTTCACGACGCCATTCCTTAAACGAAGTCTTTACGTTTTACTGCACTCTTTTTTATCTTTCTGGGGTTTTTTCTCCCTCTCTCTCTTGTCCCCCCTCAAGTCTCCTCAGCGCTCTTCCTCTTCTCTCCCCTCATTTACTGTAACAAAACGAGTGTGACAGGGACGCCGTTAATTCCTTTGCCTTCAGAGACAAGTGGCTTTGAAAAGCACATGACTGACTAAGGTCTGCACTGTTCAAACGGCTAAATGTTCTCTTTGTGTGGACGCACTTTAGGACCCCCCTCGAGAGATTTCTTAAAAGTCTAGAGAAAAGAGAGATATATCTATAGATCACCGTTATTTGTGGGACCGGATACAACGGGATGTCTGCTGAATGTAATGTAAATGTTAATAGACTATCAGGACAGCACTGCAGCTTTTGCCAAAGTGACTGTTGGCTCTCGTCAGACAGAGAGGACTGTTTGCCCATGTTTTTCTGTTGGCCCTCGAGACACCATTTGGCTGCCGGCACGTGCGCGCACATAAACACACATCTTAATATCAGTTATGAAAAATGTTTACGTAGCCAAAACATCTAAGCAGACACAGGTCACACACACACACATGCACACACACGCGCGCGCGCACACACACACACACACACACACACACACACACATCCTTCCAGTAATAATCTCCTTTCTTAAACACTGTTTTTTTCTTTTTTCCCTCCTCTTTTGTCTCCACTCCAGTTAAATTATTTGAGGTCATTGAGACTGAGAAGACGCTTTATTTAATAATGGAGTACGCCAGTGGAGGTGAGCACCACAGAAAACATTACATTCTGTTTAGTGCAATAGCTCTTCTTCAAGGGCCAGAGCTGATAGTGTCCATGTGTCTCCCTAGGTGAGGTATTCGACTACTTGGTTGCACATGGGAGAATGAAGGAGAAGGAGGCAAGAGCAAAGTTTCGTCAGGTGAGAGACACAGACTCACTCACACCTAGGTTCCCAGCTCTTTGTACCAACAACAGAGTCATATCTGATAAACGGTTCCTCTCAGCACGCCCTGACCCCTAGTGGTCGCAACTAGACACTGCATCCTCCCCCCAAAAAAAGAAAAGCGGGCCTCTCTAATTACATTTGCAGTGCATTTCACATGTCTGTGATGGAGCAGAGATTTGTGTTATTATGTCATTAGGGGCTAATAGAATCAATCTCCCCACTGCTGTTCAGTAATTAATTTGCGATCGGTCGTTGCTGGGAGCGTGACTCAGCATTAATGCTACAGAGAACAGTGACTGGTGAAGTTATGGTATGTTAGTTTAGCCTAGAGCGAAAGGAGGTGATTAAAGATAATCAGAGCTATCTGCCTGCCGCTGGACAGAAAATGTGTGAGGCAGGAACAGACAGAGTCCTTCTCTCTTCTGTCCCACTTTACAGTGTGTTTCAGTAATTTAGTCTGTATTAACAGAATGATGAAATGTGAGTTTTTAAGACATTGGACAACTAAGTGTCTGATATGAGGTGGTATGTGTGTGTGTGTGTGTTTATCAGATTGTCTCTGCAGTGCAGTACTGTCATCAGAAGAGCATAGTGCACAGGGACCTTAAGGTGAGTCATGTGTGTGTGTAGACCTGCAGTTGCTTTCAGTCATTTACAACTTCATAGAATTTATCGGTGGTTACAAAATATTGCTTTTACTATACAGTCACAAAGGTCCAGACCCTCAAAACACATATATTTTTAAATATTGACGTCAATGTACCAACCAGTGTCTTCCTTCATGATGTAACAAGTTTCTCTGTCACTCTTTTTTTTTTTTTTTTTCCTTTTTGTCCTTTTCGTGCTTTTTCTTTCATTCTTCCCCCCAGGCTGAGAACTTGCTCTTGGATGCAGATATGAACATAAAGATCGCTGACTTTGGCTTCAGTAATGAGTTCACCATAGGCAGTAAGCTGGACACGTTCTGTGGCAGTCCTCCGTACGCTGCTCCAGAGCTCTTCCAGGGGAAGAAGTACGACGGCCCAGAGGTGGACGTCTGGAGCTTGGGGGTCATCCTCTACACCCTCGTCAGTGGCTCGCTGCCTTTCGATGGACAGAACTTAAAGGTCCCCCTCATCATTTCCCTTGCTCTGCTATCAAAGCTTATGTACTGCTTATGCGCTCAAAGCTCCGTGAAAGACCTCACGTTACATGAATGCGATGAGCGTGCTTAAATTCTAATAAAATCATGTTTTGCTGTGCCGTCATCAGCAGTGTAAAAGTTTTTGTTGCTCTGCTGTCAATTGACAGCGTAAATGTTTCATTTTTATGGTTTCTCTGAGACTCTAACTTTGGAATCAAATATTTTGTGACCACAATAATGTGTCTTTGTAAAAGTTTGGCGAATGAATCAGCCGTACTGGGCTGTTTCTGCAGCTGTGCTGTTTTGTAAGTGAGCTTTGTTTTTCTTGTTTACAGGAACTCAGAGAGAGAGTGCTGAGAGGAAAGTACCGTATTCCATTCTACATGTCCACAGACTGTGAAAACCTACTGAAAAAACTGCTCGTGCTGAACCCAGGCAAACGAGGCAGCCTAGAGGTCAGTAACTCAGTATTACAGACACACCACCTTTCTGTGTACATCCCGTTCTACATGTCCACAGACTGTGAAAACCTACTGAAAAAACTGCTCGTGCTGAACCCAGGCAAACGAGGCAGCCTAGAGGTCAATAACTCAGTATCACAGACACGCCACCTTTCCGTGTACATCCCTCAAAGAGATAAAACCACGCAACCACTGCTTCACGTTCTGCCCTCTTCTTGATTTGAGCCTAAGCACAGTGATAAAACTGATCCAAGATCAGGCGTTATTAAATATCAGCAAGCCTTAAGGAGTGCTGTGTTGTTGGATTTTTTTTTTTTTAACTTGAGAAACTGTGCTATTTTTTGTTGCATTCAGAATGTTTTTGAGGTTTGCGGACGACTGGAATTATAGTGGCCACGTTTATTTAAAAGGTTTTGTAGGACTGGGCTTGACCAAATTGAATAGGTAATAGAAGTGTGTTTGAGGTCTGAATGCTTTGTGTCTTCAGCAAATAATGAAAGATCGCTGGATGAATGTGGGTCACGAAGAGGAGGAACTGAAGCCCTACACAGAACCTGAGCCCGACTTCAGTGACACCAAACGGATAGGTCAGTGATTTAATCTCCCACTCTCCTTTTTCCTCTTCTCTTTCACTCTTCTGCACCCCCTCCCCTTCTCTGACCTTATTTCACCCTTTCCTGTCCCTTCCTTTACATCTCTCCCTTCCTTACGCTTTCCTTCTTTTTTTTATTCCACTTTTCTTTGTTCTTTCTTCTCTCTTTCCCCATGCATCTTGCCTGATTTCCTTTGATTTTTTTTTTTTTTCCCCCCACAAAAACACACAGCGTTCATTTAAGTGAGGTGTAAGCTGACCCTGTCTGTTTTGTAATCTTTGATCTTGCAGAGTTAATGATCACAATGGGCTTTCCTAAGGATGAGATTACAGACTCATTAGTGGGTCAGAAGTACGATGAGGTTATGGCCACTTACCTTCTTCTGGGCAGGAAACCTCCTGAGGTCAGTATCACAGGCTCCGCACGGTGCACCACGATAACGTATCATTCAATAAATGATATTTATGCGCTTGTCATCTGATATCCTGTGTCTGGCAGTTTGAAGGTAGCGAGTCCCTCTCCAGCACAAACCTCTGTCAGAGATCACGACCCAGCAGTGACCTCAACAACAGTTCCACACACACCACTCAGTCACCAGCTCACTCTAAGGTCCAGCGAAGCATATCAGCTACACAGAAACAGCGTCGCTTTAGTGACCACGGTAACAGAGAAACACCTTACAGTTCTTTGGTTTTGATCTTAACATGACAAATTATGTCCCAGCCAAAAGATCTGCTTTCTTTACATTGCATTTGCTTGGACAATATATCATGGCTTTGTAATACTTTAATTGGACAACACAGTGTGCTTTTTCCTGTTTAATTGGTTCCCATCGGTTCTACTCAGCTTCACAACTCAGTAAAACGTTAAAAGCATTTGGAGAAAACATTTGGAGAAAATGTAGTGTTTTCTTTATCCTGAGGTGTCTGTTTCTGCTCTACAGTTGCCCCTTCCATACCTTCTGCAGTCTCCTACACCAAAAGGGCACAGGCTAACAGCGTGGAGAGCGATAAAAAAGAGGAGTGGGACGCGTCGCGCAAACTGCCCTCCTCCAGCTCTAAAGGAGACATGCCAGCGTCCCCACTGGTCGCCCAGGAACGCAGGAAGTCCTCCACAGCCTCAGGGGTGAGCAGTCACCGCCGCCGTCACGTGTGACACTATCCCTCACAGTTATTTAGAGTCTTATGCTTTAATGCCTCCTCTTTTTATACAAGTGGAGATACTGTTACAACGTGTTCTACATCATCAGCGCTTGTTTTTGATGAGAGGGAATGATGTAATACATCATTTGTAATACTTTTTTTTGCAATAGTCATCGTGGCAAAGCAATTTTTACTTGTAGAATCGTAACTTCCCGAAACGAAGGACACGCCGACATAGAGTGTAAGGTGTCGGGCCAGAACGAGTCAGTAGAGTTTCAGAAACTGTAGCACAGACTCTGCCAGTTTTAGGAACTCGACTGGAGGGACGTGACACCATTGTGTCAAAGCGAATTATTTCGTACGGTGCATCGTTAACGGCAGCGGAACACACCGCGTCAGGTGCTGCTCCCGCGGCAGAATCGCCTACAGGCGTAGAGTTCAGTGGAGATGCGGTGAGTGAGACAGTCGTAGCATACATCTGTTGTCCTCATGCTCCTGATACCACTCTGTGACCATTCCAGTCCTGTATAAGGGGACCCTAGCCATACTGGACACATACTCTCCCATCGGGATAGAAACACTGCTCCAGTAAGACCAATCACTCTCGACTGGCTTTGTAATCTTTGGCTTTCCGTCCGAGGGTCTGCCCGGACCTAAAACCGCGGCCGGGAAAGCGCACCTCACGCCGTAACAGACATGCCAGAACCTCTCACTGTGGGAAACAAGCAGCGCGGCTTGTAGGTAGTTTTTCCAGCATGTGCCACACATGCACTCATCCGCTTGTTGAGACCAGGATGAAGGATGACTCATCCGACCATCTGATGTTTTTTTCCACCGCTCAGTAGACCACTGTCTGTGCCCTTGGCACCACTTTAATTGCAGACGTGCATTTTTAGTTGTAATAAAGGGTTTACGCTCTGCAGCCTGACCTTAGCGTGTCTCACACCCCACTTCCATATTTTACAGTGAGCAGATGCAGTTCCTTAGCTGTGTGGTCCCGCGTCCTTAAACTGGTGCACAGATGTCACGGTCGGATTATGTAATTGCAGCCCGTCAGCGTTAATTGGTGATGTCAACATTATGTTCACCACTTTTTATCTCGCAACTTCAGAAAAACGAGTAGTCTTTGTCACCGACGGTTTGGCCAGACATACCCCAATAATCACCTCTCTTTCAACGCCACTGATATCTCTTCCTCTAGCCGTGACTACCAAAATAATGGGCAACAGGGCCCAATGAAATCGGTTTATTTCTTAATTATTTTCAGTGTCTCAATTTCTTCATTAAATTCTCAATTAATTCTCAATCTCCTAATTACATCAGGAACCACACTTGTGTGGAAGCCACTATTTTCAATATGCATCATACCAGTCATTTGCTTGAGGGTTTCCTTTACTTTGGCATTGAGCTGTGTGTTGTTAGTGAGGAGTGAGGGAGTACATGGGGACTTGGTGAAGGATAATTGTAATTCTTGGTGTACTGTGTGTTTGTTCATGCCCTTGCAGAACAGCGCTGCAGGCGGGATGATGCGGAGGAACACGTATGTGTGTGAACGCTCCAGCACTGATCGTTACTCAGCCATTCCCAATGGCAAGGACAGCAGGTGAGTCCAGCAGAGAGAGCGTGACAGCGTCCAGAGCTGCACACACTCTTACTGATGAGTGCCTCACATACAGCCCTGCTCTGCATGCAGAGCACATCCACACTGGCAATACACCACACCTGCCTCACACCGTTAGACTGCACAAAGTCAGGACAGTTTTGACCAGAGTCTGAAGTGGTGTGTGTTCCCAAATAACCTTTCTACTCTTTTTCTGTGTTCTCTCTCTCTCTCGCTCTCTCTCTCTGATTTTCTCTTTCGCACAGCCTGACTGAGATGTCTGCGTCGGCCAGTGGATCGTCCACGTCTCCGGGTGCTTCCTCCGCCCTGGCCTCCACACGGCCTCGTCACGTCAAGTCCATGTCAGCCTCAGGCCACCCCATTAAATCCCCCCTCCCTCCCATCGACGACAACACCGAGTATAAGGGGTGAGGGATCCCACTTACCACCCATAAACATCAGTGATCCACACATCAGTCTTCCTCAGTGCTGTGCCAAAATAGAGCCGCCCTGTAACTTTGGATGTTTTTCTCTTTTCTTCTCTCCCACTGCGTTTTTCACTCATCGCTTTTTCGTTTCATATCCACGCTCCGTTTCTGTTTCCCCTTTATCTCACAATATTTCTGCTGTCTTCTCTTCCTCATTCTTTTTTTTGCCTTCCTGCCTTCCCTTTTTCTTTTATTGTTCTCTCTCTCTCTCTCTCTCTGTGTCTCTCTCTTTGTCTGTGTCTCTTCTCTTAGCTCCAGCTCTAGTTCCCGTGCCCCGGCGGCCTCTCCGTCTGCCCACAGTATCAGCAGCGTGACCCCCGACCGAACTCGCTTCCCGCGTGGCAGCTCCAGCCGCAGCACCTTCCACGGTGCCCAGCTGCGCGACCGTCGCAGCGCCACCTACAACGGCCCTCCGGCCTCGCCCACGCTCTCCCACGACACGGGCGCCCTCGCTCAGGCTCGACGGGGCACCTCCACGGGCATCATCAGCAAGATCACGTCCAAGTTTGTCCGCAGGTCAGAGGCATGAAACTAAGCTCAGCCTGCAGCTCCTGTCCTCTAACTGTGGGGGGAGGGGGGATCTGTCTATATACCAGTGCAGTCCAGTCAAGTTTAGGGTCTTTTAAGAGAGCTTTAGTTTTCGTATATGCTGGTTTGGTAACCTCAGTCACCGACACAGGAGTTACATAAACTCAAAACTGCCTTGGGTGACAATGTCGTATATCATTCTTTCCTTTTTCTCATTAGCTGGGTAAGCCAGCGTTCCAGGATGTTTCCTGTCAGGCGTATGAATGTGTCCTGCACTGCCAATGTGACAGACAATGCTGGGATGTGTGTGAGCGTACCGGGCAGCTTGAGACAGATGCCTACACACACACGTAGAGTGCTGTGTGTGCAGTATGTCTGACTATGCTGCAGTCTGTCAAGGGCACGGTGTAAAACGAGCCTGATTTGTATCCCCGGCCTTCTCAGTCACTGCGGCCAGACGGCGTGGCTTACCACTCCTCTCTTTTACCGTTTCTCCTCCGCTCATCTGTATTTACAATGTCTGCCCTCCTATGTTTGTCTGTTCAGTGTAACATAAGTCTGATATGTTTCTCACCGCACTTGTAATTACTATCTCTTAATGCAATGTTTCAGTCACGCTCTAAGTGTGTGTGACAATCCGTAACAGTCATGTTTGGGTGACATGGCTAATTAGAGGGCACCGCTGGCGTGATAGTGGATGAGAATGTAGAGTTACAGATTCCTCGCTGATGCAGCCTTTTGCCGTCTGATCTAACGTAGCGTTTCTCTTGAAAATGCCTTCTCTTTCTTCTGTTCTAGAACTATGTCTTTCAGGGCTTCATGGAGGTAGGATCGTAGATCAGAGACCTGTTTTTTTTTTCCTTTCCTCTTTTACACTTTAGATATTGACTCCTCTGGTCTTGTCAGACTGCTAATCTGTCCCAGTCCTAGCACTACTGTTTTAACTGGGTTTCTTCCTCCTGTGTGAACGTTTGCACGCTGCATCGACTGGATCCCCCACTGACTTGCTTGTGGTTGTGTGAATTCCCAGATGCCTTTACTGTGTCCTGTGTCTGTGAATAGTCTGTTGAATGCTCGCAGTCTGTAATGCCTTTTTTGAGATACTCAGGTAAAAATAGTCCACACTCCAAATTCCCCATGTATCCAAAATCCTGTGAAACAGACTGAAAGGGAAGTGCATACGAGGATATGTTATATGTCTGTATCTATAAAAGAACCAATGCACTTAGCATCCCCTCAGTCCCCTTTTAGTTCAAGATCTTGCTGGAGTTCTTGGGCTGCTGTGGTTCCTAGTCTGTGTGTTCAGGTTCCCATCTCGTTTTCTGTTTGTCATACTGAACTGTTGGTTATCTCTAAGGGTCCCGGGTGAAGGAGAGGCCAGGGCAAGAACGTACAGTCAGAGGTGAGATCCCGTAGATGACAGAAATCAGCTGAAGAATTCCTACTGTCAATCTCCCGTCAGACTGTTGAAGTCAATGCGCACTACCCTGACTGATAGAATAGAGTTAGATGTGCATATATGCCGCTGTTTGGTTTGCGTCACCTTCTGTTTAACTAGTTAAAATGTTTAATTAAATTATGGCCATATTATCGATTCTCTAGTCTGTGATGTCATTGCTGACAATAACAAAATGAAAACCAGCATGTTGCATATGTAGATGTGGAGGGAGTGGAACAGTCCCCCTGTCCTAAAATGTTCCCGTGAATGAGTATTGATCTCAGTGGAACAGCTGGTGGTAGTGTGTCCCAGAACTTTCTGGAGTGCCTAAGGCACCAGTGAAACACGGCTCTCAGGGAGCCGACACCACGGTTTATTAAAAGGCCTGAAATAGTTTGATTCTCAAGGATTGTTCTCTGTGACCTTTATTTAAGAACTTTATTTCAACTGCATGTTAATTAACTTCTTAATCTAAAGCACCGTACCACTGAAATGAAGTGAGTTTAACAGTTTTAGACTGTCTTATTAACTTCTATACTACATTTTACAACACCTCATAGATTCCACCCTGAAGTGTGTGAGAAATGCCCCATGTAATCCTAATACAGCAAACCCTGATAACTTTGGTGAAATCTGGTTATGAAAACAGACCGATTGAATGACCGTTGTTTGTTCTGTCAGAAGTGGTTCGGGGGAACCGAAAGACGACTCCAAGCCTCGCTCGCTGCGCTTTACCTGGAGCATGAAGACCACCTCCTCCATGGATCCCGGTGACATGATGCGAGAGATCCGCAAGGTGCTAGACGCCAACAACTGCGACTACGAACAACGCGAACGCTTCCTGCTCTTCTGCGTCCACGGCGACGCGCGTCAGGACAGCCTGGTCCAATGGGAAATGGAGGTGTGCAAATTGCCCCGCCTCTCACTCAACGGGGTGCGCTTTAAACGGATCTCCGGTACTTCCATCGCCTTTAAGAACATCGCATCCAAAATTGCCAACGAGCTCAAACTATGAGCGCAGACATTGTTGAGCGATGGGAGGAAAAGAATTGGGGGAAAATCACGAAAAGCCCTGTGTGCTTAAATTATATGTAGATTCACCAGTGACTTAAAAGAGTTTGAGAGCCATTTTGAGTTTACTGCTTTTTTTGAGGCTACTGCTGTATTGTTTGACCAGTGGAAAGAAAAGAGAGGTTTATAGACATCACCCCTGCCTAAACTCCTTACATACTTACCCTCCAAACTTCCTCATACACACAAGGTTAAATTAACCATCTTTGCAATAATATGAAAACTCTGCCACAGTCTGCGTATTTGAGTTGCGTTGGCTGAACTACCTGTATGGAGTCGAAACAGAGACTTCAACAATAGTTTTTTTTTTTTTTCACATGTACAGGTGGGAAAAAAATATATGGAATGTTTGTGGACTTTAAATGTTCATAGAGTTGTATAATACAAGACTCTTTCAGCCTACTGTCTGGAGCTGTTGTATAATAGTCTTGAGTTCTGTACAGAAAATGTATGTTAAATGTGGCATACTGTATTTTTTTTTGTTTTTTGTTTTTTTTAGAAATTCTTTCCTTTGTTATTGATATCCGTTAGGTTGCCTCCACTATGTGCTGTTTAATGGTTCCTTTTTACTCTCACAAAATTAAAAAAAAAAAAGCTTCTTTTTTACTTTATTAATTAGATCAAAGCCTGCTGGTTAAACACAGGTTTTTGAATAAGCATATTAGTGCACATCCCCAGGTTTTTTTTTAGTTTTAATCCCCCGCTCATCTCTTAATTATTCACACGGAGAAGAGAACTCAATGAAAATGGTATTCTAGAGCCTGTAACAAAAATTCTGTTGATATTCGCTTCATGTATATCAATAAGGGATATTATTATTTTAACTTATTCAAGTCTATGCTATAAATGTAGCCCCGGTACACATACTTTTGGAATAGTACAGAGTTGACTGAAGGACCATGGATAGTGCTACCCCTACTTATTTCACACATTTCTTTCCCCTCAAGCAATTCAGTTTATTTATTGCGCCATTTTATGCCTTTATTTTGCTGCTTGAACTTTTTTTGTGGACAGTTCACCCCCTGGCGTGAAGAAAGTAGGATAATACTTTTTCTTTGGGAAATTGTAATTAAATTTTTTTCTGTTGTCCTCTTGCAGTTAGTGATGATGATGATCATGTTGAAGAAGAAGAAGATGATGATGATGATGATGATGATAACCACTTGTGTTGGTACATTTCTACTTGTTCTTTTGTACTGAAGTAATGAGGGTTAACTGTGCAATGGTATTCCATGTTGTATTACTGTAATAATGGGAGAAAAAAAACGGTCTGAAAATACACTTTCAAGGAGGGGTGAGGAAAATCCTTTTGTCCCCCCCCCGTTAAGAAAACGAAGTGGTTTTAAAAGCCCGATCCGTTTTAAGCTGTGATAAAAATGGAGGCAGTGGTGCATAGCTGGAGTGTGTATTTTCTGTTCTGACGCTGCGTTTTTCAGATAGGACACTTGATTATGTTGCCTTAGTGACAGCGTTGCTTAGAAACAAATGAAGAAAAGGTTTCACATAAAGTAAATGCAACAGACTCCCGACCCCACCCCCCACACCCCTCCACCCCCATCACAGCCTCCAGTCATTTCACTCCACGACGCAATTCTCTCTTTAACGTAGTCTATTTCAGGTGAAGTCTGATGGGTCGTCGACATTCAGTTTCACTGGTGCACATTAAAGCTTTACTTGAAAGAGGTTTCAAGCCATATGTCTTGCTTCTTCCTCTGTTTATTGTAATCCAAAAAATAACAGCAATCTCAAAAACACAATTCTGTATTCTCAAGTGTTCTCAGGATTTACATGGTTCCAAACTAACATTAGGATTTGATACATGCTACAGTTTCCATTTGGTAATAAAATATATTTGCTGTCAGTCACTTCATTTGAGATTGAAGAATGGTTTCATTAAGCTGTTGGCTTGGAAGCACAAGGTCATCTTCACACTCGTATGCATAGAGCAACCTGAGACTAAAACTCCCAAAATCCACAGACTTGGGTTTAAATAGGATCTATGGCTCAGTCTATCTTTTACTCCTTTCAAGTCAGACACCACATTTATACTTCTGTTTGTGAACATAAATGTTAGTTCGTGAAGAACAGCTGTGATCAGTTTGGGATCCTCTCACAGTGTCCAAGTACTAATCGTCGCCCTTCCGGTGAACCTCTACTTCTGTGTAGGCACCAGGTCATCAATTCCTCCATTGTTTTCCAGCCTTTTCTCCATGGCAATGAGCAGTTTGACTCCATCTACCACAAGCTGGGTTATCTGCACCTCTGTCATTCCAATAGTCTGAATGTTGCTTATTTTGTATACTCCAGCACAGTCTGCAGGGAGAAAGCAGGTAACAGCACTTTGGTCCCTTTAGTTTTCTTGTAATGCAGATCATTCTGTTGTTCTTAATGTCATTACAATGTAAAAATGACAAATGTATTTATTTCTCAAAACTACAAGGAATAGTCTGAAGGATTTGGGGATTTAAAAAAAAAAAAGTTGCAGAAAACATTATAGATTCTGTTACTTCTTACAAATGTTTGTGGTAGTCGAGACCTGGTGTAGGGAACAGATTTTTTTTGTACTTAAACAAGCAAATCTATCATGTCGGCTCCCTTGTAAAGGCAGGAAAAGATGTATTTCAAACCCCGGGCTGGCTACACCAACCTCATTATTCCAGGTCTACTGGAAACGGGTTTATTTATACTCTATTCTCAGCATGGCACACTGTGTTTTAGCGTACCCGTGGTCTCCATGTGAAGGCGCAGTCTCTCCAGGACGTTTGGCAGGCGCTTGTGCTGGGGGAGATGCCGCAGCTTCACTTTGATGCTTGCTTTTAGACCTGTCCCCACCTCTGCCGGAGAACTCACCACCCAGCCCAGGTGTGCCTTCCAGATAAAAGGTTTCCTCAGCTTCTTATACAGATGCTCCAACTGCACCAGAAAAAAAAAGTATCACGACCATCAGTTCGTAGCTCGTGATTCAGACTATTTTGAAACCCAGTGTAACGGTTTATCAGCGGTGTAATACCAGGTAAGGTTTTTCACTAACCTTCAAGAGGTTGACGCAGATGCACTCAAAGGCATTTTGAATGTTGGCATCATCTCTGGTTGCCACTAATCTGAGATGATCCTCAAAGTTAAGCCAAACTGAGAGGGAGGCATCCTTACTCACCCTGTGGGATATAAACGTCTCTCACACGTGCCATCACAGAAATAACAGGGTTGAGTAAAACCAAAATAGAACTGACAACTAAACCTATACTCTACCATTTAAATCCCTGTCAAGACCTCACCAGTACAGCTTTCAAGGGAGGAAACCATCAGTTCTGTGTATTTTAACATGCCTTTGATTATCTCTGTGAGATAGAAGGCACTTTACTTTAAATCTCTGTAACCTACTGTTATCTGCATCTTTATTCTACATCCTCTTTGGCCTTCAGTGTAGAGAAACCACACAGCACTCCTTTGTTTTTGGTGTGTCCCTTCGCTGGGGACTCCAACAATACCAGTCACTAATGTAGTGGTAAAACTTCAATTCTACCGAGAAAAATGAAACCTCCATTACCAGGTTAAAATGGATTTTTATAGTGTTACCCACCAAACAGCTCGGGCATCAGGCCAATCACGGGCCACGCCAATTTGAATTAAGGAAGGGGGAAGGGTCTTCATAATAATTCCTTTCTCCTCATTACTCTCACTGAGCTCTTCCATAGAGTAAAGTTTACCAGGGAATTCCTCTCCGAATTGCTCCAGAGCTGGAAAATTATTAGACACGTTTGTAATATTTTTTACAAATATACGTAAACACGGATATCTCCATGTGACATGCAATTTCTTTGATGCAGTTTCTAACCTGTAATCCATCAAGGGTTAACTGGTCTTCATAACATTTTTAGATTTAACAGTTTAACTTCATAGCGTCTTTATATTTAATGGTTTAACAGACTGATGTGCTAATCCCAAACATGGAAGTGAGCTAAACGTAATACCTTTCTTAGCCAGCGAGAGGAGACACCTCCGCTCTCCTCTGCTGCAGTGAGTGGGGAAGCAGTAGTCTTCCACAGAGCGACTAACGCTCACCTCACAGCTCACTGCGTAAGCCCGGTCAAAGTTGTCACCTCCCTGTGCACACACATTCAGAAACTGCTGACTCTCAAGCTACGCATTGTTCATGAAACCTTGTCAAGACCTTGGGGAGTGCAGAGATTGTTAATCAATAAATACTCAAGACAGCAACAGTCTGAACGAGTAATTTCCTCATAACAGTACTATATACATAAAAAATTAATGCAATTACAAGAAAGCATTTCTCCTCCTAATATTACACCCCCAAAGCACATACACACACACACACACACACACACACACCCTACCTTTAAGTTGTCGTAATTGAAATCACTCTCTTGTATAACATTTGTGCTGACTTTGTAGTCATGGTAAGCTTCAATGATTCGGTCAAAGAAGTCACAGAAGAGAATGTAGGACTGGGCATCCCCTGCCACACACCCTACTGTCATTTGTCCATTCAGCTGCCCTGTGTCAAACACACGTGTGTGTATAGGGTCACTCTGGGTCAAAATATTTTTCAGATATTCTGAAGACCTCTTTATGATTCACCATGATGAAGCTTCCTTAAGATGAATCATGACCATCGAAAAAAAAAAAACAACAACATTTCTATCTCAAACAGGTTTGAAAAAAAAATGCTTTTAAAAGGGCCATATCTCTAATTTTGTTTTTCTTTATCCACAACTAACTTATTAGGGTGGCAAACACCCTGTAAGAGGCCATTCTTTTCCTAAGGGAGAAAAATCAATTACTTAATGACCAAGTTCATTACATGAAACTGACTTCTGCACCACATGGCCCAAGGATAAATTGTCTCAGTGGACATGATTTGCAATGTATTGATGATAGCATATATTGTTCAGTGCTCAGTGGTGTATGTTCTGTATAACACCCTCTAACACTGTGCATGCAAAGCTTTTCAAAATTTATGAAACTCAAGATAGTCTAAAAGGACAAACACATAAGGGGTATCACACTCAAACTGCAATTGTATCACAAGTGTGATGAGTCATTCTCTGACTTCTCTGTCTTCACTTCTCTCCATGTGCTGCAGAACTGTCATTTTTCCACTGCAACCATAACTTGAAAGTATTCAACAGTCTATGTGAAACAGTCCACTTTTGTGCAAAAAATTCAGGTCAGCACATTTTCCAGCTCCAGTTTGTAAGCATTTTAAAAACTTTTCACATTTTGTAATACTATGTTTTCCTTTCATAAACAGTATGTATACGTTATAGTTAACTATAGTTTTACATGCACACGTGTCTTGCGTCTCTTACCAGGCTCTTCAATGCCAGGACGAATGATGTCGTCAAAGATGACTCCGCTCTCAGTGGCGCGGTTGAACTGACGCGTGTACATGTGCAGTGTGAGGATACGGCCCATACAGGTGTAGTTCCTATCCAGGTCAGGGAACTCCTCTTTAGGAGAGCCCCTCTTTAGATTGAACCTTGACATTGGATCTCTGGGAACCAAACTCTAAGATGTATTGGGGATTACAGTCAGTAGAGGCAGTGAAATAATGGCTGTATGAGTCATTTTAACTGGGACCAATTCCGTGAGATGAATTTTTGGAGTGCAACAGTAACAGCATGGGTAATGCATAGAATGTCAAGGTTGGCATAGAGAGAAAGGCGGTAATAATCCAGTCAATATGGCTGTGACTAATACCGCTCCACTGCCAGGTACTGTAGTGGCTTTTTTTTTTTTTTTTCTTATTACACAGCAAAGGTTAAGGGACTGTCCTTCTGTTTGTCAATTTGTGTAAACAGGTTTCATGTTGTGCTTTGGGGGAATACCTCTAACACAGGTCTGTACTTTGTCTCCAGAGGGTACTCAACAGGGGCTGAAAAAGAGGACCCATACAACCACACCCCCACTCATATGCGTTATGGCATAAACAACTAACACTTGTGCTTGAGAATGAAAATATTATATATGCATATTATTATAAAACACTCATCTATGTGGACACAAGTTCTCTCAAGTTAAGCATTAACCATCTAGATTGATACCTTGCTTACAACATTAAAGTGTTGTCTCATATTTTAAAAAGGGGACAAAATAGACTCACGCTTAATCAGCCTCATCTTCTCTCTCCTCCTCCACATCTTTAAACTATGGAACTGTGGAGCTGATTTTCTGAGTGTTTGAGCCAAGAGCGCACTGCTTCTCATACAAAAACGTGGTGTGGTGCAGCAGCTAGTAACAACTGGGGCTGAGCATGGAACAAAAGAGCTAAGAATAGCCCTGGGGTCTCATCATCTGAGCAGTTACGTTTCTGTCCCTGCACCCTCCCGACTACCTCATCCACACAATGCACAATGATATTTATCGGTGTTATGTTACTTAGCTTGAATATAGTGGCTATTTTTACAGCCGTGTCAAATATTAGACCTGAGGTGAATGAACTTAACGTGCATTACCTCTACTCCGCTCTGGTATAATCAGTTTTGGCCCTGTCATTGCTGAGAGATTAAGTGAGCAGTGACAAAAGTGAAGAGACATTCCTTCACAGTTTGAACCTGAGTGTTTTACAAAAAGTGATGTTTATCAGAAAAGACTAAGGAAAAAGTTGAGTCATTTCGATGTATTTACATCCTGTCTGTATTCACAGGTCTCCTTTAGTGTGGTTTGTCATGAGTACAGATTTAGCTTTTAACCCATTCAGGTCATGATCGGTTTCAGTCACACACAAGCCAACCTGTGCTTTTATTTGGAAAAAAAAAACTGTCAAAAGAAAAAAATCAGTAACAATTTTCACATTGCATTCACCTTGAGGACAACTCAAACAGTAATCAAATTTTTTTGAGTTACTGTAAACAGTTAAAAGTTTATCTCAACATGATTTTAATTAGCCAAAGCATTGATAAGGAGAACTAAACACAAAGCAGCTGTACTGTCTCACACAAAATACAAAATTATGAAAAACAACAAATACATTTGCTAAGGATAAAACCTAAATCTTATGAAAGTTAAAGGTCCTCTAGCCCTGTTGTGTCTACCCTGATTCGAATGAACAGTGTATCATCTCTGATATAGACTGCGTTCCTTGCTGTCTCCAGGTCATCGTGGGAGACAAAGCGGGGAAAGCCTGTAGCTACGTTGGTGTCAGAGTCAGGGCGACGGAAACTGTCGCTGGCCGGGTCGGGGGTGAAGCTGGAGCTGAGGTGACTACGAGCGCCACTCTGGTCCAGGAGGGTCATGGTGACGCTCTGGCGAAAAGGCCAGGGCAGCAGGGAGTCAAAGTCACCCCTCATTAACAGTATATACAGGGACAAGTGGGTGCCTCTGCCTTTGCTGTCCCCGCCAAGGTACACGCGGGCACAGAGTTTGTATCCGCTGCGGCTAGTGTAGAAAGGGGGCGAGGTCAGGGGTATGCCGGCCTCCTTTTTCCGACGGTAATCCCGCACCTTCCAGATGAGCTTGCCGTCGTATGAAGTGGATTCAAGCTGCCGGAAACGCTCCTCGTTACATTGTAACTGCTCAGCGTGGATGCTTAGGAGACGGGAGTGACGCTGGCAGCTCTTCTCTAAAGCCCCTTCAGGCAGACAGACAGACAGACAGACAGACAGACAGACAGACACACACACATAAACACAAACAGTGTTGCTATTAACAAAACTGCATAGACAGAGATGTTCAAATGGCTATGGGTGCTATGAGACAGGACATGGTCAGACATGGAATGAGAAAAAGACAGCAAAATGCTAGTCAGGATAGGCTGGGATATAGCGCAGTTTAGGATACTGCAGAATGGGAGAGTGCATGGTGTGTAGATGAGAAGTGATAGGATAAGACAGAAGGGATGAAGTAAAAGAACCTATGCTCACCTAGATGTTCTCTAAGGCTCTCTGTGACAGCCACCTGCTGCCTGAGAGAATCCAGTGAATTCCTAAGGGCTGGAAGCTCATCTCTGCCCAATTCTGTTCCCAACACACTTCTCAGATCCTGCAGCTCTTGCTGGACTCTGGATATGTGTTCTTTTTGCTCTTCCATCGACCTCTACATCACAAAAAATGCATTAAATCACTGTTAGCGCTGCACAGTGCATACTCATCTAACGGTTAGCATTGCTTTTGAATCAAAGTTTGGTCGTGTAAATGGGAATCATTTGGGCTAAATCAAGCCAGGCTTACTTACCTGCACAGCAGAGAGGGTTTGATCACACCTGGTAACTTCTCTGTCCAGATTGCTAACCTGCAGGTTCCTCTCCTTTAGTTCCCCCTGCCTGAGCACCATGTCCTGCTGCAGATGTTTCACCTGAGCAGGAAATCCAACAGACTGGGTCAAGGAAGCATTGGGCAAACAAAGCTTTGTGAAGTTCAACTGTGAAGATGCTGTGGAATTAATATTTTAAGTGAAAATAAATTCAAGCAATAAGAGAAAATCTTACTGAATATTCTAAAAAAAAAAAAAAACTGTCGTGTTTTATAGTATTTATATAAATGTCATTTGCATTTTGTGCCATTATAGGTAATGTTCACCCGTTGTAATTTGCAGCACAGAAGTTTGAAAAATGCTTTTTGAAGCCATTATTAACAAAACTATGATCTATTTCTTCAGATGTAAAATCTTTTCAAGGTGCTGCTGTTTGTTTGGAGACTGCAGGTCTATATGGGTTCAGGTGTTAAGTTCTAGTGTAATCTTTGTTTTAGCGTAACTGAATCTTTGTTTCAGTGTTGAGTGTGACATATTTATTAAGAAGTTAGACATACCTGTTTCTCCAGCTTGGAGTTGCTCTCCAAAACAAGTAGCACATGGTAACTGAACTCAGTGTACTCATGAACTTTGACCTGGCCTCTTTTGTCCTAATAGCGAAGAAGAGACAAGATATTCAATTTCCTTCACAGGCCATTGATTGGAAAGTGACCCTGTGATAACTCTGTGGGCAAAGGTCTATACTACTTAAGCTGCTGGCTGAAAGTTGTTTTTTAAAGTTAGATATTTAAGCTTTATGTCACTATTTTTTAAGTCTTTAGTCTTAAGTACCACAATGGAGCTTCACAAGAGGGGTATTTCAATGACTATATCAAAGCATGCACGTTCACATCTCAGGCACCTGCAACAAGAAATGATTGTCTTACTGTCTACTGTCTAACTCTTCAAAACTGGAGATGCAGAATTTCCCACCCATAATGTCTCAAGATACAACCAACAGTTGAAATAGCTTTAGCTCAACCAGAAATTAAAAGTCTCCAAATGTGATCACTATGTGCAACTCCCAACTTAGACTTGTCAAATTAAATTAATGGTCAAACAACGGTCTTGCCCAGGGACATTGGCAGAGTAGTTGAAGAGATTGTAAATTCACTAACCCGGACTGAGCAGCCATATTTCTTGTAAACGCAGTCTGTCTCCACCTCTGGACACTCTTCTGCATGGTCTTTCAGCTGCAGGAGAAAAGAACAGTAAGACAAATAACATGAGATGTTTTCATTTGTACATTTCTAGAAAAAAAAAATCTATAGTGATGAGTTTATATTGGAAATGTAATAAAAATGTTTTGTTGTATTAGATCATTACAAGATGTCATGAAAAGCAGAACAAGTAAAACACTGCTCACCTTATTCCTTTTTATCATCTGAGAACATTTATTGGGACATTCAACTTCTACATCTGGGCATGTGTTTTTTTCATGGTCCTGTGATGGTTCAGTTAATGCGTATTACTGTTGATATTCATACCAAATTCTTTTTTTAACACTACCAGTATCTCAACCCCCAAAATGAAATACTGTTATAATCTTAACTCTCCTCTTACAAGTAATCCCATTTCGTCGAATGACATTCATTTTACTTCATTCATTGCAACGTATATTCACATTGGGTAAAACAGAACGTGGGGCTCACACTCTGATAAAACAACTGAAATGCAAATGTCTTCTCACCAACAGTTGGGACACAAGGTAAGGTTTTTTGCAGTGATGGCAGAGCTCAATGCGGAACGTACAAATACTCCCAATATGTTCCATCAGGTCTTTCCGCGCCAGCATTTTGGTACAGCCTATGTTTGTGCATTGCAGGGGCTCATACTGACAAGTCTTTAGATGTTCCTGAGTGAATGAGAGAAAAACCGTGAGAAGGACAACGTAATTCCACCGCTGCAGTGATGCGTTCACTTTTAACTGTGTGCGTGTGCTGTATACCTGCAAATTACTTAGAGTCGTCCGGTGTGGACATTCTGGGGAGTTGGTGCAGTAGATTTCTAGGTTGAGGAGTTCCCTCTTGCAGCAGTTGTCTTGAAAAACCTAAGGGCGGTATGACATGTTAAAATGGAATTCTGCAGCTGAATAGATGTCTCAGTCTGTAAATGGGTCATTTCTTCTCTTACCTCCTCTGACTTAATCAGATTGTTGTCAATTGGGCATTTTGAAATGTCACTGCTGTCTCTGGAAAGACAAAGTCATGTTTCACATTTAGGGTATATTTATGGCCACACCATAGTTCTAACATATAAGATACTGTAAAATGTCTATTATTCTGCATCTCAGTACCCAGTGGGGATTTAAGTTGTACTACCATCTGTATGCATGTGTGTGTTGCTTACATGAATTTTCTGATACACTGGGCACAGAAGATATGTCCACATCCTGTCTGGTGGGGGTTCAAGACAATGCCACCACACGCGGGACACAAAAACTGTTCCTCCAGCTTTGCTACAAAACGTAGTGTACGATTGGCCAAGACCGGTTCCAGTTCCCATGACTTCACAACTCCCGAATTTTGTCTTGTAAAATTTGCCAGCCCAGTGCACTCGTTCTCCTCAGCAGCCATGAAAACCTGGACTGATCAATAAATATGGAACTTAACATAGCAGTGGCCCAGTAACCACTAGTGCTGAAGGGGTACATGCCCCCTGAGTCCATCATGGTACAAAATAACAATAATGCACGACATGCAAATTCAGTGTCTTTTTGAGTTAGTTTCTGAGTTGAGCTACATACATACCCAACCAGGGAATAACTATCATAAACAATGTGCGTCGATAAGCCGAGTGTTGGCTACGTTATCCAACTCACACACCAATTCAGCTGTGCGAAGCACATCAGGTGTGCGAAGCACAGGGGGGTGGGCAGTAAATGAACAAATTATCGATAGAACTAGCCATTTAATTTTGCAGGTCTTCCAGCTGCTGGTGAAAATGCCATTCCAACATTAGTGGATTCCATGAAACGAGAATAACCAAATTTCTTCTTAATAGGTACGGTTTTATACTGCTTTAACTGCCTCGTAAAATTGGATAGTTAATTTAAGATTACCGTCAGACTTTTAATCATTATGATTCTAAACATCAATGTAGATTAATAATGTACGTGCCTCTGTTCTGTGCCATTTTTGCAGTAAAATTAAAAATAAAAATTGGTTATGAACTACATATGAAATACAATGTCGTAGCTCCCTATTTTTCCAATTTCACGTAAAATAAACTCGAAACCTTTCCAGAAACAGACACAAGTGCTCCCTCAAAAGTATCAGGTGCCTGACGCCCCCTGTAACATAAAACAGCAACGCACCAATTTCGAGCCGATGTCTACGGTCCTAATACAGAGCAAAACTAGTATTTATTCACTATCACCTCAGTTTCAGAAATTACCTGCAATATGAATCATTCCTTTTAAACGACTCATAATTTCAGAATATCTAGCCAACATGAATTGAACACATTACCAATAAACTGAACATATGTCAGTTTCCGGCATAGGGTGACTTAGAAATGAATGAATCTTTTTCCTCATGAAAACTATTCACACTTGATCCAAATGTCGAGTAGCAGGCACTGCTTTAAAACATACATATTCTGAGAAACCCTTAATAGTATTATTACCGCCCCTTTATTTTTTGCTTGAGAAATACTGTGGTGACTGAAGAGTGTACCAATTGAAAGCTTGTAGAAGCAAAAGATATAAAAGATGCAGAAAAAGAAACATAAAGACCTTTATGGGCGATTATAATGTAATAAATACTTACTTTACGGCACGCGTGAAGTGCGTTACAGCGACAAAATAAACAGAATGAAAAGCCAAGAGACACGCCGCTTTATAGACTGTAGGCTACTCCTGCATCTACACTGCACCCTCTCAGACTTCGCAAATCGCGGGGAATCCCCAATGAAAGGCAATGCAGAGACGTCCCAGTGTTCTGTCACTTAACTAGTTTAGAACTAAACACCGACCAGCCAGTAACCACTGGAAATGGAGGTAAAATTAGTTTTTTTAACCACTAAAAAATAAACAGTTCGCAAATTGTTTATTACCATACGCATTTATCAATTAATGCTTACTTTCGTTTTACATACATCGCCGTAAAGTTAGGAAATGACTTCTGCAACTTAGTCTACATAGGGTACGTACCTTAAATCAGATACCGTTTAGGTTGTGTCTTATATACACATATACACGTTAAGAGAAACAGAATTACTCTCTTATACGCCAGGGGACAATCAATTTGTAATAGTAACATAAAGAATTCCTCCACAAACTCGGAGATCTCACAGCACCCTACTCTACGTCATACTTTTACATGGCGCACTGCCAAGTCATTTTATATGAACGGAAAGTAAATTACAGGAAGTAGGTTACGCAGGAGGAAAAAGAACTACACAGTGCAATGGATTTTTGTAATTTCAAAACTAAATTTAACTTAGTTTTTTTTTAAACACTTATTTAACTCATCGGTGAATTCCTTTCAAGTTGTTCGTTCCAACATCGACTTTTATGCAGGCCACTTGAAATAAAATGTACTAATTCTCTACAAAGTCAGAATTTAAGAGTTCTCCGTTTCAAGGTTAAATTACTTCATAATTTGCTGTTGCAGGACAAGTAGCATAAATCAACAGCCCATAAAATAACCAAAAGATTAATATGCACCTGGAAGCACACAATGCCTCTATTTTTAATGTTTTCATAACGAGTATCACATAACAAAACATTTTACTTGAATTATGAGCACTACAGTTTACATCGCATGCAGATAGGCCAAGGAACAACTGTTCTCCCAGACTGAAAAGTAGGCCCATGTCAGTGTCACTTTTTACATTATTACCTACAAAGTCATTACATGAGGTTCCCATTAATTGTGCTGTTTCCCAATGGGTAAAAACAGTTTCATGAAGTGGCATAAAATGAAGACTACTTATTGGGACACTAAAGTTGTATTGATATCCCTTTGAAGGCCTTCCAAAACAAGAAATAAGAAATAAAGTATTTTATGAGTGCAGAAATGCCACTAATAATTAGGCCTACCTATAAGAGACAAAGAACATAGGTATTTCTGTCGGCACCTTGTTTCGTACAGTGGTACTGGGATGACTCCTAAATTTTTTAGTTTAAGACAGGAATTTTTTAAAGATACAATTAATAAGTGCTATAGGAGAATTTAGTTATGCACAGAGTGCATACTGTAAAAAGTGCTTGTATTCGTTCAAATGTAGTAGAGCAGAGAGATTTTTTTGGATTTTCATAAAGAGTATGGAAATGACTTTAAACAAGACTGATGTACTGACATGGTAATATATCAGCACTGAAATCACAACCAAATAAACACAAACACTGCTGTAAATGCTGAGTGTCACCAGGAGAAGAATTACTAAGTGGAGAAAATTAACAAACGAAAATGAATCTGCAGGAGGCAAAACTCACAAATTACAGTTTCATTATGTGGTATTCATATATTTACGTAACTGAGAGGAAAGACGCCATATCTCGACTGTTATGAGAGTTCTGGCTAAACACTGACCACAAAAAAGCCTCCCACAAACTTCAATTTTCTAACATCATGAAAACTTTCAGGGGATACAAACATAATCATAACAGTAACAAGTATTAATTAAACACTTATATCTGATATAAATGAAAAATATTTTGAGGTAAAAAGCAATATATCAGAAAAAATCATTTATGTTTACAGCTTAATCCATGGTTTACAGATACTGGCACTGTGTAGTGAGAACATAAAAACATTTCAAACACATAAAAACGGTTGAGGGCAATGTGTCTTACAAATGATTTTAAAAAGTCAAGTTAAAAATTGTATGTTAAAAGAGATAGTATAGATAGTGCCATATACAAAAGCTAAACATTCTGATGTTGCCCCTGTCAATGGCACTAGTTAACTTGGTATCAATGCACCAAAATCTTAAAATATGTCTTAAAGTTTGAAATGTGGAGGACAAAATCTAGTAAAACATATACATTACATAGACACAGTAAAACAAAAACTAATGCAAACGTATTTCCAAACACAAAAATACATGAACATCCTACACCCGTATAACGTAATCAGCTGAGTGTTCTCTTTTCTTCTGTGATTTTCTTAGCAACTTATTTTTCCAATTTTCTATCCAGTTTGAAACACAAGGTTCTCTTAGGGCGTAAGAGCACTTTGATGGTAAAAGTTAGTCTGGACATAGGCAATTATCTGTAAAGAGTCCGTAGCACCAAGTATAAAAATAAATAATGCTTATATACACATAACATACAGCCATTACAAAAACTCTGCATTGGGTAAGACCAGGTTCACATAATACAGATAAACAAAAATCAAAGACATCCAGCAAAGTCATTTTGCTAAAGAGGGAAACCTCCAAAAGTAGTTCAAAATCAGTTTGTTATAATAACAATTTCTGAAAGTGAATTAAGTGTCAACTTCAACACATTTCATTTGGTGGCAATGTTTTTCAGTACGATTCAATACATTTCATTTGGTGACAATGGTTTTCAGTACGATTCGAGTTCAACGTAATTTCTCTCACTCCGATTTGTTTATATTTCAATGATTATAAAAAAGAAAATAAAAAAAAAAAAATCACTGTCTGATACAATGATAAGCGTCTTAAATGTCTTCAAAATAAATAAAAATATATGATAAACTGTGTTTCTAACCTAATATACCCAATTATAAAAACTCCATATCAAGCTACTCAGTCTAATATACAGACACGCACGACAAGCACTGCCTCGAGAGAAGGTATCTCTGAACTTGGCAATGACAAATGTCAGTACAACATGATTTAAAATAACCAAAAGCACAAACACCATAAAGAAAGATAAGCATTCCAAATCAGGCCCTCTCTCTCTCCCTCTCTCTCTCGCGCACTCAGAGCATCAGAGAGGAACACATGCTCAGTGCAGTGAGGATGAAGGGGTTTCGGGCTGGATGCCCACCAGTGTAGGAGGCTGCTGGCCTGCAGCAGTGCTGGCTGAGGGAGCGCTGGGGGCGCTGGGCCGGGGGTTGAGGCGTGGGGGTAAGGGGTTGGAAGGCCGGATGAGCGGAGGCGGTTGGTTCAGGGCGGGCCGCGGCTGGAGGAAACGGGCTTGCTGCTGGAGAGGTGGAGGCTGCCGGTGGAGGGCCGGAGTGGCGGGCAGGGACGGCCGCAGCAGGGGGGGCGGCTGGTTGACGGAGGCGGCGCAGGTCACCGGCGTGTGAGACGACAGCGTCTGTGCTACCGGAGATGGACCAGATGCGGGCGTCACCTGCCCCTAAAGAAGAGAGGAGGCAGTCAGGTTACACAGATCGCACGGGCAAGAAAAATCATGAAAAAGCGACGACATACTGGTACCATGCACTTGTGTGTAACAAATTACAAACACACATAAAACCAGCATTATCAGCTGCTAGATACAGTCATCACCTCTGTCTGATACAAAGAACTAATGAACTTGTGTGAAAAATTTGTCAATGAGTAGCTGATGACAGCAATCACTGAGAGCGGATCATGCGGTAGCGATGTGAATTTTATTACCACTATAACTGCCACTGTAACCGTAAAACAGATGCCACTGGCCACACGAGTAAAACTGCAGTCAAAGTTTTGCAGAAGGTTTACTGGGCAGCTCTGCGCGACCTAAGAGATGCTGCAGAGTCTACTGTGCATTGAATTAAACTACTAAGCGCAACATACTTCAATCAACCTGTACTCATAATGTAATCATCAACCTGTAATCATAATGTGCTCTCTAGTATATCATACGTCTAGGCAAAGTCTATGCTCAATCACATATCAAATGTAGAACAAGGAGAAACTGTAAAGGAGAGGCTTTTAGCTTGAGTTTTTCAACAAGAAACCATGGATGGAAAGAGTTGGCAAGGACATGCATTGGCAGTTCATCAAAGACAAGCAGTGAGCATCCTGTCATTTGGCCCAAGATGACATGGACCCAAACCTGGCACCAAACAGAAAAATCTAATCCTTTGCACATTGCTGCCAACAGTCAGATGCTTACACTTAGTTTCATTTCTCTACACAGAGTAAAAGCAAATCTACTGAGATTTATAACATAGAGAAAAGTACAAAATTGATTATTTTTACTTTACCATTTTGACAATTAAATATCCGAGAAGTGCTTCACCCACACTTTCATGAAGATTAGCTTACGATAGTATAGTGTTAAGATGTGTTGATTTAAGCCAGTTATTTATATTCTTTTATAAGTCAGTTTAGACAAAAGTATCTGCCAAATGTAAAACTGAAAAGTAAACAATCTACCACCTCCTCCTCCTCTTCATCCGTACTCTTCCCCGATGGTGTGCTAGAGCTGTTCTTTCCCTCCTCTCCAGAAGTGCCGTTGTCACCATTAGGGGCACGGGTTCCCTGCTCTGCCTCCCACTCCTGCAGCACCTCCTCCAGGTTAAAGCGACGCCGGTAGTTCACAAAAAAGTTCTTGACCTGACCCACGGTTTTATTACCGATCACATCTGCGATAGCCTGGAAGTCTTTGCCATACTTCCGCACACCTGTGAAACAGAATGTAGTGTGTTTTACTGACACAAAATTTATACTGAATTCTTTTTAGGTGTCTTATTGTGAGGAAGATATCTGCATACCTTGGACAGCAAGAAGCTGCTCGTCTGTTGTCCAGCGGGCATTGATTTTTTGGTTGCACTGCAACACGGAAATAACATATTAAACAGATTTCCCAGAAGAAGAGAGAACTATGAAACGCATGAAACAGAATTCCATTTACTTTTGATGCTTTCCACTAACCACAGCATATAATGCCAACGACCTACCTCAGGCAGCCTGAATTCATCTATGCCGGTATCAATCTTCTGTTTAAGACCGCTGTTGAGCTGCTTTGCATTTTGGACCTTTGAGAAAACAAAATGTACTGCAGTCACGGTGGTTTCACAAAAACAACATTTGTTCAGCAGTGCTGACATCAATCCATACTTAAACAGCTCATTAGATAGACCCAAATGCATGGAGCTTATGCGGGTGTCATGGAAATGGTACTCAGCAGTCAGACCAATCAGCATGAGCAATCATTTTCTCATCTTCCAACAAAGGCAATCCAACCACTTTTTTTTGTACTTTTGGACGTGTTACCTGTCTTTTCAAGGACACCAGCTCCATATCCAGTTGTCTGAGGACAGTGCTGGCTGCCGTGGAGCTGCAGGATATGGCCACCACGTCCTCCTGGGTGAGGTACATGCCTTTGGGTGGACGGCATTTGGAACGCTGGGAGTGGTGACGATGCTGTAGGGTCTGGTGGTCCCGCCGGCCCATCCCAATCTTTGAGCTCAGAGTCTGGGGTTCGGAGTGGGTCTGGGTAAACATGCAGAGACAGTACATCATTTCAAGACTGTACACATGTGGTGTGTGGATACACACACACGCACGCACTCACACACACATACTGTATCTATAAACGAAAACGAAAAGACCCCTTACTTCGCTTTGTAAAAGAAAGAATGTACTGGATCAATTAGTTAAAAATATGTGTGCTATAACAGTAGCATAATCTGATGGCAGTTTTACCTCTTTTTTAGCTTCCTTTGTGGGGTCATAGTCACTATCATTTGCTTCAGTGGGGTTAGCTTCTTCCATTTCTTCATCACTAAGTTGCAGAAACAACATATTTCAAATCAAAATGCTTAAGCCTAGACAACAACAAGCACTAAACAAACAAACAATAAAACCAAAAGTACCTCTCATCTTGATTATTGCGGTTTGCAAGCTTTCTCGCTTGTCTGTCCATCAAGCTTGTCCTGGATCGAGTCTTCTTCCATGAATAGTAGTATTTTACAAGACTGGATATGGATTTGTCAGGCAACTGAGGAGAAAGAAAGTGATTGTTAAGTGATGTTCTGAGGTCTTGAGTGTACACTGTCACGGTACAGTAACTGTACCAGGGTCAGCGTCTCATTTTCAACTTCAACAAGATCTCAAAACAACACTGTATCATGCATTACATTTAAGTAAAAGATTCAGAACCTGGTTCTGTTTTAACAGCACATATCATTTACCATTTGCTGTATCCTATGAAAACTCTTTCCGTGGAAGCTAAATGCCTGCTCAAAAAGCACTTTGTCCTCAACAGTCCATTCATCTGGAAATGGGGTGAAATTGGGCAGGTCAGCAAGGGACTTCTCAATGTTGTGTTTGTGCCAAAAGAGCATGCCAAGAGCCTGTCAGTAGACAAGACATTTATATCATCAGCGCAAAAGGAACTGCAAATAGTACTGTTTTGGAATCTGCTCTTCCTTCTAGCACTAATATTGGTGATAGTCCTGGTCTATTCTGCAATGTTCAGTGTGCATTCTATCAAGCTCTCTTTGGTTTCCAAATAGCTTAAATAAGCATTTGCGACAAATGATATATAAAAAATTGAAGTAAAAATTATGGTTTTGTTCTTTACAGAATATCAGTAAGTAGGAGAAATAAGTTTTACCTGTTCAACATTGTACCCATGTTTTTCTTTGGCTATGGCAATATATTCATCCACTGTGAATAGAGAATGAGGTTTTATTTAGAATGATACATTTTTAAACTAGCAGTTTCTTTATAACTAAAAGTACATAACAGTATTTAAATCACTCACATTTAGTGTCAACAATGGTATGATATGGAGACCACACCAACATGCCACCGCTGTCTTTTTCCGTGTACTTCGTAGAACCTAAAAAATTGAGACGCTTTAGATGAACGAAAGATACCACGAAAAAATGCGCTACACAATTATACTTCAAAGACCACTTTATAAGCCGCATGGCCCACGAAATATACCGTGGTGATCTGGAATGCAACTTAGAACAAAACAATAGTAAAGGAGTGTTTTCAATGTTAAACTGAACGATGTTGCTCAGTATCGCTTAATTTGACAGTGCAGCTGGAAGGTGGTGCGCACTGTAGCATTAGTACGACAAATAACCGAATAGCACAACTCCGAGTTGCTATTTTAAAAAAAAAAGTTACGAGCGACCGAAAGCCTCGTATAGCCAAAACTTACACGGACAACTTTGATAAAGGATAAAGAATCTGCCCTGTGAAGTAAGAAGTTCTATGTTCAGCCCTCATAAGACATGCATTAAGCTGGAACGCTCTTTTTGCAGATACCTTTCAGATACTAACAAAACATAACCGAAACCTGCACTTCACATACAAGTGCTAATTACAGAACAGCTTCCGACAATAACTAATCTAAGTTATGTATATTTCTTTGATTAGCTCAGTGTTTCCAACGACCACTAAACCGAGGCTACCACAGTCAGGTACTTAGCATCACGGCTAATGCTGCCTTGCTTAAGCGCAGCAAATCGCCTCTATGTGACAATGAAGTAACATACCAGGATCATAATCGGGGATGTTTGCTTGATAATCAGACCCAACGCGCATTCCAACATCTGCAGAAGAAACAAAGTCACATTGATAATTTGCAACATTACACTATATTTCAAAACACATTAACAAAAATATTTTCGAGCGTAGTGTTCGAGGCTATACCGTGCTCGTCGTCACTGCCACTCTCATCAGAAAAATGTCCATTCGAGGCATTTGATGGACTTTTAGTCCCATTGGAACGGCCTTTCCCAAGATATTCAGAGCCTTTATCCATCATTCCCGGCATTTCTACGATAAAGGAAATTCCTTGAATGAAATACAATTTATGTGCAGGCAATTCACAATTTAATACAGTATGTCCCCCTCAATTACTCCCTACGCAGCTGCGTCACGGTGCTTTTGTGAGGTATTACTCCACCAATTTGTGCACGATCATTTTACCTGCAATTTTTCAGTGGATTCTTACAATATATGTCTATTGGCTATTTGCAAGCGAATTAACATGGTTAAGAAATTATACCCTCATTTGGCGACAAAATAGTCAAGACAAAAGACCTATTTTTTTAAGCGGAAGGAATTGTAACGCTCTTTACTGAGTCAAAATGCGGCTCTTGCGTGCGGTGGGAGAGGAGAGTTGTTTACTAGTGTGGTAGTACACTTGATTCCATCTTCTGGTCATGTAATAATTAAAATTTATCTAATTATACTTAGTATTAGGCCAGATAAAACCGCAAGAGAAATAATCAAAATATTATGTCTTGCCTAAAACAAAGAGAATAAGAAAAAACGACCATTCGTTAGTCTGCTGTACTCAGTTGCAATGGAGCAACGTATATACATAGATTATAGTCTGCACGAGTTCTTAAATAGTAAATGTAAGTAACTGTAATGTTGTCTAAAACATTTCACGACCATCAATGCAATTTCTCCACAACTACACCATGTACCTCTGAATTACTGGATGACACTCAGTAATTAAGAGTATTCCATCCTTTCATTCAGAGCAAGACAGTTGACTTTATGCAAAATGTGACCCATGCCAGTGCCCGATAGGAGAATGTAGAGTTTTGAATGCAATAGACTACTGTTTAGCAGATGTACGTTTAGTCTCCAGCAGATGGAGACAAAACACTTACGAAAATAACAGTGGCCTTCTGTATTGCACTGTGTATACATATGCCAAATCTACCTGTATTATCACTATTGTAATAACAGGGATTATCATTCTCTCTTGTTACTCTTCTTACCATTGTCCATATGTCTGCCCCACCCCATTCCCCATTGTTTGATTGTTTGAAAATCAATAAAAATTTTTGATCACAAATAAAATAAAAAGAAAATGACAATGACCCAGCAACCTGTGCACTTTGTCTGCCAAAATAAAGAATCAACACAAAATGCCTGAAGAGATCAGTAAGACACCTGAAGCCCACAGAACAACTTCAGTGTGATATGGACCTTACACGTGTCTGGAACTTGATTATAGCTATGCAACACTGCTGAAACTGCTGTCTCAAGAGCCACTCCAGGACCTCTACAAGACTTCAGATGAGCTGAGATTTGATGACTGAGATATACATGACATATAGTTTACAATGCTTTAATGGTCATTAAACCATTGAGTGGTTGTTCAAATTCAATGTCTGGTGGATGGATGCATTGTCATCCTCAAAGAGATCACTCCCATTATGATAAAATGTTTTGCCATAGCCTGATGGTGATAACTCAGAGGAGCTTTGTGTTGATAGGCATTTAGCTGGCCCTCTAGCTGGACAGACCCGATCCATGTCAGATAAATACCCCTCACACCCTAACAGAACCACCAGTACCCATCACCATAAAGCACTCTGGCTCATCAGTTTCCTTTGGCATGTGCCATGAATCTACTTGTCCACTGAGAACACGGTAGATGACTAAACTGACTGACTGCCGAACGGCTGTGTTCTTTGTATTAATTAACACAGAAACATGCCTCTTTAGATGCAATAAGAGGTTTACACACTGCAGGTGTGGTATTACTATCTGTAAATGTCTGGACAGCTTGTTCTTGATAAAACTGTCCATTGACTGATATTTGCAGTTGGCTGATTCAAGTAGCTTGTTTGCTTTGCCTGGCGTCTCGCCTTGCGTCCTCAAACAGAGACATTATGTTTGAGGTGCATTTATTTTTGATCCCAGTTCAGCCTAGTTGATGATGTCTTTACTAGCTGATATTGAGGTTGAACCATTTTCTTCATGGAAACTCTTGTCAGACATTCATCAACAATCACCACTCTTTCTCTCTCAGTGTCATTTCTTTTGCCAGCCATAGAAGTCGAAATTGTGGGTGACTTGGAGTGCCCAGCATTTTATAAATAACCTTAAGCATGATGAGACGTTCAGTGATAAATTAACCCTGGAATCACATCTGTGTAAAAACACCCGCTCTCTGTATATTTTGTAGGAAATTTGTAATTGGCTGGAATCCAACTCAAAGCAAATATTTTCCTCACATAATTCATCTGTGTCTTCCTCCCTCCTGTGGTTACTGATCGGCTCACTGAAAGGCACATTTAGATGCGTGTGTGGTTTATTCTTTCAGACATGGCAAATATTTTGTACCTTCGAGGCACAGTTTTATGGCCATTTTTAGTGTCTTTATGCCTTATTTTCATTAAGACTACATACGACAGTGACTCTCTTAAAGTCACGGTCACTGTAGATTTCCAAAGGAAGATAACATCTACAACATGCCACTCTTCCTTCACAGAGGACAAGCCGACATAGGCTGCAACCTACGTTACCGTAATTCCCGCAGTCGCCGGCAGTTGGACATGTCAGGTTGTATGATGCAGAAAATACTGTGTGGGTGGCATTTACGGGGGGTGAGGATTTCCACACAAGAATTTCAACGAGGTTTTCCGTAGGACTCTTTGCTCTCCTTACTGTGGTTCTCAACAGGGGGAGCACCGTCTCCGTATGAGCACAATGAGCATCAATATGAGAGACCTGCATCTATCCAGAGAGAAGCGGTAACCATGAAGGCAACAGAAAGGGGGTATCGTCCTACGGATACTTAAAACATCCTGTCACTCTAAGGCTGTCTTAACCTTACTGGATGAGGAGCCGGGATGGCAGGGGGACGGAGAGGACTTGTAGCCCCTCAGAATACTTTTCTAGAAAATATTGTTAGGCGGTCCAACGGTAAGGAAGTATACTGTGAGAGACTTTTGTTCGATATGGTCTGTTTTATATGGTTTTACACGGGGTTTCGTCAGGTTTTATGGCGATTCAGAGGTGCTTTATCGTATAGATTTGGTCATTAGATAGCTAAAATATTACGGCACCTCTAGATTGGCTTATGCCGTACCATTATAATGTTGTTATCAATAGGGAATGCTTAGTAGTTGGCTAATATTTGGCATGTCAGTAGGCTGTCTGTGATCATTTCTCTTTAGAACATCATTTTTCTTGGAAAGAGTAAGACTTCTATCTCCATAGGAATGAATGTTTGTAAAGGAATTAAAGGAATTACTTTCCCCATGGGCCACCATGGCTGATTTATTACGAAGCTTTTGCATAAGAAAAGAAAAAGCTTGTGTTACCTATAGAGTATAGGCAGAGATGGTGGGGTGACAACTTGGGCAGGCAGTATGTCAAATATTCACCCATGTTAGCTTTATAGAAAGCGTGATAGTCACTGTTCAGTCACTGGTTAGAATATTCGTAATCCCGAGTGACTGTTCGATTGTTTTCTGCTTTAAAAGGCATTACCACCCTTGTTTTAACCATTTTTCTTTTCAACTTTTCAGTTTGGACATTGTCTCATAGACAGACAGGTATAACGAATGCTTTTTAGTGGTGTTTTGTTTCCCTTCGTTCCCACCCCGACCATCCATTTACATGTTGTTGCTTATCTTTTCTCAATTATTAGATTTAAATCACTGTGTTGACAAATACTGCTTCCTTATGTGCACCGTATACCCTAAGATCAGTTTCCCTGCATTTAAGTTACTTTTTTGTCATCCCTACAAACCGTTAAAAGCCTAAAACGAATTATTTGGGGGCTGTGTCCGACAACCCAAATACACAGACCACTATGTGAATCATTTCATCTATTAGAATAATTCGGCGGCAGTGAACCAACTCTGTTGTGTTTTTCTGTAATTATAATTCTAGACGTGACAATCGGTGATGACGTATCATCAGAATTTTGAGTAGTCATCCCTCTGTGCTTTAGTTTCCGTCTTGTGAAGCATGTGTTCAAAATCTGACTGTAAGTTCATGTTTACTCCTTTAGACCTAGGCTACTCAGTATCAGAGCCAACCCAAATTAGTGCTCGAAGTGCTAGAAGGTTCTGTTGTACTTAGAATTGGAGCAACCTGACATCGACTGAAAGGTCACCTCACCTCAATGAAAAATATTACAATAAAACAGCATTGTAAATACTGATTTTGCATTGTGTTTATTAAAGAGTGACACTGAAGTTACATGTGTGTAGATGGAGGGAGTAATGTGTGGATGTTTGCATTATCAACCGTCATAAAAAAAAGAAGCCTAATAGTGATGCAACAGTTGAAATCATATTTCTATGAGAGTTTATTTCAGAGTAATACCCTCTGAAATATGTTCAAAAATGTTTCAGATTCTGTGTTATGGCAGCATATTTTCAGAAATGAAGATTAATAAGTACATTATTGCTTTTAAGAGTATGTGAGAGATTGCATATAAATATTTTTCCCAAAGTGTTAAACACATAGTGCTAAGATTGTTTCAGAGCATTGTTATTTGCCAGTATATAATAAATAATTATATATACATATCTTTTTTTAAATATGGGACAAAATGCCAATGGATGAGCGTGGAAATATATTAAAGACTGGAATACATGACACATCCTATTATGCAATTTTGGAAATATGTTCCGTAGTGTAACGAATTTCAGTAAAATGTTTTTGTCTTCGAATCTAATAGTTACATCTGTAACATTCCCTCTTTGGTCATTTCTCAACAGACACCAATTTTGTTCTGGGGAATGCCCAGATTGTGGATTGGCCAATTGTATACAGCAATGATGGATTTTGCAAGCTCTCCGGCTATCATCGTGCAGAGGTCATGCAGAAGAGCAGCACTTGCAGGTTCTTGCTCCTTCTATAACGTCTTGTTTGCTACAGTATTGGGCTTCCAGAAATATGTACCTATTGGGCCTCAACAATACCAAGGCATATCCTAGCAATAGCAGCGGAAAACTTGTATTCATTCTGAGTTATTCCTCCATAGCTTCACTTTTGGCATGGAAGTATTACTAAGCAGTCACTGAAGTGTTGATTCAAATTGACGGCTGTTATAAACACTATGTGATTAAACTGCTCAGTTATGTAAATTGTTCTGATTTTTGCAGTCTGAAGTTAAGGTTGTGCATGGCAACAGCACATACAGAATCATGACTGCAACACATTCTGTGACCATGATGGTGATGTGTACAAAGAAAACTGATTAAGGCACTGCTTGAATAATAATAAAAACTGAGTTTACTCCACAGTGTCTCCTTTGCTGCTTATGCCTGCTGCTTGTGCCCCACTTCAAAGCATGCATCAGAAGCAATAGCTGGTTTCTTTTCCTCTTTCAGCTTCATGTATGGAGAACTCACTGACAAGGAAACATGTGAGAAAGTACGCCAAACTTTTGAGAACTATGAAATGAACTCCTTTGAAATACTCATGTACAAAAAGAACCGTGAGTACAAATAATGAAGTAGGAACCATGTAGACTATACAAAATGAGGGTCTATGTCAACAAATGAATGTATTCACTGTTTTTGCCTCATACAGGAATGCCAGTGTGGTTCTTTGTCAAAATTGCCCCTATCCGTAATGAGCAGGACAAAGTCGTGCTGTTCCTGTGCACTTTTAGTGATATCACAGCATTTAAACAGCCCATTGAAGATGATTCATCGAAAGGTTTGTGATAAGACCTTTCCTGTCTGTCTGGACAACAAACCCTGCCAAATGATGTATTTGAAAACAAAGGACTGGCTTGATATTGGAGGTTTAGCAGTTGACAATATACTTTTCAAAGATTATTTGTATGATTTGTTTAGATGTAGCAGACAACTGTCAACTTTTGACATCTCAGAGAGAGTCATCTCCAGATTGTAAATAAGTTCTTTCCATAAAACAAAACAAAACAAAAAAAATGCTCACATAGATATGATAAGCCACCTGATATATAAGTGATAAATAATTGCTAGAGTCACGAGTTATAATACTCTGTGTATCCTTTTGGGCCTTAAAGTAATCATAGCACTGCAGAATGACTGTGCAAAAATGAGACATATTTCTTTGCAAGCCTAGAATTAAGATTCTGAACGATAATTGAGTCGATATGCAGGGTGCCTTGGTATGCTGTATCGAGTAGAGTTAAGCTTTGCTTATAAATATATTAATGAATGCTCACATGAGTTTTGTTTTCACTTCAAGATTCTTTATGTTTTCTGTCTACTTTGCTGCTTTTTTTTCTCCTTTCCAACCAAGGCTGGGGTAAATTTGCTCGGCTGACACGAGCGTTGACAAGTAGCCGTGGAGTTCTCCAGCAGTTGGCACCCACTGTCCACAAGGGTGAGAATGTCCACAAGCACTCCCGCCTGGCCGAGGTAAAGTGTGTTTGCTCAGCTCTCGTGCATTCCCATCAAAGAGACCACTTAGTCCCCCTGGCCCAAAGCACAACTGGCTTACTGGAGCCAAGTGTGCGTTCCAGTGGCAGAATCATAACTGCTGCTCTGAGAAAGACTGTGTACACATTTGAAACATCTGCTCACATACTAAAACACCTAGCATTTGCTAGCACAGCCTATACTTATGACCCTTTCTCTTGCAGTTGACAGAGAATGTTCTTTATATTTATTCACCGTTTTACTCTGTCATAACTACAGTAATCACGTCACGATTTGTTTTAATGTGTAGTGTTGCACTTGGATCATGTCCAGATATTTTGCCACCAACATCTTTCAGCATATCCTGTTTCTAAGAATGAATTGGAATTGTAAATAATGTTTGGATGGTTTGATAAGATAATCTGTTTCCTGTAGTAATAGCATGTCGAGTGCTGACGCACAACAAAATGGTCACTGTTTATTTTGTTAGGAAGCCATTATTCATTCTCAGACCTAATGGTAGATTAAAAGCACAGACAGTTAAGATAAAAATTTTGAGAAAATTTACATGATATACTTTGCCTCAAATACACGTAAGTGCGTTTGTGGTAATTAAGTGTATTTATATCCACTTGCCCACCTTGTTATTCTTCAGGTGTTGCAGTTGGGCTCGGACATCCTACCCCAATACAAACAAGAGACGCCCAAGACCCCCCCTCACATTATTCTGCACTATTGCACGTTTAAGACCACTTGGGACTGGGTTATTCTCATCCTTACTTTCTACACTGCCATCATGGTTCCGTATAATGTCTCCTTCAAGACCAAGCAAAACAACGTGACTTGGCTTGTGGTAGACAGCATCGTCGATGTGATTTTCCTGGTGGACATTGTGCTGAATTTCCACACCACTTTTGTGGGCCCAGCTGGAGAAGTCATCTCAGATCCCAAGCTGATTCGCATGAACTACGTGAAGACATGGTTCGTCATTGACTTGCTTTCCTGTCTGCCCTATGATGTCATCAATGCCTTTGAGAACGTTGATGAGGTCAGTGGCAAAATTAAATTGTGTTGGTGTTGGACTTTGAGGGTTCAAGTCTTTATTTTCTGTTGTTTATGCCTTTTTTCCCAAGGAAATATTTCTAAATACCATTCCATTGGATTACATGATTTCTGCCAGTAAATTGTGAGCCCAGGTTTGGTCTTTCTGCCTGTAATGTTTAGTGTTATGACTAAAATGTCATATCACAACATGATGTCTTTTGTTTTATTTGAATGATTTTAGAGGTTGAAAACTTCCTGAGGAAGTGCGGCAGTTATTATATTTATGTTTTATACTATATCACCCCCTTTGTGACTGATGTTCCCTGGTTTACTCGATGTGTGGTTTGATATTAGTGAATCACCAGTTTAACCAAGTACTGTGGTATTTTTGAGAACCACACTTTACTGTTATTTAAAACCAGCTCTGTGGGATTCAGATCAAGCACAGAAATATTTAAATCCATTTCCTCATTAGCTCTTAGATCAGTGCAACCCAGTCAAACCCCATGTCCTTTCATCAGTCTTAATTAATGGTCTTAGATGCCCCTTTAGCTATCTGCGGTGGATATCATCCATGTTCCTTCTCCTCTGATAGCCAGCTCAAGCATTAACTCATATTTTCGTCTGCCTTCAGGCATCATTTCAGGCCGCTTGAACCTTCATCTCCTCTGATTAATGTTCCAAAGGGATATGTGCCTTTTTAATTTAGGATTTTTGTATGCCAACTTCAGATACCTCAAGGGATTTTGATCCATTCTCAGAGACGGCCGTGCATTTTCAGCCAAGCTGTCTCTAGGGATAATGGGACACTATGAACTGTTTTTCAGTTTCTTTAAAGGTTTTAGAGCAAGTAGATCTGATGTCTTGTAACCCAAAGAGTTCCTTCTTTAGAAATTTCATGCCTATTTATACGTCTGTACAATTTTGAAATGACACTTTGTTTCTGTAATCCAGTTAAAACTATAATATTTCACAATATTTTTGTAAAAAACCACAGCGAACATTTCAGAGAAATCAGAATGTCGTGGTATATTACAGTAATAGGTGGTCAAACAGACCATCAGTGAAGGTGTTTTTACACAGAGGTACTTTTTGTGGGGGCAGGGAAAAACAGACTCACTTTGTCCATAGTTTAGCCTGCACACCACAATTTGGTTTAGAGATTGCAGAGTGAGAAGTTTTTTCGGACCGAGAGAAGACGAGATATACCTGACTGAAGTAAACAAGACTGCTGGGGTTTCTGTGGTGAGGGAGCAGTCTTTCACTCTCCTCCACAATGACAATGCAATCTCTGGATCCTCTCGAATAACTCTCATGTGATGATTGTTCTGCCGTCTGAAATTAGTGTGTGGTCAGTGTCAAATCAGTAGTATTTTTTTGAGAAATTGACCGTGTGTACCTACTGCCATAAAAAAAAAAGGTTTCTTTGAGTAGCTTTCCCCATTCTGTTGTTAATAGAGCCCAAATGTCAGCCAAAAGAGCATACCCATTTTAGATTATTATGATGTTTGCAGGGGAAAAAAAGGTTTTAAAACTCTCTTTTTTTCTGAGTAGAATGAATGGACAGTGTGTCAATTGAGACCAAGCTAATAGTATTAAGCTACTCACAGAAACTGAAAATAGCCCTGTGTTTGTGGCTGTAAGATTCCTGCCATGGAAACCGCATACCCACAAAACAAAGTGAGATAAAACCACTGTCTTCTTCAACCATATATCTTCTGCGGCTTTGCTTAGCTGTCAGGCTATTGTAGTCGGGCCCTGGGAGGAGATCGTCTGAGCGAGAGATTATGGTGCTTACACAGTCAGCATGCACAAAGCCTCTCTGGGCACAGCCTCTGCAAGACTTGTCAACGCCGGTTATCCAGCCTTTTCATTTTTTTGTGCCTCACAGTAAATGCTAGCAAACGTCAGCCCTTACTGGAAAGCCTCACAAATGGAGTCATGTTTGTAAAGGAAGGCAAAACAGTCATGTGCAGAAAACAAACCACCTTTGCAGGGTCAAGTGCGATCCCTTTTTTTTTTTTTTTTTAAAGTGTAATAATTTTCCCTCCGTTTGTCTAAAAGGACAGGGGGGCTCTGCATTAGGTTAATTTATTATAGGTATTGAATGACACATCATCATGTTTGATAGCAGACTGGGATTAAACCACGCTGTCTCTCAGATCTGTTCCAGAAAAGACTGTGATTTATCCCAGCATGTTGGCCACAAGTCATATATCCACATGTAGACGTGGTGCGTACGATGAAAATTCAACTGAAACACATGGTGTTGCGCTGACAGCAAAATTCTCGACAAGCCTGTAGGTGTGATACCTTGGCTGCCAATAGCTTGTAACAGGGAATGCAATAAATATGTGTGTATGTCATTCATTGTTGATTTAGTATCCACACTTGCTTACAAACATCTTACTTTACAAACTCATTTTCATCTTTCCTTGTTATGTTTCCTGTCCACTGCAGGGCATCAGCAGTCTCTTCAGCTCGCTGAAGGTGGTGCGCTTGTTGAGGCTGGGTCGGGTCGCCCGTAAACTGGACCACTATATTGAATATGGTGCGGCCGTACTGGTCCTGTTGGTCTGTGTCTTTGGCCTGGCTGCGCACTGGCTGGCTTGCATCTGGTACAGCATTGGCGATTATGAAGTTATCGATGAGGAGGCCAACATAGTACGCACTGACAGTTGGCTGTACCTGTTGGGTGAGTCGGTGGGCACGCCGTATCGTTTCAATGCCAGTGGCACAGGAAAATGGGAGGGTGGCCCCAGCAAGGACTCAGTCTACATTACCTCTCTCTACTTCACGATGACCAGCCTTACCAGCATCGGCTTTGGAAACATCGCCCCCACTACTGACGGGGAGAAGATATTTGCTGTGGCCATGATGATGATTGGCTGTGAGTATAAATCTTCCAGACTCAACTTAAAAATCGACATCTGAACATGAATAGGCCTGAATTTCTATCAGGGGTTTATCTTGGTAATTCAGTCAAAACCGAGCTCTAAACACATTGGAACTCGAAAGATCGCTTCATATTATACCCATTCAGTAGTGAACATGACTGTGAAAAGGCTTGAAGCCAAAGAAAGTTATAGATAGATCTGTTTGTCTATTGCTCTTCTTTTGTGAGAATTAACCTCTATTTTCTCTGGCGATAAAACAAGAATGAGTAACAGAGTAATGACATAATCGTGCATGTTCTAAATATTTTCAGAGGCTGTTACGAGCTGCAATTTAAAGACAGTCTTTCAAAGATATTACCAGGCCTCAGGCATTTGATCTGTTTAGAGCACAAAGACGTTTTAGTGTCCTGATAATATCTGCTATAGCAGGTGCACTGCTTCTGCTGAGGATGCGATTAACACACTTTCCTAGGGAGGCTTTGTGGAACATTGGCTTTATATAGAGCCCTGTGGTGATCTAGATCACATTCTGTCCCGACACACAAGCCACAAGAGCTGCGATGATGGATTACATAATTCCTTATGGTTTAAGAGGGCTCTTTTCACAGCGCTTGTAAAATTGCAAACTCTGGCCAGAGAATATCACACGAATGGACATGGTGTATCACAGCAAGGCAGGAAACCGAGGATATCCAGAGAGCAGATCGATGACATGATTGTGTTCTCATTTTTCTCCCTTCCAAGACATGGTGTTGTTTAAAAAAAAAAAAAATAAATTCTTCATTATGGTATTAATGATATACCATAAGTGAGAATTAGATTGCTGTGCGACATTGTGAACTGTTTTGCTATATCCAAATACAATAATTTTAAAGTCTACTATCACATGCAGCGTAAAAACCTATTAAATAAGACAATATGGTTTCATGTGTCAAGCTAATAAAAATGATCCTTATGTGAGTGTGAGCGCGTGGGTGTACATTTGTGCGTGTGTGTTTGCGTGGCTGTGTGAACGCGTTCGTGCCTCTGCGTTAATGTGCTTATGATTCTGTGTGTTGGTGCTGGCTCGGCAGTACCAGGAAACGTTTGCATCCTTTGGGCTAGGAGCAGCACGCTTGCCTCCCGGCTGATGCTGATGTGCCTTGGCGGGAAAGGGGAGAGTGACAGGAGGACAGAAGATCATGCTGTTATTTTGCTGCTGTGCACTGAAGACAGCAGACAGGGGCTCTGTCTGCCTCCCACTGTCACCTCACTTTGATGCCCGACAGAGAAAACGGGGCTTAGTCATGCAACCAGTGATGTGTGTCTCTCTGCATGTGTGTGTGTGTGTGTGTGTGTGTGTTAGTGTATACTGGTGGGTAGGATGGGGTGTTTGGATGGATGAGTGCTCTGTGGATTAACAAAGTATATTTGTGATGGCAAGCAAACATATGTAGCGTCTTAAATACTTTATGTAGACGCTCTTGTGTTGAGGCACCTGATGGCACTGAGCAGATCTTCTCTGTCTGAGTGTATATAAGTGCTTGACTCACCCTGCATCAAATCTTTTTTTTTTTCTAAGAGGCTGTGGCTTAAAAGTGATATATCAAGTACTTTACGTTGTTAGTTGTGAACGTGTGCTTTTTTTTTAACGCTTAGACTGTTGGGATAGTTGGTGTGTGAAAAATGAATCGATAGCCTAGTAAAAGAGAGCAGCAGAACCAGGCCAGTGCAGAAGGTTTGTGACTAAAAACAGACCAAAATCTTTCCTGCAGCCCGGAGCCTCAGCATCACACTCTATATCATACTTTATTAATGTATGCTGCTGCTTTTCATCCAGCCTGAAGGCTTACATAAAATCCTTGAATCCTGGAGTTTTTGCATGTAGTAATATTAGCAGAAACCAGATAGAGTTCATGTAAGTGCAGCTGAATGCTAATGTAGCATTTCTGGAACACTCATATAAGGCTCACACAAGAGTACTGAAATGTTATTGTAAGTATTCAAAAACTAACCGCTTAGCTTATGAAGCCATGGAAAACCACTTACAGTGTGAAGTGGTTGAGCCCTGTAGCAGTAATCTATTGGTTTGTGTTATGTCCATGTGAGCTGTGAGTTAGGTCAGATTTGGACTGTTCTTATGTTATATCACAAGTTACAAATGGGTTACAAATGCTTGTGTCATATGACCTTGGAGTATAGCACATGCATATAGCTATTTAATATTAGTGGCGATAGATCTTTATAGCACAGTTTGACCCCTCTGATAAGAATTTCTGGATGTGTGAGTGTGTGTGTGCTTGTGTGTGTGTGTGTGTGTGTGTGTGTGTGTGTGTGTGTGTGTGTGTGTGTGTACATCAAGTTTGAGTCTTGTACTTAGAGATTCAACGTGGCAGGCCAGGAGCGGAGAGAGCCTGATGTGGACTTGACAGTCTGGTTGCGGATGTCTCTGAGCTGTCTGTCATATCGTTTTCCACCGCGTTTCTCCCTTGCTCGTCCTTGCCCAGGAGTCTCGTTAACTGTTATTGTTTTCATAAATCACGTCACTGCTCATCTGTGCAAACACAGGGACTATTATTGTAATCATTATTTTATGACACTGGCCCATAGAGGATGACACATCATCTAGTCTACCTGTGCTGCATGATTTGAGTTCCATTTGAGCTTCACTGAGTCTAAATCAGCATCAACACACAGCGTGGAAGGTTTATTAAATCCTGTTCATATCTGTATTCATATATTTGTTTTAAATGCAAACTGAAACTGATAACTGAAACTGATAAATTCAGTTCCTGCGTAGAAGCAGATATATGCCACGTTAAATCCTTACCGCTATTTGTGTTTTCAGACACACGATATTATTTCTAAAATATTTCAAGGTACTCTCTAAGTCCTTCAAAATATTCAAATGTTTCAGGTATTTTTGCATATCTCCCAGGACTGCATACAATGAACCTTTTCCCAACACAAACAAACAAATGACTGATCAAATGAATAAATTATAAAAATAGACTGTCACGACCTATAAATATCATTTGGTCTTCTTAGGGTATTGCACCTCTAAAAAGAGGTTAATAACAGCTTTCCCTGACATGGTTGATTTTCCTTGCAGTCACAATGTGGCCAGACACTTCTGAGTCACGGTGCAGTTTAAATGCCCAGGGCATGGTGCAGTCTCTGGTTCCCCAGCCACTGTGCAACTGAAGTGACTTGACAAAGAGTAACCTGGAGCTGCAGCTTGGACATAGCATGATCCATTTATCACAAAGAGAGATGAGAGCTTGTTGGCCCCTGGAGAAAGCTAATGTGCTACAGCACTAGCCCTTCATCCACTTCTCCCTTTGAGCTACGCTCAAAGATGCAAACCTAACCTTCACAGAGCTTACCAGGCTGGTAAGATGTTGATCTGGTCCAGTCTGAGCTGATCTAACCTGCAGCACACTTTAGATGACTCTTGATTTTGCATACTGGAATAATAGTGTTGCAGATCATACACACACACACACACACACACACACACACACACCAATGTCTACTTTCTCTTGGAAGTTTTTTTACTCTGGTACTGTCAGTAAAAGATCAAAACCAGGCATATGGGCTTGTCAGAAGATTCCATATCACCATGGCAACCACCAACATGGGGCATTCCTATTGTATTAGTATAACTATTGCAGACTGCAACATGATCCAGAATCTCTAAGTATGTAACTGGCTTGTAAACGTAACCCTAGAGGTACATTATGATGTTTTTTTTTGGTCTGTTTATGATGTTATCAGTTCTTTAAATTGGCTGATTGGAACACGTTTAGCATAAACATAAAAATAGAATTTTCACTTCCATTCGAGAGCTTTCATTTCTGCCTGCAGGCTAAAACTGAAAAACACCTGACACCTTACTCACTCTTTAGTTTCTCTTCTCTCTTGTTGCTTTCTGCTTCAATGGCTGACACAGCATGTATCAAACATTGAAGGGCAATATGTGAATCATTCTGCGAATGTTTTCAGGAACCAATATTGTCAAAATGTCCCTTTCTAACTGACGTTCCTCTCAGGATAATGGGATTTGGTGTTTACATTCACTAGTTCAATTCTACAGGGAAACAGTCTCTTCTGATGTAACGCATTCAAGCAATCAGACACCGAGACAAGGCCAAGATTACTATCAGGGAAGAAAAGCAACTTGTATTAAATAAATATATTTTTTTATACTGGTGCAATTTTCAACACATATCAGGGGATGTTTCTATGAGTGGCTTTATTCTTTTCTCTTTGAGAGGCCTCCAGTAACAATCATTATTCCAAACCTGACAGTGCTTTGGGTTCAGTTGTAAAGATGGCTTCATACTTATGTATTCATTGAATTATCTTTATAGCTGTGCCTTCCACTTCTCACAATGTTTTTGTTGACACAATGAATGAAATAGAAATATCTTTGAATGAAATAGAAATTGCATACGGTTCATGGGAAATACAGTGTCAAAAAAAAAACCTTTACGAAATTGACTGATAAATAGACTTAACCTTAAATCATTTGCATCTATTGCGTGTGACTGCTTTTAGTCATTGGTCGGTTTTTAACTGCAGTACCTAGTGCATCATCAGCAATGCTGTCATCACTGCTGTGTTCAGGTGCTTTTTCATTTGCTGGCTAATGCAACTGTTTATAGGCTGTCTGGTGGTGATGATGAGCGCCTCCTTTTTGACAGGTCCTGTCCCCAGGCTGTCTACCTGATGTATACTGAAGGTCCACATAAAAAGAGTGTTGTGTACCCTCTTAAAATAACCTTTGGCAATGTTAAATTGTGTCCTCTTTAATAGCTGCAACAGCTCTTCAGGAGAAGCCAAATTATCTGAATCACAGCAAATGCTCCATACTGGCTGTCCAGAGTGATAAAGCCGAGAAGTGCCATGCTTCTCTCAGATTAAACAGGGCCAGTATCACCAAATGCTTTTTGTGCAGAGCTTAAATCTGTTAGGATCAGCTGTGGTGAGAAGTGATGCATCTGAAGGCTGAAAGGATGACATCACTTTGGAAAGGCGCTGACTGTGAGAGTAACTGTTATAGATATTATTGATCGGTCAGCGCTGTGGTCCAAGCTGAGCTTAAGTTTCAGAGATCGCTTTTGCTGGCGAAGAATTTGTGAGAAGCACTATACTGGTCTATTACTGCTATAAGCACTGCTGGGTGCAGGTAGATAACCTATACTGGTATTTGTTTTTCCACTAATAGTTAATATGTTAATAATAGGTAATAACAGGTTAATAATAAAATAACTAAGTTAATAATAGGTATACCAGAATCAGTTTGTTAGTTTTGCTTCATTTCTTGAACCATTTTCTTTGAATGGGAGATAATGGAAACCCATATTTAGGGAGGGAGAGCTGTGTGTGGGGCAGTGTGTCTAAGAATATGCACTTAGATTTTCTGATTGTTTTGTTTATAAAGTTTAGATCTGGTATTTTTCCAGTCATTATTTCCTCACTTATTTAATCTCCTCTGCTGCACAGATAAATGTTCAAATCTTAAATCCAATTTTCACTCTCATGTTTATGACATTGAATGAGTGCGACTATTCCTTTTTTTTCTCAGACCCCATCTGTTGATCTGTTTCTTCTACTTTTGCTTCTCCTCAGCTCTTCTCTACGCCACCATCTTTGGTAATGTGACCACAATCTTCCAGCAGATGTATGCCAACACAAATAGGTACCACGAAATGCTGAACAGTGTTCGGGACTTCCTCAAGCTCTACCAAGTGCCCAAAGGTCTGAGTGAGAGAGTCATGGACTACATAGTGTCCACCTGGTCCATGTCTCGAGGAATTGACACAGATAAGGTATCTGACACCAGACACAGCAACTGTCAAACAGTTCAGTGAGCCTCAATCTTTCATCACTCATTCGTAAATCCTCTTGTATTCCTTTTTACAATAACATCCGTAGCATTAGTGACAAATGTCTTTTTACATGTTCAGGATCATACTAGAGTATGTTATTTAAACTCTTCAAAAGCATAGGAAATCGTGAGCCAAGATACCTGGCATATGTCCAAATATTCTTTTAAGATGGCTTCCTTTCCTCATCTCCGCTCAATTGAAACCATTCTTTTCAAAGGATCAAAGTGAGGTCAGGATTTTGCTATATTATTTTCACCTAACCGTAACAAAAGAGAGCAATTCAAGACTATTTGGACGAGGAGTATTAACGGTGACTCTTTCATGTCTTTCTGATTTTTGCTCTAGGTGTTGCAGATCTGCCCTAAGGACATGAGAGCAGATATTTGTGTTCACCTCAACAGGAAGGTGTTCAAGGAGCATCCTGCATTTCGGCTGGCCAGTGATGGGTGCCTGCGGGCTCTTGCCATGGAGTTTCAGACTATCCACAGTGCCCCTGGAGACCTCATCTACCATGCAGGTGAAAGTGTGGACAGCCTCTGCTTCGTGGTGTCTGGCTCTCTGGAGGTCATCCAGGATGATGAAGTGGTAGCCATTTTGGGTAAGCACGTTTACATATTATCAGCGATAAGAAACATGGATTTTAATAGCGTAGCTCATGAATATTTACTGACAGTGATGCGAGCAAATAAAATAAATAAACAAATAAAGCTCTGTTTGGCCAAACTGATTGTTTTTTTATGTTTGCTGCTCGAGACAGCTAAACTGTGTGGTGCAATGTGTGACAGGGTTTTAGTAGTGCAGCCTACTGCTGCCAGTATTTGCTGAGACGACGCTGACGAAAGCTATATGGTTTCATTCTTTATGTAACATGCCTTAGGTCAAATTTTTTTTTTTTGCTGGAAATCTCTTTTCATGCTTGAGGAGATGGATTGGATTGTGTTTGAGCATGTGCATGTACTGCTACTTTTATAAATGAAATACCAAATCATATTATACCCCCCCCCCCCTCCCCAAAGTCTCCCGCTGATAAGGTCATGTCTATTCAGAGTTTAATGTACTGAAATATTATCTAGATAGCCAGCATTCCTCTGCCAATCATGATATCGGGCAATCCCTCTTTCACTTCAAACCTTATTAGGAAAGCATACTTGTTTCAAAATAATATGCTGGATTTATAAAATGTTAAGGACCTATTTAATGAATGTTCAGCGTTTAAGTTTTAATACCAGATATTTGAACATAATTTTTGAGTTCACTTCCCTTGAGCTTTATTTGCCTCACAATCATTACTGGATCCATTTAGGCGGTAATTAATTGAAGCATGAGCTTAAATTTCTTTATGAGGTCCCTTTGGGAGGATGGCATTGTGAGTCTAGAGCTAGGATAGGACTCTGTAACGAGCCCTTTCTCTGATACTGAATTTGGGGGTGGCCTGTTACATGGAAATGATGATACGATAGGGCTTCCTGTTTGGAGATTAGCAGCATTTTGGACCACTATCTCTGAGATGATTGTAGGAAGAACTGAATGAGTTTATAATACCCCAGAGCTGCTCTTTACCTCCTCTGTGGGATTGTTTTTTCCTCTGTAGCCTCGGGAGATTTGGCTGTGCCATCGAAAGGGAATTCTGTATCACACTGTGCTACTTACTAAAGGGATAAATATTTGTGAGGCGCTCGTTTGCAATGCTCTTTTGCTCTGCCAAAATTTCACAGGGTTGTTATTCTGTCTTGAAGCATTAAGTCAAGAAGATGAGGGGTGCTTGCATGGGTAAATGTTGAAAGGGGAAAACATGGCAGTTTTTAAATGTTTCATGTTGTATGAACACTGAATTTAGACCTTTTCAAACATTCATGTGTTCGCTCAATATGGGACAATAGGAGAGACACAATGGTTTTTAACAATGGAATATCTCACGATCTGCTCAACAGCCTCAGACCTTTATCCTGAGGAGTACTATTTGAGCCACTCCACTGCCTTTAATGAATTCAATTACTATCTCACCTTGTTGTCCCAGCTGTGTCCGGTGAGAAGTGGGATTGCATTTTCATATGTAGAAAGCTTGGCTGTTAATAATCATGAGTTGTGCCATAGCAGCTAATTATTGTAGGGTTCCTGTTGACAGTGAAAGCCTACTGGTGCAAGAGGAGAATTTGTTCATTAGTGCCAGCTGAACCATAACGGTATTGACTGAGGCCTAGAGAACATTAATAACAGCAGGCTACAAGACCTCTAAAAGGTTATATGTGGGATATGCTCGTGTCAGAGAATTAAAGCTTTTTTTTTTTTTTTTTACCAGGAAAGAGCTGTTTAAATAAAATGGCACGTGTCTCAGAATGTATGTAGAACACATTTGTTTTTTAGTGTGTCAGTTTTACTGGCTGTTTAACATTTGTTTGTAGCATATGTAATTCCCTTGAATGACATAATAGGAGACTCAGTGTGCCTTAATTGCTCAATAAAATATTTATCGGTGTGGTGTTTAACTGTTTCGTGGTGTTTTCCTTATTTGTTCGTGGAGCTTCATTTGCAGTCTTGGGCTGACTAAATCCATTTCTCTCTGGAAATGAGTGTTATAGTGCTGCAAGTGGTTGTTTTAGTGCTTGTTTGTTGTGGATTTACAGCCTATTGGTCTTATGTACTTGCTTTACATGGAACCCCATTGTTCGATGAGCTCATTAGGTGTGATTAATATGAAGGATTACACAAACAATAAATTTGACAGATCTCTCTCGTTCTCTCTCTTCCTCCGCCTCTCTCTCTCTCTCTCTCTCTCTCTCTCTTAGGAAAAGGTGATGTGTTCGGAGATGTGTTCTGGAAGGAGCAGAACTTGGCACAGGCGTGCGCTAACGTGCGAGCACTTACATATTGTGATCTCCATATCATCAAACGTGATGCCTTACAGAAAGTTCTGGAATTCTATACGGCCTTCTCCAATCACTTCTCTCGTAACCTGGTACTGACTTACAACCTGAGGAAAAGGGTGAGTTACACAGGCTACTATCTGTTTTTTTTTCCCTTGAAAAAATATGTTCGGCTCCTTAGTAGCTGACCAAAATATTTTTTGGTAATTTTAGATTGGCTTCTTAAGCTGAACCCTGTAACCTCAGACTTTACATCAACACCTCCTAGTTTCAACCTACAGGAACTTCCTGTTCAATGTCAGAAACTGAACCTCACTGTGTGTGAATCAGAACAGCTTCGTATCATGAAAACATCTTTTTAGGACCTGAATAGACCTAACACTGGAGAGACCCCCTCCAGCAGGTGTGGGCCTATTAATTTGTCCACCAGACAGAAGGCTTAGTCATGATTCATCTGATAATCTGTTGTTTTCACCCCTTAATTGTTTACTCTCTCTTTACTTTCCATTCAGTTGTTAAAGCTTACTTCATTTTATACTGATTGCTTTGAAATGGGGCTTTTTTTAGGGACATTTTTTCATGAGAAAGAGGCGCATACACTGTGCAAACAGTAAAAAGGAAAAAAAATTGGATTGCTTTTCACTTCTGCTGGTCTTATTTAATAAGCAGATGAAGACCAAGTGAATGTAAAACACTTAGCATTCAGTGTTAGTTGATTAGCTTCAGCTCAGTAGAAATTTATGTCTCTTATCTGTGAAGCTCTGAGGGACCATTTTGGTGATGAGGTGCATTTTAACATTGGACATTGCTTACTGAGCTGGAAGATTCACACATCTGTAAGTGTGAGAAGAAAAAGGATGAGCTTTTCCCCTGTGATGACTCAGGGGGCTCTAATTGTCTGTTAAGTCTACGAGGCACCGTGGCTGTGTTTAGCTTTTTGCCCGTATGATGAATGACCTTGTAAGCATCCACTCTGCACAGTTGGAACTTTATTGAACATTTCCCCTTCACTTAAAAGCATAAAGCAGATGATGCCAGCAACATGCTCCAAAATGTGATATCTGCTGCTGTACACTGCCCCCTAGACTAAACATTAGAAATTATTCAAATGAAAATTACAGGTTAGCCAAATATTCAGTTTTCCCCAGAGAACTAAGTATTGCAAATGTTTGTATAATGCACGTGCTGTAAATCCATAAAAAAATCAATAAAATACTACCGGTAGTCCAGTTCATAGGTAGCTCAGCTTGTGTAAGCATTCTCTAGTCAAATTATAGTAATTCTGAGCCATCAAATGTTGATGGAATAAATCTCATTGGTTTTATTGCTTTTGAAGCCTTTTTTGACCCTCGGGCATTAGCCTTTAAACATCAGCCAAGCAGTTCTGTCCTTGGAGTTTATAAATTGATTTGAAAAATGAAATTGAGTCAGTGAAGGTGGTCAGTTTAATTGCATCCAATGACTGTTATTTCTGCTCACATTTCAAGGGCATCTGAGTGAGGTTTTGTCACGGCTGAGATCAATGGTACTGCTGAGTGGCTATCTGTCAGTTATGAGTTTCAAAGGTGGAGCCACTGGGTTCTTAGTGACCGGTATATCACAATAGTAAAAAGTAAAATAGCCTTTATAAGCATAATCCATAAAATTTAGAGACCACAGGAAAACTCACATTTCTTGTGGGGTTCAATTGCCATCAAGGTAATAGCTTTGTTTGTTTAGTTACGGAAAGCCTGCATAAGCCTCTTTACACTCTGTCATGCTGTTATCCTCTGTTCCTCTCAGCAGGTTGTACTAAAGCCAAAATATTAAGTGTGAAGACCCTTTGCAGCTGCAGTGTATGTACTGTAAGCTCTGCATTTTTGCAATTACTGAAGACCTTCAAAAAAGGTTTCTGACATTAAGCCCTGCATGTCCTAAAGGTAGCAGCAATGAATGACAAATTGGTAGTGTATTTGACTTCACAAGGTTAGGATCAAGGCAGTTGGCCTTGATATCACCTGCAGTACAGCCATGTAAACCTCATAAACTGGTTTAGTTAAACACCCAGTCAAACTGACCTGGGACAGATAAATCTAAAACAGAAACTTGAGATGATGCTATCTACTTTTACCTTTATTGTTACACCTTATCATCCTTTTCTGCTTTTCTACATTTTTCCTTTTCCTGGAAATCAGTTTACTGTAATCAGGCCGAGCCAGTACAAAATGTGTGCAATGTTTCTTAAGTGGTTGGATCATTGCATTATTCACTTGGAACACTTTATCCACATGGATGACTCCATTTAAATCTAAAGGGCTAAACAGTACAGTAATCAGTGTACAGGAAAACACACACACACACACATACACAGACACACACATACACGCACATGCACATGCACACGCACACACACACACAAATACAGGCTATTAATCTGCATAATGATATGTTGACATTTTCAATGAGGAAGCAATCCATCTCTTGAGAACTGAGAAGTATCTATCACGATGTGAGCAGTTGCATGCTCTGTCTTCATTCGCTTCATGAGACCCTCTTATCTTTTGTTCTGTGACTATAGAGGCTGAGGAACAGAAACTGTGTGTGACCTTCAGAAAACTGAGTGAGCACAGCGGCAGTACAGATCTGTATAGAACAAAACAGTATTGATTGTCTGCTTCCCCAGTGCTGTGGAGTACTATGGTACAGTGGGAAAAATGTCTGCCTTTTAATACACTGCTGTGAGCAGTAATCCCACTGTTCTGTACAGTTACTGAGCTATCTGTCTCTCAGCCTTTCTGTCACACACAAACACACATCATTTTCTCTTTTTTCTGCTCTCTGATGTTTTCCGCTCATTCTCTGTCTCCCTTCCTCAGCATTATACGCTCTTGTATGGATCAGTTTAAAGTTAGATTGACAGCTTGTGTCTAGTGTGCAATTATTAGTCTGCTTGGGTAGGGGGGAGGAGCATGACCCTGTGTTGCCTGATCAGCAACATCACAGTATCGGCCAGCAGAACAGTGCCAGGCAATAGTAAAAACATATAGAGCCTTATACTGCTGCTTGCTGTTTAACCGTCTGTTTAGTGTTATATACTGTGTACAGTGATACATTTAAGACATACCAGCTCCCATTTTATTTTGAGTAGCCCCAGGTCTTGTGTATTTAAATGGCACATGCATTAACACATTATATTTGCTGAGTAGATAAACACATATGTACAATTTGCTATTACCAATGAGACATTCCTGTGCACTACATGAGAATAATGTAATTCCCTCTACCTGCAGCAGAACAAGATAAACAGTTAATACATACAATACAAAGATAGTGGAGACACTTAAAAGAAAAACAGAGCTGATATTGTTCTTCTTGGGTGCGACTGTACACAAGTAAGTGTCACACAGCCGTTATAGCTTGGTTTGCTTATTCCCAGATAATAGGAATACAGCCACATCCAGTTTTGTCTTGACATCACATTTTGAACAGCCTCTGGCAGGGTAATTCTGCACATTCTCTGGTCTGAATTACTCTCTACACTGCTCAGTAGTTGCTTCCCCAGGATCATTAGCTTAACGTCTTTGTGGAGTGGAGTATGTTTTTACTCGACATCCGTGACAACCATTAAAAAGCATATTCCACATGCGATACGCATTCTCTTGCTGCTTGTTGTGGAGCTGGTTTTGAATAATTATCTAACGTAAATATAATGACTCATCTCTTTGCTTTATGTGAAAGTGTTGTTTGTGAAATTTGTGATGGGACATTGTGTACCCTCCTCTCACATTTGTAAAGGTTGTAAATCATCAGTCGTTGTTTATCACATCATAAATGACACTCGCCGTGCCTGTAAAAGCAAATCTGTCAGGGAAAGGTCAAGCTGCAATTATTTCTGTGGTGCAAAATAAACTGTTGTGTTTGCAAATCTACGCAGTTAATTTACAGCAAGAATATTATGTGGTAATGTTTTGAAATGGTCCCCTCAGTAATCGAAGATTGAATCTCGGAAGAGCAATAAGGGAGCTCCATTGAAATCCTCTGACATAATTGATTTTCAGCACTAATTTAACTAGTGCGAGTAAATGAACAGCCTGGACCTGTTTTTAATGAACACCCTGATGACAGAAAATGAGTTCATGCATTCAAAGGTGTGAGAAGCCAGTAACAGTGTTAGCGTCGTCAGGTTAGTCGGTCATTCCTAGCTCAAGCAACGAGGTGGCAAATCCTGATGTCTTTGGGGTTAAAAGCAAGTGCAGATGTGCATGTTAATTTCAGATTAATTTCATTACTTTATGAAATTTATGACATAACAACAAATTGTGTAGCATCACATATAATACAATACATCCTCAAACAGTGCACAGCAGCGGTTCATACATAAGACACCTGATCTGGTGTAACCAGTAGACAGTAGTTAGAAATAATGGTTTTGGCCTTGGGTTTTAGAAGTTGTGTCTGTGAAATATTGTGTGTAATTGATTACCGCGCTTATCAGAGTAAATGAACTGTAACGCCTCGCGACGATTACTGCACCATGAATTATGTCAGCAGACGTGCTGTGGTGACCCTCCACTTGATCATCTTCAGCAGTGACATGAGAGAAATGACACTCCCCAATAAAAGCCATACAGGCAAATATTCCTCACTGTAATGTCATTGTAAAGACTAAAAGATTGTCTCACAGCTTGCCCTGTCAGAATTTACTCATTAGCAAATCAGATTGATTCACATCGGTAGTATATGACTGAGGGTTTGTGAGATGCTGAGGAAACAAACTCAGGCACTGGTCTTTACCTCCGAGGTAAACACAGCTGTGTTGAGCTTGCCCAGGATAGGAACTCATGAATACACAAACATCATTAACACAGAGGGACATCTGTATTCATAGATTTGTAGTTTATGATCATAAGCTTTGGAAAACGAATCACCAAACTGTGATACAAATCTTCAGGACAGATCTAAACCATATGACATGACCTGTTTAAACATTTCTATAAACTTTGACTTTTCCTCATGTGAATGTAAATCTCTGTGATTGCACACACACATACCATGAACAGTGAGCAGTGAATGTGTCCTCTGCATTTAACCCATCCAACACACCAGTAGTGAACACACACACACCAGATGCAGGAGCAGTGAGCGGCATCCCTTGTGCCTGGGGGTCATTGGAGTAAAGTGCCTTCCCCAAGGGCACACAGCCATCGAACCGGCAACCCTTCGGTCACAAGCCCGGTTCTCTAACCCCTAGACCACAGCTTACTTCAATTGTATTATGTATTTGTTTATAAAAGTTCTGCTGTGTGTTCATTATGCTCTCACAATTTTCTTTTTCTCTTAAAATCATTCTAGGTGAAGTTCTCTGCTAAATAACTGTAATTAAATTCACTCTGAACTCCAGTTAGCCTTGGGGCATACCGAGAAGTCAAAACATTATGGTTATTAAGCTCATCAGCAGATAGTTATCTGTAAAAGAAACTATGTAATCTCTTGCACTTAAGAGCAAGCTACCACATGTTACTACAAGTGATCTGCATGACTGTGTATGAAAATGATCAGGCCCTTGGCACTGATCTGTATTAAATCTGAAAGTCTTATTTGTTTTAGCTGATTTTGGGAAGTTTATTAAATCATGATTTGAAATGAGAAACGGATCTAATTAGCCAAGTTTGTTCACTTATTTAAAACAATTTAGATTATTGCCCCAAAAGCATTCAGAGAAATTCCTCTAACATCAAAAAGGTAGAATTCAGAGACTTTAATTCACTGAGGACAAGAAATAAGTAAAAAAGCTTACAAGATTACAATGCAGCTTCAGAATGTTTTATTCATATGTGCTGTTTTAATTAACAGATAGTCTTCCGGAAGATCAGTGATGTAAAACGGGAGGAAGAGGAGATGCTCAGGAGGAAGAATGAAGCCCCGTTAAACCTCCCTCCGGACCATCCAGTGCGGCGTCTCTTTCAGCGGTTCCGGCAGCAGAAGGAGGCCCGTTTAGCAGCGGAGCGGGCCAGTCAAGGAGAACCAGATGTTGAGAGAGGTCCTGCCCATGTGGAGCCAACCATTGTCCACAAGGTCATACCTTCCACCAGCATTGTCACAGTAACTGAGAGCCCTGCAACGCCCATTGCCTCTTCATCTTCTTCCTCCTCTTCCTCCAGGGCCTCGAGTCGAGCGAAACTTCATACTCCCATGGAACCCAGTGCAAATCAAGCAGGGAGTAAGTCTGCAGAACCCCCTAAGGGTAAAGCCTGGGGTCGATTCAAGGAGTCCGGAGGGAAGTCTGATCTATCCTGGAACACTGTGTCTAAAGCGGAATCCATGGAAACCCTGCCGGACAGGACTAAGTCGCAGGACGAGCTGTCACTGAAAAAGACAGACTCCTGTGACAGTGGCATCACCAAGAGTGACCTGCGGCTGGACAACGTAGGGGAGGGCATAGTTCGTACGCCGCAAGATCGCAGTCCCATGGAGGGAAGGCGAACCTTCTATCCTATCCCTGAACATAGCGTCCAGGCCTCCTTTCTTGAGCTCAGGCAAGAACTGAGAGGGGACATCCGTTCCCTGAACAGCAGGATGGCTGTCCTTGAGGGTCAGCTAGCAGAGGTGTTAAGACTTCTTAAATCCAGGAAGTCCTCCAGCTCCTCTCATATGTTCCAACTTTCTCACCCAGTGTCTCCAGATTCAGACAAGGTTGACGATATATTCTCATAATGTCCTGAACTGTCATTTTGACCAAGGTATTGTTTTGACTGTGCATCCATCTTAGATTTAGGTGTGCACAGAGGCGTAATAATATTGAATTGAGGTTCTGAGTTGAGGCGGCTACATTCAGCTTTGTAGTGTTCTGGAGTTTTCCACGGCACTGTAGGTGATCGGCATGATTGACAATCATGTTTGGAATGCACTGGAGCACAGATGGTGGTACTTCTAACATATCACAAAGGATCAACTTTGTGGGAGTTTCAAAGCGAATCTCTAATATATTCATCAAAAACCATTAAGCTACTTTTTCTTCTTTTTATGGAACTTTAGTTCGCTCTTCATCATATCATTGTCTAAATGGCTCTTTCATGTAAAATAATGATCATTTACTGTGATTTAAAGTGACATGATTATATTAGAAATTCAAACACAGAATATTCCGCTGACATTGTCCAATTAACATCAGGAAGGCATGAGGACAGAAAGTACAGGTCACTGGTACTTGTAGAGCATAAAATTGAAAAGAATTTCCTATAGAACAGGAAATATAATTTTAACAAACATGGTAGAGGGTATAAACTCCTTAAAAACTCCTATATACTCCTGAAATTGGCCATACTAAATTGGCTTTAGGGGTGGCGCAGTGGATAGCGGTGTCGCCTCACAGCAAGAGGGTGAACCAGGGTCCTTTCTGTGTGGAGTTTACTTTCCCCAGGTCTGCATGGGTTTCCTCCGGGAGCTCCAGTCCAAAGACATGTATGTTAGGTGAATTGGAGATGCTAAATTGCCCTTAGGTGTGAATGTATGTGTCTGGCCTGCGATGGACTGGCGACCTGTTCAGGGTGTTTCCCTGCCCAATTAGCGCTGGGATAGGCTCCAGCAGCCCCATGACCCAAATTAGGATAAGCAGCTTAGAAAATGAATGAATAAAACTAGCTTTATTTGTTCATTCAACGAATAAAAGCAGACATACTGAGGGAAAATATGGTATTTTATTAAAGATCATCTCTTCAATAGTGGCCAGTTCTTGCTTACAGCTTTTTTAAACGACATCAGACTCCCTTGAGTGTGATCACTGCCTCTTTGGACTATCGACATGTGTCAATGCATAACTCGTACTGGGAAGAAAAGAAGGATTTTCTGCTTCCTTAAACTGTATTATGCGGTTATTGATGTATGTTAGCAGGAAGTTGCTGTGGTGTGTGAAGTGGTATCCTCAGTGTGACTCACCTCCTAAATGAAGATTTATTAGCATAATTTACTGAAAAATGAAAGAGTAGGAGGAATATCGACATTTGCATCTCTGCCATGATTCTCTTCACATTTTTGTGACCCTAATTAAGATTTATTGTTTTTGAGTCCAGTATAAGATCGACATTGCAAAGTTCAAAAGCAGAGAAAAATATCCCATCAGTTATATATAAGGCAATTACAAGGTCCATGTGAATAAATGTGAGTGACCTCCAAGGCAATCATTCAAAAAGAAGACATAAAAGTTTTAAGTATACAAGAAGATATAAAAGAAGATATAAAGCCTAAGTATTTGGTTGGACACCCATATTAAAAGTACCAAAAGATGGAAGAATACCAAATGTACCTTTCTTGAAGGAAATGTCTTCTGGCACATGCTGTTGCTTTTCTGCGTCAGTTCTCATGGTCTTGTACTAGAGCTCAGAGGCTGTTTGCTTCACTTTGTATACGTTCTACAGGTGAATGTTGATTAATACAAAAGACAGCAAGGTGCAGATGGTTCAGAAACTTGAATATGATCTCTCCTACTGTACTGATAATATTGAGAGATTTAAGAAGTTATGACTTGTTGTGTATCTGGGTTTTTACATTATTATGTAATGCATTTAATGGAAGGGTGTAATAGCAATATGGTTCATCTGTGTCCTTTGGAAATTTTCAGTATGAAAAAGCATGCTACAATTCCCAGAGGTATAGATAAAGAGCATGATTTCAATGTATTTAAGATAAACTGGCATGTGATTATTACATCAGAAATTAGTATGTTTGATGTGCAAGTTCACTTCCAAAGTTTATCCCTATTTACAGGATTGTATGTGCTTTCATAAAGTGCTCAACCTTATTTTTAACTGTTTAAAGCCTGTAAATTTCACTATATATACCTTTTTACATGGCAGGATTCTGAAGAGATCTACCATAAAATGAACAGCTAGCTATATACAAATTTCAGAGAGTCAGACTCTTTGATACCACTGCAAAATTTGCACTTAAACTAAAATACCTATAATTGACCTTCTGATATGGTGTGTATGCATCACTGAGACCTGTATGTTCATTGTGAGATGGTTAAATGTCAAGGTCATTTATGACTATTATATTTCTTTTCTAGTGAAAGAATTATATATATAGATATAGATATAATTAGAGACAATTATTCTTTTTTTTGAGTATATGAATTGTGGTGAAGTATTAAAATGTTTGAAAATATTCCCTACATGGAGAGAGATTTGCATGCCAATGCCACTGTACTTATGGTACTTTTCGTCCTGAATTTTCTAAAGCCAAATCTTCACCAAGCCATTATTACTGCTTTCCCCGGAAGCATTGTGTTCACCACCATTTGCCAACAACCTGTCCATTTTTCTTACCAAGTGGATAAACTCTTAAAACCCATTGAAGTGTTTCTGAAAAAATAGTAATATTTGTTATACAATGTGAATAAAAAAAGAAAACAGCTATGATTGGTTGAGACTGTTCACCTTGTTGTTTAAACCAGTCTCAAGGTTACTGATCTTTGTAATGTCCAATATCCAATCTGTCCTTTAATATAACATTTGGTAGGGAACATTTACTTGTGTCTGCAAGGCTGTTTTTTTATTTTATTTTTATTACAAGTCAAGAAAAAGACACAGTATTCCAGTTATACTGATTGTTGTGACATATCTTACTCACTAGCTGAAAGAAATTTGCACTTTGATTTGCTATGCTGAAAAAATACATTTAAAGCAATATTAAATATTTTCATTTGGAATTTTATTTTTTGTGTAATCTGAATCAAGTCAGACTCTTATTGTGATAAATCTCTCTTTAGGTTGTAATCCTAAAATGGTAGCAATAATAGCAAGTAAAAATTAAACTAAAAACCATGTGAAATGGAACTTGAACTGATAACAGCTACCTAAATGTTTGTCGATTTTTTGGTTTTGTTTTGTCTTTGTTTGTTTGATTTAAATGAAAACCCTTCTCTGCTGCAAAACACAGACTAATGTTTCTGTAACATTCCAGTCTAAGATCTTTCTGTGTACAATTCTGCTAATTTTTCAAGAGCTTTAAATGCACAGTTTTTTTTCCAGAGAGGAATAATTAAAATGAAGTGAAAGATATTGCATTTGTTTGCTTATATTCTGCTCTCTGTTGCTGGAGAAAAAATAAATAAGCCAATAGCACAACGAGAGTTCTAGGAAAATGTGTTAAATATCAATCATATTAAACCATTTTCTACTACAGAACAATTGTTATTATTGAATTATTTTACATTTATTCCATACACAAACTATGAGTAGCCTATGTATAATGTCAACTGAAAGCTGAAACTGAAAATCACATGATGGTATACATACATATAAATTCATTTTTGAAGTTTTTTGAACTTTGCTCATATGTATTGTGACCTCCAGTTTTATTTAGAGTCATAGTAAAATAAACAAACAAATAATAAGCAATAACAGTGAAAGATTATTATTAAAAGATATTAATGAAAGATATTATGCAGAAATTAGCCATTTGCTTCACACAAAACTGAGATATTATTCTTTAATATGTCACATAATGGTTCTGTTAAAAATGTTTTTTTAAAAAATATTTCAAAAGACTTCAGTATGAACATGTATGGAAATTCTACTGCTGTTGGCAACAGCCAGCCTGTCCTTTACCTTTGAGGAAACAATGGCGTATTATATTTTATAGTGAAGTAATAATGCACAACTTTACTTTATCTAAACCATAATCCCGCTAAGACTATGTGTAAGGTTCCTTTTGGCATAACGGAGGAGCCTCCTTCACTCTGCAGTAATTAAAGAGGTCTATTTTCTTGTATGGGCTCCGTAATCAGATTAAAGCCACAGAGCCACTCTCATCTCTGAGTATTCTCAGCCTGATATTTGATTAGCAAGAGACATCAACTCTCACTTTAATCACCTGTGTCTCCCTCTTCAATTATAGCTGTCTTACAGGTCCTTTAATTACATTTCAGCAAAGTAAAACAGTAATCAGTATTCACATAGAGTTTAATTAAGATTCATGGTGAACCCACATAGGAGAAGGACATTTAAAACTGCTACTTTTTTGACTTGAAAACAGAATAACACTGCCCCCTGTGAAATCAAACATAAATCCATATTTATGAAAGCAATGGACCGCCAAACTATATCCCAATGTAAAGTTTTTGAGCTGTGAAATTTTCATTTTTATATGTGCCCTTGGGTGAAAGGCCCTTTTTTTAAATTTTTTTATACATACCTTAAAAGAAATTTGCAAATAGTGCATTTTGTAGTGACACATAAGGCGTAGCCTTTAAACTAACCTTTAAACGTATCCTCGGGGCGAATCTTTGTTACTCTGCGGACACACATGAGGGAATACCACGGTAAATCCCTCCTCAGCCAAAACCATCCCCTGTGTCTCCACAGTGCCCAGCAGTCTCCTCCTTCCTCTCCTCTCATTTGCTGATCTGCAATGCAGTGCCAGGGATCCCTTATGTTCCCCCACCCCCCTCCACCCCCACATTCTCACTCCCAAGGAAATCTCCGCAGTACTTTACACAAAGCCCCCTTGTGCATTGCGGTTGGAAGACACATTTTGTCACCGCCTCTTCCTCAGTCTTGAGCATCTCATTATGTTCGAAGTGGTGCCATACTTCCCCCTACAGAGTTATAGGAGACACTACAATCAATCACAGCTTTCTGAGTTCCCTCAGGAGGGTGACAAGCCTGAAAGCATTCGTACGTAACGGTATACAGTGTTTTTTGTGGACTATTGACCACGTGTGAAACTTGAAAAGACGCTACTTATAAAATTATGTAAATAGCTTGGCCTGCATTTGAATCTGAACATATTTATATTTCACATCATATGAAGAAAATCAGTGGCAACATATTTTTTGCAATATATACGTTTTTGGTAACAATTTCCAGATCCAATGTCAACGTTCTACAGCACAAAACCCCCCCCACCCCAAAAACAGATGTAAATCCTGATGCACACGTAAGCAGGACAAGGCAGATTCTGAAGACGTACTTTGCCAGTCAAAAGACATTATTTGTCAAGTGTAGTGGGGTATGGCAGTTTGGCTGACCTCTTTCAGCATTGTCAATGTAGTTGTGCTTTTTATATTCGTAAAGTGCCGGATGTCATGGTAACAGGGCAAGGGGGCCACCTGATTGGTTGTGGGGCTGGGATCATCCGTTGTCTCTTGCACTGAGAAGTGCTGAGTGGACCCTCCTTTTTAAAGACCCCCTCCCCACACAGGCCCATGGAGTTCATGGCCTCCTATTATTTAGCAGATTTGTTTTTTCCATCCTGGTTGAACTTTCTAGTGTGAGAGTAAAAAACTCCATTAGGATCATATATGTGCCTTTGCAGGTACGCAGGGGGCATAACCTAACAAATGTGTGGGGTCAATTGGTAAGGACTGCTCTCCGTTTACTGTTTCTCATAGGGCTTTAAAGATAATTAGACATTTACCAACTCTGAGAAAGAAATTAGTTCAGCATAAAGATTAATTGAGTGTGAATTCTTATTAGAAGAGAGGTTTCGTGTTAATAGACCTGTATGAGTAACTGATTTGTTTAAGAAAATGTTGAGAACACTCTCAGTGACATTTTGTTTAAATGAAGGGCAAAGAGTGGTGTAAATGTTTTTGTGGTGTTAAATGTTTTGTGGAAAGTTTTTACTGGAAGGTCATTTTGTATTAACATGTCTTTCCATTTCTGAGGGGGGTTACAGGCTTTTGAATTATACAGCTTTCTTTTTGTTTCATAGCAGTACAACATAGCAGCCTTACAGAGATTATAACAAAGTCCAAATATGAAGATATTTTGGCAGTGAATTTTATGGTGATGATAATCATGATGGGGCTACAGCTGGTCTTTGTTGCGAAGAACACTTGGCAGTCTAGCATATCTGGTAAAGGAGAAGATCTTTACACAGACACTAAGAGTGAGCTCCTCTTGCTAGTTACTGCAGGGTGGACGGGGGAGAGGCATGCCAAAGTTACCTGACTCACCTGACTCAAGGGACTTCTATGACCGGTCAGTAACATATGGCTACACATCAGGTTCAAAAGGTCCAGATGAGGTTACATACTGACACGGGACTGGCTCCTCTGGTTTTATCTTTTTTAATCTTCTGTGATATCTGACACATATTGTATTTCAGCCATAGTCAGACATTAAAAAAAAAAACCCTGAGGATGGATTACATTTGAGATCTCAGAGAAATAACTGTAGAACACAAATCATAAAACTGAAGCAAACAAACATTACAAATACTTGAAAAAAAGTTTGGATTTGGCATTTCAGCTACTTTTGTCAAATCAAACTGGGCACAACATGCACATGTTTTTTTGTGTGTGTGTGTGTGTGTGTATTTTGAACTGGACCAATTCCAAAAAGGTGTTAACTCGAAGACTTAAGGAAATTTGAAGAAATGGAAAATGACACAAAAGGACAAACATTACTGGTCAAGGCAGCTCAAGCAAGTCACTCCAGTCTGGACCTCTTCAAGCTTCCAAATTTGTAGCTGACCATCTGTTGTGGACATCTGGAGACACCCAGCTCGTTCATCTGGAATGCATGGCAGAAAATATGATGAGAAAGAAATTTAAATGTGCCTCAAAGCCACATAAACACCAAATTTCTTAAGGAGAAAACAGAACAGGGCAGACTTCCCTGACCTCATATTGCCACTCCCCCAACGCCCATGGAACTTATCAAAGGAAGGGCAGGAAAAAAAAAAAAGAAAAAAAGAAAAAAAAAACAAGGCCACAAAACAAACAATGTTGCTCTCGCTACATTTAACATCAAGCCCTGTGGACACACAACAATGGCTACAGCAAGGCCCTACCACATCTAAACATTGCTAGATCTCTCTCTGGCCAGTTTAACCGTGCTCGACCAGCAAAAGTTAAACAATTGAAGGTTTTATATTTTCCATGGTGCTCAGCAGTCAGAACTTAGTGGGGCTGAGAGAGGTCGTACATATATAAAAGAGCAGGATCGCATCACAGACCGTTACCTGTTCTGCCAGAGTGCGTGTAGCAAAGAATGTAAGCTTGGTGTCTGAAGGTGCCGCTATTCAGGAGGCTAAAATTGTTGCTATGGTGCTTCGGTGAGGAGTGTTACTGGTTGAGGTACTGTTCTGTTTTTTTCTGGCGTACGTTATGGAACAGGTCCAAGTGTGAGTGGTTATTAAGGGAAATTTTGTCACTGTGTGTATCAGTGAAGTTTCTGAGCAGATTTATCTATATAAATCTGGCAGACCATGTGATGTGTGTTGAGTGAGCAATATACAGAGGGAGGAGAAGAGGAATGGAAGACGCAAGTGAGAACCTTAAGGAAAAGTTGTAAAAAGGTTGTTGGATATTGTTCCTAAAAGGGGACAGAAAGTTTCCTGTCTCTGGTAAAAAACAAATTCAAAACCAAACTACTTTTGTTCAGGGTGAAAAAAGTAACGGTGAGAAGGACATTAAATCTGTTATTTTATGAGATCATGCAGAGGATTTCTGTGGTTTAAATTGTTCTTATTTACAACTGAGCAGAAGAGAGAAATGATTACAATCAGTATGTGAAAAGTTGCATCTATGCTGTAAATAAACTCGAAACAGAGTTCTTTTAATCGGGCAGTGAACTATGTTACAACGGGCTGAGCTTCAAAATATGAGGAAATATATAGTGACTGTCTAATGCAGTTTCAGGCGTTTAAACTGTAGGCAGCTGGGGGAGAAGGAATATGTCAATAATTTGTGTTACATCACACATTTGGTGAGCAGTGCGGTCTGGGACAGCCAAATGTATGAGGTGCACGTATACGAGGTGGGACAAGCTTTTTGATCAAACCAAGTAAGCTTGAAATGTGGTCAAATGTGTCCCCTGTGTACCAGTCACTTGTCAATGTGCATCTCATCATAGGTTCAACTAGACGAAACAGAGGGAGGTCGTGCTCCGCTCTCCCTGCACTGTATCTGCAACAGGAAGCAAAGGGAAACTCATGGCACGCTGTGCTGCAGATGGTTTTTGAAATGTAACAGAACATGAACGCGTACCGTTTAGCTAAAATGCAGGAACCTATTAGTTAAATGCTCTTAAATGGTTGTGTGTGTGATGCTCTCTACATGGTGAGATGGTTGATTTCTGTCTATAATGATTCCGTATTTCATGTATTTTGCATGTAATGTTTTATATGTGTTTGGATTTATGGATTTAAATCTACGATACATGGTTTGTATGTTTTCGTTGTGACCTCTGCAGACATCTCAGAAGAAGCTCTCTAGTTCTCAACCCCCGTACCTTAAAAAAAAAAAAAATTCCTTATTTGGTTCTTTATTCTATACATAATACCAACCTTTTAAGATTACAATAGTAATAGTCAAGGTTGCTGTGAATGACTATTTTTATACTAGAATGATCTAACCTACTTTGACTAAAGTTCAGTATGGAAAAAGATGGACATAGCGGATTCAGGAAACAGAATGATATTTATTTATAAGAAATCACAGCTAGAAATGAGTAGTGTTCAACATTGCATCGAATTGTAAAGATGGAAAACAGCTAATTTATTGCAAGATTAAAGACCGTTCAACTCCTGTAAAAAAAGAATTACCAAGATGAGCACAGCCAAAAAAAACCCAAACAAACAAAAAACTATGAAAAATTGCAGCAGTGAGTATATTGTAGAGACCCCGATACTGGTCAAAGTAACACTGACTAGGAAAAAAAATGCATGAATAAATAACATTTGTTGGAATATTCACCATTTGGTGTTTTTGGTTTTGATTGGTATGACAGTTACGGATGTGTTCAGGCATTCTTTATCATCTTACATAATAGAAACAACAGAGTAATGTCACGAAAACATAGCTCTGAGGTAGCTCTTCATATCTGATTTTAAAAGCAAATGAACATTGAACTAAAGATAAAAATACTTCAAACTGTGGATCATGTGTCCAGTGTAATTTACTGGTAAATTGTTTCCAACTGGTGCACAAATCTATCATTAAGAAAAAAGTAACTAAAACAAAGGCTAAACACGCTAAAAAAACACTTAATCTTTCCTCACTGAAAGTGCGTATAATGTGATCCATAAAATTCTTACATATGATGTAAGGATTTTACGCTTGTGAACTTAGTTAAATTCTTTGGAAATTTGTTTTTGCAATAATCTACACTTAAATTATCAATGGACAACAGTACAAATAAACATATAACTAGTCAAGCATAAGAGAGTATTGCCTAAAAACATAGTAACTATAATGACATAATGTCTTAGGAAATCTTGATGCATGTACTTGGACATGGAATCAGGAATGTAAAACTTTTTTGAAATTAAGTCCATTCAGTCATGGCTAACTAAACCCTAGTAAATGCCACGGGAACATCAAAATCACCCTCCTTCCACTGTTCCAGGTTTCCCAAGGGGACGCTACTGAGAAGCTGGCTCACCAAGTCCCGTCCCAGACTGCTGCTGCTCATCGCGGGCTTGAAGAGACCTCAGGTCACCCTTATGCGGAGGAAAAGGATGAAGCGCACAAAAGTAGCAAAGGCCACGTAAGCGGTAAATATGGCTATTGTTGCATGGAAGAACGAACTCTCATTCAAAAACCAAAGCCAACAACCTTCAAGAAACAGAGTATAAGAGAACAGCCTGTGAGATTTCGAACCGACATGTCCTATGTGTAATCTGCAAGATTTAACACGGATGTACTGTGTGAGCAAGGTACTTAAGCAGAGTACGGCACCAAGAATCCTGGATTTGCCATTTAAGTAGATGATATGAGTGACCTCTTTATGTTTCTATTCGTATACATTTTTATCCCAGCCTTCAATACTGGCTTGCATTAGATAATATGTACCTTAAACTGTAATTCATAGCTAGATTGCATGTTGAATGTCCGATAATGCGGATGTCTGTTGCACCGATTTGAAATTTTGCTGTATCTGACAGAATGTTTTGCTTAATAACTGTGAATTAGTCAAATGTCAATAGTACCTGCAGATATGACAAAAGAAAGAAAAACACAAATTGCAAATACTGAAAGGATGTAAATGCCACTATACCAGGGAAGAAGATTTCTCATTCTAATACTATACAGTTAAGTCTCTCGTTCAATAATCAAAAAAAAGAAAAAGAAAGAAAAAACCTTAAACTCCACCACCACTTGTTTTGCAGAACCTGCAATCGAATGCCACATTTCACCTGAGCCCTTGACACTGCAAGTGTCCCTGCCTTCATTAGATATGGAAGAAGACCATGACATGGAAGAAGTACATTTTCAGTCTCTGTCAAAGCAACGAACTATAAATCAAATCAAGCGGGGTCTAAAGTTTGTTGTGAAAACAAGAGATCTTCCACAGAGGTCCAGGCCACCTGACTAAGTTTGGATCCAAACCCAGTCCCCACATGGCGATTTGTACATCCTTTCTCTTCAAAAATACACATTTGTTATGGTTCATTATCCTACACTGAGTGTGACTGTATATTATTTTACATTTAAGTGACAGACATTTGGTTGAACAAAATGCTTTCTATTCCTGTGTTCTCTGGTCATATCTGGTTTGAACCTCTGAACTGTTCCAAGTGACTATGCTGAAGGGCAAAAGAAAAAGAAAAAGAAAAACAGTGGCAATTAGCCAAGTTAATGAGGTAAACAACAGAGTGACAACATAGGTGTAATGAGCCTTCAGTCAAAAGACTGTCGTGGCCATGTCAGCCAATCCTGTCCCTTTTTTCAATAAACCTGACTTACTATTGGTAAACCTGAGAACAACAGATGGACATGGTGGGCAGAAGCAAACAGGTGTTGTCAACTTAGCAATACTTCATACCCATCATAATACCATAGCAGTGTTATAAACCGGTCATGAATGTTTATATGACTTCATGACAAAATTCAATAAGCTAGTTCATGCTATTTTGGTAGCATAAATATAAGTATTATACAGATGAATGTTTCCTAGTAGGATTAAGCCAAAGAACACAACTTTCATTCACAAATGGCTGGTATAATACCATGTTTATGCCCCTGTTATGTATGCTTTATGACAGCAGGATAAAAGTGAAAAAAATATAGACAGATGATGTGTGAAAGCATCTTTTTATTAAAAGGCATTCATTTTGGATTAAGAGTCTAGTTTGGTAGTATTGCATAAGCAACTGTGTCAACACTGCGTCAGAGTGATCTGAACATTTCTGAACTGTTTCAGTCACGATGCTAATGTGACTGGATCATATTTCTAAGCTGATTTTAGAACAGTGCATCTGAAAACACAAGAAGCACCATTCATTGGCTAAAAAAAGCTTGCACAACTTTAAAGTTTACATAAGAAATTTTACACTCTCTTTAATTCCAATCCTGTCCTATGTATTCATCTTGTCTTTTTTTGCTTTTTTAGCTACCATGTGATGGCAGGCACCTAGATTCATTAAAAGAATCAGATATGTTTACATTCCCATCAATATTTTGGTTTTACATAAGGAGTAATATTTCCAATAAATAAGGTAACACTTTATATTAAGTTGTCCGCTTTTGTCCTTTGTTATAGTTATGTTTTGGAAACATAACTATGGGAGACCAAAAAGCATCATTTTTGGAGAACAAATTCTAAAAGGAACATTGCTTTTCATTGTTCTCTTCTCCGATTCTAAACATTAAATCTTAACCTTGAAGGTACAATATGTACTTAATTAATATTTTGCATGGCAAATTAAAAAAATCACATAAATCATAAATGTACCTATTCAGTACATTTTATCACTTAATATAAAGTGTCACCAAAACACAGTTACACTGTACATATAATGAAAAGGGAGAAATGCTTGACTGGGTCCGTTGTATCACTGGATTTGTTCTACCCATGGATATAACGTTTGAGGCCAGTTATTACAGCATGATGATTTGTAAAATGAAATGAACTGTACCATTACATTAATTAGATGTAGCAAATTCATGAATCATTTTGTAATAGCAGGGTCAAAAATGCATATAAAATGTTTTTTTGCAGTGGTTAAGGAATGCATGTTTGATGGATGTATATTTTGCCAAGTCTGGGTGATATGCAGATATTTTGATATGTCTTTGTGAGGCGAACAATGTCAAAACTGACTTTAGAACTGGGCAATTTCCATATGGGCTACTGGACAAGACGTGTTTGGTTGATGTACTGGTTAAAAAGACTCAAAAAAAAAAACACACACACACACACACACACACATTTTAAAGGGCCCAATTCAGATAACTGCATTACTTATGACTACTTCTGAAGGATCCTTCAGTGAACATAAAGAAGAAAAATTTAAATTGACCTGTTTGACAGTGGTCTGTTTTGGAATGTGAGGAGTTAGGCAGGATTAGTAATTCATTCTATAGCAATTCCAAATCAACTGTAAAAAAGACCAGCAGAAAGGACAGGCAGTTCTAACCTGCACCGGAGCTGAAACAGAATGGAGGTTAACTTTGATACTGAGTAGCGGCTGGCAGCATTCTGGTTGGTAGTGTTACTTTGTTGTGAATTTCTGCTGGATGAGTTTGTATTTCAGTAGCTCCTGCTCTGTCACAGAGGGCTGTAGCACCTCCAGGGCCTGCCAAAAGTCCTCCGCACACAAGGTCAGCTCACTATCTTCAGACTCCAGACCTGCAAGATAGAGAGAAAGAGAGAGACATATAAAGTAAGAGTGAGAGAAAGCAAAGGGGTGAGAGCGAGAGAATTATTAAGATGGAGAAGATAGTGTGATAGAACGAAAGGATGAAGTGAAAGTAAATGGGAAGAGTCGTGAGAGTGCTGTTCTACACTTTCACAGAATGGTTTGCTCTAGATTTTATGAGGAAATTCTTATTGAAGAGACACTACTTCCGGTGTATTCCAAAATATGATGTAGAAACAAAATTATTTTGTGAAACGGATTTAATTCACTGTATAATATCTTTACTGAAGTAAAAGTTTTTGAAATCAGGTGTATGGCTATTATATACTGTCTTGTCTGGAGCCCACAAATATCATTAAATTACTGGAAACAAAAAGGTCAAATGTATCAGTACATTGCAGACACAAATGACATGTACTCGACACCTCAATCTCTTGTCCATTGACCAATTCATGAAAATCATAATTATGTGATATGAAAAATGTCAGCTGGCGGTTCATGACAGAACCAACAGCTGACATTTTGATGTCAGTGTGTGCGGCAGGTGAACCTTGTTATCTGTTGAGAGCAGAAAATAGAACAGGGGAATATTATTGCACTGGTATCTTGAAAGAGGAACAACTTCTTGGGGAATTTTTCTTGCTGAAAATCTCCTAGAGAAAGTAGTTTCATCTGCAGTTTAAAACTGAGTCAGATCTCAAGTATGTCGTTGCAGCTGGAGCATCTGAATGACAGACCTTCACTGACAGATGTTATCTTCCTCTTGATCGCCGACATCATGGCGTCGGAGCAGAGAGCGTACATGTCTGCTCCGGTTAGCTGAGCAGGGCAACGTTCCACCACATCTGATAGACTAACACTGGGGTCGACTTTAAACCTGCACAAACAGACCATTAAAGTTCAAAAGCTCCACTTAAAACACAAGATCACTGGGACAGCGACTAGAGGCTATCCATGAACGATTTCTTACTTTCTTACGATTGCCTTTAGGACCTGCAGCTGGGATTCCCTGTCTTCGTTAATCCCAACGTAGACCAGCTTGTCGAATCTACAACAAAATGGTTGTTCATTCAGATTTTTAAAACTGAGTATTGGTCAGAACAACCAAGATTTGCTTTGACAGGTGAGAAACAACCAAAATCACTTTGAGGTTAGAGAAGTAATCAACTATGTTCTCACCGGCCAGGTCTGAGCAATGATTGGTCAAGCAAGTCTGGGCGGTTGGTAGCTCCAATGACAAACACGTCACCAGAAGAGTGAAGCCCATCCAGTTCAGCAAGGAGCTGAGAGACAACCCTTGGAGTGTCAGAGACAGAGATGGAAATAAAAAAATTTGAGCTATTAGCTGATTGGAGCTATTAAATTTATAAATAGGAAGATTTTAGAGATAGAGGTCAACAATAGGAAATCCCATTATAAATTATTGTGTGGCAGTAGCCTTGTCTGCCCTTTGATCACTCTCTAAGAATAATTCACCTGTCCATCACTCCACCAGAGTCTCCACTATTGCCCCTGTTAGGAGCCAAAGAGTCCAGTTCATCAAAGAAGATTATACAAGGAGCAGCAGCCCGGGCTTTTGAAAATACTGATGAAGAAAAAAAGCGGGTGCAAAAAGATTAAGAGAATAAGAGGGAAGATGGAGGTTGTAAAACAAATTCATGAGGAAAATTGCTCAGCTGTTTGAAAAACAAAACCCAACTGTTCAATACCATAGTAAGTGAGATATTTTGTTCTAATTTTGTTCTTACCATCTCTGACGTTTTCCTCACTTTGGCCAACGTACATGTTGATGAGCTCTGGGCCTTTGACACTGAAAGCAAGACAATGCTGTTTTAGTCTGATTCCTCTTTTCTCATTTTACAAAGCAGGACAGAAGTGCTTGTAACAGGGGCTCAGTGCAAAGAGTACTTTTGTCTGTATGCTTGTTGCCAGAGCTAGTCTACCTGAGGAAAGTCATGGAGCACTCTGTGGCCACGGCTTTGGCCAGGAGGGTCTTCCCAGTGCCCGGTGGTCCATAGAGCAACAAGCCAGAGCGACGGAGGCCAAGAGAGAGCAGCTCTGGATGCTCCAGAGGAAGCTGAATGGTGTCCAGGATCTCTTTCTTCACCTGCTGGAGACCTCCAACATCCTGCCACCTCACTGATGGAATCTATAACACAGCAGAGGATGGACTGTAACTGCTGAGTAAATCTGCTCATCAGAGAGCTGAACAGTTTCTGCATTCTGGACCGATGCTAAGATCAGGCACTGTCGAGCAAAGTCCTTGACTGCAATGTTATCGCAAAAATGGAAAATGATGTTGCTCCTTCCACATGTTTACATTTGGAGTTAATTTATTAAAACAATCCAAGACTAACTGCTGAGAGAGCTATTCTTTAGATTATGCTGATTCACGTGTTCCATAGCTGAATGCCTTAGGCTTTTCATGTATTCTTGTGCACTTCAAAACTGCTGTTAGATTATAAGCTCTTACATTTCTAAACCTAACACTTCTCCCGGGTTCATCGTTCAGAGGATGCCCGTACCTTTGGGGCTCCGATGGCCTGTGAGTGGGCTTCCTGCAGGGTGTCCATCGCCCTGGTGAAGTCCTCTGCTGTAATGGTCACCCCTGATGCACACAGGTCCTCTTCCTCCTGTATACCCACCCCGTCTGGAAAACTGAAGTACAGATAGCTTCCTTTAAAGATGTTCACAGATAAAAAAAAATATAGCACTCTCAAAAGAGAAGAAGTCAAGATATAAACACTCACTAAAGCACAAGAATGCCGAACGTAATCTTCGACCTTAAAATGTAATGGATGAGTGATATAGTTAAGATGAAAACACTGACCACGTCTTCAGCAGCCGTCTCTGAGCCGCTTTACCAGCATTGATGAGTAGTGCACACAGGTCCCCCAAAAGGAAGCCCTGAGTGAGACAGACAAAGACATTAACAGTTCGACTCAGCCAGGTCCCTAAGGGCAGAATGTCTGAAAGTGAGCACATGTCCGTCCAGACACTCAGCAAAGTATCAGTGAGCTGAATTTTATCCTTACAAACAGTTTTTGGCTTCTGCACAGGATTCTGATCTCTACCACCTTTCTCTTCTTTTATATTCTCCCAGCGTTTCTAAATACTAACAGAGAGCTCTGCCCTCCATTGGCTCGCATACGGGTATTTTAGCAAGAACCGTCCTACTGCACATGAGATATCTCAATAGCTGTCTTTCTATAAACAAAAAGGTGTTCCTGAGTCGACCTATCAGTTACTCAGACACATTGAGCACATTCCAAAACACCTGAAAACTCAGCTTTTTCAAATTTTTCTAACCTCTTAACCACTAAGTTTACTTGTCTTTATTTCAAGACAAAAGGTGTGTATTAGAAAAAAAAGACTCAGCAAAATACTAAAACCATACACGGTCTTTGGAGCAGCTCTTGGTACTAGCTTTTGTGTTCTCAGATTTGTGTTCTCAGATTTAAGCCTGTTTGCTATGCTCTTTTGCAAGTCACTTTGGACAGATCATGGTGTCTGCACAATGCCTAAATGTAACGTTAACCTCTTAAATTAAACAAGCGGCAGTAGTGTGCAGTCTTACGGCCGTCTGTTTTGCGAGCTTGCTCAGGTTGACATCCTTCCCCAAGGAGAGACCATCACTAAGGCAGGACAGCATGGCTCTTCTCTGCTCCTCAGAGAGACTCTCTAACTCCACCTGGTGCACAAACGCTGCCATCAAATCTGATGACAGCTCCTGTGGGCTGCTCAGAGCTGCCACCACCGTTACGCTGATGAGAGAAGAGGGAAGAGATCAGTCTTTTTACTGATGCTCTGTGAATAAAATCTAACGAGACATAGCTCCATTCCAGCCTAGGTTTGTATGGCAGCGATTATGGAGTCCATGAATCTGCACAATTACTGATCAAAATGACATATTAACCATATTACTTAGTTGCTTGTTGAAAGGCTTTAATGAAAAATAATTATATCTGGTGTTATAGCAAGTACTTCTTTTGTAGACACATCATACGTAGTACGCCTGCACTACATCTAGTTGTAGCGCTACAAAAGAATAATTGCAATTCAAAAGTCTAGGACACTTTTGACAGTAGGGGAAGAAAATATTCTCTTGCCTGGAAGGGGTGGTGGTTATGAGCTGACAGAGGGCAGCCACCACCCTGGAGTCAACCTCAGTGCCATCCCGTGGCTGTCCGAGTAATTGCAGGTTCCTTAGCAACAGAAGGCACGGACGGTGGAGCTCTGCTCTTTGGAAGGCTGTCTTCATCTTCACCTCACAGGCAGCTGCAGTGTCTGCACACAGCGTCACACAGTCCACCTTCAAAACAGGAGGGTAAAGCCAGTCAGTCACTAAAGTGACGCTACAGGACCTGACCAGTTAAAAGGATTACTAAGTGAGTACCTTAGATGAGCGTAATACATGTGTAATTGATGGATTTGTGCCATATGGCAAAGAAAAGGAAGAAAAAGATCTACAAATAGCATAAATGTGGATCCTTAAACCACTGAGTGACAGTGGCTTGTTGCTGCTAAAATTAAATATTAAATCTGCATATATGAGCAAACAACAAACACCTGCAGAGATGTGACACAATAAAGACTTAATAAATCTCCCGTTCAACAGTGATGCACACCACAGCTTACGGAGCAACTGTAGTGATCATTGGTGGACACAACTATAGTGTTTTGTTTCTGTGGCTCAGTTGCAAGAATTGAAGACGCTGAGGATACCTTCATTAAATGCAGGTGCAACCTCCTACAAGCCGCCTTGACAACAGTGACTTTGCCGCTTCCACCTGGGCCGAGGAGCAGAACGGTGCAACCGTTCCTGAGTGCAGCAGAGCTTAAAAAGACAGCCAGCAGTCAATATGCAGCAATATTAACCAATATTAACCAGCAGTCAATACGTGGCAATATTCCATCTGCAAAACCCATTCAGATTATAACACACCACATAAAGTCTGCTGAGAAGTTTAGAATACAAGCAAAGGCAGCTTCAAGGCTGCAATCCAACAAAGGGTCTCTTACGAAAATTTTACAGAGAGACGCTGACCTCTCATTCAGATGGGGCTGAATAGCTGTGATCAGTTGGTCCACGGTGCTAGAGAGCCCAGGAGGGGACAAGCTCGTCCAGAATGATGATGAACCTTCACTTGTAAAAAGCCATGGAACTGTGCTATTGGTGCAGCTTTCCTGAGGACAAAGAGAAAATGAATTGATCCAACCACATATAATGCAGTTCAGCTTTTCCCTGATGTACTTACAACAGTAGAACTGAAACAAGTTTCCAGCCATCTACACAGATGAAAAACATTGGGGAATTACACATGTAATAGGTCTGCACTAGGAGGATTACCTACATAGTCAATCAAACCAATACACAGTAGTCAATCACTGGCTTTAAAATGTGTCTTGTTTTTCATTTGAATAAATTAACCATTTAAAAAAAAAAAGCTTGCTGAGAATCACCGCAGTACTTTGCTTGAGGTATGGTATCATGATATGAATGTAACAGAATTTTTCCTTACCATGTAGAGAGAGGTATGCTCTGTATCTGCTAGATAGGGACCTGTCTCCCCCTCCTCTGGAGAAAAGCCACAGACCCTCTTCACTTTGAAATACAAAACTGGCCACCTACACGTACCAGCAGCGGAATACAGAGAAAGGAAAACCTGAAGTTAGGGAACTATCAACAGATCATTGTTTAACAGAATTATGATTGTGACATATATTTGTGGAAATTTTTATTGATGTCAACGATGAAAAATACCTGGGGATGCTTTCTGAGTTGTTCTCAAAAATCTCAGGATGGCCAAGTGTTGGAATGGCCAATACATAACTTTGTTTGACAAGCCTACAAAACAGGAAACAAACCTGTCTCATTTGTGCTGTTTCAGATCTGGACACAAGTAGTGTCAATGAACATATCAGTATAATGTGGAAAGAGGGGTGCAGAGAAGAAAAACAATATTTTCAAATAATAGTTTCAAAACAAGGTCAGATTCAGTACCTTGCAGTACCGAAGTGTTTATAGAGGATGCTGTCAAAAGGCCCATGGGAGTTGTAGTCAGGTGATATGACTGCCTCAATGTGGAGCTCTTTGGCAAATGCCGGGGCAGCAGAGCGGGATGCACTCTCTGAGAGCTGTAACTTTATTTGAGTCGGTGGCTTATTCCACCTCTGCAAAAATTCCAGCATGAAACACAAACCATGGTTCATTGCACTCATTTATAATTTAAATAAGCTGAAAGGACTTACTTTTGTAAGACTCCCTAACCTTGATCTTGACCACTTTGTTGCCAATGAGCGCTGGTTCACCGCTAGATAAGTTGAACCAGTGAACAGGAGAGATGAAGCCCACACTGTCCTGAAGATCCACGTCTCCAGACTTGGAGAGGTCAAACACCACAACTGAGGCACGGTGAACACATCCCCTGGTTTTGGTTGAACCCCTGTCTGCACATTTGTTCTCTGCCTGCCCTAGACTTTGGGCCAGATCTTCCTTTGTGGGTATTTTTGCCTTTTCAGAAGGAAAACTCAGCACAGATGTTTTGACCCATTCCCCATTAAATAATCCCAGTTTCAGTAGCAGATTCTTATTCACAAAAATAGTGCTATCCACGTCCACCAGACCTTCCTGGTTTGTTGAAATTTTTCCCTGTCTGTGAAAACTAGACAAATCAATGACCCTGATCTCAAGTCTGCATTCAAGTGCTTCCAGGAGAGCAGAAAAATCAGTATGGTCAAGCAACTGACTGTTCAACAAGGAACTTCCAGAACCTAGACTGTTAGCATAATGGGCAAAATCTGATGCAAATAACGAGGTGATCACATTTCTAGAGTTAAAACTGTTATTTGACAGTTCCACTGTGCCATGATGATAGCCAATGTCCCTACAGTCTGACACCACAACGCTTGTGTTGATGGTTATCACCCCCTGCATAACGGGACTACACTCCAGCACAACTAAATCGGACAGATACTGATTCACTTGAGCTGCATCTTCACCCAATAAAGGATGATAAGGTAACAACAGTATATCTCCTTGCCTTGCCAAAAGTGTTTGCCTCTGACACGATGCCAGGACTAAGAGACCATTTGAGAACTTTTCAGAGATAGCCCATTTGAAGCTTTGTCGAGTGCGCGCACCAATAACAACCTTGTTCAGAGGTAGCGGAGATATAAAGCGAACCATTCCTTGTGTGCCGTGTTCAAGTCCGTAGTGTCTGAGGAACAACCTGCTTACATAAACCCTCAATGTACTGTGAATGACAGAAGGTGCAAACACAGGTGTTTCCTCTTCGGACATCAATTGAGCTGAAAGTAAAATACCTCGTTTTGAGGGTGACTGGAGGTCCCTCGAGGAAAACACAATTACATATGACGATTCAGTGCAACTCGGGAACACATGAGTGAATTGCAATTTTTGTACAAGGACGTTCAGCGGGTGCAAATATATTGGAAATGGTTCTAGACAACAAAGTTTTACGTGTGCCGCCATCTTGGAACTTCAAGCATGCGCAGTTCAGAAGAAAAATGTAAATAAAGGGGCTCAGAAACGAGGTTACGCGCAGCTGTTCATTGTGGAAATCACTTTGCTCGATCGAAACAATCGGACAAAACGTCTGTTTTAGACATAAACCGTGTCCGTAACTGCTCCGCAGCGAACGACAGCTGCTGTCAGAAGAATCAGAACACTCACATAATTTGTCACTGCTGTCGCTGCATCCTGAAATATCCTACTTTTATCGTGAAATTTGTAGTACACGATGACTTTTCCCCACCTAGTGTCAAAATAATTGCTAAGAAGAGCAGCTGGTTTGTAACTAAAAGTAATTTTGTTATTTGAAGCTAGCAACAATGGACAAAAGTGAAAAATATTTATTTTATTAATGCATTTTCAGTATTGTAGTTTGTATACGTTTATCAAATAAGTTTTATAATCGAACTGTTTGAAGTGAAATTCTTCCACCAGCAGCATACAATCGTATACGAAATCAAGATTTTGACTTTACGAGACACAAATTAAAAGAATAAACAGTTCAGTAGTAGTTAAATTAAACACACTACCAAATCCACATTTTAAAATGGGGGGGGGGGGGGCTGTCTTACCAACTTAGATTTTAAGCGATATTTTGAACCCTGATAACTCTGATATTTGATCAGCTTCACGCTATAGTACGTGGTCATTTCAGACGTACCCTGAGAGATGAGTTGTGTACTTTTACTCTGAAAGTCTGTTGTTACGTCTGTTGTTAAGACCATTGTGTCTTCTACTACTACCGTTTTCACACTACTTAACGTAAACAGGAAGAATGGAGGAACAGGCAAACACCGGTGTGTCTGTCCGAACAGAGAGAAAAGCTCTTGAAAAGGCTAAAATACTTCAGCGAGAGACTCAGAGGCAAACGTTTAAATTGGTTAGTACAACAAACCATCACAGGCACAATAAATCGATTGAAAATTGCCCAGCTGCCCCGGCCGGCGAGCTCGCATGATGTTCGGTGTTGTTGTTTCTGTGCAAAAACAGGGAGCGATGCTGTATGTTTTTGTGACTTTCTTTTTGCTAAGGTTTCAAGAATCTTAAAGAAGTCAGAAAGCGAACGGACCGAGGAGGATTTGGCAAACTTACAGCGTCACCAGGACACTGTGCAGGAGCTTTGCAAGCGTCAGGTCCGAAGAACTCTCTTAAAAAGAAAACAAGAGGAGGTCTGTTTGAGTATGATTTTTATTTATTTAATAAGTTAGATAAATAATTTAGTTGCTTATAAGTGTGTTTTTTCTTCATTATAATCATTTGCATTCACTTGGTTTCCCATCGTCGCATATACTAACTTGTCGAATCCCAATGGCCTTTCCCCTTAGCTGTTTGACGATGCTGAGGAGTTCAGGGCAAAAGTGAGGCAGCTAGCGGAGGCGGTACGCCAGGCGCGGCATCTTGTCGTCTATACTGGAGCTGGCATCAGCACGGTATTTCTGTCATTGACACACATCAGTTTGGCTAACATCTTGTCTCTAACAGTATCTACTGTGGATTTAAAACTAGGTGAATTTTGCTTCATTTAAAAAATATACTCATCAGGCTGCATCCATACCGGACTATCGTGGTCCCAATGGTGTGTGGACCCAGCTGCAAAGAGGTCGTGCTGTGAGGTGAGGACATGGCTATCGTTAGATCTGTCATACTGTTTGTAACTGTGAGTGTTTAGTTTGCACTGACACCCTAAAACTGTGTTGGTTAATGACTAATGTCTGTGAGGGTTTGTTCTCTCTCTCTCTCTCTCTCTCTCTCTCTCTCCTTTTAGTACCTCTGACCTTAGTGAAGCAGAACCTACTCTCACACACATGTGTATCAGGATGCTGCACAAGAAGAACATGGTCAGTAAGCTGAGAAAGGATGGGTTAAATAGAGTTTACCAGCAACTTGGCAAAGTTTTTGGTAGTGCTCTTACAAGACAATAGATGTAGGCTTATCGTACAATATGTGTAATTACATAACATGTGTGTACTGTATTTTACGTGACACTATATCTTTGTGTGGGCAGGTACAGCATGTGGTCTCACAAAACTGTGATGGGCTTCATTTACGCAGTGGGCTACCTAGACACGCCCTGTCTGAACTGCATGGGAACATGTTCATAGAGGTAGGTCTCTATCTACTACATGTGTGAGATTCAATAATTGGTCAGTAGAGTAAAATGGTGGTGCCATTTTTTTTTCTTTGTTTGATTTTGATTTTGGCAAAAGTATTAAATTGTCGTATAAATGCTGTTCTGTGTACTCTCTAGGTGTGCACCTCTTGTTCCCCAGTGCGAGAGTATATCCGATTGTTTGATGTGACAGAACGCACGGCACTACACAGGCATGGGACTGGGCGTCAGTGTAGCCACTGCAACGGAGAGCTCAGGGACACCATCGTGCATTTCGGTGAGCGGGGCACCTTGGAGCAGCCGCTGAACTGGAAGGGAGCAGCCGAAGCTGCAGAACAAGCTGATGTTATACTCTGTCTGGGCTCTAGTTTGAAGGTAAAATAGCAGATAATAGGAAGTAAGACTCAAATGAACAACTCAAAAAAAAAAAAAGTCTCTTTTTCGAATCTCCTTTGCTTTTTCTTTCAATGTCAGGTCCTGAAGAAATATGCGTGTCTCTGGTGCATGAACAGACCAGCTAACAGAAGACCAAAGCTGTACATAGTTAACCTACAGGTAGGTTAGTTACACGTAAGAAATGTTTGACAGTCCTCTTTTTTTGCATTGCCTGAGTGTTAGCAGCTAGTTGTATGTGTACTTAATGAATACTGAGTGTACAATTATTTTGTTTCAGTGGACACCAAAAGACGACTTTGCTACTTTGAAAATTCATGGGAAATGCGATGACGTCATGCGTCTTCTGATGGAGGATTTGGATATTCAAATCCCAAAATATAACAGGCAAGAGTCCCGCTTAAGATTCAAGTACATATTCCTAACAAATACTCATTACATCGTAGTTATTCGTTTTATGTCTCCTATGTGTTCAATTTAACAGAGCAGAGGATCCTATCTTCAGCATGGCCACAGCTCTGAGAGCAGATGAGGAGCGCAGCTACACCCGGAGGATGATAGCACCACCTGCTGCATTGGAGAGCACTTTGCAAGACTCCACAGGCCAAGCAGAGGGAGCAGCCATAACGGGTGGTTGGTTTGGACGAGGTTATTCAAAAGCAAGGAAAAAGAAAAAAGTGGCTCTGTGAAAAGGGGTATCGCAGAAGCTTGAGGGAAGAAAAGAAAAAGAGGTCACAGTGTTAATTTGTGTGAAAACGTCAGTGTTCCAGGGTTTTTAAAATAAGCTTTTGAGCTAAATGAACCGTTTACAGTGTTTTGATTTTTGGTTGTGTGCACCTTATTTTTTCTCAGGTATCCATTTAAAGCAATACATTGTCTTTTCACTTGACAAGGAGCTTGTTCTCAGAGCAAAAATGTAAATATGACATTTGATCTGACATACTTTTTTTTCCCCCGTGATGCGGCAGTTTCTAAGACGCAGTGTTACTTAGTGTCCTGGTGAATTTTTTTTCTGATTCTCTTTCTGTTTAGGACTTTGGTAATCTTTAGCCAAACAAGGCCTACTACGTCATTTTCAATTCAAAATGTTCTGAAATGAAAATGAAAATAATTGTTATATTATTACTGAATGTTGTGAAGATAATTGAACCACTATAACTTTGTGATGAGTGCAACTAAACATCTTAATAGGCTGGCTTTTTGTATTGTGTGAATTTTTAGATAAAGATATACAAGGTGTTTGCAAATGTATTAAGTACTACAAATGTATTTGTGTATGTTGGTTTAAAAAATCTTGTGGTGATCTGACACAGCTCTCAGGTGTTTGAAACTGTACTCTACACTCTACCATGAGTATTAAAAGGTTACTCACAGCATACAGTCTTTATTAAAACCGTAAGTCCAATATGGACAAATTCAGGAAATTATGTTTTTGTGCTAAATATTTAAGTATGTTTTTCTGCAGTTTACACTGATATTTTAGAAGTTTCTAACTTCACCAAAACATGGCAGTATAATAACATGAAGTATCAACCATTTTTAAAGATTAAATAAAGAAGAGATGGAAGACATCTTTTAAATCTTGTTCACTGCTTGGTTACTGAAATACATGCTGATGACTTCAAATGATTGGTAACTATTCAAACTCAACTGCTGTCTTACAAGTTGTCTGTACAAACAGAATTATTGGAATTCCTGAATGGCCCCTAGATTTCTACATAGCTTGTAGTGGAAACACTAAGCCCCAATTGCAACCGGAAGTGACGTCATGAACCGTTTTCTTTGCGGGGATGTATTCTGAAAAATAAAAGTTGCATTTATGACTTCAGAGAATTTAGCTGGTAATTACCCTTTTCAAGTAAAAAGACTATTCAGCTTGTTTATCTTGAATGAGTGTAGGATCTGTGTAGCTAATTCAACCCCTGGAGGACCACCTGATATATTATGTACACATCAAAACTGGATTTAATTCAAGTTCATGATCCTTTTTTTGCCTCTACTTCGATGTTTATCTTTTCTGTCGCCAGTTGTGTCTTTGAATAACAATTTTAAACACTGTAGAGCCAGAAAACGTTGATCTTACAATAAACACTTTAAAATCAGCAGATTGCTTCATGATAGTGCAGCCATATGATGACAGTGCATGACACATGGAACAACAGATAACTGTTTTCAAGTCTCCACAGGTCAAATACGGGTATTGGTAATAAGTGACGTTTGGTTTGGACAGGTTAAAGTACAAAAGAGAGAAACAGAACTGCATCTAATGGTTTTGCGTGTGGAAATATACACTGATAAAGAAAAGGTTTTCCTGAGGACTATAAATCACACATACTGACAGAGACTTAAGGCTTGACTGCACAAAAAATATACTGGATCTTCAAAGTGCACTCTTTCTATTCAACGGAAAACATTGACATCTTGTTCGTCTCCGGTTGTTGTTACACTGCCTCTTCTTTTATTTTGAAAGTGAAGTTGTTTCTTCGGCCATATTGGAACTTCTTCACTATTGCCCAAATCTCACGATCGATTGGATCAAGTAGTCGGTAGTGGGCGTTGGCTAATGGTTACTCGACCACTAGAAGCTTGTAGAATTTATACATTCACCGGGTTGACAGGGCGAGATAGACACTGACCTGTCTGTGAGCAATTACTTTTTAAAGTCGTTTATTTGTGTCTAGGCAGTTACATTTAAAAATTTTAAAAGTTATTTAGACTTTTGTCATTTGAAATGATAAAGAACGGTCATCATACATCAAGCGAGAGCGGGGCAGAACCCGGCAGCACTGTGGGAGCATGTAGTCCTGAGAAAAGGAAGCGCGTTGTCCGGGTTTGGTGCGATGGATGGTAAGTTTAAGCAAAGAATTATACACACCATCTCATAAAATCTTGAGTGCAAACTGTCCATATGATAAAATAATCTAATTCCATAATTACAAATTACGTCTTTCACTTTCATTTTTAGCTGTTACAGTAGATACGCCCAATGGCTTTGGTGAGCTTTCTTTCAGCACCTAGCTGAATAGCTAATGTAATCTCTGTAACTACACTAGAGGTTTGTGAAGATGTCATATTTTCTGTTTATTGTCTGCCGGAAGCCTGTGTGAGTCTAAGCGTCAGTCTGTCATTCGGGTTGCAGTTCAAGTACCGGTAACTTGGTAACTGGCCAGCCCACTCGAGACTTGACCCACTTGAGCCAGCATTAATAGCCGGTATAAAAAGGAACAGATTGAGATGTTTTATCAGGTAGATAATTAGATGCTTATTTTTTGTTTTCTATGGACTCCGCTGAAGTTACTTAGTAACATTAGACTGTGGGAGGGAGGTCTGTTGCGGAAATGACTAGACTTCGCGGGACAGCAAAATAGTGCGATAACCATAAAACTTAATGGCTAAAGCTAGAGGGGAGTGGCTGATAGGTATTCTGTAATCTTTCTACTGTTTGTTTAAGGTTTGAGCCAAGGATGAATGGTTGTATTTTTATGTACATTGGTTCTTGGAGAACATTCCCCTACTCTATTACATAACAAATGCATAAACATCCAACGAGAACGGAAAGACTAGTGTTACACTTATCCACATATTGAAAACGCCACAAAATCTTTTCAAATTCTATAAGAGCTCCTAAAGGACTTAGCAAAGGCTCCTAAAGGAATTCATCCTATCATTGTGTGTCTTTCTACTCAGACCAAGAGAATGACCTGTAGTTACCTGACACTGTGGATTAGCGGGCACAGCTCCATCTGCTAAGGATTGGAGGCCACATACACAGATTCTCTTGGCCAGGACATTGATCTGTACTGAGAGTTAAGAGCTGTACACGCATGTATTTAGTGTATTTTACAGTGTGTGTGTGTGTGTATATATATATATATATATATATATATATATATTACAGCTGAGGGCTGTGTATTTACATGTGAGGTAAAACTCAGGGCACGACAGTTAAAAACTTGCCATATTTAACTTTAAGTAAACCCCTTACAGTCATGAAATGTATGACCGAATCATTCACTGTGCAACACAGTGCTGAGTTTGACCCAGTTCCTCATTGTAAAAATATAATTCATTTTTTCCCCAAGTGGAGTTTGGCTACATGTTGACTCACCACAGATGATGGGGTAGTCTACATGATGTGCAGCTGAACATGATTTGAAGCAATATCACAGACTGTACAGACACTCAAAAGTGCTGTGCTTAGCCTCTCAGGTCATATGAGGTAGGAGTGTCAGAGTAACCTGATGCCATCAATAGTGTCAACACTTACAACTGCTGTGAGCACACACTTACATATCACTGAGGGTTTACTTAGGCGTCATCTCAAAACTCCCCCCAGCCATTACCTCAGAGCCATTTGGAAGAGTGTAAAGGAAAAAAAAAATCTTAGTGATGCAGTTAGACACTTTTTTTTTAACTGGCATGCAAACTGTCCCTGTTAGTAAACTCACTAACTACCAGTGAAAGTAGCTTCTAGAATGTGAGTCTATTAATAACGTGCATAGTGTACATGCCGTTTCATGTGTAGTGGGTGTCAAAACAACAGAGGATCATGGGAATTGCTCTCCCAGGGAGACATGATTTATTATTGACATGGAACTGGCTGATATGTGCAACCAAAGTTCTTTAATCAAATTTTAAGGTTATGCTGTAACAGGGTTGAGTCAATCGTAGTTGTGAGAGTAAGAATAGACCATTTAGTTGTAGGAGGGTAACCGCTGCAAACAGTACATTTTGAATATTGGTCAACCAGAACTGCAAACGTTCTCGTCTTGTGTGAGTCATGTTTCAGTAAAAACTAGGGTGATTATTCAGATTGGCGCTAAAGCAAGATTGAGCCTGTGTTAGAGAGAGTACAAAACTCCACAGTTATTGCATTCCAGATCAGGAGAATGGACTGGACCTCAGGTTCAGGCAAAGCTTCTCCTATTGCAGCCATACTCTGGTCGTGTGTAATAAGAGATATCAGAGAAAGTGCTTCAAGCTCATTTGAATTTCATTAGATAAAATGCGTTCTCAGGTGTCTTTTACAGCCAAGGCATGTTCTTTAATCTCTTTGTCTTTTCCAGTGATACCGTGATAATTGTTCTGCAGTGTCTTTACAACGTAAAGACACGAATGAATAGGCAACGGTCTTAAGAGAAAAAAGAAAAAACCTGAAGATGGTGTAGCCCGTCGCCCTAGTATATACTCTCATGGTTGACATTGCGTTTATCAAGAATTATGACTAACTGTATGGTATGTGCTGAGTCATGTGCTGTTTTTTTCCTCCTAACATTTCCTTCCCCACTCTGCTGCTATTCTCTTCTTTCTCTGTATTTCCTCTTGTCTCTCTCTTCCTGTAACTCTCTCTGTTCCCTAGCTATGACATGGTACATTATGGTCACTCCAACCAGCTGAGGCAGGCCAAAGCAATGGGAGATTACCTTGTTGTGGGAGTACACACAGATGGTAAGGATCTATCTTTGTAGAAGTTTTGAACTTTTGAAGAGTTTTTATTTTAAACACTTACCCACTTAGTCGTACGCACTTATTTGTTTCAATCAAACACACATTCGTTGTACGCATACTGCTGCGGACAAACGCGCACACACACACGCGCACACACACACCAGCGCTGTCACAGACAGGAAAATGACAACCATGTGAGTTGACTGATATGTTTTCATCTGTCTCCTTTATTTCTGTTAGAGGAGATTGCCAAACACAAAGGACCCCCTGTGTTCACGCAGGCTGAGAGATATAAGATGGTGCGGGCCATTAAGTGGGTGGATGAGATAGTGGAGGGGGCCCCTTACGTGACCACGTTGGAGACACTAGATAAATACAACTGTGACTTCTGTGTGCACGGAGGTGAGGCAAACACAGTACACTCAGCTCAGATGAGTACAGTCAGATGCTTGAGGCTGTTCTCAGAGAGATTTTTCCTAAAATTGCTGTCCATGCATCATCCTAGCCCTTCAAACATGAGAATAATTTACAGTTGTTTAATCTGAAACAGATATTTAATACAAGTTGATTTCACAATTGTGATTCAAAGACTCCCTCAACTGCTTAGATACCTAAAATCCAATAAATAAATAAATAGTAAAACTTAAAAATATGTTTTTTTGCACTCTTTTGTCATATGCCACCACTCTTTAATATTGTTTTCCTGCCACAAAAACAAAAACAGTTTGGATTCCATTCAGGGCCAGGGGACGTTGACGTTTGTGTTCATTTGACTTTGAACATTTTTAAAGGTCAAACCGTCTGCTGTGTTTACTTGTTTTGACGTAGATGACATCACACTAACAGTGGATGGGAAGGACACGTACGATGAAGTTAAGAGGATGGGCAGATATAGGTGAGTTACAGTTGGTTTGCAGCATACATTTACATGTATGATAACGTACGGAGGTTATCATTACCCTCTTTTGTTTCACAGAGAGTGCAAACGTACCCAGGGTGTGTCGACGACAGACCTGGTGGGCCGCATGCTTTTGATGACCAAAGCACATCACAGCAACATTGTGAGTATAATGTGAACACACACTTACCTGCTAAGTGTGTTTGTAGGGTGGCCTGCCATGAATATACCTCCCCTCTCACTTTCTGTTTCTCTCTCTCCCTTTTTTTGATACATTTTTCTCTCCCTCCTACAGGACAACTCAGATTACCAGCAGCACACAGACAACTTTGGAAAGGTCAGTTGCTCTCCTTTGCCATCAGAACTCCAAGATTAAAGCCATTAACTAAAGCTGTACAAGCCACAGTAACTGTAAAAATGTATTTGTCCACAAGGGGTCACTACTGAACTACATGTCATACCCTGGTTTTGGTTCTTACCATTGGGAAGCAGTATGTAATAAAAGTCAGTCATCATCAAGGACGTAAGATTACTTCAGAGCTTTTGGGGTTTTAAAGTTTATGGTTGAGAAATGGAAAGTCTGATTAACTTCATTAGAAATTCACTAAGGATGAGAAAAAAGAAAAATGTTTACAGCTTCCTTAACCTCATGGTGCGAGAAGTTTGTGTTCACAAATATCATGAACAAATATTATGTTGTTATAACGCCTTATATAAATATTAAAAAATTGGACCCTGGGTAACAGAATTCTGTTATTACACCCAGCATATCAGCAGTATATGTACTATTATGTAGTATGTGTGTTCATTACTACAACATGTAATATTATACACACACACACATATATATATGTATATGTGAATATATATATATATACACACACACACACACATACATATACGCGCACACACACATACACACACACACACACATATATGTTATATATGTGTGTGTGTGTGTGTGTGTGTATGTATAGTAAACTATATACATATATATTTTAAGCCATTATCCCTGTGTTGCAGGGGCCTAAAGGTCACAGTCCTTGGACAGGAGTGTCCCAGTTCCTCCAGACGTCTCAGAAGATCATCCAGTTTGCCTCTGGTAAAGAGCCTCAACCAGGAGACACCATCATCTATGTGGCCGGAGCCTTTGACCTCTTCCGTATCCTCTCTCAGTTTGTCTCTTAATTACAAAATTCACCACTGTTTTTCCATCGAAATGAATTATAAATATGTTGTATATTTCTGTTCTCTTGTAAGGATCCCATTTTTTTAACATATACCATAACATAACAAAACTTATTTTGAAGGATAAAGGAAGCACCCCATGTTATTTTACCGATTCTTTGATTGATTAGCACAGGCTGTTGTTGGATATGGGTATGTGTGTATTCATATAAGCATGTTGTGCCTGTGAGGTGTGTTTTCCCCTTGACTGCTCATCGCTGGCAGACATTGGTCACGTGGACTTTCTAGAGACAGTGTACAAACAGGCAGAGAGACCTTACGTCATAGTTGGGCTGCACTTTGATCAGGTACATTTCACTGAAATCTACGCAAACACACACTCACACACACACACACAGACAGACAGTTCTTTGCTGTCCACAAACAAGCTTCCTATCATCACGTTCTTGCCCTTTAAACACACAAATTACGCTAAGGGATCCAAACTCGTTCATACACACATATATCATCTGGGTATTTATTTGTCAGTGGAAAAGTCTCTTTGTCATTAGTTGGTAGCACTTTAACCAGGGTTGGTGTTACTGGGTCATGCAAACACACATAGCACAATAATGTCCATTCAGGGGGATAACTTCACACACAAACCAATCCATTGGCAGTTTATATCACAAAGGTTAAATTAACAGACGTGCATGCAGCTTGGTTACAACAGGAGTCCAGTAGCCAAAGAGCCATGGTAGAAAAGACAGAACAGTGAGAAGTGTTGTTTTTTAGTGTTATGTGCCAGAACAGTTTAAATGAAGAACTTTGAAATGTAAACCAGAGGTATAACAATAGTTACGGAAGAGCTGAGGTTAATAATAGCGTTAACAGTACTAACGAACTGTAAAAAAAAAAAGAAGAAGAAATTTCCATTTTAAGATTTATAATTTAGGTTTAGCCAAGACGTTGTTTGATACAAATAAAACATTTAACCGTAACAATTATTTGATGCTAGCTTTAAGGTTGCGTGACATGTAGGCCAGCACTGGTTAAACGTGTCAAACATTTATTTATTCTTATCGTTAGTTAATTATTAACATTATTATTGTTATTACCTGTAACATATAACCTCTGACTTAATTTTAACTGACTCAGCCACTCTTGTATAGTCTGCTGATCTACTACATTGATGTAATTTTAGATGGTGAGATTGTTCAAGTTCAAAAAAGGGTCTTGCATAGCTTAAAGCAATCAAATAATCAGAGATCAGAATGTCCCCACTATCATTTATCATTAAACTGGAATTTCCACTTCATATTGCAGAGTCATGAGTAGAACAGCTAAAAAATCCCCTGGAGTCTGACGTGAAAAATGCCTTGTACAACCAGCATACACGTGCATTTACTATGTTAATAATCACTGAAAGGCTTTAGTGCACTTTGAGAATTGTGAATACCATTAAAATTCCCAGAATTTATTCCAGGAAAAAAAAAGCCACAAGCATCATCAGTACCAGTTTTGTTTTGACAAAGAAGCTATTAAAGCTTCAAGAATTCTGTAAGGAAAACTATGCAACGGTAAAGAAACTCATGTATTCCCAGACACATATGTAACCATTCCCGCGCCGCGGGATGTACTAGCAGGCTTTAACTTAAAACTTCAAAATGATGAGAACGTAAACCTTTCAACTCCCCACTGTTTAACTGCTTATTTGACCCCAGGGAAAACATGTGGTTTTAGTTAGCTGAACGTGAATATGTCGTGAAGAGAATTAATATATGTGCCTTCGGAAAGCTTCAGAGATTCCTGTACATATTTGCCTCAAACTTGAGGTACTTTGTCAGTTTTGTCAGTTTTACCTGCAAATAAAACATGTCGTTGGTAAGAGGGTTTAGATCCCCCCCCCCCCCCCCCACACACACACACACACACACACACACACACACAACTCAGTGGACAAGAGATGAGAGGTGTGTGTCTCTTGGGATCCTGTGATTGGTTAATTGAGCATAGTGATGAATGTTGTGTTGGTCTCATTGGGGGATCAGTTGAGTGACATGTTGTGAATATTGCTGAATGATTTTTGATTGTTATGTTGTATAATTCAGGAAGTGAATCGCTACAAAGGGAAGAACTACCCTATAATGAACGTCCATGAGAGAACTCTGAGTGTGCTGGCCTGCAGGGTGAGTGAGCCCACACACACACACACACGTACGTTAAGCCTTGTAAGCAGACCTGCTTGTCATACACTGGAGTCAACCTCTGTGTCTTTGAGGAGTCTGAGTGAATGGGGTAAAATAAGAATGTTTGTGTGTGTATCTGTCTCAGAGTTTACACTTGGTTGTGTTTTCGCCCATCATTATCAAAATGAGAACAAAGTACACAGTGCTTAAAAGCTGTCCAAAGAGATATTACAGAATTAACAAAACCAGCGTTAATGCCTAAACACTTGGCCCAGAAACTATTACAGAAATGCTAAAGGTATTACACAACACCCAAACAAATCCTGCATTTATTACTGAAGGCAACAATAAACAAAAGCCCAGACATGTAGTTACGCTCAATTTCCTCTCGAGATCATCATAATTAACTGAGCTATAGCTCATAATCTCACAGATAATATAATATGTCCATATGCAAATTCTTCAAGCATCACTCTCTCTTTATAGCGCTTCTCACTCTCTTTATTTCCCTCCCCATCTCTTGCAGTATGTGTCTGAGGTGGTGATTGGGGCTCCCTACGCAGTGGGAAAAGATTTGCTGGATCATTTTAAGGTACTGTAAAACAATAAGAGTCTTTCATAGGGAGAGAAGGAAACAGTTCCCTCAGCATTACTGCTGTAATGTAAAACCATGTGCGTGTCTGTGTGTGTGTGTGTGTGTGTGTGTGTGTGTGTGTGTGTGTCTAAGGCGTTGGGAACCAGGCCATGTCCAGCCCCTCTTTTTCTGACAGTTCTCTCTCTTTTTTTTCCTCTCCTCCTCCTCCTGTGTTGACAGCCTTTTGATGTATTGCATAGTTGGCATAGATGGATAGATGGATATAGCATGGATGGAAGAAAAAAAGGAGAGAGAGAGAGAGAGACAGAGAGAAAGGAAAGAGCGGAGGGCAGAGGCATTTTTCAAGTCGACATTTTATGACTGTCTTTAACAAATATTATTTGAATGGTTAACATTCCTATAAAGGTTGCTGAGTGAGGATTTTGTATTAGATAAATGTGTTGTCTTGGTTGCACTCTGTTGTGATGTGTGTTGTCTCTGCTGCACCACGGACATGAACATGTTGTTAATTGTCTTGCTGCAGGTGGATCTGGTGTGTCATGGGAAGACAGAAGTGTTTCCTGATAAGGATGGTGCAGACCCATATGCCGTAGGTTTACATACATCAGTTATGTGTGCTATGTGCTTTGTGCTGTCTCTTGATGTGTTTAATAGTGGTAAGGTTATACGTGTGGTATGTTGAATGCGTGTTTGTTATTAATATGCGTCAATCTCCATGACTTAGGAGCCTAAGAGGAGAGGGATATTCCGTACACTAGACAGTGGAAATGGCCTAACCACCGATGACATTGTGCAGAGAATAATTGAGAACAGGTGAGTAAACGACGAAATTGGAGAGAGATTGAGTTTGAGTGTTAAAAAGAAAAAACACAGGCACACACACACACACACACACACACAAACACTCAGACAGGCTAGGGAAGAGCTGGATGTAAATTTTTATTATTTTTTTAACAATGACAGAATCACTTCTGAATTGGTTATAATTTATGTTCTATCCTGCATAATCCTCTATGCTGTGACAATGAACTCTCCTCTTTTCCTGTGTGCCTCATTTTTTAACTTAATAAGACAATCTTTATGTCTTTTTATTCCTTGCTGAAGAGCAGTTTAGATGTTGCTAATAAATGTCATGAAGTTTCCTGAATCATTGTTGTTTAGTTACATATATGTACACAGCTTAAGACTGCTTTGTGGATATTATGTGGATATTAAGTCTTGATGGACTTTTTGTTTCTGTATGTTTTTTTTTCTCTGCAGGTTACAGTTTGAGGCCAGGAACCAGAAGAAGGAGGCTAAGGAGATGGCAGTATTTGAGGCTATGAAGCGCAGAGAAGAGGGAGGAAAGAGTGAAGACTGCGCTCAAGCAGCTGCATTGTAAAAAAAGAAAGAAAGAAAGAAAGAAAGAAAGAAAGAAAGAAAGAAATGACTTTGCTCAGCAGATCAGACCAAACTTGTGCTTGACCAGACCAAAAAAAAAAAAAGAAAAAGAAAAGAAAACTAAGTAGCTCAAGCCTGTAGTTCCCAACTGCTGCATCTCTCTGACTTGTTCCTTCCCCTTCAGAATCTAATTTAACTCCAACAGTCACAGTAGTATCAGTGTTTATAAGCTTTTATTCAAGATGAGATAGATGGTGACAGGGATTTTTGACTGGCTTTAATCGACTGTTAGCTCATCACTGCTTGATGAGTGAACTCGTGACAATACCTATTAAATGGGTGAAAAAAATGATAATAGTTTACTCTCTCTAACTGAGAGGAATAAGTAATTGTCATCACACTAAAAAAAAACGATGAAGAAAAAAAATGTGTCATTTTAAAAGTTCTCCGTTCATCTGATATTTTCCTGCATACATGACCCCACTGAGAAAAGAAGAAACTTTATGAAACTATGTGAAGTAGTGTAATTCTTTCACTTATTTGTGCATTTTCTTTGGTTTTGCATGGTACTCTAAGAGTTTGAAAACAGCTCTGTCCTCACTGTCCGTCCTCAGGCATTGCTCGGCTTGTAATGTCCGCGTTTTCTATGGCATTACTGGGATTGTTTCGTAGCTAACTGTCAGCCTCAGGTGCTTCAGTGTATTCTCAAGGTGTCCCTTTTCTGTTTTTTTTTTTTAAATGGGTTCAAGTGAAACTGATCTAAGGTTTTATGTGACTAATGCACCAAAGACTCTTTTGATTAAAAAAAAAAAAAAAATCTTGCATGAATTTTGGTTAGGTATAAATTATGTTATGAATGTCTCTCCCTGACAGGTTAACATTATACATCCTCCCATATTAGGCTCACAAATATCATTAACATTGTGTAAGAGATGGGTCATAAACTGTGGTACTCAGTTTTTCACAAATGGTTCACTGAATTCTAGCAGTAGGCCACGTGCCAGTTCATCCTCTCATAGCACAAGGGTGTTAACTTCCATGTTCCACATCCTGTGTTTTTGATCCGTTCATACAAAGCATTCTGTTTTCTGTTATGTAGGTTGGTGCTCGCAAAGTTTTTTTTTGTCATTATATTTTTAATAGATTTTTAACAGAATCATGTACGTACAGCTGCGCGGACATTTTTTTTAATTAAATCATTTACTGGGAGCGTTCACAGCTAGAGCAAAAGAGAAAGAATGTAATTTTAAATATTTTACAGAGTTTGATAATGTGTTTGTCTTCATTAGATATGGCTGAAAATCTTGAATGACCAATTGTTTATGTATGGGAAAGTTAATCCACGTTTGTGTTGTTTTCTGTATGTCATTGTGCTGTGTGTGTGTGTGTGTATGTGAGAAAAAACATAATTTATCATCCTCTGAAAATGAGTTCTCACTTATTTCCTGTATTGTCGCGTTCTATTGGCAGGCAGTGTTATCGCACTGTTTAAAGGACTTTTGAAAGACCTTGAATTTGATAGACTGGGAAAGAAAGGTGTGGATCTTTATATTCCGTGTTTACACTTAATGCAACTTGTGTTTCATGAATGAATATAAAATTCAGTCTTTTCCTGTTACGTTCATTCTCATTAATGAAATGAAGAACATTAACTGTTGTACTAATGTTTAAACAGATAACACAAAACAGACATTAGTAGCTATCCGTTACCTTTACCGCACCGTCACTGCACATGCTGTGCCCCTCATCTGATCTGACGTGTAGAGATGGTTCTGGTTCGCTGATGTGCCGAAATGAGGACATAAACATGGCCCGTCTGCCAATTCATCACAGACAAAAGGCAGCTTAATCTACGGTTGACGGTTTCGAAAATGCTGACGCTGTGCGCCTTTACTGTCGGTGATAGAGCATGCCTGGTTGTCGGGGTACAAGCACATAAGGAACCTCCGAGTTCGTTCAATTTCTTAAGGTATCATAGCTCCTGCCCAGGTGTCATTTTCTCAAGTATACGTCACTTCCTTCAGAAACCTGAAACTTGTACAGAAACAACTATTTGGCCAACCCGCTCTACTTAGAACGTTTTGAAAAGTTCTCTGTAAGGACTCCCACCGCACAACCCGACTCTAGTGAAGGAGTCTTTTTTTTGTTTGTTTTTATACTGTTCATTTCAAAATCAGAGAGGGATGATAGTTAACACACAATCCTAGTCTTTGGGGGGGTTTGTACGCTTTTAAAGTTTTGCATAAAGTTTTGCCTGGAGCCGGATGATTCGTCTCAGGTAACAAGTACGCATGTTTTATGACCGGTTACATTGGTCAGGTGTGGATGTTTGCGGCTACAGATCTTCAAATCTCCCTAAACTTTTCAGCTCACTGTACCGGATTTCTGCAATATTGAGTGTGGTGTCTTGGATATATCCTAAGTGAAAGTCGGACCATCGTATGGACATAAACTTTTCACTGATCGAGTGAAGAAACCTGACACAGAATATGTGTGTACTACGGTGTTACTGTACATTTACACTCCTTCGACTTTGTTCTGAAGCAGTATGAGGAAGAGATGAATGAGCAAAATGGGTCTGTGCCTTGGATCAGAGGTAACGGAGGAAGAGAAAAAGGCGAAGATTCATAGTGCAAAGATAGACCAGGACCTATACGAATATGCCAAGAGGGAGATGAACGTGGTTAAAATACTAATGCTGGGTAAGGAGGGCCTGGGTATTTTTTTTCTTTACTTTACACCTTAAATGTGTAGCCTATCAGTTGTGTCTTTTTACATTCTTCGTAAATACACTTACGTTACGCTGCACTTGAAGACAGTGATGAAGCGTGGGGGGCAATTTAACTGATGACTGATACCAGACTGAGGTGGTGAGCACATGCCTTCCGATGCTAAACATATTTACAGGGGCTGCTGAGAGTGGGAAAAGCACACTGGTGAAGCAGATGAAAATAATCCACAGCCATGGTTTCACCAAACAGGAGCTGGCCAGCTTTAAGGTAGGCACACCTGCAGCATACAAAGTGAATTAAAAGTGAGATTAAACAAAATAGTTCTTACACTAGATAGCAAAAGAGCATACATGATTGGGTCCAGCAAGTAGTCGGCTTTTCGAATCATTTAAATGTATCTGTCTGTGAATAGGCCTGCAGCATTCGTAAGCTTGCTCATTACCAGGGATTTGTCCTGAATTTCAGGAGTCAGTGGCCTGGATAGAATGTTATAAACCCAGAATGCTGAGTTAACAACACTGCCACAGCCTTATTGGTACTCTTTGTGAAAAGTGATTTGTCAGACCACCAGGAAATATAGGGAAACAGGGATAGGGGTCCTGTATTGAGACACAATAAAGACAGGAAAAAGGAAGGCAGATTCGCTTTCTGTGTGTGTGTGTGTGTGTGTGTGTGTGAGAGAGAGAGAGAGAGAGAGAGAGAGAGAGAGACAAAGAAAAACCTTGTCCGGAATCTGGCCCATGATTGTGCATAGGGAGAGGGTATGGCTCAATACAACTGTATTTTTTGTTTTCTTCTTATCCTGCCTTTCCTCAATAGAAGCACATCTGTGTACATTCTCTTTGCTTGTAACTCAGAGGATCTTGTCATGTGTGCTGTCTTGGATGTGCATGTGACTGAGTTAATTGACCTTGAAGGGAGGGATAGAGCAATGATTTTATTGATGTGTATGTATGTATGTATGAAAGTGAATGTGTATTTTTAAAGGAATGCATATGTGGTCTCTGACCTTGCCTCATAGAACTTCTGCCTTTAGCTCTCCTTTGTTCTTTAAATAAGTTATGTAACCTATTTTGAACATACACATGTAAAGACCCATAGTAGTGAATGCCATTGTGCTGTCCCACTCCAAGGTTAATGCTTGACTGGTGATATTATCTAGTGAAGCTGTACTATGTGAGATTTTCTCTCACATCAGTGTTTATCACTCTTATTTATAAGTTCCTTTTGATAAAAGTTTGACACTATTGGAATGTGGCATATCTGGTTGACATGTACCAGCGCCTGATGAAGATGTTTATGGGCAATCGGATCCCATTACGTCCTAGGTGCCTGTTTAAACCACATTACTGTGTATGTGCGTGCTTACTTATTTGTGAACATTTAGGTGTGTGTTTCTGAGTGTTTCTGCTGAGTAACTTGGCCTTGGTGAGAGTTCTTACAGAACTGTCCTTGGTGACTGTCTGCTGGTATTCTGGGGCTTATGTGCCTCCTGTCCCCTCCTTGATCCTCCCTTAGGCATGTCTGGCCTGCTGATATGGCAGGTGAGGTATTTATTTGATGAGCTGGTATGGTGGACTCAGTGTATTCTCTCTCTCATGAAAGATAGCTTACCTTTCACTCTCTCTGCCTGTGCCTGTACCAGCCATCTCATTTTCTCTCTGTCTCTTCATTATGTCTTTGTAATTTTCTAATGTAATTGGTAATTGCTAATGCCAAATTATGGATTAGATCCTATATGTATGCAAATATTAGGATCTTTATCAGTCATCATATAAAAGCAGTACTAATTCATTGATCCTTTAATCCCCCATACTAATTTACAATTCGGGCGTCTGTTTTTGAAGTCTGTTTTTGTTCCCACGCCCCAAAAATGTGAAAATTTGAAAGTAATTTGAACTGTAATAAGAGATGTAATGAGACTTGTAATGTCATCGTAGTTAAATGTTATGCACTAATTAGTCTATCAATACCCATGTAAAATGATAAAACAAATTATTATGACTTCAATAAATAAACTTAAATGTTCTGGCCAGTAATAATAATAAATGATAAGTAACGTTGAATATCTGAAACTGCATATTAATACTTAAGTACTTTATCATTACATACTTAAAAAGTTGGTACACAGTATATACTACATGAAAGAAAGCACAGTCTGCAGTTTGAGTCCTAGCTGAGAAGTTCAATGAACTACATGGATATCTGTTGATTGCATCATGATATTGTGTACATTCTTGAACATCATTATTGTCTGGTCTGATTAACTATGGTGTTTAATTAGCCCCCTTTGCTAAATTAAAGTGATTTAATAAGCTTAAGACACGTCATGAAGCCGTCACAAAATCCTGATAACTGGAATCTTTGTAAATGACTGAATTCTTTAATGCCATTCACTTTCTCTATATTATGGAAATCATAGGGCCCTGCATAATGTAACATACCAAGTAATCTGTTAGTCTGACAGTGTGATACACCAAGCTTTCAGATAGTCTGTCAGTGTAATTTACCAAGCTGTCAGTGAGTCTATCAGTTAGTCTATCAGTGTAATGTTCCAAGATATCAGTTAATTTATCACTTAGTCTGTCAGTTAGGCTATCAATTGATCTGTCAGTTGGTCCATTAGTAACATTATCAGTCTGTCTGTCAGTTAGTTTATCAGTCTTACATATGGAATAATCCCAGTTTCACCAGGCCCTTGTAGATTTTCTACAGTATGGCTAATACAGCCGTATACAGTATAGCTAAAACAGGGGCAGTCGTGGACTAATGGTTAGAGAAGCGGGCTTGTGACCGAAGGGTTCAATCCCTGGGACCGACAGGAAAAATGCGGGCGGGGGAAGTGGGTGAACAGCACTTTCCCTTCCCACAATATCCACGGCTTAAATCCCCTTGGGCAAGGCACTTAACCCCCAACTGCCCCCTGGTGCTCTTGCTCCTGTTGTGTGTGTGTGTGTGTGTGTGTGTGTGCTCACTACCGCTAGAGATTCTAATTCTAACACTCAGCTAAATTTCCACCATCATCCCAGTTAAAGTTTGTGAATGAGTTTGTGTTGGATCTAACTGTGCACATTTTAGGTTAAATATGTACCTTTTAGCCATAGCATCAGGTCTCCCTTCTTTTTCTTGTCATGAGACCCAAAGGAGAACCAAAGAAACAGTGACCAATGAAAAAAAAAAAAAAACCTCATCCTTCAGACAAAAAAAGTCAAGTCCTTTCCATTTACTCATGCCACTACACCCAGATGGAGTCAAGTCATGAAGTGACATCATCCTGATATCTCTTATCACACACTTCCCCAGACTTTGAAACACTTTGTAGTTGTATGAGTAGAACATATGATACTGTAACTCCTACTGCAACAAGCTTGTCGTCATGCCCTCTGGCTTGCGACATCCTATCTCTACACTCCCCTAACACAAAAGCCCCAAACAGCAGTGCTGCACCACTGAGGCTGGGAACAAAATAATGCACTCTAGTCAGTAAAGAGGACTGACAAGGATATTGTGTTATGGAAATATACCAGATATATGGGGCCATGAGTCAGCTCTGCTGTTTTGAAGTCTTACATTTTTATGAATTCTGGTTGATGTTTGTCTTTAACTGGGCTTTATGGGTGATTATAAGAATATAATCAGGCGATTCAAGGATGTTTCCTCGTATATTTGATTTTTTTACTAGGCTCTTGTGCTTAGGAGAAATATGATACACAGTAATATACTCATAAGGTCTTAATGACTTCTGGTAGTTCATCTAAAGCAAACTGTCTCACTTCTCTGGAGAACATGACACACTTTGAACAACAGCCAGAAGAATTGGTTCTTGTTGAGACACTCAGAGTTACAGTGCTTTGTGAGGTACTAAAGTGCGTTTAAAGAAATTCTTTCTGTCTTCCTCGATTGCTTTGTAGTTTGTTGTGAGAGAGTGATTTCCTGTCTTCATTTGTTCAGACATGAGCTCTTGAGCTGTGTATTTCCAACACACTGACAGGTGTTTGTGGGAGATCCTGTAATCTTATTATTATGAGTTATTATAAGTTAGGGTTCAGAACATTCTAGAAAAGGTTGACCAGTCTTGAGCTGTCGCATACATCTGCGCTACTGTTTCTGAACTTTGGTATCATATCAATAGCACGACAGGTTCGAGGAATGCGTGACTAAGTGGAGGTTTCCAGAACTCTGTCAGCTGATGCTTAAGATAAGAGAGTAGGGATTTATTTTTTTGTAACTGGCGTAATTGGAGATTCGTACTTCTCAGATAGAGCAAAGTGCTCAGTTGAGCTCAGCCTAGCCAGTGCCCCACCCTAGTTAATGAGTGACAGTATGACCACAGTCAGTGGTTCCTCCTGTTTTTCAAATATGTTTAAAAAAAGAGAAGAAAACAGGAGTTAACTGTATTTCCTAGTTCCTCCTCATGCTTGAAATGAAAGAACTCCTAAGTTTTGTGGTTACGCAGTGAGACAGCTCACGCAATAACAAAACAACAGTATTGAAATCAGTCACATTAACATGCCCTGGTTGAATCATCAACTTCAAAAGTGCGGAGGAAAACATTTTGAACTCTAAACGTAGCTGGAGGACAGTGAGGTCAGCTTACTGAGGAAAAACAGCTGATTTTGTGGATACATAACTAGCACAGACCTGTTTGGTAAGCTTTATTCAGATGATGACAGAGTAGTGTTTTGTAAGTTAAGACCTATGTGAACCTGGTTTATCTGACAGGCCTCTCTTTGAAAGTTGAACATTTTAAATGGTAATTTTTAAACATACGCATACATGCTTACAGAATGTCCCATAATTATGGGCTAGTTGCACATTGTAGCCTGGGTCACAGAGGCAGACAAAGCCTGTAATCAAGGCAGCTTTGCCCTTAGAGTGTAACGGTGTTCAGTTGTCTGCTTCTACTCCAATGAGAGAGCAGGGTGTGGTCTCTCTCTCTCTCTCCTTCTCTCTCTCTCTGACTCTCTCTCTCTCTCTGTCTCTCTCTTACTCTGTGACTCTCTTACTATGTGTGTGTGTGTGTGTGTGAGAGAGAGAGAGTGAGAGAGAGAGAGAGAGAGAGAGAGAGAGAGCGCATCTGTCCTCTGATGGAAAAACTGAGACAGAGAATGTGTGGAACCTGTTCTGACCTGAGTCTGTCACAGTACTGGTGTAGACTCTTTGTTTGTCTTAATGTCCTCTTAAGCCTTACCACTCCCCCACACCATTCTCTCTATTCTGGACCTCTTCTCTGTTTTTCTTTCCTCCTCCAATCGGTATTATTGCTCTTTGTAGATTTTTTTTTTTTTCTTTCTCCCTCCATCTTTTCTTTTGCTTTCAGCAATTTTACAGTTTCCCCTCTCTGCTTCATTTCTTCTCTGAACCTGAGCACATTCTCTCACGCTCTTTCATTCTCTGGATCCCTCCATCTCCCCCCTGCCTTGGCCCCTCTTCTTTTCTTTCGTATTAGTGATAAGGAAAAGAGTTCTCATGTAGCCTGAGTAAGATCAAGCATGAAGTGAATGAGACCTGTAAGGCTGAGCTTTGTACAACTGTCTCCAATGGAACAGGCAGGTATAGACGTATGTGTAGTGGTCCTGTACTCTCTTTAGAGTAGTGTTATATTGCAGAGGGGTATCTGAACCCTCTCAGACAGCGATGACGATGATGTAACCCTCATGCGCACACATCTAATTTTGACGGAATCAGATAACTACACGAGGGCACCTGTGAGAGCAGCATGATTTAGTGTGAGAACAGTTTCTCAAGAGTGTATGTGTTTGTATTCCCTGGGTTTGTGCGTGTGATTTTTCTCTACTTGTTTCCTAAAACAATGTGTTTACACTCTCAATATTCTTTGTGTTAAATCCAGATTTCCCCCAACCATCAACTTGTAACCAATTTGAGGTTAAGGTCTGATCCAAATACCCTCCTCTCTCCACTGGTCTGATGTCTCCCACAGCTATTCACCCTCACTGCCCACTTTTCCACAGGCAATACAAGCAAATCCATTGTTCTTTGGTATGTGACTCCATACACACTGTGGCTCTTTTGTTTAATGGTGACTGTACCACTGAGAACTTGTATATCTTTCCATGCCTGCTCTAGTTGAATTTGTCTACGGGAGAGAAAAAGGCAATGCGCATGCCTCAGAGCATTCTCCTCAAAAAAAAAAAATCAATAAAAGTGGAAGAAGCTCCTGGAAACACAGAAAAGCTTTTTAATAAATGTGTTGAGCCATCCCTTTCAGGAAACCCTCTTACCTCTGATCTCCCTCCCAGCAAACAAAGGAAAGGAAAAAAAAAGTCCCAAGAATGTGTTTGTCTTGGCGGGCACAGTGGGGTGGAAAAAGGGAAAGATTTGACCAGTGGACGACAATGTGTTTACGTATGTGCTTTCAGCATATAGCCCGTGCTTTCAAAGTAAAGCTCGGTCAGGCTGATTTAAGTGACCCGCAGGGCCAGACTGGTTGGATCTCCAGGTTGTAGGCTGCAGATTAAAGGTCAAAAGTTAGAAATATAAGTCCATGTTTAATCTTTTGATTCCACCCTCAGACCAATGGAGATGCTGTTGTGGCTTGCGGCTGGGTTTGGGTCGTAATAGCTTATTAAACTGAGCGGACCACTTGAATCCACCCTGCTCCCACTTATGGGAATTAGGAAAAAGACCAAGTCATCCATTTGGGTTTTTGGTGAACTGTTCACAGACATTTCAGTAACTGCTTTTATTTAATGTCCAAAATACACAGTTGAAGAGTTTATTTCTTAGAAATGGGTGTGACTGGGCACTTACAAAAAAAAAAAGAAAAAAGAAAAAAAACACACAGAAAAACACACAGTGGAAATACTTAAATACTTTACTATACATAAGGTCAGTAAGATCCAATAATGATCCCCAATGATACCATCAACCAAAAGATCAGAAAAAGTCAGAAGTTTTTACTCTGCTCGTCGCAAATAGAGACAACGGAGCCTACTGCAATGGCAAACCTGAAAAGTCAAACTGTAGTTGTGATGGGCTTGACTGCCACAGATAATGGAACAGAGATTCTTATGCAACCCCACACTCCCTGGATTAACTGAGGGAGACACAAAGCTCCTTAAATATGACACAAATCAATGCTGAAATGTCAATGTGGCACCTCCTCTAATGGGAGATTATTACTTTGTTGCACCTCACTGTCCTCAAAACATCAGTAATCTAGAATGGTTGTGTTACTGCCTGTCAGTTTCCTGAGATTAAAAATTCGACTGTTTTTGACACGAAAAAGAATCGACTCTGACGAAACTGGGCGGCAATGTGTCAAATCTGTGTCTGTCTCCACTAAACAGAGAGGGTTAAGGGGGGGGGGGCATTTTTTTGACTTGATTTTGACCGTGACTAGTAGTGTTGACGCTGAACTGTTTTTGAACTTCTTTCTTGTGGATTGCCCTATTTGGATTATTCTGCCTTTACTTGAACCGTTACAGGAAATTCCACTTATCATATCATACAACCACACATATTTTCTCTTTATCCTTATTAGCTGGATAAGCATTAGGGCAATACTTTTATCCCTTATACTGTAGTTGTTTCACACACACTCAAACAAATGTTTTTACATTGCTTTTATAGTAATAATGTGCTCTCAACAGCCAGCTGTTCTGGATAACCTCCTCACCTCCATGAAGTTTGTGTTGCATGGGATGGGCATCCTCAGAATCAACCTTGCCAACAGCAAAAATAAGGTATTGACTCGCTTACTTTCTCTTTGTCACCGTTCTAGTCCTTCCCTCTCTTTTTCCATCTCTTTCTTTTCAAACATATTTACCAAGCAGTACACATTGTGTCTCGGTTGAGTTTCTCTTGCATCCTCAGAAAACTCTTAAGGGAAAAAAACCTCTTAAGATTAGACTTTATATACAGGGCATCAAAAAGCATTTGGTCTTTAGACTCCAAGTACTGCTGGTGCTTCGAATGCTCAGTGGTTTGTGGTTAAATGTGGTTAAATGGAGAGAGCTGCTATTATCTGTTATTTTGAGCTTTTGGAAAGTCTTAAATGCTACACTAGGTGGCAGCAGGCCTACAGAGTGCTGGCTCCCTGTCACACAAACACACACACATGCACACAGACACACACACACACACACACACAGAAGGCTGGCCGTCTCCCACAGCACACGTGTTTTCACAGCCCTGACCTATTAGTCTCATGGCGAAGTTCCAGAACATTCCAGACCTGCAGTAAACCCCAAATACTCCCCCATTCCCATCTGTGTGAGCCTGACAAACAAATTCAGTATGTATATCTCTTTTAATATGAAAGAAGTGGAGTAACTTCTAGGTCAAGTATTTGAAGTGTAGAGCTCCTACACTGTAATTAGGGGAGGTGTTTCTGTAATGGAGAATAATTAGAGGTTTTTAATAACAGTTCTATGAGGAGTTGTAGGCTAGATTCATTCAATCTTTCTCAATTTTAAGCATCACGAGTCTTTTGTTTTTTACATATATACATACTACATACGAGTGTGTGTGTGTGTGTGTGTATGTTATGAGAATATCTTTTTGTTTGCATGCATACTGTGTTATTATGACAAGAATCACATCTTTAGTATTTGGCTAATTCACACTATATGTGTGTAATTACTCATATGCTACTCTACTGTTATCTTATGGTGGTGTCTTATGTGTCCTTTGTATTATGTGTAGGTTACTTAGACCGAAATTCCCTGTTCAGTACTCTGAAAGTAAATATGGATCAAATTACAGGAATATTTCAAAATACTTACAACCCAGAAATATTAAAACCTATAGCCCAGAAAATTATATAACAAAAATGCAGCTTTAATTATTTCAAAAACTTAACCAGCTTCTATACTTAAACACTTCTAGACTTTGGCTGCAAGTTATTTGTGAAGAAGATTAGCTGTTTTTTGGGGGTGGTAATGAAATGAGCTTATCTCTCTGAACAGTTGGGTTCAGCGCGTCTCTCTGTTTCATCCTGTGCTCCCATAAGAATAGATGTTTCTGTTTTGCAGCAGAGGCACAAAACATAAAATCTGGGTGTCAGGTTTGTCATATGAATACCTGTTGTCAGTCCTGTTGAATTTGTCATTTGAGGTCCAATACTAATTATTTAGTTGTAACCAGATACAAATCTTTTCTTGAAAAAGCAAAATGCCATAATATTAAATGTTAGAAATAATGTATGACAGGTGTGTGTGTGTGTGTGTGTGTGTGTGTGTATTATGCATGTGGCGTCTCCCAATTCTTAACTCTCACCTCTCTGTTTCAGGTACATGCCCACTCTGTGCTCTCCTGTGGACGCTGTTTTGATGAGGACCAGGTACTCTTCCCGTTCATAGGCCACGCCCTCTGTTGTCTGTGGGCGGATCAGGGCGTGCGTGCGGCAGCATCCCGCGGATACGAATATGAGCTCAACGACTCAGCCCTCTAGTGAGTATCAGCAGTGCCTGGCCGATACTTCCACTTAATTGTGCACATTGCATGCTTTCTATTTATGTCTCCTGAGCGGACGTAACAAACGCCGCGTTTTTACGGTACCGGGCGGGTATATAGTACGCACAACTGTGCACCATTATACCACACCAGGGAGAGCGTGTGATAAATACCTCACCTATGTTCACCTCAGCACTAAAGCACTGGAGTGTCGATGTGTTTTGGTTCAGACTGCACAGAGTCAGCTGACCCATTCCACAACCCAGTCCAAACTCTCTGGTAGTCAAGCCATGGTGTTTGACAGATTCATGGTGTGGTGATTTGCTGAAGCGTGGCTTGTTTATTTATTACACCATGTGATGGAGTCCTGTGTTGAAAGCCAGTCGGGTGCAGCAGTTTTTGGCATAAATGAGGACTTACGTTTGGTCATGAAAGTATTTCCTACATATTTTATCTTCAGGAATGATCAGTGTTATCAGGAATGTACGGGTATTGATACTAACTGGATTCTACAATGCTCCAAATGAGTGAAGAATTTAAACCAGGCTCTAAGAGGTCACTTGACCCTTGCTGTGACCTCCTTGTTTTGTGCACATTCCAAACATCTCGGTCTCTCCCCAGCGGCCTGGATGGAATCTCACAGGCTTTGGGAATGCAGCATTGAATCCGAATCTGAACCACATTTGGTACTTCATTGTGTCCCCTGGAGAAGCAGACAATACCTACTTCTAATGAAACTGGTTATTGGAAATGAGACCAAACCTCTCCACACAGACGTTTCACACTCAAAACTGTATTTGCAAGTGTTATTAGCATAAATACTGAAGCCACTGGTCATTTTTTAATGGGACTGTTATGTTGTGAGAACACCCAGGCTTTACTGAGAGAGCATTTCTGTGCTTTGGTTGTAGGAGGTCTCATTTGGTAGGCAAGAGGGGGTTTTCAGTGCAACTGTGGTGGATCATTCTCCTCCACCTTGAGCAGAAATGGCCGTAAGAGCATGTCAGCCTTTTGAGTGTTAAGCAGTGAGTAATGACCAGCTTAAAGAGCTGTTCAAACAGAATCTCAGGCGCTTTGCATGTGTGTTTGTGACATCCTGTTAATATACATGTGTTGTGTGCGTGAGAGAGAGAGGGAGAGAGAAGGTACGTGTTTGTGAATGTAAGTGTGTGAGACAGAGAAAGCAGAGGGGGTGTAATTAGTTAAATGCAGTGAACCAGGCTTCCTGTGCAGAGTTGCTCAGCCGGCATGTGTCGCATGTCACTGTAAATGAGCTTCGATGCTGGAGAAGAGAGAGAGAGAGGAGGAGGGAGGACATGGGTCTGTGTGTGTGTATGAGTGAGTGAGTGTGTGTGTGAGTGAATGAATGTGTGTGTGAGTGAATGAGTGTGTGTGTGAGAGAATGACTCTGTGTGTGAGTGAACGAGTTTGTGTGTGAGTGCGTGAATGAGTGTGTAAATGAGTGAGCGTTTGTGTGTTGGCACGTACACACGTGTGTGTGTGTGTGTGTGTGTCTATGTGCGTGTGTGCGTGCATTTTAAATGGCACTTAGCATTGCACAGCCAGTTTGCCAGCTTGAGTGTGTTGCATGTAGTCACTGATGCGGTTGGTTTATTTTACCTGTCTGGTGCTGGTTGTGGTTGTACAGCCTTGTCTTACACAGAAATTATTTAAAATTGTATGAGACAGAGGAATGGACAAATTAGCGATTAGATCTTGCATTACACACAAAGAACTGTGGGAAAATTCACGCAGGTGCTTTGGTGTCTCGTAATTATTGTCTTGTCCACATTAAGCACATGTGACATGCCCCACAGCATGCCCAGAGAAAGACCCATTCTCTCCCTAATGCCAATCAGACGGGACTCACCGTCGCTGTAAATGTGTGTGTTTGTGTGATGTGTTAATTGAGTGACAGGTAAGATGAGACCTTTCTGGCCCTGGGCACCGGGCTCAGCCAGACAACTTCATAAATATTGGAAGTCAATAACACGCCTGTCACCGAGGGCAACAGAATTATCACTGTGGCGCTGCTTTAGATTATCTTGCAGCGATTGTTTAAAACCCTCCTGTGTATGCCAAAGGGGTTTCAGCTGTTAAAGTCTTCTTGATCTCTCCCCCCCCCCCCCCCCCCACCTCCTTACAGCTCTCCTTAACTCCCCATCCCTCTCTTTTGCCTAACACCCTTTTATTTTTTTCCTTAATAATCCATTCATTTGATTCATTATTCACATGTTCACCTCTTTTTCTTTTGCTTTTTGCAACTCATGCGCTCTTCATGCTTTCATGTTATTGACTGTAACTTCCACATAAAGTTCTTTTTTTTTTTTTAAACATTTCCTGTTTGCAAATGTATCTAATTTCTAAAATAATGTATCTAATTTCACAAATAACTCATAGAATAAGAGTGCACCCCGCAAGCCTGACTTTCCTTTACGGAAGGTGCCGGAAAGTTCTTGCCACTTCCCACGAGATTCATCTACCTCATCCATTTCTTCGTTCACTCTATATTTGAACCCCTTCTTCCGCTCTGTCGCGCCATATCTGTCGGCTTCCGTCGTGAAAGGTCAGATTTTCACAGGATATTTAAATCCACTCGCTCTCGCCCCTCTCTGGACCAGTTGGGGAGCTCGAGCTCTGGGATTATATCCATTATATCTGTCCCCCTGCTGCTTCTTCTCTGTGGCCCTAACCCTGATCCCCATTTTATACTGGGCTACTGCTTCATTTCTCATCAGCAGCAGCCAAATTGCCATAGAGACTCTGACCTTAAAAGAAATACCTTAGATTTAGAGTTTCTACGCTCTCTCAGAAATTCTGAAAATTTTTTAGCTCTTGTCTCATGTTAGGATGACTGACAGGAGGAATAAAGAGGGATATGAAAGAATGAAGGGATAGCGTAGTGAAGCCCACTTGTACTTCTTTAAGGCGTCATTATTTCTACTACTCAGCCTGTTTTTTTTTTTATTTGTTTGTTTGGTTTTTTTTTCATTGGTGTGGTTAATGGTAGTTGTCAGGGAAGTTATACAGATCCAGGGTGCCTGTTTCCCTCTATTTGATAGTGGGGGATATGACAGAGGCAGATGTGCATGGACAAGCCCTTTGGGTCCTGCTGGGGACCACTGCGCTGAGAAGGACGGAGGAACACCTCCTCTCTCTCTGTGTGTTGATTGGGGTGGAGGAGCAGACGTAGGGATGGGGTGATGGGAGGGGGCGAAGATGGTATCATTGTCTGCCTCAGGACATGTGCCTCTACCCAGGGGGCTTATTGGATGTGACTAGGGTGGAATGTCATAGAATCACTTTGGCAGAAGTGTGTGTGCATACGTGTGTGTGTGTGTGTGTGTGTGAGAGAGAGAGAGAGAGAGAGAGAGAGAGAGAGAGAGAGAGAGAGAGAGTGTGAGAGTGTATATTTATAACATAACTTTTTCTTTATTGAGGTATGAAGCACCTGGATGCTTGTCATTTCCTCTTCTTCCATCTCTGTGAGCCTCTGTAACAATAATTACTCTTCATGACGCCATGTTGTTGTTTTATGCTGTCTGTTTGTATGGATGCAAGAAAAGGATGATGTGAAGAGGCAATAGTGGAAATGTAGAAGAATTAGTTTTACTTCTCTGTGTAAAGAGTGACTTTGCACAAAAATCAGCTGAAATTCTGGCATATCAGAGCACGGCAGCGTGACGCACTCAGCCAAACAAATGCTGTGTGTTTTACGTGGTATGAGGCAATCCAAATTTAGTTCAGAATCTTGGTCTTTGGTGACTCTTCTTTATCTCAGTGACGCACTCAGCTTAGATCTGGAAGTTTTCTGGTGTACAGGTATATTTAAGGGCCCACAGGAGCCTAGAGGATTATCCAGGTCTTTTCAGCTGAATCTTTATCAGTCCATACTCGGCCATTGTATTGTACACGGGTCTTATGAATATTCACTTTGCAGATTATAATATAATTAGCGCCCCCTTTGGGACAGTGCTATTACTTTCTGTGCTCCAGTCATCATCAAATAAGCTCATTACCATCAACCAGAGATTCCCCTAGTGTACTGCTCTGTGCCTTAATGCTGCCTCTGAAAGTGCTTCCAATAAGAAGGAGTTTAACACAGTTTTAATAGTGAGAAAAGAATCACAGGACATTATCATTCGTTTGTTTAGTTTATCTAAAATTTCAAATTTTCTAGTGACCATGTGTTTCTAGACTAACTGCTTTCTTGCCCAACCCTCACCCAATCTATGTTCTCTCTCTCCAGTTTCTTTGAGAACATGGCCAGAATCATCGCTCCTGATTATATGCCCACTGAGACAGATGTGTTACGGGTCAGAGTACGGACTACCGGAGTCATCGAAACGCAGTTTAAAGTCAACCACCTCGTGTTCAGGTAGAGCGCTCTCTCAAATTTTATAACATATCACCCAGCGTACAGTCTACGGCCCCGCCAGTGCTCACTAATATAATGTTAGTTTAATAACTTTTACTATTTCTGATTAAACAGTTCAGAAAACAGATGTGCATTAATAACATTCTAAATATTTGGCTTTTTGTGACCTCTGTTTCACCCTCATCAGAGTGTCAGAGTGTCTCTGAATCTTTGTTATCTTCAGTAGATATCCAAGCAAGAAGTCATCACCCTTAAAGTGTATTCGGCCTTTCTACTCTTCTTTCATTCCAAATCTTGCTGGCCGTTAGCTAACCATCAGCCATTACTTAATGGCAGCTGTCAAGCTGGAAAGGTTATGTGGCCAGTTTACTTGATCACTGTTTGCAGATAAGGAGATTTCAAAGTCAAATTAAATAATGTGATACTGACCAGGAAGGGAAAGAAATAGACCAGTTCAACTGGTTGTATAGAGAATGTTTGGAACAAAATTCATAATGATTCTGTTAGCTTGGGCTTTGCTGGTCTGTTGCTAAACGCATGCTAACAGTTCACTATGAACTTGACCTTCTGAAACTTGGCAGAAGGATTGACTCATTGGTTTTTAATATTTTTGGCTACACGCTTCTCCGGATGGGGACATAGCTTACCACCTATAGCTGTATTGGGGCATTGTGGGACATTTGGTAAAATCTCTGAAAACTGTATAACTTGCCACGATGGAGTATAACCAATACGCATTTCATCCCAAATGTATGTCACGAATTATATTGTGCCATCGCACAAAATGTAAAATCAAGAGCAGATCCATTAAACATTCAAAGAGAACTACATCTGTTGACTTCTTAAGGGCAAAATCTACAAAACAAGGGAAATTCAAACTCCCTCAATAGTACTGCCACTGTGGGCTTAAGACACTTCTGAATATTTATTCATTTATGTAGATGCAAAGAATTCAAATAGCTCTTCAAACACAACAGTAGACCTCATGAGCACATTTACCATATTTACTTTTTGAATGTATTTCTTCCAAAATGGATTTCCTTTTTTCAGCCTCGCTTAAAGTTTTAACAAACGCATTTCATTTTAAAAATGACAGTGGTTCAGTGACAACATAATTCTTTTGTTCAGTGATATTTACTTCTACCTGTGCAACTTTGAGTCAAATCCTTGACAATCAAAAAGTTTGACGTGCTGATAATCCACCACAAGCTCTGAAATACAACTTGCTGTCATTTTGATTGGACCCTGGGAATTTTTGATTCCAACTAATTTAATTTAGTTGAATCCAAATCTAGGTTATCTGACAACCAGTGGGGAAACAAGCATTAGACACCAGCGCAGTGGTGGTGAACGTAATCTAGTGTATCGTTGATTCATGTTAGTGCAGTCATTTATTTCTAGAAATTGCATCTTGAGACTCCTGTGGTGCTGTGAGGAAAGGCTCAATACATCAATAGTTGAACTGACGTTATCAACAGGTCACACACTTTAAACTTTGGCAGCTTAATTTGATCTGGGTTTTTGAAGTGAAACAGGTAGACATTTGCCTTATTTTTATGGGCAAGCTTATGGTAAAGGCAGTGTATCTGGTATTCATGTTGTAATAACTATGTATGTTAAACCAGGGGACGACCAGAGCAGTTCTGTGATCCCACACTCTATGGATTTTGTATCTCACAATTTTATTCCAGAAATTTCTTTGAATTCTTATGTAATGCCACTACAGGATAAATATGTAGGCATACAATGAGAGTAGTGCCTCTAACTCTGTAGAAATGTATGATCACTCCAGGTGTGTTTCATAGATTCAGTGCCTATTCTAGATTTAGCATCTACTGCTAGATGATGAAATAGTGACCCAACCTGCTCAGCGTGAAAGGAGCGTACTATCGTAGTGGAGCTAATAGCTCTTGGGATATGGATCTGATCAGTGTCGACGATTTAAAAATAATCGATTAGACTTAAAAGTAGGATGTTGTGAGCTGCGCATAACTGTTGTAATGTCAGAAATGAACAGAGTGTCTGAGCAAATATAAATGTCTTCGTCCCTCTTCGTTGTCCTCTTGAGTTAACATCTCAGTCGGGCGGTCTCCTGGGACCACCAATAAAGCTTTTAAAGTCAACAGAAGAACTGTGGGTAATTTTCTGCTTGGCAGCTTTAGCGGCTATTTGAATGATAATGGAGCCATTTGCAAGATTGAAACGTCAAACATCGTTTCACACAAATCAGGCAGTAAGTAGGTTTCAGATGGGTTGATATACCATCACCTCTACTCCTCTCCTCAAACCCCTTCTTATTCAACTCAATGAATGTTACCTCAAATTCCAATCTTGTCACCCTCCATTTGAAGTAATTTTAACTGTTTTATGCTTTGCTTATTGTATCATCTCTAGGAAAGCTCATAACATTATACTGTATCCACTTGCGCAGTGATAAATCCGGTTTTACTGTCACTCGTGACAGTTTTTCATAACTCGGATGTGACCATGTGAAAGATTGTACTCTACTTACAATATCAAATATGCCGAACTGGTTATTTTTATGGTCTGGTTCTTACTGTCATACCCAACTTTCAAGTTACACTTCCCCTGTGTTCACCTCCCCTGCGATAACATTTCGTATTCCACACAAACGTATGGCTCATGCTTACATCATCACAGTTACGTCAGCAGAATGCCTTTTGTAATCCCATTAGCATCCGTATGTGCTGTGACTGAGTGTAATTAGCTTATCACTCTAATACCTTTTCTCTCTCTCTTTTTTTTTTTTTTAACCTACGAAAAGACATAAGAGTTTGCCCGACCTGACTGTCTCTGAACGGCACTTATTGGTAAATGACACTTAGGGTAAAAAGCTCATGATAGAGAGGTCAGAATGATGTCTTCCAGGCGTATGCTTATCGTAAACAGAGCTCATTAGTAGACTGACATGATCCATTTCCCTGTGACGTAGGCTATACTGCCAATTTGATTTTGAATGATGGGCGCGCTGTACGAGTGAAACGGAGCCTTTGCCTGATCTGTTTTTAGAACAGGATACTGTTTGTTGGTGATATGACTAAAGCTCTGGGTCTTATTAACAACATTAAGAGTCTCTTTGAACTCATGGAAGCGTGTTAATATGCTCTGTAATTGCACCCAACTGACACCAAAACTCCTTCTCTCTATTTCCTGCTATCACTGCTGTCCACTTGACACTACTGTCAAAATTCTGATGATGTGTTAAGATCATATCGCAGTGCAGGCATACCCGATTTAATTTTTTACATTTGAAAATTCATATAAACGTTTCACGCATCATGAAGTGCTCTTTATTCATATGTACACACAGCCATGTTTAACACAGAGACAACACCCCCTCCTAAAAGGTCACAGACTCAGTGGAGTTTTAAAAGTTCCTGTAAAGAAGTTTGTGAGAGCTTTTCTAGTCAGGCTCAACTTATGGCTGAGTCTTGTAAGGCTACAAAAAATTGATCATGCCCATAAAAATGTAGTTTACGTCAAGATAGCACAGCCGGCCAGTGTCTCAAGACACAAGGCAAATGTTCAAACATCATTTTGTCTCTTTGTGAAATATATTGGCTTAGGCGTATTATTCACTTTCTCTTAGTAGTGTGTGTACGTGTGTGCGTGTATGTGACTGTGACTGTGACTGTGAATTTGAATGTGAATTTGCATGAGTGTGGTGCACATGCACACGTGTGTGTGTGTGTGTGTGTGTGTGTGAGAGAGAGAGAGAGAAAGAGAATTTTTTTAAACTGGAAGGCTCCATCCACCTATTGTAAAGGGAAATAAATTATCTAACAGAAATGTATAAAGTGATCTCACTATTCCATGCATGTTATACCTTTGAAATGTATTTAAACATTTACAGTCAGATGTCACCATTTATTCAAACAACTGTATTCTCAACACTGTTTTAAAGACTGTACATTATTCATGTGACCAAATGTTCTTAGTTTGAATAATTAACATTGGAAAAAAAGTTGGCAAGCATTATACAATAATTCTTTTTAAGACCATATTTTCTCAGTTTGCTAGCATATCAAAAAGGTATTAACAACATAATCTTTACAGTTAAAAGATACATAATCAAATTTGGCCATTTAAACAGGAAAAAACTCTCTTTGTGGATATGGGGTGTGACCAGGTTCCTACATGAGTTCTCTGAAATAGAAGTTGTCAAAGGAGATGTTCAACAGCTTTTCAAGTTTAGGAGATCATTGATTCTCATACTCCTGAATAATGCAGAGTTCAGGAATTGTTGTTTGAATAATTCAGAACGGAAGGAAGGTACTGTGGAGGGTCCCGCCACACCCCTTCTTCTCCTAGATCAGAGCCAGCCCATCAAAGACCATCTGTCATTGGGTTCAGATCAGCCAGTCAGGTCATGTCTCATCTCCAGCAAGGCAGGCTTCTCCATGTCATACAGTGTACATTTTATTTTAATGGTGTAATCATTCCTTACCTTTGAATCGATTGGTGGACTGACTGATCTATTTATTTATTTATTTATTTTCTTTTTCTTTCTTTCTTTCTTTCTTTCTTTCTTTCTTTCTTTCTTTCTTTCTTTCTTTCTGTCTTTCTTTCTTGCCAAAGACCTTCATTTTTAGACGCTTAATAACAATGTAATAATTTATGTAAACCATTCGTTTTTAGTCTAAACCCCAGGGCTTTAAGGGAATGTCTTGTGTTTCTGTCAGTTGCTTGTGAAATCAAATCAAAGGCATTCACTTATTAAATTACTGGAATTAGAGTGAAACATAACCTGACCTCAGGCCAATTTGTACATTTTTGGGGACGAAACTTCAGTATGATCAGAGACCTCAGTATGTTCAGTGTGGTCTTACGTCTGTATTTTGCACACAAGCAGTGGTATCTTATGTATTTACTCTGTTTGCCAACCTTGTAATGTTTTAGTTAGCTTTCAGATTTCCTGTGCAAATCTTTGGGGCTTTTTTTTTTTTGGATCCATTGTGTCTCCAGTGAACTTAATAAATTGTATGGGGGTCCTATCTGTTACTGTGCCGCAGGTCTGTGCATGTACAGGCTTGATGTAAGATTATTTCGTGATGAGTCAACCATTCTTCTGTGGACCCTCCCTCTTTAGAGACAGGTCTCTTCAGGTCACGCTCGTTATCTCAGCTGTAATTAACAATGTAATGAAAGGCTGCGAATGGAAAACTCGGTTAATCGCTGAATGTGGAGAGCTCTGTGGGGACTCGTGGAACGTGACGGCAGGAGGGCGTTTGCATGGAGCTGATTCACATTGGCCTCTGACCCACAACACTTCTTACATCCGTGAAGATGAGAAGGACCCCATTTTCTCCACATTAATTAAACAATGCAGATGAAAGGTCAGCTAATTAAGTGATAATGATAAGTACCATAAAACATTGGAGAGGAGACAATTTTTTTGGAGATGACAGTTAACCAGAGAACAAACCCTGATTCTTTTTCTTGTTTTCTTTCTTCTTCTTTTTTTTTTTTCTGGTATAGCTCAGAGCATTTAACGGCTTTTAGAAAAAGGAAGAGCACAGTGTGTTTTTAGTGCCTTAAAACACGTGTACAAATCAGTGACAGTTATTTTTGATGACATGAGAAGTGTAATTTCTTAAAATAAAAAAAAATGTAAGGTTTGAAGTCAGTGACATATATTTTCTCAGTCCATATTGTTGAAAAGTATGCTCAAATCAAAATCATTTGCTTTTAAAAGGAGACCTCATGAATACAAGTCAGATTTATTCTCCATTAGATAAACATTTCACAGCATTTCCTTCTGAAAACTCTCCTTTCGGTCGATGCTTGATTTGTCGATTCCTCTGAAAAATTGAACAGGGTAATTGGAGGGGTTTCCAAATTCCAAACGTGTGGAGGAATCACAACAGCAAATACAGATAAGACTTGAAGAGGTTGTGTGAAAATGAAACCCTGTGTTCTGGTGTGAGTGGAGGAACAGGGAAAGGGGAAAACACACACACACACTCACCTACACACATGCACACACACACTCTGTGAAGAGAACGACCTTTACATCCCACCCGGGCCTGCCTGACCATGTTGAGATTATCTAAGAAAATTGAAAGGGTTGGTCATTGTTCCCCATCCTCCTCTGCAGTGGTTGGTGATTCACATCCTGATTGTTACTATTGGAGCCAAATGAGAGGCTGGAGTTGTCAATAACAGATTTACTTGAGCAAATACTTCTGTGAAGGGATATGCTCAATAGTATAGTTTCAAATGTACGCCCACTCCGTTTGTTTTCATGACCGCACATCCTAAAGATCCCAGTTTTTGTGATTTTCCTTCTGTCTTATACATTTCTAATCTGCTCTCCACTCTGAGCTGTTTCACATGTCATAGCTGCAGGTGTTCAGCTGTTGGACACACTGAAATGTCAACCACAGGCAAACATGTTAATTCTTGTTATTAGCATTGTGTTCTGAAAGAGACTAAAACAGATTTTGACGAAATCCTGACGACCTGACCAGATGTTTTTCAGATTTCACTCCTCTGTTTTACGTTTGTGTGTAGTTTTTTTTTTTGCATGATTACATGATGTTTGCTTGATTAATGGTAATGCTTTATGTAATGATTAAAAAAAAAAAATTCTTCTCTCTTACGTTTTTTCCTTTATGGCTAGAATGTACGATGTTGGAGGTCAGAGAACAGAGAGGAGAAAGTGGATCAGTTGTTTCGAGGATGTTAGGGCGGTTCTGTTTGTGGTGTCACTAAGTGGGTACGACATGACCCTCGTAGAAGATCCATCCATGGTGAGATTCAGTGATCTTTACATCACCAAATATAGAGTGATAAAATTATTTTCAGTTTAAACTTTGATACGAGTCAATACAGAAGCAAGCATTAAGTGATTAAAAGAAAACCTTGCCTTTTAAAGCTGTTATCATCTCTGGACCTTCGGTGATATATCAGGTGCAGTCATGAAATACTCCCCTGTTGTGGCCTGCATGCATGTAATTACGCACTCAAGGCCTTGGGCATGCATTTCTGATAGATGTCTTAATTTTGTTTTCCTCCCACTAGAATCGCCTTGAAGAGAGCCTCAAGTTGTTCTCGTCTATCTGCAATAATATCTTCTTCAGAAGTACCTCAATGGTAGGAGAAAGCTTTCTTTATCAAAAGCAAGCAGGCATAGCAATCTCTGCAATTAACTTCAATAGGTTATCACAGCAACTCAAGAGTCAGTGGAAGAGTAGCCTGCAGATGTTGTTTAAGCAACTAAATAAATGAGTGTGTGAAGTAACATCGTTTATGTGTTCAGGGTTCTCCAGCTGAAAAAGAAAAAATCTCAGAGAAGAGAGCAAATTCTTGAAAAAACAAAATCTTTGTTCTAAATAACTGCTTCACTCTGTATTTTTCACCAAAGCCTAGGTGTCTAGACTTTCCAAGTGCAGATGCATGAAACATTGAATTTGCTGCCCTGAAGAACACTAAATATTGTTGCAATTAATTTTAATTTAAGTATGTCTGTTTGACCAAAAAAATGTCAATTTCTGAAATTTCATACTTCGTCGTTTAGCAAAGTAGGGCCAGAATGTGTTCCGCTAGTTCATAAACGATGCCTTTTAAAGGCACTACCTCAAACTTACTTTTTCCTCTTTTTCCTCCCGGTCTCTAGCCTTTTCTTTTATTTTTTTGCCCTCTTCTAAAATGTCTGATCCTAACCAGTTTGTGATTTGCCCCTTAAATTATATCAATTTGTTTGAGGCCATTTCACCTTCAGCACCAGACTCCATCACCCTAATTACTGCCCACACACATACACACATTCATACCCACTAACTGACTCTGGCTTTGTTCTAATTTTCCTGTCATTTGTAATTAAACAACTAGGCTTATTTTAGGTATGTTCAGTTGGTGGCATTGGGTCTTCATGTAGCCCACCCATCATGACCCCTCTGTAAAAACCCCTGTTTAAAAAGCCACGCAGCGAGTTTGTTTAATTGGCCTCGTTTAGCTCATTTTTAAAGCCACGTTAGTCATCCGTTGTTGTTCACAGACTGGAGAAAATTATCGGTGGTCTTTAATGACCGAAGTCGTTAATGAAGTCAGTAGGGTGTGTCTGGGCAGGCAGACCGCGGACATCACTACCCCCACGCTTGAAAAAGTTTTAATGACTGTGTGTTTGAAATTCTCCATTGTAATATCGTAGTGACACTTCCTGATTATTTGTCGTTTAGCTAATCACAGCACAAAAAGAGGGATAGTAACTGGATATTAAATTGGCATGAACAATGAGCAAATGTAGCCTTTTACCACTGCTGTTCTGTGTTGGCAGTACAGATTTCAGTAGGCAATATAGGATTAATAAACATGTTGAGTAACATAGCTGTTGTGCAGGCCTGCTTTAATTTTTTTACAGTGACTCAGTTAAATACACTGAGGAAGAGAAATGAAAAACAATATAGGAGATTAATAATATGACTAAAATGGTTGTGATATTGAATTTGATGATTTTACTTTTGATTGACATTTGGTTGCAACAATGTGATCCTCACTGATATTGAATGATCTTCTTTTACAGATCTTATTTATGAACAAGATCGATCTTTTTCAAGAGAAGATTCTACATTCGGGCAGACATTTAAGACACTATCTACCACAGTTCAGAGGTAAATGAATCTGTTTGCACATTTAAGGATCTTCATATATTAGTGCTCTACATGTGTATATCATAACTCAGTGGCTCTGATATACACATGTATATCATAGCCATTGTATGTATATATTCAGTGAAGGCTGCTATCAAAATGAGCCTCTGGCCCTCTCCCTTTCCCTTTCTCTTTTTTTTACGACAAATATGTGTGGAAGGCACCTCTGCTGTCCTCAAAGGTGACCAAACACCCCCCCCACACACTTTTGCCTGTATGTGACTGTTATTTTTAGACCTACAGCATTCACCTCATTGAAAAATTAAAAATGAGAAATGAACTTGATGAGTTACCAGTCACCCAACATAATCAAACCCAGAATTCCATCAGAGTGATTATCCAATCAGAAAACACAGCTACTTTCCTCTGTTTGGCTACCTTTTCTCTTTTCTCTAGAGCCAACACTATGCATGTTCTTCAGGCTTGTCTGGCAATTACTTGATAATTTACTGTAATAATGGAACGTCATACATCTGTTTTTTGTTTTTCAGAATTGTTTTAACAATTTGGTCTTCTTTTCTTTTTTTTGTACTTTAAAAAAAAAAAAATCAATTTTCCCTTTTACCACAGAAAATATAAGTTTGAATGGAGACAGTTTTAGATGCTGGACCAAGTGCCACCTCTGATGAAAATGAGCTGCCAAATCTATTTTTTTTTTTTGAGCTTTGTCATGACCAACCTAACCTTACAGACATTCGTTCTGAGGATCAGATCTTTTTGGCCCGTATCTTGACTGCTTTAACCTTACAGGCATTCACTCTGAAGATCGAGTCTTGCTGTAGGCCTTCAGCCGTATTGATTTTTCTCTTCTTTGTAATGAAACATCCTTTCCTTTGTTTTTTTTTTCTTTGTTTCTTGCCTTGTATATGAAGTCCCCTTGGACCATCTATCCATTAGGAAAAAAGCCTGTGATAGGTCATGGGCTTACATAGTTGGTGTGGAATCAGCTGAAACTGCTTCTGCTATTTACTTCTGTATAAATCTACTCAAGTCGGCTTAGTCCAGATCTTTATGAAGGCTTCTCCTGTCTTCCCTATCCCAAGTAAAATATTATCATCTTTTTCTGTGGAATATTAAAGTAGCCTAATGTTGTAGTTTAATTTTGGGAAAACACCACCCTCAAACAAACATGTTTACATATATGTGCACACTGTCACAAAAATGTACTTGCTTTCCTCTGTGTTTTCTCTCTGGTATTGGTTAATTTGATTAGACCTGACTTGGGTAAAACTCTGGCATTGTAATTTAAATTGAGACACCTGGTCTCTGAGATCATCTCAGTGCCCTAAACATGTAAGAGCGACAGATCTCTGCTCTTTCTGTACATACAACTCATGGCATATTTGCTTGCTGTCACACTCTCTGCCCCTTTGAATCTCTCAAACTCAGTCTTGGGTTTGGCATTGCATCCACTCCAGAATGCAGAAACTAGACACAAAGGGTTCCATCTTATTTGACAAATTTCTCAATATTTTTTATACCGCCGTGTAATTTAGTTATAGGCTTTTTGAATGAAGTTGAATGTATTGGATTCAGCAATAGCGACTGGGGTCTAAAGAAAAGTCTTGATTTTTACCATATTCTTTTGAAGTCTGTCTGGAGATTTTTTTTTTTTGAGTTACTCTGTTTGAAATGACGTTATTTTTCCGTTCTCTAATGATTTATATCTCTTTTTCCTAAGGCGCTGATTGCGACGTGGACGCTGCAGCTCGTTTCATTGCCAGCATGTTTGTGGCTCTCAACACCACACCCAACAAGCTCATCTACCATCACTTCACAACAGCCACAGACACCTCCAACGTCCAAATCGTTTTCCAGGTTGTCATGGATACAATCATTAAAGAGAATCTCGAGGCAGTGTCTTTGCTTTGAGGTCCCCCTCACTTGTATCATTTGGACCATTGAAGTTCCTGATTTTCGAACAAAACCTACACCGCAACATTGGGACAATGCACTATATGCTGCATCAGTATCTGCATCACTTCTTTTGATTTTCATACCAGGTCTTTCCTTTTTTTTTCCCATTCACAGAGTATTTTTGCACTGTTTTTTTTTCTCTTGAAAGTTGAGAAAAGTTAGTAAAAGACTTAATAATGGTGCTTATAGAAAATCTAGCAACGCAAGCGACTATAACATTTCGGTTGATATCAAGATCTATCTCTTTTTTTGTTGTATCCTCGGTTAGCATGTTCGGCCATGCGTACGAGATTATTTTTCTTTTTCTTTTTTCCTCCATCAGTCTTTTCAGCTCATGACATTACCCCTCTGTGTTACGTGTTATGCAGAGTTAATGAATCCTCTGAAAACTCCTTCTTGTATTTACTTTCTATAGATCTTTCTCTCGGTCCCCGATGCATGGATAATGGCTGCACTGGTGGTTAAATATTTTCAGTGTTCTTGCTCATTCAACGGTTCTTTTCTTAGGGAGGAGAAAAAAAGACCGGTGCTTTTTTCCCTCTCATTTTGGGAGCAAACTTCCACCTTATTTTTTATGGTGGTAAGCAGCAATGGTAGCAGGTTGGCCTGTGGATTTCGTTTTTGTATTTAAAAAAAAAAAATCAGACTGTACTCTGAGAGAGCAGTATGCACTTCTCTTACTTATAGCACAGACAGGCTTTTTCCTCTCTGTGTAAATAAGAACAGTATATCATTTGGCATACTGTGTGATATATTATGCCCTGCTTTTATTTTTGTTTTTAAATTGTAAATATGTTTGTTATTTAAAATGCACGTTGTTGATTCTCACATAGGCATTTCAAACAGTGCGACTAGGCAAGTTTTTTTTGTGTGTTATGATCAGCGTGATATGCAACCAAATGCAAGTGTGCACTATTGTTAAAGAAAAGTTTTGAAACTTTAAGATTATTGTCATGGAATACCCACCCGGCAATACATGAAAGAGGAATTAAAAATATATCCATACGTTGATGTTTTCAGATTCAGATTTAGATTTTCGGACGAAAATCAAGAGACATTAAGAAAGCAAATCGTGTTAATATGGTGAAACCAGCAATGGGAGCGTGAAGAGACATTGCAGTCATTGTATCGTCTCTGATCTGGCGTCTTTAAAAGAACATGAGAACACATGTACGAATGCAAATGTACACAGAGTAAGTTATCGGTATCTGTAAAGTTTAATAAATAAAATAAATAAAACATCTCTGAGAGGTTCTGCTCAGCAGTAAACAGCTTAACAACATTTAATACATATGGAAGCAGGTACAGAGAGGACGGTGGAAAAGGTGATGGGGGGGGGGGGGGGGGGGGTCAAACACAACATTTCATCTCTCACGCAGCATACTTAAGGTTTTTGTCGATGTTTGTTTTTTTCTTTTTTTACGCAGCTGATACCTTCACATTATGTAAAATAATAAAACATTCGATGTCATCAGTCCTGCGCGTTGCCTTCAATAAGTACTCCTCTAAAGTGTTAGAGAACTTGGGCAAAAAAGCAGAGTGTCGCTCAAGCGGTCAAGCAGTCCAGTGAGTCGAGTGACAGGAATACATCGGCTTTGCATCGAAACGTACTGGAGCCGTCTTGCACCAGCTCGCAACTCTGCAGATTGGGGGAAATGTCTTTCACACATATGGCCTGAAAAAAGAAATAATAACATATAATAAAATAAGAAGAAGAAGAACGTGTGAATATGCCAAGCACCAGTCATTACCTTTAGATATTACAACTCAAATTCTCTTTGAGTCTCTTTGCGCTCTTGGGAATGGCTAGCCACTTGCTTTAAAAGGATATTGCCTTTTACGCACGGATGTCACGAAATTTTCTGTTTCACTAAGGCGCGTTTATAGCTAAAAGTTACATCATGGAGTTATATCTGATACTGCGTCGTAACCAATAATAGCTGAAAACGTTTCTTTGATCTGTTAATATTCTCAGCGTTCAGAGCTAAATCCATCTTACGCACGGATGTCGAGTAGCCACTAAAACACCTGAGAAGCAAGTGCTCTCTGCAGTTTGAAAAATCTGGAAATAACTCATATGTCAAATGTGGGTATTCTTACGGTACATACCATATTTTTGAGAACTGGAGTTTGTCGGCTGCTGAGGTCGGGAATCACATTGTTTCCAGCGGACTCCCCACTGTCCAGTGGTGTCTCTGGCTCGGACCTGCGAACGTAGGGTGATCTGCGGATACCAGACAGCAAACCTGAAGCTCTGCCCACCGAATAGTAGCTTGGACCGGTTGACTGTTTGTACCATGCTTCTGTAGGATCGAACGAAATGAGCATGGTGATAGCCAGGAGAACCACTGCAGATCTAACAGACCTCTCCATTGCACACATTTTTGCTCAACCCTGCGTAACACTGGCTATTTGTTCCGAACTGCCACCTGACCTGTGTCAGTTTTTTTCTTAGAAGTCTTGTAGATTTTTGTTGTGTGGTCTCAGCCACTGCATCTTTTATAGGACACGTCGCTGTCGTGACCATGTTCGTCATTCTGGGACAGACGCATGATTCATGATTTCCAAAGAAAGTTCCAATCAAAATTGATCCGCTATTCCCCTGTCTGGAGATGCAGGATTGAATTTTTTAAACGTCAGATATCACTGATTAGTTGTTTTTCTTTGCCTATTTTCAAGTATATTTTGATCTCACAAGTCACGACAAAAGTTCAGATAAAAGGGAACAGACACTTGAAAACAAAGGCATGCATCATCTTATTCGTTTAATAGTGCCCACTTCCGGATTTTTTATGATTAATTAAACTGTAAAAACAAATCTCTAAATTTGTATTTCTATTTCACAGGGTGCACTCCATAGTTTGTACAAATTATAGAACGAGACTGAGAAATCTTACAACTCCTTAAAGATGTGTTAAACTTAATCCTACGAAGACCGTGGGGATCGGATGGGAATATTATATAATGATCAATTTCGACCATTAATTTTGTTCCAGGCTCAGTATCATTTCGTAGAATCAGACCATATCATATGCATAGCCGTTAAACGATCTTTTGGGCTCTGATCTTATGACTGATGTCCCAAGAATGCGCCGTTTTTACTTACCTACAAATGCCTATTTATGTCTTTTAATACAATTTTAAATGTTTAAATTACGTTTAGGTACATTGTATCGAGGGGAAATGGCGTGAATTGCGTGAGTAACCTAGTAGTTGTCTGCTTTGATTTACTGACATTTTCTTAATTACTCATGGATTTATAGACGTCTTTTCCAATAATCTATACTACAATTGTCCAAGTAAGCAATAAAACCGAAACAAAAGCGAACCTTAAAAGCGTCTAAATTAGAGGAAACAATTTACAGAGATGTTTAATCTCTGAAAGCTGGAATTGATGCAACATAGATTTCCCTGGAAAAGCATCTTGACATGGTTAAATGCAGACAGGTAATGAAAAAAGCTAATCAGTTTGGAAACGAAGACAGACACAGACCTAACATTAAAAAATACATAAGGGGTTTATTATTTTTGGGATGACTTTAATGACTTTCTCATTTTAAAAGTTAAGGAATGTTTCATCCAAATTACATTTTATGTCTGAAGATAACAGTATCTGAATATGTGAATAATAAAAGAACTTGTGTTGACACTGAATTCTGTGTCAGGGTAATTTGATTGTTCATTAAAGCCCATTGAAGAGCGGTCTGCATTGTGGCTCCATCTTGCTCTCAAGAACTGCATCTGGGCCACACACCCATGGGTCTGATGTGGTCCACTGCCACTTCAACAGCTGAGTCTTCAGGCTTTCCAGAATCGCAGCATAGGCTGGATCCCCTGCCAGGTTCTGCACCTCAGCTGGATCAGACTCGGTGTTGTACAGTTCCCAACGCTCACGGTAATAGTAACCTCTCAGATTTTTGAACCAGTTTGTGGGTTGCCCGGCCTGTGTGCGATTGAGCAGGTCTTGAAAGGTAGGTGAGACATAGAAGTCCTGGTCAATGGGAAAGGGCATCTTGTAGTTGAGATTATGTAGCAGGCGGTAGGGGCGCTGAAGCACAGAGCGCATGGGATAGTACATTGTGGCCTCATGGAGACTCTGACTGGCGTATACGGTGGACCAGGTTGGCTCAGAGATCAGTGCTGGAAGCAATGAGCGACCTGTTAGCTGGACTTGTGGTCCCCCAAAGAGGCTGTAAGAAGGGTAGGGGATGGAGAACCAGTCAAGGATTGTGGGGGTGATATCTGCAAAGGAGAAATACAAATGTCTATGAAGATGAAGACTGATGCTGGCTGTGAGTGTATGATGTGTGGCTGTGGCTGCAACATATAAATTATAATAAATTATTAGTTGACGTAAAAAAAAAAAGGAACTCACATGGTGCTATTCATATTTGAAAATGATATAAGAATTTGCATGGTATACTTCTGATGACATATATTGGTCTACAGGTTAAAAAACAAAAAAAAAAAAACCCAAAAAACTGTACTACCATGCTTCACGTCGGTCATAATGAACAAAACCAGCACCACCTTGTGGTATGATGAAGCTATTACACAGTCATTTCAAAGGTACTAGAATGACTGCTTGCTGCTGCCCTCTGCTGCTTACCCAGTAGACTGACATAGGCCTTGCTAACCTGGCCCCATCGTTGCCTGTGTTCAGGAGAGGACACTAGCATGGGCTCTGCAACACCCGACCTGTACAGGTTAGTCCGTCCATTGGGGAACGGGATCCCATTGTCAGAGCTGTATATCACCAGTGTGTTGTTATCAAATCCAGCATCCCTCAGTTCCTGCAGAACCAGCCCAATCCCTGAAGAGGAGCCAAAAAAACTATATCCAAAATCTTCAAAGCCATCCTCTGCCATTATAATAGCAATGGCAAAGAAATGTCACAAGATCATAAACCATTTTAATACAAAAAATGTCTTGATTTCTCTGCAAGTTTAAAATGCTGAAGTTCATGTATTTACACTGAAAACAAAGGAATTCTGACTTGGTTATTTGTAAAATATATGATGGCGCACACACAGACAAACCGGTGGTGTTACCATTACTATCCATCTCATTACAGCCCATTACCTTGGTCCAGTCTGCTGACAGTAGTGTACTGGGCAGCCAGGTCTGCTCTGGCAGCTGGAGTATCTGGGATAAAGTAGGGCACCTAAGAGAATATACAAGCTCTTCACATTATGTTGTGTGTGTTCTGTTTAAATCAGGGGTTTCAAACTCTGGTCCTGGAGGGCCGGAATCCTGCTGTTTTTCTTGTAGACCAACTAAATAGAATCTCTGATTGGCTGAAGAGTGTCCACACCTGTTTTCAAGGTGAAAATCAACAGGTAACTAGGAGGTCAAAACAAAAATCAGCAGGACCTCGGCCCTCCAGGACTGGAGTTTGACACCCCTGGTTTAAATAGTGTTTTCTATAATAGCTACGTTTTACATAGCATTTTTGTTTCATAACATTAGACCGTTACTTCCTCATAACATTACTGTCATCTATTATACAGATCAAAATTCTTCTTCGATACCTCACCTTGACCTGATCTGGAGTGTAATATCGCGGTTCCCAGTCTGGAATACGACCCATGCCACTCTCACCATTCCCAAATTTTTCACAGAACGGCCCATACTGAGGTTGGGAATGGCCACAGCGATGAGGGTCATGGAATGCCACATAGAGAAAGAAAGGTTGCCCGTCACGCTTCTGTCTCTCTTCCTTTTCCGCTGCCTCCCTCTGGGCCCGAAGAAATTTTCGTACTAGAAGTTTGATTCGGGTGATATTCCTGCCCACCTGGAGAACAGAGCTGTTCTCTTCTGTGTAGGCAAAATCAAAAGGATACACCGGATCCGGACCCACATGCTTCTTCCCAATAATGCCTGTATGAGATTATTACAAGATGAATTGGTTTTAGGACCTCGTTTAGCTATGGAAGCATTTAGATGGTGTAGATTTTTTTTTTCACTCTGTTTAAATCCTGAAACACCTGCAGCCAATGATTGGTCACCTATTTATGAAGTTAATACCACCGGTCAGGTTGGGTTTGTTATGCAAATGCTGTCAAAACATACAAATGAGGTGTAAAACTGACCCTTAAGGCAGAAAATAACATTAGTTTGATCTTCTCTGAGTTGTCCTGTAAATCAGATGTTGAGCTTCGTCATTGCAGTTAGATGTTATACATCTACTTGAAAGAGTGTGAGAAGTGGGGATAGGAGTCTTGACCCCTGTAGATTGCCCTATTCTACAAGATCCATAATAAGGCAATCTAAAGATATAATATGACCTGAATCTTACCAGTGCGTATGCCTGCTTGCTGAAGAAGCAGAGGAAGACTACGGACTTCTTCAAAAGAATTGAAGTGATGGACAGCTTGATGGAGACCATACATTCCATTCTGGTGCTGCAATTACAGTAAGCAAATGGACTAATCCCCAGGCTTATTCACATACATCCAATATAACATTTCAACTTCTAAGTACTCTGTGCACAAAGTTTTACCTGCGGTAAACCAGTGAGAATGGTAGAACGACTCGGTGAACAGCTGCTTACTGAGGTGAAGGCGTTTTGAAAGACAACGCTACGCTCAGACAGCATTCGAAGATGTGGGGTCTGGACCACCGTGTTGTTGTACACTTCTGTTTCGAAGCCTGCATCGTCAGCTGTGTGAAAAGAAGATCGAATATTGTTTTTTAATGCACAACTTTCGTATCTCATTTAACATAGGTTATCTAAACAGAACATACCTATTATGAGTAGTACATTTCTTCTTTTGCATTCTCCAACACCAAAGCATATCACTACCAGAGATAATAGCACCCGCGTACATAAACCAAGAAACATGGTTATTGTGTATCGTAAAGTTTAAGTGCTATAACTTATCCATGGAAGTTCAATTATAAAACCATTCTTAGGCAATGTTTCCCGTCTTTACAACTGTTTTTTAACCTTTGATATGGATATTTTTACTCCGACGGCAAAATTAAACTGTTAAAACTTTAGCAAGCATTTTCTGCAACAATGTTTGCTTGCTTGTACAAAACAATTGCTTTGTAAGTTCCGCCTTTATAGTCATATGACTACAGTCACATGAGACATCGCTGACTGCAGTGCTGCTACAGAAAAGGGGTGGTAACTTTTTGTTGAGCAGGAAGGAAATGGATGTGGTTTGTCAGTAGTGATTGTATTACATAGTCGCCAAAGCTGTTTTTTTTTCCTATAACCTACACATTAAAAGTGGCAAATCTGAATCACCGGCCGGAGTCGGCAGAAAAGGTTGGGTGCTTATTATTATTATTATTTGTTCAATTTCACATCCTATACAAGGCAGCAGGGTTGTTATTTAGTATTAAACTGTAGAGTCAGATATTTTCTTGTGGTGAAATAGGTTTACTAACAGAATTTATCGAATTTTACATTGAAAGTAACTGAAAGATTTCTCCTGCTGTTTCTATGAAAAGCGTATCATCTTTTTAAATGAACAAGACATTCTATCGTTTTGGGAAGTAAACCCATTTTTATCGTGAAGACCATTGACCAAAAGTCATATGATAATGGACAGAACTACGGAGTAAACAATCACTGTTCCAACTCCATGAATGTTCTCTTATAAATCCCCCAAATACACAGTGTCTATAGCCATAATCCGTGTCGGTGCATGCTGAGCCATTTTATTCGTAAATACTAATTTAAAGAAATACAATGCTTTAAATGGTATTGGTATGTGCCTTTCTTTCTTTCTACTAGCCATTTCATCAGCCGGAACCCCTCATCGAGGGTGCATGAATTCTGTTTAACTGGTCTCGATACTGAACTGTCCTCCCAGTTAAAAATATTTTACATACATCTTTTGTTTCACAGATGACAATTGCTGAGCTTCTCTTTGACGTGGATCTAAGCTTTATCCGACTCCCGAAAGCTTAAGCATAAAGCTCTTGCGCGAATGTTATTTGAAGATGAGGACACTGCAATGACTAGACTTTTTGAGGAGTGTTTTTGGCTCCATGAAGCAGCAAGAATTTCCACTTAAGCAGTTTTTTTTTCTCTTCGCCATTCAGTGCCATGTCACAGAGCAGATATCGCGTCCTTACCCAACTGCGCCCTCTAAATAAAGATCACCTGACCGCGGAACAAGAAGCGTCTCTGTTAGAAGAAATTTTAGATCAGTAGCTTAGTGTGCAGCAGTTACCTGTACATTCATATTACAATGATCGACTTGATAGATTATAGATTTAATCCTGGCCTCACAGACCATCTTTGAATAGGAAGGAAATGAGACAGATTTTACAGTGATGCATTTCATGTGACATTGGAGAACTGTGGATTTACGATGATGGAGCCTTTGGTTGGTCGTCCCACTGGGGACAGAGGCTCTTTGAGGGACAACATTGCATCCTGCTGTTCGTACAGCACCCTTAAGAAGTACCTGCCTATTCTGACCTGGTTGCCCAAGTACAGGCTCGGCTGGTTGAAGATGGATCTGATTGCAGGACTTACAGTGGGACTGACAGCTGTCCCACAGGCTTTAGCCTACGCTGAGGTGGCTGGTTTACCTGTACAGGTGAGAGTTTGTGTATTATATTGAATCTCTACCACTTATAGTTTCTTACTGATAAGCTAACCTCTTAAGGACTTTGTATTCGATCAAGAACACTTTTAACTGGCTTTTCAGATCACGACAGCTTCATCATATGTACTGCAGTTCATGCAAAACTTAAAATTTTGTTTTGTCCCTTTTTATTCGATTTATGTCTCACATACTGATGTCCGTCACTTCTTCCTTTGAACATTTGTTTATCTACAGGAAATGTGTGTGTTATTTCACAGGATAAAATTTCCTGTGCATATTCTGGATTTATTTTGCACCCAATAACATTTACATTTGCACTGTTATATATGTAAATATAATAACATACGTATAATAGCATATATCTATCTCTCTCTCTCTCTCTCTCTCTCTCTCTCTCTCTCTCTCTCTCTCTCTCTCTCTCTCTCTCTCTCTCTCTCTCTATATATATATATATATATATATATATATATATATATATATATATATATAGTAATGTTGAAAACATTCAGAGTTAATTTAACTATTTCAATGGTTTTGCTGTATTTATTTGTCGATGGTTTTGCTGTAAGACTTTTATTGGTCCCTGAGTCATTATAAGGTTATCTCAGGTTGAATTTGAACCATGTCACACTTCAGTGTCTTTGACACTAACGTAATGAGGCAGTTGCCAAAAACTGTTTATCTTTGAAGTTTCAGTGTCAATGTAGTAGCCCACGCACTTCCTACCCGTGATCTACTCGTGTCTCTCTAAGTATAGACCTCCTTTTTTTTCATTCTTCTCTCCCCTTGTTCTCTCTTTTCTGTACAGTATGGCTTGTATTCAGCCTTCATGGGTTGCTTTATCTACTGTGTCTTCGGCACATCGAAGGACGTCACTCTGGGCCCTACAGCCATAATGTCTTTACTGTGTTCCTTTTACATTGAGGGTGACCCTATCTATGCTGTGTTGTTGACCTTCTTGTGCGGGATCATCCAGGCCGGCATGGCTATCCTCAGACTTGGTGAGTGTGGAGGCAGAAACAAGAAAGTAGAATCACTCCAGCTGTACGTTCCTCACATAAACTTTTGTTTGTTTGTTTGTTAAAATGGTTAAGAGCAACCTACAAACCTGTGCAGATGTGGGTTGTTTCCATGTTTTGATAAATGGATTCCACTTATATTTCCTTTCCATATCAATGGAATCAGAAAAAAACCACAGAGGAGAAAACCAGTTCTTGCGACATGATAATACGTGTTGTTTTCAAAGATACAGACATTTATTTTTTAACAGTGCATATACAGTCAAGAAGGTAATGGAAATTGCAAATATTCTGTTTCATTGTTGTCATGCAATATGTTGCTAAACTGGTTAGATTTATGGTATGTTATTACTCTGCACATAGGCACACACTCGCTATGTACATCACAGTGCAGTTGGCAAACATATCCACGCACTGTGTACACAAAGGAAAATTATCCCAGCATTCATACACAGACCTGTAAGACAAGTTATCTGTAAGACAAGTAAGACAAAAGTCCTCCTTTAAAACAGGAAGTTACTAGAAGAGTGACATGAGTGCACCACTGACTTTGATTACTTCCTGCTGATTGCCTTATGCTCACCATTTGTTGGGCTGCAGAAAAGAAAGAAAAAAAAAGATGAGAAGTTCTAGTGTAATGGTTCTAGATGTTATACTGGAGGGTGTAAAAATCAAAAATTTGGAAGGAAATGGATACTGCATGGTATATGGTGTTAACAGTATGAAAGTATCAGCAATCCTCAATAAATGTTGTCCTTAAATATGCAACAAAACTCATGATAAATGTATTGTTATTCAAATATACTGTAGGCATTTTCTGATCCGTTTAACGGTTTTCAGGTTTTCTGCTGGATTTCATCTCATATCCAGTTATCAAGGGGTTCACTTGTGCAGCTGCTGTCACTATTGGCTTTGGCCAGGTCAAGGTGAGAATTCAGAAAGGTTAAAGGTACAATTGGTCATATTTATGTTGCTAAGTTGTTAAGTGCTTGGGAAATGACAGACTTGCTGTTCTGTATGCTGTTATTGCAGAAAATACTGCAGTGCTCTTCATCATGTGGTCCTGTAAAGTTAATGTGTAAACGTAATGCTTTGGAATCTGTGGTGTAAAAGTTAATTCTTAAGGATCTGCTTTAAGCGCCCATAAACATCCCACTGTTTTATCCGTTTAAGCTGGTACTACATGAGTTTTCTCTGGGGTGGTTTCTCTGTAGAATATTCTTGGTCTGAAAAACATTCCACATCAGTTCTTCTTGCAAGTCTACTACGTATTCCATGGGATACCCGAGGCCAGGTGAGCATGTGTTTCTTGTTTAACAAGTTTGTTTTCAGACATGGTCTATGCTTATTGTCATATTTGTCGTCTTATCAATGAGATAATGTGATTAATGTGGATAAACAGTGATGGCTAAAGACAGAAAGACTGAAAAGCTGTAATGGGCAGTTGTAATCATCATTTATCTGGGGAAACATCCAAGTCCTTCTTGTCCTTCCCTTTAAAAGGCATTGCCCTTCTCTTTCTGTGTGTTTCTATGTGATCACTTATCCCAGGGTAGGAGATGTTATTCTTGGTCTGTCCTGTCTGCTTGTCCTTGTGATGCTGACATGGATGAAGAGTCATCTGGAACCCATTCCACCAGATCCACCCACTCATGTGCACGCAGCCAGGGGCTTAGTGTGGAGCGTTGCTACCAGTCAGTGCCTCTGTTTGTATTAAAACTAATCCCTGTCATCTATTATCATCCCCATTCATTCACTATTGTTGCTTGACTTCATGTTTTTGCACTATAATATTGTAATATGGCAAAATATGTCTGCTGATTTTTTCATCACAGTTCGAAACGCGCTTGTTGTCATAGCTGCAACAGTTTTCGCGTACTCCTTGGAAGTTTCCGGATATCACTTCCTGACGCTCACAGGAAGAACCACAGATGGGCTTCCTCCTTTCAGGCCCCCGCCCTTTTCAGAGAGGACTGACAACGGCACGGTCATATCTTTCAGTGAGATAGTAATGGTGAGCTCACATTCATGCTATTATCATAGCTAAACCAAACAGTTTAGGACCATTAAGCTGATCAGTTTGATGAAGGTGAACCATTTTACTGGTCTGCATAGGAGTTGATACCATCCAACCAGTATTTTTGCAGTGTGATGCAATTGTGTGCGCAAGTTTGACTGACCAATAATATGTCTTTCCAGGACGTGGGTGGGGGCTTGATAGTTATACCACTGATGGGTGTGCTGGAGAGCATTGCCATAGCAAAGGCCTTTGGTAAAACTCACACTTAATATTCAGATTTCAGCTGACAGTTTCAGTAGCTCTGTAATCAGGAATTCCCTTTTTCTGTTCTTCCCTTCCACAGCCAGTAAGAATGACTATCGCATTGATGCCAACCAGGAGCTCTTTGCAATTGGTCTGTATACTCTGACCACGTGCGGTTCTTGAATAATAAACATGTATATTATCAAATGAAGCATGGCTTTCATTGATATGTGTGTATTTACAGGGCTCACAAACATCATGGGCTCTTTTGTCTCTGCTTACCCTGTCACTGGCAGCTTTGGAAGGTACGTTTGTGTGTGTGTGTGTGTGTGTGTGTGTGTGTGTTGTGTGTGTCTGTTTATGTTGATGTATGCTGTTGTTTAAACTTGGTGTATATGTAACTGTTAGGATTATTATATATTTAGATACATCTCTGTTGTCTGCCCTTTAATGCTCCTGCTTAAGTGTGCTTTTACATAGCTCCAATGTGTTTCTATTGCCAATTTGCACTTATTTTGTGCATATATTTTCTGTTTTTTGCAAGTACTTCTCATTTACCTCATGGATGTGTGTGCCTGCATGTTAATTTATCTCATGCTTACCTACAGAACTGCCGTTAACTCCCAGACAGGGGTGTGTACTCCTGCAGGGGGCATTGTGACAGGTAACCCCCACACTGAGCTCTTTACTCTGAAGTTAAATCCGCTAATTTTTAATGTCTTAGATTTAATACACTGATTTGACTTCAGTTTTGTGATTGAAGTGATCTCTCTAAGCGAATAGTTAGAACTGAAATCGGAATTCAGGTAATAGAAGTGAAGTTCAAATGGCAGGAATCTCTTTATTTTACCCTTACCATTCAAATGCCTGTTCAATTCCCTGGAGTTAATTCTACTTATCCTAATAAAACATTTCAAGGCCCTGCTTAAAATATGTCCCTATTAATGGTGTACTTACACATTAACCTCAGTGGTGCACTGGAACTGCTGTGTAGATACAGGTTGGCAAACTGCCCTAACATAATTACCATGTGTTTCATCACCGACTAGTTATTTCTTTGAAATGGGAGAACTTTTTAACAAAAATGCCTACATATACTTATATAATTATTGAGGACATTTAATTTAAAGATGAATTGAGAAGCCACTTCATTAGTCATAGTTATATCATTAGTTACGTCTTATTCATTATATCACTCAGGTCATCCAGTTTACATGTTTACTATGGTCAGTATAAGGACTGTGTGCAGAAACATTTTCATGGTTTTTTTAAATAATCCAGCATAAATTTACATGTTAACATGTTTTGTAGATGTTAGATCATATTCCTAGTGTTTGTTAGATCAATGCTCATGACATAAGTGCAGATGGTGAAAGCCAACTATGAGTCCAATGTAGTGTCTTTTTGCAGATTATTTGTATGATAATGAAGTGAGCCTATACCCACACACTACTTTGATATGTCCTTGTCATGTGCTTGTTACATGGCTGTACTGTCTTGGTGAGGAGGACCCAGAGGAATCTTTCAGTATAAGGCATGGTGTCATACAGCTATGTACATTTCTCAAGAGAAATGTATTAAGCTCTTTCTCAACTGTGGTGGTCCTGACCTATCTCTTTACGTGAGATGAGTGAATTTCTAGCTTTTTTCAGGACTGATGGTATTGCTCTGTTTCTGTTGCAGGTGTAATAGTGCTGCTCTCTCTGGCCTTTCTCATGCCTCTCTTCTACTACATTCCCAAAGCCTCTCTGGCTGCAGTCATCATTTGTGCTGTCACGCCCATGATTGACTACCGTGTGGTCAAAGAGCTCTGGAGAGTCAGAAGTGAGTTAATATATTTCTCTGAATTTTCATTTACTATTCTTCATATCTTTTCTTAACTTTTCCTAACATTTTTTAACTTTTTTTTTTTTACAGTGGTTGCTTTTTTGGGCCTGTTAGTAGATGCACTTCATTTTACTTCACTGAAGTTATATGGTCAAGTTTGAAGTTTCAATGTTTCAGTGAGGCGTTTTGTGGTTATATTCTTTCATTGATTCTCTGCATTGTCATTGTATTAGCAAGTGCTGACATTTGTATCATTCAGGTGTAATCTATGACTAACATTACATTTTTTATTTATATTTTCTCTCTCTCTAGGACTTGACCTCTTGCCTTTTCTTGTCACCTTCTTGGTCAGTTTTTGGGAAGTGCAGTATGGTATTGTTGGAGGGATAATTTTGTCAGGATTCATGCTGCTCTACCTCTTAGCCAGACCCAAATTAAAGGTACAGCTGAAGGTTTGGTGTATTGTGAAAGGCATATTAAAGATATTTAATTTCTACTCCATCTTCAAAATTACACAGTTTTTCTTGATTTCATTCATTTCCAGTGCTCCATGCTGTGCATATGTATCATCAATATTTTTCTGATTGTATCTTTTTTTCCAGAACAAAGTAACATGATAACCTTGCAAATGAATTGCACAAACCAACTGTATAAATGTTCTTCAACAAAGTTTTTTGTATTTTAAATGGTTACTTGAAACACAACATGTGTTAAATATTTGAAATGAAGCAAATATAAATAAGTTGCCTCTTTTTTTTTTTTTTTAAATTCTTTATTTTTGAGATAGCAGCATACATTTCAAATCTTACATCAAGCCAACGATAGTTTTCATTTTCCTGCCATCCAGATTTCTTTTTTTAACAATTACAAGGAAAATAAAAAAATAAATACATAATAAGAGATAAACAGAATTTAGGAACTTCAGTTTGGGAGAGGTTAAGTGTGCAAATAAGAGCAATGAAGAGTATACCGGGAGAAGACCTGAAAGAAAATCAAAAATAAGTTGCCTCTTTAAATAGCACATGAAGTTTGACAGTATTCCACAGTATGTATACCCAGTGACACTATTCACTCTCTAGGCTTTGGAATAAAAACACGTCAATGTTTTACTGAGAGGAGTTTTGTTACAAGAACAAGATCAGAACTGTTGTGTTGTACACGTGCAGGTAACCGACCATGGGGTCCTGGTGATGGAGTTGGACAGTGGATTAAATTTTCCAGCATCGGAGTACATCTGTCACCACATCTACACACAGGCCTTACAGGGTAAGCACTGCATTTCCATTCAGGTACAGACTTAGTTTTTAATATAAAAATCTGTTTAATTTTACTTTAGATTGTACCATCACATTACTTTGCACTCTGTGATATGGTTCATTGTAAAACACATTTCAGCTGTAAAATGACTTTATATTTCATTAACAGTAAATAGCTCCTGAGGCCACCCACTGACCATACATAGCAATAGAAACCATAATCCAGAAGTATCCTAAACAGGAGGGACACATGTAGAAAAATGAAAGGATGATATTAATAATTGGGTGTCATTTTCTCTGCAAAGCATTTTATCCAAAATCCAAATGAAACTTTTAACAAAGCTAACCTCTCTGGCCGTTGCTGTCCTTCTGTCTCACAGTGTCCCCACCTCGCTGTGTGGTGCTGGACTGCCACCATGTCTGTGGAATAGACTGCACTGTCGTCAATCAACTCAGAGACCTGCTCAGACAGTTTAAACTCCAGAATGTCTCGCTTGTCTTCGTAGGCCTAAAGGTATGTCTGAGAAACAAAAGAAAGATAAAAAGAGACGGAGAATGGATGTGCAGTTAGAGTATGCACGAATCATAATGAGAGTGAGATGAAACAGAGGAAGAAGATGTGAATGTTCTCAGTTAGTCTAATGATATTGCTCTTGTACTGTCGGCCAGACTGTATGAGTAAGATTAAGGCCCATTAATAAAAGATTATTAGATATTTATAAAAAAAAATTGTAAACTGTATGAACAATACAAAATGCATTGAAGCATCCATGGTGTGCTCTTTTGTTAGACCTGATTGGTCATATGATTCTCTCTCTCTCTCTCTCTCTCTCTCTCTCTTCTCTCTCTCTCTCTCTCTCTCTCTCTTTTCTCAGCATTCGGTTTTGGATGTATTGTTGGCAGCAGACTTACCAGGCTTAAAGCACACCGACAGTGTGGAGGCAGGACTGCAGATCTTGTCCAGTAACACACACTACGACTGACGCTATGACAAACCTTCAGCCATCAAACAGACCACTGAACCAACAGTGGTTGAATAACCTTGTGAAATACCTCAAACCAGCAAGCAAATAACTGACAAAGTAGTTTTTTCTGCATATATATACTGAGTTAACCAATTTGAAGTGGACAGAAATCTACACCGTCAAACCCACAGATGAAAACTCATCATCTTAAAATAACTCAGTGTCTTCTTGCATATCTTTGACAGTCATCTATGGGGAGACCATAGATGGCACCTGCATGTGAGAAGAGAAAGACTGCACTGTGTGCTTATTCCCTTTCACAGAGGGCAGAACATGAAGGGCAGGATGGCTCCTGGCTACTCCTAAGGAACTGAAGGAGACATAATGTCTGGCCAGAAGGAAAAGCTACACTACATAACTGGAAAGAAATAGTTGAAAAGATTTTCAATTAACTATTTTTCTATAAGACTGTCAATGTGACAAAAAAAACACTGTTTTTGCTCTGTTTTTGTCTTTTTTTTTAAACTTTGAAAGAAGTCTCTCTCAGGTTTCAAACAGTTTTCTTTGGTTTTTCTAGAACCTAAAAAAGAAAAAGAAGGCTATTTATGGCACAAAGGGAACAACAGCATTTTCTGTGACTCACATACAATGATGACACTGATGAAGTCTGAATGCCTGGGCTGGGAGTTTATTTGTTACTGACAGAATTCACTGAGATAAGATTGATTTCTTTGATTCTTTTTCCATGTGTTTTGCCTAATGACTGACATAATCCTCACTATGACATCAATGATTACAACCCATCCCCAAGATGAAACACTTATAAAAAAGAACTTTTCCAAGGTTTTTTACAGATTCTGGTATTTTTTTATTTCATATAATCCAAGGAATTTTAAGAATTTTAAGCTGGTAAACTCTACCACAAAGAAGTCAAAACATGTCACGCACTACTTACAAACAAACAGTTTGTCCTTTATATCCAACGAATTTACCTTGAAACAAACAAAAAGTTTTAAGTTTTTCATTATTTACTTTGAACTAACTGGAGGTGCTAGATATTTATGGGGAGGGGGGCACACAGGCACACATAGTCCAAAATGAAATGAAGAAAGATTACATAAACAAATAAAAAGGTAAACAAACACAAATTAATAAATGAATGCGTTAACAAATTAATACATCTGGAAATAAAATCAGAATTTTGGTATTTATGTGTTAATTTGCATTAATCAATTCATTCATTCAAGTCCTAATTATTTTTACATATATCGTTTTATTAATTTATTTATTTCCATTTTTTCTTGTGAACGTGGAAGGATAAAAACCAGAAGCGTTTTTAGCTACTGAAAAGATCAGAGGCTGAGTACGAGCTTTTCATCGATGTTCCCACGTTTCCAACTATGTGTGCACTGTACAGCGCTCGACCACCTTGGACGCTCCATTACACAGTCTGGCTGTTGTTTTGCTATAAACACCTTTTTCAGGATGAAAATATTCGGAGCTATAGTTATTGGCTGTTAACCCACCCACCTGTTGTATTAGGTCCGTTGATAAGAACCGATCTCACTGCCTCTGGGTTACCTATACAGTAATTACGGTGCGTGCCTAAAGCATTTACACTCGCCACACCCACACGCAGTTTACAATGCTATAGAACTGCAGTTGTTTGCTAATGTAACCTACAACTGCTGCAAATTCAGTTCCCAGAGGTGGTAAACTTGGGATGTTTAATAATGTTTCAGCACTATTTTACGCGTAAATGTCATGTTGTTGTAGCATTTAGAGTGAAGGCTCACACCAAAATGACTTGTTGAACCAGTCACAGGCGCAAATACAAGCAGCAAAGCGGACCAGTTATTTTCTGTAAGAATCTCATTATCAGTGAAGTTCTTTCTTCAAGACATCTGGGCTAAATGCATCCATATATCCCTTCTGTCAGTACCTCAATCTCTTTTCCAGTCAACCACTTCTATACTATTTCGGCTTTGTTATACTTAACTGGTTGAAAATGTAAACAGCAAAAACACTGGCAGATAGGCTGTTGTTCTATTGGAATAGTGTATCAGCACAACCAAGCCCTTTGCTTTCAAGCTTAGGGTAGAACTACATGATTTACCATGGGAGGCATGGTCATACTATGGATATTCTTAACAATTTTGAATTCTGTTTCTATTTCCATTTTTAGGGACGCAATAATTGTGTCTTCTAAATGATGATCCGAAAATGGTTAAGAAGTGCACAGCATTGCTGAACAAAATGCTGAAAAGCACAGATCACATGGGCCCTTTGGTGAGCACTTGTTTAAAAAAGTTGTGAAAAGTTCTGTAGGCTGTGAAAACCAGATGACAGTCAATGCTCAGAATGGAGCCAGTTATTGCACCAGTACCTCATAACAGTGTTAATTTTGGCAGGTGATTTTGATTTAGTTTTAGATTTAGTCTTTTGACTAAATAGTCATTTTTGTCATATTTTAGTCATTTGATCATTATTAGTTTTAGTGAACAAAAACTACATAAGTTTTAGTCAAATGAGGTTTGTGGTATTATTCCCACCGATTTTGCACCCACATTGTTGGCGGTGCGTTTTATTTTCAGTTGTATTGGCCTGTAGCTAAAATGTGTCCACAAATCCGTTCTTTTGCCAAATTATAAAATGAGTTAAAATGTTGAACGTTGGGTTTCCAGAGGAGGGCGGTGTAGGTCTAATTGCTTGTCCATTCATCTGTCTCTGGCATTATCGTTATTCGTCAACAAAAATGGTAGCCTACCATATTGCGTCGCAGTTTTTATTTTTAAAGGTGCATTTGTATTTAGCTATTGTCTCGCTTTTGTCGTGGAAAAAAGTTCGTTGGCGAACATTTTTCGTCACAGTTATTGTCGACAAAATTAACACTGCTTCATAATCATATTAATGGAGACTTAATTTGGAATATAGCCTAAGTGTGGTTAGTCTCCACAGATATTATGAGATTTTATTGGAGTATTTATTTTTCTTCTCTCTCACTATTGTTGATTAAATATAGGCTATAAAGATTGGGCTGTTGAATTTGAAGGGTTTTTGTTCTACTTCTAAATTCTACGTGTTTATTGATATTAGTGGGGTTATGACATGTAAACTTTTACTAATACATTTCCTTTTTTTCCACAATAGATTTTTGTGGCTGCCATTGGTCTGTTTTGAACTCTTCATTGGCATTTTGGGAATCTTAGAAGGAACATCAGGAACATATTGATCAGTACTTCTTAACAAGGTTTACTCTGACCTCCATGTGTTTGACTACGAATTGGACCATGTTAATGATGAACATGAGATTTGGCAGGTGGAGACAGAACACATATTAGACACTTCTGAAGGCACTGTGATAAAATACAATGACATCCTCAAGCCTTACCATAATAGATAGAGGACCTTCAAGAAAGTAGTGCCAATCCTTACCATAACAGAGAGTGGACCTTGCTGGCATAGGTAAAACTATCACTGTACAAAAATACATCTTTGTTGGGGCTGCAGGGAGAGCAAAACAAAATACAGACTTTACTTTTCCTTCCATTTTTACCCTGAACCTAAAAAAGACAACATGGACACATTTAATTGCAAAGCTTAGATGAGCTCTATGAAAGCCAGCTTTAGACGTCTTACACAATATTTTTGGTCAGTTGAGGAGACACAATGGATGGGCTACCGTCAAGCTTCATGAATGGGAGACCACCTCACTCTGGTCACGTCTGGATAACTGCTGGCCTCTCAATGGTCTGTCAAATTAAGAAGTAGGAAACCTAAACCCCTGACACACTACTTAGAAACAATCTGGGGTTTTTTTCCAGTTTTTTTTTTTTTTTGTCTTATTGTACGAGCTTATATATGATTATTAATTAATCTGACGTTGCAATAAATTGTGATGATGTTAAATAATAACTATTTTTGTGGCTGGATCTGTATACTTTATTGATTAGGAAAAGGAAAATGCACATACGTACTTAAGGAGACAAAAGAAACATCCGATTAACATGCCATGGCTGTACACTTATGCTGGCGAATGCGTGAGATTTCCTGAAACAAGACTTAAACGTAACCTTGTGGGCGTTGCATAAACAAACAGGGCAAAGTACAGCCGCTTCCCTTAGGACAATACATTACTTTCGACTTGATAAACCCATTAGAGGACAGTTGACATTGGCTATTCCATGTCGACATTATGAAGATGGTCACGCTCGAATTGATACATGGAGCAATTTCGGTCTCCGAATGTTTTCAGCTTTCCACCTCTCTAGAGAAGGTATGTTTAACTGTTATGTCGACTGGCTGTCTGCAGACCTGCCCGTAACGTCACAATAAAGTTCCTGCTCTCCCTCGATGTTACCTGTAATTTGATTCGAAATGTCTGTATTTTGTCGTGCCCAGCACAAAAAAATATTTACAGAGCTAATGAACTGAAGTTCAGTGAAGATATTTTGACGTTTGTGAATATCTTTTGTATCTATCTAATAAAGTGATAATGCTGGCTGTAATACAACGTAAACGCTTCGCGAAAGGTTCGCGCCAAAATGTTTATACTTTGAACCAGCTGTTCGCGCGTAATTCTGAACAACTGACTGGGCCAATTATATTTTAAAAATTATAGTCAACATGAAATTCACTCATCATGACATTTGAGCTTATTACACACATACTGCATAGCCTATTAGTACTTCAGACGTTTTTTTTTCGTCGAAGTGCTTGCATTTTAACTCAAAACGCTCAATTACCTAAAACGAAGTTTTAAATGTTTACATCGATTTACCATTGTGCAAACAGCGGCGGCTGTGTGCTTAGTGAATTTCCAGATAAATGATTTTTTAAAGTATCAAATAGGAGAAAAGACTTCTCTGATGCATGTGCATGGATTTTTTGTAGCCAGTGGTGTGCAAAAGTTATAGAACGACACGTACTGCTTTGCTCGTCGACTTTCAGATAAGACGCATAATCATTTTTGCCCACGTAAGCTGCGCATTTACGTGATCCCAAACACAGACAAGAAGAATTAGTTTGGCATGTCCTCTGAAGTAACGTATCAGAAAAAAACTGATCAGCATCAGAGTCATTTGCTCTCAAGCGTTGGCTTGAACTGTTCTAATCAGAAATACAACCTGTGGCGTATGGCCACTGCATGATCATCAATTTTAGGCGCTGCTCATTATTTCTGTCTTTAGGTATGCCATGATAGTATGTTTTAAAACTTTAAGTATTTGAACATGGATAAAAAGGCCAGACCCCCGCTGAACATGCCTGGAAAGGAAAATATACGTCCTGTGACGAACGCAGTTCAAGATCACATCAAAAAACCTACAGTCACGCATGGAGAAGAGAAGGCCGCTGAAAAGCGAAAGAAACTTTTCAGCGGCCTGAATAGGATAAACCACAAGAAGAAACATCGGGGTAAAGTATAGGTCACTGCGTCAGAAAATCATTGACATATTATGTTTCTTACATGACATTCATAACCTGGCTTAGAGCATTTATCACCTTATCTATTTATACAGGGGAAAACTTCATGGATACAACTCCACAAAATGCAAACACAACACCGTCCATTCAGAATATGACTCAAAGTGGGCGTGTAACGACAGTCCAAGCACAGAATAAAGCGTCTGTTACTGCACCAATCTTTGCTGATAATCATGTTAGTGGAGACTTGAACTGTATGATCTTTAATATGGTAAGTCTTAATAGCAGTCTTAGATAGGGGTATTGTTTCTGTTATGGACTCGTTGTTGATTAAATGTATAGACTGTTGAATAAGGGTATTTTTCATTATTTTTTATTTCTGCATATTAATTGATTTTTCTGGACTCATGACACATAAATTTAAGGCTATAAAGGCTCTTTTGTCTCTTGCTTTGGTCAAAAGCATCTGCCAAATGATTAAATGTAGGCAAATTTTTATGAATACACATATTTTTTTCTGCTGTATATTTGTTTAAATGCCGTTAATCTCTCTCTTTTTTAGAACCCTTCCTCGGCATCTTCAGCTGCTCCAGTGGAGGAAGAGTGTTAGTACAAGAAGAGATTTCAGACATTGCATTTCATTTGATAGCTAAATAGAAATGGGCTGGGTTAATTTAGGGCAAAGAAGACATGTTTATTGAATTCATGTATTATAGCAAAAAATTATTTTAGCTTATTTTACAGCTAGTGTTGGCTTACAGACCTTTTTGTTATTTCTACATGAATGCTCTTGCATTCCTGCATCCAAAATAAACCTTAAACTAAACATCAGAGTATACATTTCACTTTCTGAGTATATGTTTTAGTTACTATGAAAATCACTGTGTTTGTTCTTCTTGTTATAAAAATATGTTATTTGGAGGCTGAGATGGGACCTCAAATTGCACACCCAGTAGAGAAATATGCTGAACAGTGTGAATTCTTCACAAACTATTAGGATGTTTAATTCATTTTATGCAATATCAAGCACGGTAGTGCTTTTTGTCTTGGTATTTCAATGTCTAGTGACATAAGCTGTACATAAAGCAATACTCTTATAATTTTGTATTTGTTTTTCCCATGCAGCTACATTTGAACAACAGCTGCACAAGATCAGACATGAAATGCAGTTCAACCTGAAAAAACGTTCTGAAGGACTCTTAGAAGGAACTGCCGCAACACATCAACCAGCTCTTCTTAACAAGGTTTATACTGAGCTTCATGTGTTTGATCAAGAGTTAGACCATGTTAATGATGAACATGAAATCTGGCAGGTGGAGACAGCACACTTCTTTGACAGTTCTGAAGGCACTGTGATAAAATACAATGACATCCTCAACCCTTACCACAGAGAGAGGACCTTCAAGAATGTAGTGACAAAAGGGATTGCTGGAATAGGAAAAACTATCACTGCACAAAAATTCATCCTTGATTGGTCTGAAGGAAAAGCAAATCAAGATATAGACTTTGTTTTTGTACTTCCATTTCGTGATCTTAACCTGCAAAGGAATGAACACCAGAGTCTCTTTGAACTGCTTCGTGTCTTTCATCCTGAACTTCGAAAAATAGATGACATTCGCATATTTGATCGTAGAATTCTTTTCATCTTGGATGGGCTAGATGAAAGTCAGTTTCCCTTGGACAACCACAACATTATTGTGTCTGATGTCAAGAGGAGGGACACAGTGGATGTGCTACTGACAAGCCTCTTGAAAGGGAGACTTCTTCCCTCTGCTCACATCTGGATAACCACTCGTCCCTCAGCAGCCTCTCAGCTCCCCAAGGAAGTATTTGAACAAGGATATGTAACCCACATCCGAGGATTTAATGACCAGCAAAAGGAAGAATATTTCAAGAATCATTTCAGTGATCAGAACAAAGCTTTGAAAATTATCTCATGCCTCAAGAAAACCAGGAGCCTCTTCATTATGTGTCATGTGCCTCTCTTTTGCTGGCTTGCCTCCAAAGTTCTGAAGGAAATGATTACTGACGAAAATGATTATAATGAAATGCCTAAAAGCCTAACTGAGATGTACATTCATTTTTTGATCATTCAAACAGGGTTCAGCTACCAGAAGTATCAAATGAAAAAAAGTTATGATGTTTTGGAGAAGTACAAACTCACTATTTTGAAATTGGGGAAACTAGCTTTTCAGAACTTGATGAAGCAAAACTTTGTTTTTCATGAGAGAGACTTAGCGACCTATGGTATGAGTTCAGCAGAGGTATTTCAGTGCCCTGGCGTGTGCACATGTATCTTTAAAATGGAGGATGGGTTGCATGAAAAGACACTGTATTGCTTTGTGCATCTTACTGTCCAGGAATTTTTTGCTGCTTTGTTTGTTTATTGTGAATTTGCAGAAGGCAAGGAGATAAAAGATTTTAAATCAGGGAAATCTAAGAACAGTTTGGCTGATTTTCTAAAATGCATTGTTGATAAAGCCTTGGGTAGTAAAACAGGACATTTGGATCTTTTTACCCGATTTATTTTTGGGATCTCCCTTGATTCCAACAAGACAAAGCTTGAAAGTCTTCTACCATCAACAGGCAGCAGTTCAGATTGCCACAAGAAAGTCGTTCAGCATATCAAAATCTTGCGGCGGCAAGATCTCTCCCCTGAGAGATGCATGAACCTGGTTCATTGTCTCGTGGAGCTGCAGGACACCTCTGTTCTGATGGAAATGGAAAAGTGTCAAAAGTCCTTTTCAGAGAAGCCTCTCACTTCATTTCAGTGTTCAGTTCTTGCATACCACCTGGCAATGTTAGATGTAGACCACAACAAGTTTGACCTGAAGAAATACCGTGTTAATGAAGTTGGTTTCAAAAGGCTTGCTCCAGTACTCTGCTATTTTAAAGAAGCCAGGTAAATATGATCATAGTATTGAGGAGTAGTAAGTCCTTGTTTCATTGACAGATATTGGTTTTGTGTAAATGTCATGTATAGGCTACTACAATACTTTTTTTCTATGATTATGAACAAGATTTCATTTAAATAAAAATATTTATGTACAGGCTCAACTGCAGTGGAATAACAGAGAAGTCCTCTCCTGATTTGGTCTGTATTTTGAAGTCACCAAAATCTCAGTTGACTGTTTTGGATCTTAGTCAGAACAGCTTGCAGAATTCAGGAATGAGGAAGCTTGTGGATGGACTTTGTAACTCAAACTGCAAAGTACAGAAATTAGATGTAAGCCACAACAATCTGACCGATCCAGGAATGGAGGCGCTCAAAGACCTGCTGTTACATACAAGCTCAAAACTACAAATTCTGGACATCAGCAACAATGATCTTAGCAGTTCTGGGGTTAAAAGCCTTTCTGTTGGACTTGCAAGTTCCTCTTGCCATCTTGAGATGTTACAGTATGTAGCTTGGGAAGTAAGGGATGTCATAGTTGTGACATTTAAAAAGTATTTCCTTTTAAAGGGACAAATGATAAATAAACATGAAATGCTGATTTAATCTTATGTTTAATCACACTCGTTATAGCATATAGCACAGCAATAATTTTAACAGGAAATGAAAATTCTATCTGCTATTACGTGTGTTTCTTGTACATTAATTTACTCTGATCCCTTTTAAGTCTATCTGTTTACATGTTTTGCTCCTCAGACTCTCAGGTTGTCGAGTTACCGAAAAGGGCTGTTTTTACCTAGCCTCAGCTCTGACTTCAGGCTCTCCACATCTGAGGGCGCTGGACTTGAGTTATAATCACCCTGGAGATGCTGGAGTGAGAGAACTTGGTCATGTGAAGGACAATCCCAACACTCCACTGACATTTCTGAAGTGAGCTATGAATAGAAGCTTCTCATTTATTGTCTATCAAGGCAACTTGAAAATGCAGACATTTGGTTCAGTGACTGACCTCATTATTCTGTGAAAGGTTGAATAACTATCTGATTTGCTGCAATCCAGATAATGCCAGCGTAACAGTCAGTGAATGAATTACTCATGATTATTTTCTTTTAAGTTTTACATTAATGAGACATACATACACACTGGATGTGTGAATTGTTTTGCAGGTTTATCCTTGAAGCTTTAATTTCATTGTCAGGGGGGTATTCCAGAAAGCGGGTTTAGTGAAAACTCTTGAGTTAGTTAACTCAGAGAAAGTAGTAAACCTCCTAATAGGAGAGCCCTATGGCTTCATTCTCCTAGCAAAACAAAGACGGCATAGGCTCTGCGTAGAAATGTAACTATGCGTTGCGACCACGCGCGTGGAAGCAACCCACAACAACTGTGATTGGTCCGCTTGGTAGCATCACCCTCCTGCCTCAGTTGGTTCAAATGGTCGTACACACCATTTGCTTCGATGTCTTCTCTTTTCTGTGTTGCAGTAATTTCAGTAAAAGTAACCGTTGTTCAGCATTTATTAGCTCCAACTCCAACATGATCTGCTCAGATTCAATTGCCACTGAAATCTTCGGCAAAATGGCGAATTGAGCGCCTGCCTACGATGTAGGCTCCACGTAGAACCTACACAGAAGTACAAATCAGCCTTGAGTTTTCACTAAACCTGCTTTCTGGCACACCCCCCAGGTGTCTGTCTCTACCTCCCTGTCTCCTGGCCAGTCAGAGCCAAGTTGGATCTGACTGGTTTACCACCTTGTTATTTAATTGTTGTGTGGAGCTGTCCCCACGTTGTTCCCTCATTTTGTTTGTATATATACCACTGTGTTTTTCTTTTGTATCCTTATGCAGTCTTATACTTGTTATCAGTACTCAGCTGATCCCTGGTGCCTAGTGTTCCTCGTTAGTCTCGTTCGTAGTTACCCATTTAGGCCTGTTAGCCCTGTCCCTCTGTCTAGCCTTGTTCCTAGTTAGTCTTGTTGACCCTGTTCTCTCTGTTTAGCCTTCCAGTGTATAGACCGTAACTTATTCTTGACTTTGATTTTGCCTAGCCCTGAGAAGCCAGTTCATTGTGTACCAGACCTTACCTGTTGATTGACCAAAGTGGCTATTTGGAATACAATTTGGATTATAATAAAGAACTGCATGCACTTGCATCCAGCCTCCCTCTCAGTTTGTGGCATTCATGTACCATTTGCTTTGCCAAAGTATGTCATCTTTATTAAGTCCTATTTGTTTTGATCTACCCACAGCACAGACCATGGAGGTGAATGCAGGGACAAAGCAGGCCTTCACAAATGTGAGTTACATTATATGTGTTTGTCTTTTAGTTTGTATATGTGCAAAAGAATGTCGTCTCCAATATTTAAACATGTTACAGGGAATTTGAAGCCTTGCTACAGGTTGTCCTGTCACTAATTTTTTGTCCTGTCACTTATTTGCTGGCAAATTTCGAATAGAAAAGTGAATACCCCGAGGTGATGAGCTAACATCTAAGCGTCCTCTCACTGTTCTGTCTTTCATGGTCTTGAGTACTGCAAAAAAAAAAAGCATGGTTCAGTATCAGGAGATGCTAATTACTGACATGTCTGAACCGCTACATTGTTGTGTTAAAACATTCTGGAAAACATTGAAGTTTGTTATGAAAGAATACGCACCATGCTAAGAAGTAAGATACATGTCGGGGTCTCGTGCTGTGAGGTTTTGTGGCAACAGCTTACACTGGCTTCACTCAGAGGTTGTGCTGCAGTGAAGCAGATTTAAAAGTCGCTGTCAGGCCATGTCTTGCATGTTAAGGGAATCCATTCTGGTAAATACTGTTATACAGTATGAATTCTCTCATATTGCAGACCAAGATAATTCCTGTTTTGCTTTCAGATGCCGTTAACCTCACCTTAGACCTCAATACAGCAAATGAGTGGCTGTCACTAACTCCTGATGGAAAGACAGCTGGGCGGAATAAAAACAAGCAGTCTTATCCTGATCTTCCAGAAAGGTTTGATCGGTGCAGCCAAGTACTATCTAAAGAGAGTCTTTCTGGTCGGGCCTACTGGGAAGTTATTAAGAATGCGTATGATGCTCATATAGGTGTGGCCTATAAACATATCTGCAGAAAAGGAGCAGGTGCTGAAGTACACGTGGGCCGCAATCAAGAATCCTGGAATTTTTATTGGTCTGAAAAAATGTCCTATGTACAGCATGGTGGAAGCAAAGTCTCATTATCTGGTCCTGCTTGTAGCAAATTAGGGGTATACCTGGACTGGCAAGCTGGGACTTTGTCCTTCTACAGTATCTCGTCTCAGGTACAAATGCACCTACACACATTTCATACCACATTTACTGAGCCTGTTCACCTTGTCTTCAGGCTTCAGGATCCAGGGACCTCAGTAACACTGTGCCACAGTGAATAGTTTACATAAGCATTCCAGGATTTTAAAGGTTCTGTAAAGTACTTGAAAAGTAGGAGTTATTTTTCAGCATGTGCTTTGCATGTTTTGAATGTATGTTTGCTTGTACGTTTGACCTGTAACATTAAATTTCATCTTTCAATATTCATCATTTCATTGTGTCAGACAGTTGAACTTGATAAAGAAAACTGCACAGGAGTATATGCAATTGCATGTTGTAAACCAGGCACCTATATGTTACCTGAGCAGTTGCCTTTTCTTTTTGTATAAAAATCTTTTCACAAAGTGTTTGTTGCTTTTTGTACAATTGTAAAACTAAGGCTCCGGCTCTTATGGGTGTTCATTTTAAAATACTTTATGCCGTGATGAACAGTACTAATTGTCTCATCTACATAATTATGCTGAGTAGCTAGTGTAAAATTGTGAACTCTTTGGGATGTACAGTGCATATATGATAGCATAACTCCATTTGCCTCTCAGTAAGAATGCCCATTGACAGTCAAGATAAAAACCCTCATGATTTAAAGAAAACAAATAATCATACCAATCAGTGGCATGAGGAAAAAAAAGAAAGTAGATGATGACACTTTGTACCATGAAGTTCCAGGAGCAAACATTGCAGTGCATTTAAAAATCAAGCATATTAAACAATGCCTAACCTAAAGTCAATTTGTTGGTGTTTCTTATTACCATATCTTCACATTTTCTTTTTTCCAATCTTTCTCAATCACTGTTGTTTTGGATCTAAATACCCTGGGATCCTATCTTTCTCCTTCAGTAGAACTTAAAGAATGTTACCTGAGACTAGATAACTAGCTGGTGGGACATGGGAGCTTAATATGTTAGTATACATGTTCCGGGTAACAGACCACAAATAAAGGATTATTAAGCAGTAGATACAGAAAAGCCGTGTTTTGCAAGTGGTCAAACTCAATCATGAAAATCACATGTGACTTTCTAAGAAATGGAGATCATGAAGGTCAAAACCTTCAAACCGAGAAAAGGCCATCATAGTCCAGTTGTTTACACATTTTATCCATGTAGCTAGGAAATGTTTTCACTTGGAATTTTCTCACTCAAAATGGACCTTAAAACATCTCAGATGTTTTGATAATTGATATTAGATGACAGTTCCAATACTGTCATTAATGTCGACAAGCACATTATTTAATGCTGAGCAATTAAAAGTTTATAAAACGTGATTTAAATTCAGCCAAAATCTAAATATTCTTGATAGCATAATGTAATGTGTAATGAAAAGTTTCTTTCTGTAGTTGATGGTCTTTTGTTTGGCATAGCCTACATACACTGCACATGAAGTGATAAGCATCCCTCTTTTATCTGACTTTGTCACAAAATTTTGTTTGCCTAAGTGATTCTCACTTAAATGTGTTCTTCCAACTTCTGCGGGGATGTCACCTGTTAGTGATAATCAGACATATCTTCTTGGAGTATTCCCTTTCTCTCTCACACTGTCTTTAGTAAGCATCCACTGAATACTAAGTTCTCTGTGACCTGAATATATTTTCTTACAGGCTTTAAGATTGTTCTTAGAACTCTTAAATTAATTTGGAAGTTTTAAAAAGTTCCATATACACCAGAAAGTTCCAAAGGGCTCTAGAAGGCCCATGTCAAATTTATAGGACCGATATCTTATATCAGACTTATAGGACTGACAATCGAAAAACATCTGCAACATTCCTGACATTAAAAAACAAAGCCTACCTACAACACTTAGAGATCATACTGGGCTATTCAACAGATGAGTATAATACAATATAAATACTTGATCACATAAGATCTATCTACCGTAGCAGCAAACATGCATTGACTTTGTGACAGTGTTAGTGATTGAGGATGATGTAGTTTGTGGTGGCAAAAAAATTTTCTTACATGACCACAGCCAAGTGACATTGAAAGTCTGTGTTGAAACACATTGTAAAAAATAAGAATGTACTACACAGATGGTGGGAACACAGTCAAACACACACTTAAACAGTTGTGACATAACTACTAAGAGACTGGAAACCTTAAAGTGTCACTTTGTGGGACAATCCTTATTTGGTCTGTGTTTACTGCCAAAGCCAGAGAATATGATGCTGGCAGACATTCTTAGAAAATTGTAAATTGGTAAATTGTAAGTTGAAAATTGGTGACAAGTTTATGATTCACATAATCACATACTCTAAAAGAAGAAATTTCTTAACTTGGTATTTTTAAGGAAAAAAAAATTTCAAATATTGCAAATATTTCCCAAGAGTGAAGGAAAATAGCCTTAAAAGCAGCCCCACAAGTGTAGGGCTATAGCCAACATGTATTTTTTCCACAAATAATGGTTTATATTAAACAATTTCCTTAATTTATTGTTTTTTAATGTGTTCAATATTTCATGATGTAAAGCTTTTATTCTAAAAACTGTTTTGCATTTGCTTGTGGGGAGGTCAGGTTAAAATTTACACTATCACCTGTTATGAACCTGATATCTCCTACACAGGTGTGCAGTAATGCTGAATGAATACGTCTTTTCTAAGAAAGAGAAGGTTGTAATGCATAACTGTTGCACCTGCTTGGTATGTTCCTCAAGTTTCACTGTTAAAATGATCATGAACAAGCTTATAAAAGACGTTTGTGAGTGATCGTTCAAAAAATACATATAAATGTGATAGTCACTGAAAAACTGTTTGTTACGCAAAACGAACTAATGCACCTTTTATGTCTTATGGACATATAGGTGGGGTTAGAAGAGAGGTTGAATGTTAATAAATGTAGGTAATTGTGTGAGCTATGTCAGTACCTGTTGACAAAGGGCTTGACTTAAATACTTAAATCTGATGGAAAAAGAATGTCCCCAGAATCTGTTACCTCATTGTCACGCTCTTTCGTTTGACTGCAGCCTGGGCATTTGAATTGATTTGTTGGAAAGTCTAGCCAGTGCATTATGGTGGTTCTGAATGACTTGCCTATACATATTGACACATGCCAAATTGATATAGATCATTAACCACTTTAGCCTTCTGGAATTGTTTAGGTCTTTTTGAAAATCTTAATGTAAATAATTACTGATCAAACCCCTTGCCCCAGTTATTACCCAACCTCTTTTGTGATCTTGCCTCCACCCTTTCCTTATGGATATATAAATTCAACCTTCACTGAACTTCACTGAATAACACGTCTGTTGTGGTGCATTACCTCTCTCATTTCAGAAGTCTTACTGTACTCATCATACAACTGAAAGATCAATATATATATGGGTTTGGCAAATGATACTAATTACTGATTAAGCTATATAGTACAGAGATTAGTCAGTAAGTCCATAAAACTCAATCGCTGTTGTAATATTTTTAAAATATATTGTCTATATCGGTTAATATTATCACCTCGGACAATGATCTCAGAAATGCTTTTACGCCTACTGGTGATTACAGCCATTATTACTGATGCATCAGGTAAGGAAACTGGACATCAACTTTGCCTTGTTTAGGATTTTTGTTTGTTGAAATATCCAAAGAGGATTCTGTATTCACAAACTCATAATACTCTGTATAACTATAAGTCTCTTCTCTCTGTGTCTCTTGGGTTATTTATTAAAAGTTACTCTTATAGATAATTGTGAATGTAACAGAGCTTCCTAAAAATTCAATTTTTATTGCTGGTGTTTGACAGGTTTGGTTGTCACTCATTGTGATGCCTGTCACGACCGTGCTACCTGCACTCCCCTTCTGAAGGCGGGCCAGACAGACTCCCTTCACTCTGTGAACTGTACATGTAAGGACGGTTTCTCTGGGAATGGCATGAACTGTTACAACACTACATCTTGCAGTGCCCCAACCTCGCCCTGCTGTAGCCACGGTTACCGTTGGGCTACAGGGCAGGGCTGTGTTGATGTGGATGAGTGTGCAGCCCCTCAGAGTCCCTGTGTCGCCCCTCTTTTTTGTGTGAACACTCCTGGGTCCTTCAACTGCTTGCTCCCCCCAGTTAACAACAACCCAAGCTCCAATCCCCGCTCGGTGCAGTTCAGTTGTGGGAACACTGTGTGTAACCTGGGCCAGGACTGCATCACCATCAACGGGGTCCCTCGCTGCGCTGACCCGTGCCAACACTACACCGCCTTGGACGAGCCTTGGCGTGCTATCAACTTCAGGACCAAGGGCACTCCACACTGTGACATGAATGTTAACTGGCAAGGCTGGTACCGGCTGTTCCTGGATGGTGCTAGTGTTCAGATGCCTGAGAGATGTGTGTCTCCATGGATGTGTGGCACCCATGCCCCTCTGTGGCTCAAGAGCCCTCATCCAGTGAGGTCAGACGGCATTGTTCAAGGCAATGTGTGTGGCAGCTGGGTGACAGGCTGCTGTAATTTTGAGTTCCCCATTCATGTTAAAGCTTGTTCTGCAAACTACTACGTGTACAAGTTTGTTAAACCACCGCTGTGTTTCCTGGCTTATGCGGCAGGTAAGATGGAGAATAAAGCTGAGGCTGTCTTATCATCAGATGTGAGAGTGTGACTTTGTTTTTGTTGCTTCAACTGTTGAAACTATAATCTGTTTTTTTGTTTTTTCAGATGTAAATACCAAAGTCTGTAGTACCTGCAAAACAGGGGAATCTTGTGTCAGTGAGGACAAAATCAACTGGATGTGTGTGGCAACAGGTGAACCATCAAAATCCTCTACCTTCTTAATGTAACAGCTAATTCACTTTTTTGGCGTAAATTATTTACATCTAAAGATCTTAAATTCTGACCCAACAATGTCAACTGGTTTGATTTCCCCTCTTTCTAGACCCTGTCAGACTGGTTGGAGGTGATAACAAATGCTCAGGTAGAGTGGAGCTGTACCATAGCGGCCGATGGGGAACAGTGTGTGACGATGACTGGAACATCAAGGCAGCAGAAGTGGTGTGTAGACAGATGGGTTGTGGGAAGGCCGTTGCTGCCAGAGTGAATGGATACTTCGGTCCAGGTTCTGGACCCATCTGGTTGGATAACACCAGATGTATCGGCAACGAATCCTACATTACACAGTGCAAACACAACGGGTTTGAGAAGCATAACTGTGGTCACTATGAAGATGCTGGTGTCACATGTGAAGGTAATAAGAACATTGTTACTCTTCTTGACAGATGCAAAATTTATGTCATAAAAAATAACAATGTCAGACTTCTTTTGCATGTTTGTCCTGATTGTGAACGAGCACAGGAAAATGTATGTCTAAGTGATCAGTTTGTGGTTCCTGTGTAGACTTACAAAAACAGTGCAATGCATTTGTTTTCTGAGTCACATGTGGTATTTTCTCTGGTGGCAGTTAGAGCTATGCCTGAAGATATTATCCATGTTAGAGATTCTAACCTGTGTTCTCCCATTCACTCAGAGCCACAGACTATCCCTGTGCCTACCCTTGTGTGTGGGAACAGCCTTATTGAGGTGGGTCTTCCAAAAGTCCTCAAAGGCTCAAATCCTTTGAACACCACATCCGGACACCTGGCCGACCCTCGATGTGCCGGTTACGTGGAGAACGACGGCACCGTGTGGTATCAGGTGGACCGCAGAGGAGCCGTCTGTGGAAACGTACTGAGGGTGAGACACATTTCTGATCCTGAACTTTTAATGTAATACGCACACTGCTAACTGTCCTCAGGCCTCTCTGATCATCTCTCATCCTGTCTTTTTTTTTCTGTTTGCCTCTGCTCTTCTCAACAGATAAACAGCACCCATGCTGTGTACTCCAACACATTGTTCATTTACCCTTCTGGAAACATCCTTTTCTCTCTTCCCACTGCCTTCCCTTTTTCCTGTGTGTATCCCCTGGATTCAGAGATCAGCATGGATATAGCCATTAGGCCTTACCTAGCGTGAGTAGTGACTCTACCTTACAATAACTCACTATAGAACTGATTTCATCTTCCTTTGAGATAATTGTGCAAATGAAATACAGGGAAGGCCGTGTAAAAGTCAAAGGCAAATATTAAACCCAAATCCCCAAGCCTACACCCTAAAACCTATACTCCAACCTTGAACCTACGCACTAACCCTGAGGTCTTGCTGGCTCTGTCATAGGATGCAGGAGATGGGGTTGGTCGGTGTAGGCACTGGGGCTCAGGCTTCCATGTCTCTGTACCACAGTGACTCTTTTACCCAGGCGTACCCTCCCGGGGCCATCACGCTGCCTGTGGGTGCTGCTTTGCATGTGGGTGTGACAGTGAAGGAGGTAGAGGCAGAGCGGTTTGCTGTGATCCTCGACGACTGTTACGCCACACACAATGCTAATCCTGATGACCCTGAACGTCATTATTTAATTCAGAACAGGTGAGTTCTTTCATGAGTGTGACTGTGTGTGAGAAGATGCTTCAGTAATGTATTTTCAAGGGGTGTAACGATACGCTGCCTTTGCCCATTGCTACTGTAGTTCACTGGAAAACTGAAATGTTCCCAAACGGAGGACCTTAAGGATACAGGAGGCTCCTGAAGCTCTGGATTTATGGTCGCCATACTTATGAGGCTGCATCATTGAACATGTGCTAATTCAGTTGCTAAGTTCAGTTGCTCTGTTATGGAATCAGAGAGGAAACTGAGTTTCTAATTTCAGTTCCGCATACAAAAATGTAGAAGAGAGGGCATACTGTATACATAAATAAACGTAAATATACAACTTGACGTAACTTTAAATAGAATAATAATTTCATGATTTACATGTGTTATAGTGTTAACTGTGAAATGTAAGAAGAGTTTTGTTACATTAGTAACGTAATGAGAGCTCAACAGGCTGCACCTGCAGCGGTTGGAAGCGAGTTGGGGTTGGGGGGGTGGATGGGACGGAGGATCGCGGTTCCAGATTCCGGAACCGCGGCACGAGACCGTGGACGTTCGTATTGCAGTTTCGGTCTCGGTTTCAGAACCGTTACACCTTTAGTATTTACAACATTGTATTTTGTTATGTGCAACATTTTGTTGTTTATTTATGTATTACTTTTGCTATGAAACACTATTCTTATTTTTGCTGAGTCAGGTGTCCTAGTGACCGTCGCCAGGTGACGATAGTTCAAACAGGGGTTTCTCTGGAGGCACGCTTTACTGCGCTTCTCTTCCTGTATCAGGAAAAGTACGATGACATCTTCCTGCACTGCAGCTTCACTCTGTGTGACCGCAGGACAAACTCCTGCTCAGGGGTAAGAGCCTGGAACCTGAAGACCTCTCTTTTCTTTTTGTCATTTTTCTTGTGTGAAGAAGTCTTTTTTTTTTTAATGCCTTCACAAATCAAAGAAAGCATTCTTCTCTTTGACTGTGAATAGGCCTCAGTTTTCCATACTTCAGCTGATGAATTGTAGCCTCGCATCGTGTGTGCGTCTGTGTGTGTGTATGTGTGTGTGTGTGTGTGTGTGTGTGTGGTACTTTAGGAAATCACTTGTAGCCTTTGCACTCCCAGTGACAAATTGTAGTTTTATCCCAAATGCTTGACAACATTTACTCAACTGCTCTGTGCAAAGTCAGTAAGACAATGCTCAAAAAAGAGTCCCACAAAGCAGGCAAAAAAGACTGCATAACTTTTACCCACAGTAATTCTTAACTAAACAGAGGTGAGGAGCAGCTGATGTTATAATGCATTTAACAATTAAACACTGCTGGGGTGTATGACGTAGTATGAAACTGAATAGTATGCTCTCGGGATGAGGGAGTGTTTTGTAATTATGGTGACATTCCTGTTATTATTTTCCCCTATACAATAACACTGGATCACTCAAACTGTTCATTGACTGTTTGTTTATCTATTGACTCCCCTCAGACATGTCTCACAAGAACATCCCGGTCCATTAGTGGGAAGCAGGTCCTCACCATGGGTCCAATTACCTGTAAGTCAGCCTTTACATCATGGTGTTAAACTGACAGTCAAAGAACAAAGACTTTGAACTATGTCATCAGTTAGAAGAGTCCTGGTCATTTATTGATCATCCACAAAAAAGAATCTTTAGACAGTATTTGAATTCTCTTAAGTTAACTGAATAATACTAAGGTAATGAAAGCAGAGCATTTGGGTAACTCATATGTTTATGGAGCTATCTGTTCCCAAGGGGCCCCGGTAGCTGAGTGAGGTGAACATGACCAGACTTTTTTGGTATGTCTCTCTCTCTCTCTCTCTCTCTCTCTCTCTCTCTCTCTCTCTCTCTCTCTCTCTCTCTATCTCTCTCTCTCTCTCTCTCTATCTCTCTCTCTTCCTCTTTTTCTCTCTTGTTGAGTTCAAATTTATCATGCATCATACTGCAGGCAAGTTCTCATTTCTAAGAAAATTCTTAAAAATAAAACAATGTTTTCACTTCTGTTTTTTTGTTTCCTCAGGTCTCATTGTGATATTCTCATCGACACGCTTCTAATGACAACACCTTAATAATACATTCATAATGACCAGAACTGAAATACGTTTTGAGTCTAGATTTCATTCTGCTGTCTTTTCAACAGTAGATACGTTTGGGATTCTTTTCTTTCTGCCTGTTTACTTCACAATTTTGTTGTGTCTTTACACAATATATTAATTTATTGGTGATAATAAAGATGATGTTATAGTTGAAGAGATTATTTTTGGATACTTTTTTTGTTGGTCTGCTTTTTTAATTTGTATTTATTGATGCGGTTTCAGTGAACTGACTTATTCCTGTGCATTAAATTTCCTCTGTGTCCTAGCAACAGTTGTGAACTCAGCATAATATTTTAGAGCTGCGTAACCCAGGGGTGATGACTAAGTATTGTAACAGTCTGCTCACTTTGTTCCATTCTTTTCATCGCAACCAAGAGAGCTTCAACATGGGTGGTGTACTCAGACTTTGTATTAAAACACGTGTCTTCAAAAGCAGTAGCTCAGAGCTCATTTACACGGTGGTTAACTACCTCTGTAAAACATTACCACATTTATAAACAGATTTACTGAGTATGACCTGTAAAACTCCCATGTACAGGGATTAAAAACTGTATAGCACTGTTGATGAGTCCAGAGATGAGAACTACACCATCAGACATGGTTCTAACTGCCTTACACCACTAGGGGGCGACATAAACTCAACTGAATGTGTCGATAAAAAATCCTCAGGTCCTTACTCAGCATAAAAGGGTCCTGTCTTTGTTTCCATCCAGTGACCCACTATATAATATACACAACATAAACTGTTTGTAACTCTATTATTTTAAAGAGACATTAGCATATTCATCAATAAATCTTGTCTTCTCCTCTCCTGTCTCTCTCTTGTGCAGAAACAAAGTCGTGCTCTTTGTGGTATCTGCCTTTAGTTAGACATCATTAATTGACTACAACAGTTTACAGTCCCCTGTCTTCTCATAAAAATGTGAAGTGTTCCCTTTGTTCTTTAAGAAGGATGACTCAAAAATTGTAACCAGTTTTATTATATGATGTCAGCATTGTGGTGAGATTAAGTCACTAATTCAGTTATCCAAATTATGTTTTGGGGTTAAAAAGAAAAAAACCCAAAACAACAAAAACCCAAAAACAGAAATCCTGAACAAAACTCTTCATTGTCTTTTAAACTCTCACAGAGGAAAATGATTCTTCCCATATTTAAGTTACCATACATTACATATTCATGCCACGCTTATGGTAGTTATGAAACTCGTATGCAAAGAATAGAACTGAATGACATAAGAGGAAGAAGAAAAGAGAGGGAGGGGGGGAAAAAGAGAGTAAAAGAGAGAGATGGAGAGAGAATAGGGGAGAGAGAGAAGAAGGAGGAGCTGTAATCTCTAACTGGCAGTTTGCTTATTGCTGGAGAGCATGTATTTATTTCACAACACCACTAATTGTGGGTGTGGGTTAGCACCAGGGCTGCCACTGTGCAATTACAGAGGGGGGGAGAGAGAGAGAGTGAGAGAGAGAGAGAGAAAAGAGAGAGATTTCTGTAGACAGACAGAGTCTCACAAAGACACCACCTTGTGTAACTCTGACTCACGTGGCCCAGATCCTTGGTCATGTGCTTCCAGTAAGGGGTTTCTGTGGCAGTGGTCTTGAAGGAGTTCAGGGTGGGGAGGTAGACAGCAGGTGGACTGATGTATGTAATTGACCATCACTGTGTTTGGTGTAGATTAGGCTGTTGAAGACTCACAAATATGAAAGCTTAATCAGCTTAAACACTAATTGTCACTGAGATGACGCTGGCACAGGACAGTTTACTGCCAAGCTGCAGGTATACTTTTTGGCAATAAGCATAGTATCTGGTACCATATCATAATCTGGATTTCTTTGCACAAAGAAAAGTCATTATCAAATCTTCTTACACTTGTCAGTGCGTAGCATTTCACTGGGGAAATTAAATGCCAACTCAAATCTTTACATAAATGGTGTAAAGTGGGAGGGATGGAGAAAGTGACAGCAGCAAAGGGAGGGACAGAGAAGGAGGGAAAGAGAAAAGAGAGGAGAGAAAGAACAAACCGAACCCCAGATCTTCCTAGCCTCACCACCCTCTCTCTCATTTCTTCTCTCGCTCAAACGCTCGTTTTGTCAAAAAGAGCTGGAGTCTCCTCAGGAAGCTGGTCATCCAGGTGAGTGCCATTCTCATTTTAATCCCTCATTTCCACCACACTTTTTTTTTTTCTTTTTGTCTCTTACCTTCACTCTGATTGCACTTGTTTTTGTTCATCACCTGCTTATGTCAGTATGTGGCGCCTGAGTGTACTGCATTGTGATTTCTTACACAGAAGGGGGACATGGAATGCAATTTTGTGTGTTTCACAGTCTAGCAGCCAGCTACATTCCAGAAGCAGTTTTTTTTTTTTTTTTTTTTTATGACTGTTTATATTTTATTTTGCTACTCGTGCTAACTAGACAGTGGTGTTTTAGTGTTTGTTGACTTGGTTTTGGCGGAGGGGCTACTTTTAGCCCTGTTTTTGCACTCTCTTTTCTGCCTCTGTTTCTGTGAATGTTTTTGAAGTCTGCTCCCCTCTCAGACTTAGTAATTGAATTCACACTCCCCAGGGAGTTTTCGGGAACACACAGTCAAGGGCGCCGAAATATTTGTATAGCTAATTATAAGCCAGTCTGTAAAATGTGTTCTGTGTTTTATATCTTTGTGGTTGTGTTTTGGTGCTTGCCACCTTGCTTTGCATAACTGCATGTGACTGGCTTCAGTACAAATATGATTTGAGATGCATTTCAGTGGGATTCATCCATCTAGTCCATGTTTTGCTAATGTGCCAATGAATAATTAAATGAACAGATGAATAGAAATGAATAAAAGAAGAAAAGGACAAAACAAACAAACAAGCAAACAAAAAAGGACAGAATGCTGAGTTGCCTTTTTATCATTTGGACTTCTGGGATACTCTTCATATTTCCAGACTGAACTGAACTGAAACCCATCATTTATCAGTTAAATATGTATAGTTGTTGCCTTTTATACAGATTGTCTCGCTAATCACTGCAATACATTTATGCTTGTCCTGTCTTCTTGGAGTGTTATGCTACCATAAATTGTTGGATGGAGTACACTAATTATGTGCAGCATTAGGATGGCCACTGGAAACTCCGTGGGCCATTCCACAAGATACAAGGATGTGTCAATAATTTATCTCCTTAAACGCAATGGCCTTACAATAAAAATCACAACTGTAAATGAAAGCCGATTGTGATATACAACTGACAGCTGTCGACGACCACTCTTACTTGTTTTAACTTGGTAGCTGATTCACTTGTAACTGAAAATTGAATAGTCTGTCTTTATCTCACCTCAGGTTGCGACGATGTTGGAGTTCCTTTTGTATGTCAGCGCCCTCATATTTCCGTTAGCTAATGGAATCCCGCCCGGCTTCCAGGTTCGCCTGGCAGGCAACAGACGCCACACCCACGAGGGCCGAGTGGAGGTGTTCTACAATGGTGCATGGGGGACAGTGTGCGACGACGACGTCAACATCAACTTCGCAAACGTTGTTTGCCGGGAATTGGGCTATGTACGTGGTCTTACCTGGGCACACAGCGCTAAGTTCGGTGAAGGGCAAGGTGAGCCATCTTTTTACTGTTGAAACCGTTGCCTGTGTAGTACAATTAACTGAGACAACATGAGAAGTTTATACATAGGAAGTTATTTTATTTTCCTGCATCTTCATCATGTGAACTATTGGAATGCTTCACACTCCCCACCCCCAATTTGTAACTTTGGAAAACTGTGTTGCTGACATAAGTAGCCTAGTGTTGTACTGAATAGTCCTTTCCCACTGTCCCTCTTGTTTCTCTCTATCTAGGGATGATCTGGTTAGATAATGTACTGTGTACTGGAACCGAGAGCTCAATATCTGAGTGTCGGTCCAATGGCTGGGGGATTAATGACTGTACTCACAGTGAAGATCTGGGAGTTATCTGTAGCTCAGAGAGGAGACCTAGCTACAGTTCTCAAAACCAGGAAAACCCACAGTCCGTGCCTCCTCCCCTACCCTCACGAGCTGAAGTTACTAATGTTCCTGAAAACCCTCTGCCTGTGAGCTCCCCCCGTAGGAGGGGACATGAGATTGCCCTGAACCGGAATGGCCAGAACCCACGCCAGGGTTCCTCATCTCCCCAACAGAGAGGACATCAAATCCAATTGCGTCGCCATGGTTACGAGAGCACAGGAAACCGTGGCCATCAGAACTCGGTGCCAAGAGGCCATCAACTACCCGACCGTCTACGTAATGGAGCTGCTTATAGAAGAGCACAGGGGTCACCTCTACTACCTGCACCCCAAGCTGTCCGACACACACCAGAACTACGCAGCTACGAGAGATCTCCCCCTGCACCACTGTACAGACCAGAACCTCAACAACCCAGTACCAATAACATGGTGGACTTTGACTTTACAGATAATACAGACTACCAGGTGAGGTAGTTGAGTATGTGATGCAGGGTGTGTGACGAAACAGATAAGTTCTGGCCCAGGCTCCACAGTCAAACATAAAGCTGTTGTGTTTGTGAAGGCATTTACTATGCAATTAACTGATGTCATTTTGTAGGTATCTAATATCCAAAAGTACAACATGGATATGTATGGTTCAACATGCACTGATAAATAGTTTCCCCAGTACTATAAAGGACTTTAAGTTCATTATGGAACTGTAATGTAGATACTCCAGGAGAGGATTCTTATTGGTTTAGCCCACATCCTGCAACAAGTGCAATTACAGAGGGATGTAAAACCAAGTTCTTCTAGAGCCAATCCCTCAGCCTTGAGTCTGTCAGAGTGGCAGTGGTATTAAACCACTGGACACCAGTGCCCTAGCGTTGCCCTGTTGTGGTTAAGAGTTAGTTATCTGGGTCAAGTATAAAAGATTTATCTCTGCCTATTAGGTAGAGGGTTTACAAACAGGACATGAATTTGAGCTTATGAGATCACTATCTGTTGCAGTATGAAAGAGTTTTGGCTTGGTGTGACTGTTACACATTATTATTTCCATTTGCCCTATTACCAAGAAACAACAGTTTAATCAGTATGGAGCTTTTTACCATGCATTTGAGAAGAGTACAACCTGCTCCTCAGAAGGATTATTCCCACAGGATCACACTTGATCCTACTTTTTGTGAGATCACCAGTACCTTGATAAAGCTTTTGTGTGTTGGGTTGGAGCAGACGTCTTAATATGCTGCTGTTTGTCAGGATTCTAAAACTGACACATTTCAAGATTTAGAAAGAGATTCTGGTGAGATTAACATTCAACAATATTTCATCCCATCTTTTTGTGCTTTGTAGTCTACAGACAGGGTCAGGCTAGAGGAGGTACGCCTTCACCCAGTCCTGACCAACTCCAGAAACTCTGCCATGGTAACAGAGGGTGTGGTGGAAGTAAAGCATGCTGGGAAGTGGCGTCATGTTTGCAGCCTGGGTTGGGATCTCAGCAGTAGCCGTGTGGTTTGTGGCATGCTGGGATTCCCTGCTGCAGAGCAGCATGATGAACCTGTGTACAGGTGAGCCCAGCATCTCTTCGTCCTTTCATTTGTTTATTTATTTATTTATTTTTTACTCTATTACTCATTCATCTGGCCATTCTCATATCTTGCACTCACAGACCAACTGACTCATCTCTCCAAGTGCCTTTGGGTTCATTTCACTTAACTACCTACTAACAAACCCACTTCAATCTACCACTCTGCTTTCAAATGACCAGACTCCAATTTATCCTTCTCTGATTGTTTCCCAAGACTTTTGACCAGAAGAGTGGCAACTAGTGTCGTAGAGAGAAGCATTTTTTTGCAGTTCTGTTGAATCTTCTATTGTGTTTTACTATACACGAGTCCAAATTGCTTAAATAGACTATGCCTGGGGGTTTAATTTATCTGATTTTACGCAAGTATGTAAGATACTTAGACTTCTGTTTTGTAATTCACCAGAAAATGAAGGGTAAATACATGGAAACCCGTTGAGTAGAGCTGCTATTATTATGACCACCGCAGCCCACGTTCCAAAGGATTACTTGATGTTTAGCGTTGGAAAAATAACTGTGTTGGGATTTGAGTGCTCATCATGGTGCTTTTAAATAGTTCTTTAGACTGTGATTAATGTTAGATTTAGCTAAAATAGCAACATGTGTGTTTTAACAACGCTCACTTAAGACAGTTGCTTGTCCTCTAATCTTATATAATTACGCGATTCTATGATTTCTCATTCTATTCCTTCTCTCTCTCTCTCTCCCTCTCTCTCTCTCTCTCCCAAACACAAACATTACATACACACACACACGTTCAATCTCAGAATCTATTGCAAAAAAACTTTTAATGTAGACAAAACTTTGAATAAAATTTGCACAGTGCTGTACTTAGTGTATTGCAGTTACACAAGAAAAACTGAACACTTCGCCATTCTTGCCTTTACTGGTCTCAGAGTTTAGTATGGGGAAATACTTTCTTTAACTTAAATAGCCATTGCACAGCACTTTGTGTCCTTGTCCCCAAACACCCCCTTTTATTTCGTCCCACAATTTTTGGGTGAACCTAGACCATCTGTCTGACCTCTTGCCATAAATACCCACAAGGACCAGTGAGAAAGACAGACCTTCTCTGTGTTTAGAACTGACCACAGGGCCTTTTTATGGACTTTTATGCCCTACAGTATGTCTTTGCTGGCATATCCCTTGATTTAAATTCATTCAGTGTAGAAGAGGAAAAAAACACAAAGGTTGCATTTTTCCATCTGATAAACTTTGTTGAAAAGCTCAATTTCCTCTTTGGCTTTGAAGTCTTCTGGTCTTCTGTCAGTGACATCTAATGGTTTTGCCAAACTCTTTTCTTGACTTGTGTCAATGATGTGACTGCAAAATAGTTATGACCATCTCTCCGCAATTTAGAGGAAATCAATTTTCAGGCCCAGACTACTGATTGGATCTGTGTTGATAAACTGGTGGTAGATTTCCTCCATGTTCTTCATCTCAGTCTGAAAGAGGATGTTTATGCTCTATTGTCAAGAGGGGGTAATTTTCCGGTATTGTCATAACAATTCCAAAAAGGTCTAAGGTCTTTGAAAATGGTGACTAACTCAAAAGCCACATTGAATACTAGGACGGTGCTGCCATGACCATTTTGTCTCTATTGGTTGTACTGTTTGTGTATAAAGTTAACAGTTAGCTGTCAAGACGGCAATGCAGTAACTACATCTAGTAAATCAAGCAACAAATCATTAACAATGTTTAGTTTGGAAAGGAACCCTAATTCTGTGGTAGTCTAAGCAATAAACTTCAAATAAATTCACACCCACACCCATTTGATGAACTATGGTAAACAAAGTGACATCAAACAAGTGCTAGATTTATGGAAAAAAAAAACTCAGCTAGCCTGGAATTGTGACCTGAACTCTTTAACATCTAGCTGACAAATCCAGCAGGGATCAGATTTGTGATTATCATCACCCATTATAGTCTAGAATAGTAGAGGCCAGTTCAAGTCCAGCCCTGGCAAACCTTGAGGGTGTTACAGTGTTGCTATCATACTGCCCAGTGTTTCATTTCCTAACCAGACCTGTCATTTTCTATTGGGATCACCGCAGTCTAACTGTGCCTTAGACAGAGAGCATGTTCTTCAACCAAATGGATACTCATATTGTCCCTGTAGAACGTCACGTCCCTCTCTGGCTGCTAGTCTGTGTCACGTAAGCACTGGCTGGGATGCTCTCCTAAAAAGATGCTGTAATTATAAGGTTGTGGCTCATTCTGAACCTCCACTGTTTCTGTTAAGAGCTTTTTTAATAGCTGTTTTCTGCTCAGCTGTGTCAGCAAAGCAGAGAGCCCAACCTAGATGGCTCTCAAAATATCAGTGCTCACGCTCTATGTCCAGCTGTTTAATTGTCTTGTTTTTTTAAGGGTTGTGCCTCTTCCCCTTTTGTAAATTATGCTTTAAAAAAAAATATTCACCCAATCATCTGAGTATTATTTGTTGCATATGAATGATCCTGCCCTCTGAATTTCATCCTAGACTGATTGTGTGTTAAATTGTGATTCTTGCTCTGCTCTCTGACCATTTGCACCCTTCCCCTTTCCATTTCCCCCACAATCACAAGACTCAAAAACTTTTATGGAAAGAGACCCCTTTTGAGCAAGACGTCTTTTGGTATTATGGAAAATGCTTTGGAGAGTCTTGTGGTGGTAGGAGCAGGATACATTACTGGATATTCCGTCTCCTGAGCTGTTTAAGGAGGACTGGGCTCACTGAATCCATTTAATCACAGTGTTCATCCTGTTTACTTATGCTATAGAAAAGGGAGAAATCCTGTGGTAATACCCACATCTTGTGTGCAAAGTACTCTTGGAGCTCAGCCAATCACTGGCAACCAGAGGAGCTTCCTGTGAGGGGTTCCTAACAAGTGCTTAGCATGTGTTTGTGCTTTAGCCCCTAAAAAAAGGTGGTTGTGAGCACCGTATTTTGGACAATGGAGTTACTGGTGAAATTATTTCACCAAGTCTGTCCCAGTAAAAATGCCAAGTCAGGGTGATGGTTTTGTGCTAATGTTGCCACACACAAACCTCACTTCAAGCCTGGCATACTCATCTTTTTTTAATGAAGTTTTGATTATAAATTACTGGTCTTAAGGCAGAAATGCAATTTCAAATGTGTGTGCGCTGAATAATTTCTTGTCTGGTCTGGTGGAAAAACATTCTGCTACAGAACCACAATGGCAGACCCATCTGAAATATCACACAGGCTGTATAACTTTTATCACCGTTGATTTTAGTGCTGTCCCTTATTCCAAAAGACACATTCATTTACAATCACCACAGGGCCATGAGAGAAAGAAAACTCCTGCCACTTTTCTTGTGCAGCCTGACATTACCAGTGAGGTCTCTGACACATTTAGGTACACTAGAACACAGTCACAGAGACATTTCACCATGTTCAACTGCAGTCCTGTGCGCTCTACATTTTTGAAGGTCAAGAAACTAAACCTAGCAACTAGGCATTAACAAAACAATATTAGGGCTTGTCAAATTTAAAACACACGATTAAAAATACATTACATGGCTCTAAACAAATGAAATAAAGGTGAGCTAACATACACATTTTTGCAGTCATGCTTCTGAATTACATTGTTCTGCTCAAAGATACAGGTTATGTTTTTGTAATGCTATTTTTGCTCACTATGATTTTTCATGTGAAGTTCAGTTCCATGCCCTGGCTCTGAAAACATATTTCTCAAGAGAACAAGAGAGTTCATAATTAGAGATGGTTACATAAAAATGACCTGATATGTATAGACAGATTCACAGGTTATTGACACACCACTGAGTTGACATGCATAGCTACAGAGGGTACAGACATGCCAGAGAGTGGATGGATAGGGATGGATACCCAGGATGAATGCTGCAAAAAATATTTAATAGTCATGGCAACAAGTGGCCTACCAGCTGGTAGCAAACTGCTTTTGGTGGCATTTTCCAGTGCATTGTGTGGAGGTGTTACCACATAGTTAATTTATTCTTCATTTATCTTTCCTTTCCTTGTCCGGGTGGCTCAGTGAAGCATATCAGTGTACAGTAGATATTAACCTTTTATATGTATATTGCTAATTCCAGTTACCCTTAAAAGTATATTAGTTTTCTACATGACTCAGTATCTTGCTCACTCATAAACCATGGAAGCATATGGCTTAGTCTATGACAAATCAGTCTGTTTTCTGAATTACTTTCTTTTTTTCCTTTGTCTTTAAAAAGCTGTTTAAACACCACTGGGCACTGTGTGTTTCCATTCATTGTGCGGAACAGCTTATGCACAGAAGCCTGTGGTCCTCAAATCAGCAGGTGCCCATGTATATATTTAGCTTAACTATCCACCAACTTGCCAACTTCCTGCTTTCTTTTATGACTTAAAATGATTCATCCTCTAAGGAGGCTCAGTTCAGAAACTGCTGCTGCTTTAGTAAGAAGATGAAATGGAATTTAAAGCCACACTGGTGATTCAGTCAGTAGGATACACAAAGATTTTTTAATGCTTAATATGGTACAATATGTTAAGAAAACACCTTTGAGATCACTTAGTCACAGTCTGTTCTAAAAGGTCTAAATGTTCCAGCTACATGTTTTACTATGTACAGTATTTTTCATGCATATCCTTTCCATTCCTTATGCCAGAAAAAGTTGTCGCTATATAGCACTGCACAGTAAGACAGAGAAAATGAAAGGCTCTGACCAGAAATAAGCAGAATGAGAAACACACATAGGAGAGTTTGGGAGACAGAGAGAGAGAGAGAGAGAGAGAGTGAGTGAGAGAGACATTGAGTGAGGGAGAGAGAGAGAGAGAGAGAGAGAGAGAATGAGAGAGAGAGAAAGAGGGAGAGAGAAAAAGAGAGAGAGAGAGACATTGAGTGAGAGAGAGAGAGAGAGAGAGAGAGAATGAGAGAGGGAGAGAGAGAGAGAAAGTGAGAGAGACATTGAGTGAGAGAGAGAGAGGGAGAGAGAAAGAGAGAGAGAGAGAGAGAGAGAGAGAGAGAGAGAGGAGAGTGAATATAAGTGAGTGATGGAAATTTGGCTGGACAGTGAGAACATTGAGATCTGGCTGAAGTTGCTCAGTGACCACTAAACCAGCAGGCTTCCTCTGTTTTGTTTTGTCTCTGTGAAATATATGTGCCGTTTATTTACCAGCCACCATAGGTTGAGGGATGTCTATATGTATGTGGTTGTGTGTGCTCAAAAGGGGCGGGCTGTAGTTTGAGTGCCAAAAAAGGAAAAGGTGACACGAGTTTAAGTAACTGTAGCCCAGTGTGGAGCCTCAGCTCATGTAAACTGTCAGGTTTGCCCAAGACATGTTTACTTGTGTTGCTCAATATTTTGAAGCGTATAAAATGAATGTGAAGTAAATATGAAATGTGTCTGTTTATTCACATCAGTATAGCTCATGAAATCCTGTCTCTTGTAGGAAACTGTGGGATTCCAAGATGGCAGATCCATCCGCGAGGCAAGTTTTGATAATATTTTAAAAGTATAATTGATTCTTTCTTTATTCCTGTTTTATCTCTTCAGTATAGTTCTGTCTTATATTTTAGAAGAAATTTGTACTGAAGAAATGTTAACCCCTAACATTCCACTTGGTATTTGTTCTGATGTCTCGCTCTCTCTCTCTCTCTCTCTCTCTCTCTCTCTCTCTCTCTCTCTCTCTCTCTCTCTCTCTCTCTCTCTCTCTCTCTCTCTATCTCTGTAGGTTAAGTTCGTTGGTCCGTAAGAAGAGCTACTGGGTTGAGAAGGTTCAGTGTTTGGGGACTGAGTCCTCACTGGCTCAGTGCCCAGTCCAGCTCTCTATCCCCCACAGCGATGTACCCTGTAACGGTGGCATGCATGCAGTGGTCCGCTGTGTACCAGGACCCCAGTTCACCAGAATCTCCTCCTCAGGCAGACCCCAAGCCCCGCCATCTGTGCCGGTGGGAATACCTATATTGTCCTCTGTTGCAAGAGCTCAAAGTTGTATGTGCATAGCTGAAAACAAAATCTCATCCTTAGTGTTTTGTAGACTGGGTTATAATTTTGGGATAAGATTTCATTCAGAGCCTTTATAATGTCGACCCTGAAGACACGAAGAAATATTTGGCAGACAAATGGAGTACCATTTATATTTGAGCACTAATCCATGTTAATTGGATGGATAACTACCTGAATGTCTAGTTAAAGAGTGTGTTTGATTAACCGATGACCTCGCTGTTTCTCTCTCAGAGGGTGGTGCGTTTGAAAGCAGGACCCAGACTGGGTGAGGGGCGTGTGGAAGTGCTCCGGGAGGGGAAGTGGGGAACAGTGTGTGACCACCTGTGGGACATCACGGCTGCCAGCGTGGTGTGTAGAGAGCTGGGCTTTGGCCCTGCCAAAGAGGCCCTCAGGGGAGCACAGTTAGGCCAAGGTATTAAGACATATTGATATATTTCCTATTTTCAGGCCTAATCTGTTTAAACTTTTTTGATTATCATACTGACACTGGGAGGAATTTTCTAAAGGATGGAGAGAGAGAGAGAGAGAGAGAGATAGATAGATAGATAGATAGATAGATAGATAGATAGATAGATAGAGAGAGAGAGAGAGAGAGAGAGAGAGAATCCTGGAATTTCAATGGAAACCCTCCTGTAGGCCCACATTTGACCCTGGTTGGGGAATGTGGTGCGTGTTTGTCGGCCTCTTTTTCTCATTAATCCATCGCTATCACTTTTATCCATAACAGTAAATAAGCTTTGTGTCAGACTGTTGCATTTTGCTGGCAGATAAATACTCATGAGCTGTGGTTTTGCTCCTGGACAATCTGATTTAGATGAACGATACGCTGTGGGTGGTCACCCGAAAGATATTTTCTCTCACTCACACTCATATTTGGATCATGCTATCATTTAGAAAATGAGAAAGGAAACTGGTAGAGGATAAATGAGAACATTTCAGTCTTGATGACTTTTTTCCAGTTCATATCACTGAAAGGCTAGTTCCCTAAAGGCCTGTTCAAAGCTAGTTATGACTGGAAATGGCATTGTTTATTACTTTGATTTTACTGTTCAGATGGACGCTAGTCAAGCAGAACATTACCCATGACCATCAAGGCTTGAGTGATGCTACTGTTTTTTCCCTCAAGAACTGACGCTGTGGAGCTCTTGGGTTAAAAAGCCATGTTACTGGGATCGGTTAGGGTGAGATAGATTAGATAGATAGATTGTGTTTGATCATCTTTTGATCGGCTTGATAGATTTTTTTCCCTTACAATAGTCAGCCTTTTGAGTGTAAACTTGCCATCAGAAGATTAATTGTATGACTGTCCATATGGAAGTTGCAAAATTCTGCCCCTCAAATTATCCGGCAAAAAAAAACAGGCCTCTCTGATCACTTTTAGTGGAACTTTTTGGCCTTGCCTCACTGCCTCATCGTGATAATGAAAAGAGAGTGCTCCGTTAGTTTGTTTTTGTCTTTCACTGATTTGACGTTTCCTGCTCTCAGACTCTGCCTGCACTGAGCTGGAAGCCCAATTAGGATCAAAGAAAGGTTTAATGTCCACAAAGCTTAATATCCACAGCAGAGGAGTGATGGCTGCACTGTTTCGCGGTTGGACACCCAGGCCCATTTATTAGTTTCACGAAAAAAGAAAAAAAAAAAACCCTCCTGGGTCATTTGGTCCAAAATGAGCACATTTTCACGCTCTTATGTTCTTCCATTTGTTAGAGGGGAATTCATGACGATGAATACAGGAACAAGGTTGCAAATTCATGCTTAAATTTGCACTGTTATACTGTATAGTGTTATTTGTCTAAACTGGTGAAGCTTTTGATTTCTTTGAGTAATTTTTCATTGCTCCTACGCATTGCATTTGCCTCAGAGAGCACATACTGAATTGAGTTTCATTAGCTTTCAGACTGTATGGTGTGTAACTGGATTAGACTGGTTACCATTTCATGGAGACTGAAGGGCACATGAGTGGGTAAAACTGTCCTATATTTGACTAGGAAAAACAGGCAACAAATCGTTTAAAAAAAAATTGGTGAGTGACCTGTTTGCAGTAGCTCATTTTGATGACATCACGACCCAGTTGTGACTAAATGACAGGGAATCCTACCCTCAGATAAACGTTTCCTGTGGGGGTTTTTTTTGTGTGTCTGATGCATCTATTTTGAAATATTAAGCTTCACCCTGGGTTTCAGTGTGTAATTCTGTCAGTGAGACAGACTGCACACAAATTTTATACTGTCCACATCACAGCTGCCTCGTTTTCATTTGGGTTTTTGATCCGTTTTTCTTGTGATGTGTCCAACAGCTGCCAGGGCCAAGTGCAACTCTTTTAAAGCTATTTAGAGCTGAGTCCTAATGCCCAAACCCATCAGCCAATGCCTCAATACTGGACACACACTTTAATTCAAGGAATGTGGTTCCATGTCATTTCATAGTGCAGATGAGCATGCGGAAATAGTCTCTAACACACATACACACTTACACACACACACACACACACACACACACACAGACACACAGACACACACACACACAGACACAGACACACACACACACACACACGCACGCACGCATGCACACACGCACACAAACACACACACACACACACACACACACACACACACACACACACACACACACACAGACAAACACACAAATAACTGCGTTTCACTGTGCAGGCACTGGGCCAATTCATATGAACTCTGTGCAGTGCACAGGCAGAGAAAGCTCTATACTGGAGTGCAAATACCAGGTGCCTCCAGTCAGGACCTGCAAACACAGCCAAGATGCATCAGTACGCTGTCATGTCCCCAACACTGGACTAGACGTTACGGTGAGACAGACACGCATACACACACACACACACACACACACACACACACACACACACACACACACACACCCACACACAATCTACATATTGTTGTTCTCCAGGTAATAAATACAAGCAGTTTAGCTATATCTCTCCTTTTCTCTTTTTATTTGATTCAGGTACGTTTGGCAGGAGGGCGGGAGCCTGCAGAGGGGAAGGTGGAGGTTCTTATGGACGTGGGTGGTGTGCAGCGCTGGGGCTCTGTCTGCAGTGAGAACTGGGGCATTAATGAAGCCATGGTGGTGTGCAGACAACTGGGCTTTGGCTTTGCCTCCAGAGCTCATCAGGTACTGGTCCCTCACTCCACCGCTTTCCACACTGTACTCACATTCTGTCCACACTAATACAAGTGCAGCTGGATCTATTCAGCGCTGACCCCCTCAGAGTCCAAGTTCACGAACACATAACTAGAGATTTCTGTACTTCTTTTGACCATTGGTGAAGTGTTCATTGACTTTCAGAGTTTAGAGTTTATAGAAACCCTTTAAAAAATGCTGGCAGTTTTTGAAATATTTCAAGCATCTTATTCATGTTGGCTCTTATTAGTCTTCAAATAAATTCTTGCATCAAAAGCGTGAGTAGATTTGATCTTTCAGATTTCCGTTTTGCCTTTCTTAACGCTCTGCCTTTCTTCTCCTGTTTATTTCATCTGTGACTTTGTTTGTCAGCGTGGTGTTATTTCCCATGCACTATGTAATTGCAGGCTCACAAGAAGAAGAAGAAAAAAAAACCTCACCATTCCAGGGAAAGAAAGAGAAACTAGGAAAGAAAACAAACTGAAAATAGCTCTTTGTTGCTTGGACTAGAGGGAACAGTGTAGCGTTCTTGTAAAGCAGGGTTTTTAAAAAGGGTCATGTAAATAGCCTGTGGAGAGGGAAAATGGAAAAATGTGATAATGTCCGATAAAGGCCCATAATAATAGCTCTTAAGCTAGGAACGTATGTATGCTATAAATTCCAGGATCTCGCCCCTGGCTCAACCTCAGTTATGTGGTCTGGGGGTTTTAGCTCATGAAGCTCTTTTTTTTTTTTTTTTTTTTTTTTGGTCGTATGACATGTAGGAAACATGGTACTGGCCTGGAAATCCAAGCGCTGAAGAGGTGATTCTGAGTGGAACTCACTGCATAGGGACAGAGATGTCAATCCAGCAGTGCCGCAGAAACGGACAGGTGTACTGTCCCCGTGGAGGTGGAGGCAAAGCTGCTGGAGTTACCTGTGTAGAGGGTGAGTACTGAATGCTATAGTACAGTCAACTGTTTCAAAAAAAGAAAACACACACATGCGCACACACGCACACACACACACACACACAACTCTTTAAAATTCGCTGTATATATTGAATATTACATGATGTTTAAAAGCTTAATATTACATGATTGTTTTTAACTGTATATTTGTATTCGATTTAAATAATTATTTTAGATAACTGTAATAAAAGATAAACATATTATGAGCCCATGCGCCTCTACAATATTATCACCGTACAATATTATTGTACTACAGCTTAAATATAAAAACTACTTCTGGTACTGCGGTTAGTACATGGTACTATAATCATTATTGCATATTGTTCTACTATACATTGATCATAGTTTTGTCATTATTACTAATATGACCATAAAATGTCATAATTGATCAAATGAGTTACTACAGTCGAAATTACTGCAGATATATGAGAATATTGTATATTTACTGTAATTATAAATATGTTGCTCCACTGTTGCTTGTGATAACGCTGTCAGCTGTTTTACTAATCCTTTAACCTTCCTGTGTCTAGCGGCACCTGATCTGGTGCTGGATGCTCAGCTGGTGCAGGAGTCAGCCTACCTGGAGGACAGGCCACTGCACCTGCTAACCTGTGCCCATGAGGAGAACTGTCTGTCCTCCTCGGCTGCACGCATGCGCTGGCCATATGGTCACCGCCGTCTGCTCCGTTTTTCCTCCCGCATCATGAACCTGGGCAGGGCTGACTTCCGCCCCCGCGCCTCCAGAGAGTCCTGGGTCTGGCACCAGTGCCACAGGTGAGTAAGGGGGTAAAGACACAGGCGGTGACTGCATAGAGAGGGTAGGTTTTAAAGGAGTACTGTCAAATGGATTTTTCCTTTCTTAGTTTCACAAAAGATAAATGTGCATCATTTGACACTGTTGTTACTAATTACCCGTTTGAATAAGCAGCATTCGAATCCTTTCACTTTAATTCTTTTTTTTTTTTTTTTAGTTCTTCTCAACTCTTTAACTTTGTGTGCTTTTACTGTTTTTGACAAAAGCTGTACCTTGTTCCATGCTCAAAACACTAACTCTTTCATGGTCTTGACTTGTCAAACAATCCACTTCTTTATTGCTGTGGTTAAGTTAGTGCGGTCAGCCAGAGGAAAAATCTACTTCTCTCTTAAAGCTTAGATGCCAGTATGCATGCGAAAGGGTAAGAAAAAAAAAACACGCACACAAAAGCTGTGTTGTTTCTTTTTTTTTTCTTTTTAAATGTACTTTTCTCAAGCTTTGAAGGGGCCTTGTCACCACAAACATCATCTTTTAAAATTACCGTGCTATTACTGTTAAGCTTAGTGTGCTTTATTTTGAACAGTGTTGAAATATATTACAAACTGTCAGGAGATTTAACATTTATTTAATTAACACAGTTTATGAATCACGTACTAACTACAAAACTTGCAATTTCGTCTCTCTCTCTCTTCCTGTTATGAATGTTTGATCGTGTTCAATACATGAAGCTCCTTTTACCTCTCACAGACATTACCACAGTATTGAGGTCTTCACACACTATGATCTTCTGACCCTGAATGGTACCAAGGTCGCCGAGGGTCATAAGGCCAGCTTCTGTTTGGAGGATACATACTGCCCTGACGGTACGTAGTGTGTCATGTTTCATAGCAGCTTGAATGGATCCTCAATTTCTGTTACCCAATACAGAGATCTTACGGCAAAATGATCTTATTCAAAGATAATTACTGTGAAATGTCGCAGTTTTCATTGTTTGTGTGACACAAACAGGTTGATACTTATTGTGAGAGATTTTTTTACAGTGCTTTTAAAGCTCTTTGGCTTTTGTGAAGTTCACATTAAAGTACTAGTCTATCTATTTAAGTGAAAAATAAAGTAATTTCTTTCAAGTTCAATTTTTTAAGTTAAATAACACATTGCCACTGATAAGAATATTGCAACTGTTGTCTGTTTCCTGTTAAATCATTTTAATATCTAGCTGTCAGAGAACCACTACAGTTCTGACAGCTGTGCTTAAAACGAGTGCAAGGGAAAAGAAAAATGCATTATCTCTCAAGATTCAGCTTTGATGGTTGAAATGAAAATCGCTTGAGGTTACGCCAGACTCCTATGATGTGGTAGCAATCACACATAACAGACTCTTGTCTCCTTGGCAACAGGCCTGTCAAAACGATATGCTTGTTACAACATGGGGGAGCAAGGCATTTCAGTGGGCTGCTGGGATACCTACCGCCACGACATCGACTGTCAGTGGGTCGACATCACAGATGTCCCGCCAGGGGATTATGTCTTCCAGGTCAGAATTCTCAGCCACCTTTTTATGTCACTGCATAAATGTAATAAAAATAAAAAAATAAAAAGGAACACAATTTAAGCTATTTGACCAACCTCAGCTAAATCTTGAATATAAATAAATGACTTTTTGAAGTTAGTGTAGAATATTTCAGAATTATACACAAACTTGTGCTACAGCTTTTAAAAAGTATTTTTGTACATGCATTGTTCTTTTGTTTTCTTGGAACCTCATTTCACTGGCAATGGTAGCCTTTAGGCTAAGTGTGTGATAGAAAGCCCAGATATGGACTATAATTTGAACAAAATGGGTTTGGCTTGGTTTGCATGCATCTGCACGCTGAAGAGTTTTCTAAAATAGAGAGATTCAACCAAGGCGCCCTCCCTAGCTCTGCTATTAGGAAAATAGTCCAGAGCAACAATTTGCAGTAAAATGACTTGTCAGCATGTTACAGCATAGTTAAGAAACAACACCTGCCAGACGTTAATGTGCCTATAATAACAACGGAAATTAATTCTGAATGGAAGCAGTGGAAGCAGTTTAGCATATCCTAAACAATAACAGTTCAAAATCTAAAAGCTTAAACATGATCCAACAAAACACCTCCCTATCTTTATTTCTCTCTCTCTCTCTCTCTCTCTCTCTCTCCTTGCTCGTCTACCTGCACTCAGATGTGTTTATTCTGGAATCTCAATCCAGTGCACTATACAATGTCTGCACTGCTATCTGGACCATCTGTCTGTCAGTCAGACACCTTAAAGCATGTCTGGCCATGACTGGCAGTGCTACTGCACTGATGCTGTTAACAGCTAAGATGGACCCTTGACATAATGTAACACTCAGATGTTTGGTGGAACATACTGCTGTATCATTTTAGGTTGCCATGAAACCTCACTTAAAAGTTTACAACAAAGTGAGTATGTGTTTCCGTGTATGTACACGTTTCATCACACAATTGCAGGGTGTTTCTTTGAAATGAAACCAAAACAGTGGCATTTCAATTTTAGGAACATACATTTAAACCCATGACTCAGAGTCAATCTCTAAATGATTTTCTTTGATTGCATAGTCATTCAGAAATCAATAATGTTTTTTATTTGCCTTTTGTATGATTACATTGCCCATTAATTGGTAGAAAAATGTGCTTTGTGTCTTAATTCTTTCTTTCTTAACTATGAAGCAATAAAAGGGCTGAAGCCTTGATCTTTCCTGGAATACTACTGTCATAGACTTTAATAAAATATTCTCTAAAATTATAGGTGTTATAAACCTGTGTTACTAGAAATTTCAATTGCTTGATACAAATTCACCAGAAAACATAATGAAAATTTTCATAAACTCCATGTTGTGGTTATTGTTCTTTTTTTTTTTTGTTCAGATATATGTGGGAACCAAACACATGGAAAATTAGATGGTGTTTTATTAAATATGTGGTCAGTTTATCTTTCATGTCAAAATATGGAAAAACCATTTGAGACTTCTCTTTTTTTTAATCAGACTGGGGGGAGACCGACATGATGGAAAAACAACGCAAGCCACGACTGCTTCTTAATGATAGACTCACCATATATGTGCCATGTGCACCATAATTCTGTCTCGCCCTCATCATGTGAACACTATGGATTCCTAATGTAGTTCAAGCTCCATGTTTTTTTTTTGTCTAGGTTCAGACACTGGGATCTATTACACTGTTATTACCACAAAACGATGCCTCTGGGCTGAGAATGTCTTGTTTGCTCTCTGTAGGTTGAAGTTAACCCAACCCTGGACATGGCCGAGTCCGATTTCCAGAACAACGTGATGCGATGCCGGTGCAAGTACGACGGGGCCAGGGTCTTCATGTACGGTTGTCACGCAGGTGAGTTTCCTCTGGCATCCATATTTCTAACGACGGGATGTTGGCGTGACGCAGCCTTCTTTACAGTTTTGCGTCCACGCAAATGCATACTGTTGTTGAAAGTGCACCGATGTGAAATAAGTTAACTGTGACCAACTTCCTCTCGTTCCGTAGGAGATGCATACAGTGCAGAGACAGAAGACCTGTTTGAGCACCAACGTCAGATCTCTAACAACTTCCTCTAACATAGTTCTGCCTAATCAGGGCAGACAAACAGGACTTCTGCTTTCCCCAGACTCTCATTCTCTTACAGGGATGAGAGGGGGAGGGCCGGGCCAGAATGGAAATAGAGAGGGTTAGTTTAATGTCAGGGGGGTCGTTAGGAGGCATCTGTTCGCTACACAAATATTACTTCACCACTCTCAGCAGTCTCTAAGTGTGATTGAGTGTTTCAATATAAGCCAAAATGAACGAGACTTAGATTCTACTGAAATATCTGGGAAGTACAGGTTTGGCATGTATCAGATATCACTCATTTCGACCAAACTTCAGGTGTTGCCATAACAACAGGTTTAAATCACTCAGTTGGTAGTATTTTATCTTCTTTTTTTTTTTAACCTATTTTAATGTGATGTTCAAACCAATTCTAAAAGAAATTGTTCATAAAAGCAAATGGGATCACAAAAAAAAAATCATTAAAAATTACTGCTAATATACGAATCCAATTAAATAATATGTTTGCAGGTACAGCGTGTTATTCATTATATAACCCCCTACGATTTTACAAATCTTATCAAGGGTTTTAGATTAATTATTTCTTAGTTTCCCAAGCTTTCTTCTTTCTTCTAGATTTTTCTCACTCTGAGTTAAGTCTGGCATAACGCTACCTACTCCTCTGAAACCAAAGCATTTTTCTTTCTTTCTTTGAGTTATAGTTAAGTGGCTTGACAAATGGACCAATTTTACAGTAAAATCTATCTTATCTGAAGTTGTAGATCTTAACAGTGCTTTGTTGTGACAGCCGGCACATTCCCACAAGATAAACATACGCTTTCATAAACCAGTGGTTATTTTTTATGCTTTATCACTCCATGCAGTTAGTTATGATCCATATAATACATTAAAAGTGCAATACACTTGATATTCTGAGAGGGGAAAAAAAAAAAAAAAACCACAAATCAGGGACGTGCCCAAAACTGGTGTATTTTGACCGTTCAGGTACATGGACTATGTCACATTTTACTTTTTGCTGTGTTTTAGGTGCCAGGTGAGAGTTCTTATTCTGTAGTTCTTATGGTGCTGCATATGATCTTTTACATAAATTAAATGACTCTTCCAAGATGTATGGTCATGTACATATTTTTATGATATATGATTTATATATCCTAGTTATTGTGTAATTTATGACATTGAACTGACCTCTTTTTTTTTATCATCATCTTTTCCCACTGTTTATTTTATTGGGACAATCTTGACCTGTCTCAGTGGAATTAATGGGTCAACCATGTTTTGAAAAGATTGTGCTTATATTAATACTTGAAAAATAAATGTTCTACTTGTAATCACAGCAATTTTGGACACCCATATTTTCATGAGGCTATCAGATCGAGATTTGGAAATGTAACTTGACCTGGACAGTACGAAGCATTTTAATTCTACACAGGAATCCCCTAAAAGTGTAACAGACTGTGTTTACAGACCGGTTCTAAAGAATCAAGAATCACAGACTGGGTTTGTGGTGACTGAGGATCAGTGTTTGTTCAAACATCCAAATGCACTGATTATACAGTCTAAAGAGTCACACCGGTAAAACCATACAAGACTAGTCTGATCTTTTTAAAAGGTCTTTCAAAGAATTGCCCCTCACTGAGAATCAAATATTAGTGGGTTTTCTATTGTGTGTGTCTTTTACCTGGTTACACATGTAACTGTACTTTTTTTAATCGACTCAGTCACTTCAATCAACACATACTTTTAATGTACAGAGGTTCATTTTAATCTTATATTGAAAAATAAATTAAAGAAAAATAACTTTAAGATGAATCAAAAACAAATGAAAGATTCTAAACATTTCAGATGCTCCATCATCAAGGGTGGAATCGCAGTGTTCGAGGCAGGTTACTTGATGAATATAAAAAGGGAGGGGGGGAAAAAAAAAAAAGAAAAAAGAAAAAGATATTGACAAGTACACAAATCACGAAAGCATTCCTTTAAATTAACCGCACGTTGGCCTACCACAAAACCGTTGTTCTTCCAGCTACAAAAAAGGTATAGAAAATTTTAATTATACATATATATTTCATACACATGCCCTATTTGTGACAAGTTTAAAAAAAAAAAAAAATCTAAACTGTACAGAATAGCATATGTTGGCTGTAATGTTCTGGATGGAATTATCAAAGAAGCATCTTATAACTCTATTATACAGCTGGGAAATAGCAAAACCAAGTGCGTAAATAAGAGCTGGAGAATGCTAATAAGTACCCCTTTGTACTGTAGTGGTACAGCACAGGACTTCCAGAATTTGCAGAGACAAATCTAATACTGCAGGACGTACGAAAAGTAAAATGAGTTCTTCATATAAAAAGCAGTGGTTCTTTCCAAAGAATCTGTCCAACAAGTAGGACAGAAGAAAAGTTTGTGATTTAAAAACCTGAGGAGAAGACAGCTACAGTTTCGTAGCTGCATTTCTCCAAGCACAATCAACATACAGCTCAGTGAACAACCTGCAAGTACCTTCTCCATCAACTACAAAGGTTTTTCTCCGTTTGGCCACGAGGGGAAAAAAAAAAAATGTGTGGTGAGCAAGTAGGATAGTGTCACTCTCAAATCAAAGGTTGTCAGTCAAGTGGCTTCCAGTGCCAGCTTCGTGATGGAGAAAAGCATTCAGTAGACAGAGGTCAACTACAGTAACTAGGCTAAAAAAAAAAAATAAAAAATAATTGGTGTAAACTTTGGTTCTATGAAAACAAGCAGGACACTGTCAGTTTGTCTTTAACTTGGCGTGCTGAGTTACCCGCTCAGTAAAACAAGCTTTGATGGAGTTCATCACACTCTGTCTAATGTTATCCTCCATATACTGATCACCAAGTGGCTTCAACACCTGAAGAGAGAAAATGAAAGACAGAAAGGGAACAGATGGGAAAAGATGAGACCAAAAAAAAAAAAACCCAAAGGGAGAGACAGGAAAAAAAGCTTGGAAACGACAAAGGTTAGGAACGTAAGACTATAAGGACAGAATGATTCACTCATGCTTTCATGTAATTCACGATCAAAATAAATGCAATCATAGGTGTTCAATGCTTACTAATAACACATAATGTAAATGTTGAATCCTTTAAAGTTCTGTGTACAGAGCAGCCATTTTAACCTCACGAAACCATTAGCAAGGAGAGAAGGGAAAAGAAAAAAAAAAAAAAAATCAGGAAGTGCCATCCTGCATTCAGAACAAGTGATGAACCAGATATACATTGAAGTTTTTCTCTTAAATCTAGACCAGCATGGTGCCGAAACCATGAACTAATAAAGATATAGTAGTCCTAAAAATGTATTCTGAAACACAGCGAAAAATGTAGCAGCTAGTTTTTCTTCTTGACATTGTTGTTTGAGGACAGTCTCTTTCGCTGTGCTGGCAGAAGGGTACCCAACGTGACTTTACTCCTTGCAACCTCAAATAGTTTGGAGAACACCTAAAACAAGTAATTAGTGGGTGTTAGTGACAAGGCCAACTTTGACTAAAAAAGAAAAATGAACATAAATGGCATCTGGTTTGCAGCAGCCACAAGAGGGCGGTATTGCCATCCAATGTCTCACCTTTCTTGGAGTCCTCTGTTAGCACAAAGTGAAAAGAAAGTTGACAGATTAGCACAGACAGAGGGACAGACAAGGGAAAAGGAGTCTGGTAGATTCAGGCACAGACAAAGTGTCAATGAGAAGCGAAAAGACCTGAAAGTGACAGATCGGACATGGCCCGCGTTGACTATTTAGAGGAGGAAAAACAGCAACGGAAAAAGGGGGCTATACTGTCAGAGCTACGGAGCGTTAAAGACACCTACCTGTTCCCACAGGGTTTCGGCCACTTGGTCGATGAAGCTCCCCACCTCACGGAACTCCCCTGAGTATTTGACGTAGGCCCAGGTACAGAGCGATACTAGTGTCAAGCCCATGATCAAATTACACAGGGTGGCCACAGAGTTTATGCCCACAAAGCCTGTCACCAAGGAGATGATGTACATGGCGAACATGACGGCAAAGAGCGTGGCGGGCGTGCGGGCGGCGTAGAAAATGTTCTTGCCGTCGTTGTGCTTGACAAAGTTGGCGTAGGCCTCATCCAGCTCCGCCTCCAGCTGCTCCTGGTAGCGCCGGCAGAATTCCTCGCCTCCCATCTTTTTGATGGAGCGAAAATGACGCACGGAGCACTGCTTGAATTCGAGGTGGTTCCGCTGCAGATCAGCGGGGGCGATGTAGGGTTTGTCACCTCCGCACACCTGGATGAACAGAGCAATAAGGGTTAAAACCAGGTCACATTTCATCTGCAATAAGAATACAAGTGTACAAAAACTAAAAACTGCAGGATGAGGTATGATGACTGGTCCAAGCATAATTTGTGTCAGATTGTCTTAACAACTATTGAGGATTATTCAAAAAAAAAAAAAAAAAAAAACGTCAAAAGAAGACAAGAACAAATTTGGATAAATAACATATTTTAAAATGAGTGCAAAACACTCAAAGGTTGTCATTCTAAAGATGACACCTGAAAGAGCACCTGAATCACCTCTGAACTCTCAATACCCACCACACTGTCTTACAGGTTGAAACAAAGGGCTCAGACAACACTGAACTGTTCATCCCTACCTGCTCCATGCTCTTGTTGTAAATGTCTTTTGCTCCTGCAACTGCCGCAAGGTTGTTGGCTTCAGCTGTCGCCTAGGAGACATTCAAAACGCAAATTTAATTTAACAAACAAAACAAAACAATAAACAAAACTATAAAGCTAAACCTTGATCATTAAAATATGATGTAAACAAACCTAATGATCTCACGAAAAGGAAAATGACTAAAGCAGACTGTCTACTACACCCTAAGAGCAAACATACCTGTAACATGGACTTGGGATGTGGCAGTTCCTCTCCTTGGTATATTTTCATGTAGGCCTAAGACAGAGGGGAAAAAAAACATCAGAGTGGTAAGGTTTTAACAGATGTGAACATTGGCCTTTGAAAAATTCCCAAGGGACAGTTTTACCTTAAAATACTGTACAAGGTCTCTACATGTTACTTTGGATCCTCCAATTTCTTTCTCCACCAAATTCTCTGGAGCCAGCAGCAATGGCACAAGATTCACAAGCTCTTTTTTAAAATCATCATCAATATCTGTGTGTGGAAAAAGCAGAACAGCAGAAGAAGATTTAGTTTAAACATAAAATGGTGACTGCTCAAAATGAATACCCTATCCTTAATATCAGCAATCATATTAATATATTAACATATTAATGATCATTAATATACAAAAGATCGATAAAAGTAACACCGTCACAGTTTAATCTCACTGTTCCAGTACTGATACACTGACTCATCTGAATACTGGGATTTGTATATAGCAAATATTGATAAAGATGACATGGCTAAGAGTTCATGTAAATTTGGAACAAAAAGTATGTCTGTTTTACATGCAAGCTCTCCTGTCTTAATATGCCAGATGTACTGCAAACTGCAGTAAAGGCATTTTGCCTGTGAGAGGCAGTGTACTCCTACCTTTTAATCTGCCATCGAAGTGGGGGTTTGTGGCCACTTTGAGACCAGGATGTGGCAACAGGAAGCAGCCAATGTTGGAGAAGCAGGAGTGGATGTGCTTCCGTACATTCTGCAGCTCCTCGTGCTGGTTCTGTTTTACCTAAGATCAGCAAGACGGCACCATAAGAAAAATCCAAACTCAACTCTTACAGGTGTTCTTTTATATTTGCTGTGGTTCTTTGTAGCTTGGTTTAGTGTAGATAAGAAAATGCAGCATGCCTGCAGCCTTTTCTCCAAGAACCTTTTCCCACCCTCCAGACCATAGGGATGCTCATAAGGGTAGCTCCAGTCTCTTATTAAGAACATTAGTGTCTGTATGGAGGGAATGAAAAAAATGACCCCGTAAACATCTGCTAAACACATGTTCATTACGTCTAGAGTTCATAACATATACCAGAAATGCCAAAACTCTTTTAAAATAATTACAATGGGGGCATAAAGTGAAGTGACTGCACTATAACAACCTACTATGTACTATGTCACACTGTGAAGGACAAATTTACCTGAAACGGCTTTAGGTAGATTTCTTCCATTGCAAGCCTTCCATATTCTGTGAAAAGCTAGAGAGAGAACAAGGCCTCTATGTCAGTTACTTAACAAACATCCACAGAAGTCAAGGTCAGTCTTATGCATTGCAAGGCAAAAAGCAGTCAAAGTCATTTGTACAGGAGAGAGCTCGATGGGGAATCTATAATGAACATGATGCATGTGATATAACTGATACTTACCTGAAGATGTTGAAGGTCGTCTTCCTGGACATTCTGGGACAAATTGTAAACCTATAGAAGAGTGCGGGAGAAAAAAAAAAAAGTTCCACTGACCTGGCTGCAGTAATGTCATGTCAGTAACGTCATGATTAACATACATTTAGATTATGTTATTGAGAGTTTGTACTGAGTGCAACTGCAGTTAAACATTACAATGCCATCTTTAACAACATGTTGTAAAATGTACTGCCCTAAAAACACTATTGATAAGTGGCAGATACAGTCCCAGTCACTGCTGTTTTTTAAGCCAAATCACTGAAATGACATCAGCAGCAAGGCAAAAAACTTCACCTGTACAGAGCTGGTCATGGTGCTTAAAGCGAAAAGGGTTGCACAGTCTTTAATGGTGGACTGACTATCAAAGGCTCCCTGCGTGTCAATGAGAAGAACAGCGACCTGCAGAGAGACAGATGGTCATGACCGCTTGCACTTGAAAACACCAAAAAAAAAAAAACCACACACACAATAAGCGAATAAATGCTCCTTGCTCCTGGGTTAAGTAACGACTATTAACTTGGAACTCCAGCTTTTTTTAACCTCACCTTCAAATTCTTCTGCGAAATAGGATCATTTCTGCGTAACAGCATAATTTTTGATGCAATCACCACGGTGTACGCATTAGTTACAATTTGAGATAATTGGTAGTCATTATTCTGGCTGTCTAGGAAGTAATGTCAGGAGTTGGTATAGAATATTAACACAGGAAGGACTGCACTGAGTTTCCAGTGAGTTTCAGAATCCATTTTTCCTGATTCTGTTTTGGTATCTCTGATTAGCACTCAACTGAACTGTAAAATCAAATGAAATTTTCATCTCTTGCATCATCATTGCTGTATAGCATGCAGTACATGAGGTGTAGATTAGACTGTTTGGTACCTTGCTCCCATCTGGCTTGTCCACCACAAACACCTCACTCCAGGCCTGAATGCCGGTGGTCTCCCTTTCGCAGCCCCCCCTCCATTTGAAACCTGTCAGTGGCTCGTCGTCTCCTCCGAGCCAAGTATCAGTTGACTGCTGAGTAGGTGGAGGAGGAGAAAACAGGGTTAGTGTAAATGAGACATTTAAAGACCCCTGTCACTCCTGACGCTAAACAGTCAACGAACGACTTGTAACATATCATATGGCACCACATTTTCCCATAAGCATTAAAAACATAGTATGTTGGTTGTTTGAATGCTTAAGGTCAGTGTGAGGAAACAGAATCGACCATCTATTTTTAAGTATGTTTTAGATCAGGATACTGACCGAGAGCTCCAAAAGGTCAAATTGCTCAGTGACAACAGTCCAGAGTATATTTGGACCCTACGGTGTGTCCATGGCTCAAACCCTTTTGTTTGTTAGAATATTAGTGTTATTTTGGATGGCGATCCCAAGATAACACTACTCAGAGCTCACGGGCAAAAACAAAAGACGCCTTTCTTTGGCAAATAAAAAGGCAGTGTTGCTGTAAATGCAGGCAACAAGCCAGGCATTGTAAAGATCAAATCCGCTAAAATGGATTAAAACCAATCCAACGAGTTATGGAGGCCATCATTAGATTGGAATTTATGTGAAAGAATACATACCAAGTTACAAAGGTTATACAAAGGAGTACATGCCAAGTTTCCATAATCTCTCATTTTCATTTTCTGCCCAATGAAAACTAAAATCAGCTACCAGTTTCAATTAAAGTTCCATTAAGCGAGTAGACACGCAAAACTGATGAGGTAGCCATAGGGAGAGAGCACAGACAAAAAGTCTTTTCTCAAAAAGGAGCCTGAGTAATGTAATCAAGTGATTTAAAACGTCAATGTCTAGAAATGCTGACTAAATAATCTCATGACAAGACCAAACCACACAAGTTACATCTATACGTTCTCTAAGGTCAAAAAAAAAAAGAAAGAGAGAGAAAGAGAGAGACTTGATTGGCCAACAGAAAATGAAGACCTTTAGAAGGAATGGATTTTGTGCATAGGAAGCAAGGCCCAGGACAGACCCGCCTGTGAAATTAGAGGCGGAGCCACAGCTTCTCTTTGTACTGTAGACGAACCCCAGAACCAAAAAATCCAAACAGAGAGGCAGACTGTCAGGTCTGAAAGAGGCTATGCTGACTGATTAAGAACCGCTCAGAAAAGTACAGACACCCATGGCAATCACTCATTGAGGAAATACTGGTTCATTTCACACCATTAACACACATGCAGAAAATAGCATCTCCCAGGACACCTGACCTACAAAAGTGTAGGGAGAATAAGCCACCTCATGCACACATGGACACAGCAAGCAGACGGAGCTGTGTTCATGTGAGGGCCCCTGGATTCTGCTTTAGGCATAACACGGATTTAGGCATAAAGAGGAGTCACAGATTTATTCTTAAAGCTTCACAGGCACTCCCAGGTGTGAGCTCCAGCCTCATTTGAATGTAGCTCCACGAAGAAAGTAGAGACGACTCCGTGCGGTGAAATTCACTAGCGAAGTGGGAAACTGGAACAATTCTCTCATCCCATAGGTGAGGGAAGGTTGTTCCCTTGAGGTCTAGACCACTCACCTGACTGTACATGTACCGGAGCATGAAGTCCAGAAGAAAGGACTTGCCCTTCCGAAAGGCTCCGGCAACAGACACGACAACAACATTGAGGTCCCTGACGCTTTCCTGCAAGAGGATACGCTCCAGTGCCTCCTCATCTAGGGCAAACTCATGATCGTCTTCGTCTGCAATCACAATCTGGATGGGCCCAGCCACCTCCTCCATCAGGGACTCCTCATCACTCTCTGTGTGGGCTCCACCTGGGCTCATTTCAGAAGATACATCCTCCACCCCACTCACTCCTGCCAGAACATACACACAGACACAAGTTCATTATAAAGGACTTCCTATGTAAAACTACATTTTGAAATAGACAGACAAGGTTTCAGAAGAGTAAAAAAAATAATCAATTTTCTAAGAGGCGTAGGTGGTATAAATAGCATAAGTTATAATGGCTTTAGTGTATAATGTATAATGGCTTTAAGTTATAATGGTCCTTAATGGTTTAAATGGTTTAAAGCACCATTTACATTTGCTATTAGGGAGGAACACGTAAACTCACACCAGACTACAATATTCGTATACAATAGGCCTTGATCTGATGTTACGGCATGGTAAGGATTAGGTGAAACATAAGCGTGGGAACTTGGTTTGAAAGAATAAACACCCATTTTCCACACCTTGTGTAACTCTATAGCCTAGTTTAACAGGACTACTTGAACAAATATTTGAATGAAACACCAGACGCTTTAATGAACCCATGACAAGAAATGACTTGAAAATAGAAGTGCAATTATTTGAACAGATCTCATGTTTGCTTTTCCTACAGGTCTGTGTTATGTGCAGCTGTCTGACTGGTTGTCTGATGATCATGTCGTGTCTTGTCCTACAAGAAGTGCTATCATATCTCTTACATCCATCTGTTCTTTAGATGACTGGTTTCCTCTTTCCCTCACTGCCACAGACAGCGAATTCAGAACAGCATTACAAATAGAGCACTCAACTCAACTGCCACATATATCAGCTGACAATTTCCAATACAACTCATAGTGCTTACACAGAAAAACCATACAGACATAAAGATAAAAATCCTTTCACTATGGCAGTTCAACAGGATCATGAAATCTAGGAGGCTACAGAGGGCTTAAAAATTAACACTAATTCTGCAGGCTAAGGTTACGTGACACTGTGGATTTATAAGTTAACTTTTATATTAGGAAGTAACCAAGTTGCACTGCAATCAAATGTCCATCTAAACTTCAATGTGTCAGAGAAATGCAATCTTCTTTTGGCAGAATTTGAAGGATAAGATGGGATTGGCCTTTCTCAAAGTGCCATTTTTGCACAAACTGTTCCCTGTTGGTCTCCTAAGAAAAATGATTGAGGGGATGAACAAAGTAGCAGTGGAGAAACTTATATTTAAATGAATATCGTATTTACAATCTTAAAATATTTTAAGATTAACATACATGGTCACTAGACGAATGCTATTTACGAAAGCTAGCAGTGTAGAGTCCACCAAAAGTTTTTCTGTTGGCACTTAATTGGAGCAGAAGCCACTGGTAATTGTTAGACCAAGTTTTAAGGGTAAAAGTTGGTTTTGAATTCATTTTAAATGGTTGATTATACACAGCAAAGCAAGAACAACGCCTTCCAAAAACAAACACAATAAAAAAAAAACAAAACTGTCCATTAACTGATAACATTTTTAAAATCCTCTCGCTTTGTCTCAACTTTTATGAAGAAAAATTCAAATTTGGATCAACCCAAAACAAGTCCAAAATACACTTTCTGACATGTGATGTGCAGTGCTGAATATAAACCGTGATGACACACGTGTAAACAAGAAAACTGGGATGAAACAAACATTTCAATTGTTAGTTGTTCTTCATACTGTTCTGTATGAAGAAAGTAAACAATAATGCACCAAATTTTCAATCAGCTAGCAAGCACTTGCTATCATAAATCTTATCTCCACTACAACGACTTCAATTACTCAACGCAAAGATGACACTGCTAATCAGGCCAGCTAGATGCAACAAAAAAAAGGGGGAAGTACTTGGTGAGGCCAATCAAGTGACTAGGACAAGACAAGGTCATGCTGACCACAGTGATGTGTGATTTAAATACGCGGGAGGTGTGAGCGTAAACATCCTCTCAGGGCGCTACAGTGTGAGATCGCTGGACTGGCAGGATCCAGTTCACAAACACAACATTATGGTCTCACTATAAATACACACAAGAGGTCCTGCGACCCAGGTCACACCAGGAGAGCTCAGCATCTGCCGTGCACTGCTTAGGATCCTCATCCCATAAAAGCACACAGACAAACACCAGAATCAGTAAACCTGTCACAACATTAGCCTCAGGCCTGATAAAACATAAGTGTTCAACTACCTGAATAAATGAGGAATCCTTCCGCTCCACAAGTATTCCTAGATTTAGGGCTACTGTTGATAATGCTGTTTAGTAATTTGGACTGCACTGCTCAGAAAACCAGTATCATTATGCAAAACATCATGGCACTGGATAGAGGAAGGATAAAGTGGTGTGTGAATTTGGTATTACTTCTGTGTGAAAGAGGGAAGAATGCTTTCTGTTGAATGGGTCGCAGTGTACCTTCAGGAACTTCTTTTTTTTATTGGTATTTCCCTTCGGTACTGTTACATGATACTGTTCCCAAAATTCATGAATGAAAAAATGAAGCTGGTTTACCCCTTTTGATAAGCCAACGTACAAAACAAACAGGCTCTTCAAGCATAACCAGCCCTTTTACAAGTGAATGCGATCTGCCAAGTCATTTTCATAGATAAAAAAGAAAGCTTCCAAAATTCAGATCTGATAAAATCTTTGGGACAAAGGTCTTGTAGTCAGACTACAAACATCCTAATAAAACAGAGTATGCATTTAGACTATTAAGAAACAACCTTATACAGCTAAAACTTACTAAGATTGGTGCGATTGATATCCTTGGACCCAGGTCCTAAAATGTTGATAATAAACAGGTTTTTTTTGTTTTGTTTTGTTTTTTGAGAATAGCACAACATAATTTGCACTCACCAGCCACTTTATTAGAAACATCTACCTTTTAGATAAACCCTGTAGGTGCACATTTAAAGATCATGGGCCTTCTGTCGCGGACAGTTTGTGTTAGCCATCCATGGTCATCAATGGTCAGTTTCAGACCACAGGACCACTGTTGCCTGGATATTTCTGGGTCGTTAAACACTCTCCAGCAGTGAGACTGACATGTGTAAAAACCCCAGAAACGCTGCTCTGTCCGATGCACCTATACAACAGCTAAACCCACTACCATACCACTACCAGGTCAGGGTCACTGCTGTGTTGAGAACAGTCTGCAACAACACATGGCCCACAGTGGTTCTGGGGTCAGAAACTAACCACTGATGAACAGGAGAGAAGGCTGTTGCCGAATTGTGGATGGCAGCAGATGGGCTACAGTCTCTATGCCTATATAATGTAGCCTACCTTTAAAGTAGGCATACCTCATAAAGTGGCCCATGAGTGCAGGTCCAAGGTAGCTGTCTCCAATAAAACAAACGGAGATTTGAAATCACAGTGTCAAGAGACAAATCCGATCTAATGGATCTGCAATGTAAACTCTGGTGCCTCGGCAGGCTCCCATACATACTGAGAACAGAGAGTACAGAGCGACTGAACTTCAACCTCCAACATAATGTTTTAGACACTACATTCTTTACCTTATGTTCTGTGCCTCTCTATTCAATTCCTGTTATTGCACTTCCCTGAAAAGCAAGTATAGGGCTTTGTACATATCATACAACAATATCACTGCATCCAGTCAGTTAGCACAACCCTTATTCAAGAAAATTACATGACAGTGATACAGCACAGCTAAGATGATCTTGTTCTCTTTGACAGTGTTACACAAAATAAGTAAAAAAAGACTTAAGCACTGTCCAGTAGTCCATCATCTCAACTCAGATTTAAAAAAAAAAATCATGGTACATGTACTGCACAGTTGTCACAGTAACATAATGATATGTTCCTGAATTGCAGCCATCCTACACTCTGACCAAGTATGACACAAACACAGCTAAATATTAACTAATGTCTTGAGATGCTTTACTACCGGATAGGTCAAGACAACTCGGACCCAGTGTCTTCACTGATGAAACCGACACAAGGAAATAAACCATGCGAGAATTTAGAGGAAGGAGTTCCTTGCTCCCAATTACCGTCAGATCACTGATGCTCAAACACACCAGAACATTTCTTTCACTTTTCATCTGAATATTCCATTCCTCATAAGGTGTAAAGGAGTGAGGACACCCTTCCACATATGGAGATATTGCATTTCAAACCATTCAAGCAATTCTAATCTTCAACTCATCATCATACTGTCTCTCGTCATGCTGTAGTACCAACCCCAACTGTCAGAGGCAACTACTTAAAAAAAAAAAAAAAGAAAGAAAGAAAGAAAAAGAAAAAGAAAAAAAAAGACAGACTAAAAACAAGATGTTACTGCCACCCCTGTGCAGTGCCATCACTTTAACTGCAGTTCACGATCAAATCTAAATGTTCGATGTATTAAATGAGAAATTTTGCACTAGAATTTCCATAATCAAAGTTGCTCTTTAGTGGTAGAACCTGTTGAAGAAAACCTGGATTAGCTTTGTAGAGACTACTCTTTCAGTTTCATCCCTTACACATTGTTTCATTATAATACATTATGCCGCAGGGCTTGGGTTAAGTACCGTATGATAACGGTCATTTTTATGACAGATATACGGGCCGATCAAATGCCATCACCGTATTTAAAATTTACAACTATCTTATAGAACATTTTCTTGGAAGCCAAACAGGCCATGTGCCGTTAGTGCCGAATGATTTTAAAACTTATGACTGGAAAATGGAGGTACATTTCGTCTGAATGACAGGCAAGGAAATGGTTTCATTTTCTTCAGAAGAATAAACAGTAGCAATAAAAGGGACAGAGAAAAAATCAGGAAATATTAATACACTATATAGCACTGCGGGAGCTAGTCACTGGGTAACGATACATGATGACCGAAAGTAGCTGACTGGATGAACAGGTTGACGTTGCAAAGACAATGACCTGAACCCACTGTTCGTGATAAGTCGATGGCTTACAATTACACACAATTCCTGAAATGACAGGACAGATAAATTGACAAATCTTGCACTGTGTCAGCAAAGATAGCAGTCATACTATTCAGTCATACCGCGCGAGAATCATTATGGCTGTGAGTGCGAACGAGTCAAGCTCAACCTAGACGTAGGCTATTGGCTAGCCGACGGTAGCTACCTTGTAAATGTAAACTAACAGTAGCTATTCAGTTAGCATACCTAACCAACGCACTGACACATTAATGCTAGCTAGCGTTACACTGTCAGATGTATCTACAACATCACTCTCAATTTGGAGGCTATTCTTGTGAAACTATGCGTCAGTTGACTACGTCGAATACCACAGCATCTGCAGTACTATCCTTTGCAGCATCCCGCTTGAAAGGTAACACGGTAGGTTAAAATACAAGCCAATGTTAGCTATAACCCCTATGACAGGTGAGCTGGTACTGCTAATAGGCTCTGCCGGATTGGTACTCCGCTGTAAAAAGAAAAACCTTAGAGCTGACTGGATGACAGCTACAAAGCTAACATAACGTTGTACTGCTAACTCGCTAGGCTAAACCATCTCAATGCTAAAATTCATAAACCAAAATGTAATGACGTTATTTGTACCCTATTTGTGGATAAAACCCCATTCTTCTTACGTGTTTACATTTTCAACATCTGTACCTCCTAAATGATAAAATGTTACCTTCTTCAAATACGCTGCTTTTGCAATTGTGTCCAGAGTGATTTCGATGTTTCAACCTGCTCTCCTCCGCCATCTTGACCCGTTCAAAATAATCAAATTGGCCTGACGTCAGGACTCGCTGTTTCCCCACTTGCCCCTTTATCAAGTTCAAGCCCAGTGATTTTTCCGCCAGGTCCTAAATCGAAAGCAGGAATTGTCCTAGAGGTTTAGTCTATGATCTTTAATTGGTTTCGAATCGATTATAGTTCCCACACATCACGCTGCTATTTATGACCAGGAATTTCTTAAACATTAGCGTGTCTTAATCTAGTGGCAACGTAATCAGAAGTCATTCGTGGTTTGTTTCAGTACAGTTTTCTAGATGGTTGTTGTTAGATCAAATCAAGAAATGTCACGTACAGTTTATTATAAATACGCAGCTTCAAGTTATTCTTGGTTATGCTTTAAAGGCACATAGAAGTCATGTCATTTTGAAACAAAAATCTGCAACTCATAAGTCTCCTTTCAGTCTTTATAAAGGGCTCAAAAGGACAAAATTATAGTGTTCTAGCTTAGAAAGGTCCTCATCTCCTCTCATTGCTCTTTCACTGGGTGCCTTAGAGTAATGAGCAAAGGCAGGATGCCATGTTGTTTTTGCTTTTATTCCGGCCAAAGAAGGCTGTCACAGTGAGATCCTCCCATTGATCTTGCCCAATCTAATTGGGTTAAGGTTTTTTTTGAGGATGCAGAGAATTGCATTGTTAATTGAAGCGAAAACAAGTTTTCCATCACGAACTCACGCTGGGTCAATGTGCATTAAAGCTTGCTGTGCTGTTCATGTAAATGTGTGGCTTAAAAAAATGCAAATGCAGTGTTTGTTCCTGTTTTTAAAGCCTGCTTAGAATCTGAGAAAACATGAAACGATGAGAAAACAGTTTAAGCATAGCAGTGTGTGTAAGTACAACTAATTATGTAATGATTCACTTCGTGGATAAAGTGGCAAAGTAATAGGCCCTAATTATGCCTGCCAGGACTGCAGTAAAGAAACTGGAGGGGAAATCATCGAGCAAAAATAGCTATTCACTTCAAAATCTGTACAAGCCAAAAATAAGAGTTGCAGACATTTACCTTAATGGTGGTCCCACATTTCTAATTTTGACTTATGGTAAACTTAGACTGGACAGTGCATGGAAAAGCTTTTACAACAGTGTTCAGAGAAACACTTTAATGGGGCTTTGACACAGTGCTGATGTTGCTCCGGTGTTTCTCTGTGTCACAGAAGCCCGGGGCTTAGGATACTAAGTACCATGTGACAAGACAACCTTGGTTAAGTGAGAACATTCAATAAAACTGTGAAATGTCAAAAGGCCCCAGGCACACACACACACACACACACACACATACACACACATGCCCGCGCGTCCACATACACATCATATTTTTTAAAATTTCAATATCTAAATTTGAGATAAGTAGTGACATTAGTCTTTCATCAACAAACCAGTAAAAATCGAGAAAAAAATTCAGTGATCTGTTTGGATTTAGACGCTCAAGTTCTCCACTGAGGGTGCACGGCAGTGCAGTGGGTAGTGCTGTCACCTCACAGCAAGATAACCAACCGGGCGGCCAGGGTCCTTTCTATGTGAAGTTTGCATGCTCTCCCTGTGTCTGCGTGGGTTTCCTCTGGGAGCTCCAGTTTCCTCCCACAGTCCAAGCGAAGGCGAATTGCAGGCACTAAATTGCACTTAGTTGTGAATGTGTTTGTCTGTGTGCCTGTCCTGTGATGGACTGCCGACCTGTCCAGGGTGTTTCCCCGCCTTTTGCTCAATGAACGCTGGGATAGGCTCCAGCACCAGCCATGTCCCTAATTAGGATAAGCGGCTTTGAAAATGAATGAATGAATGAATGAAAGTTCTCTTCTCAGCTAGGACAAGGATACAATTCATCCTTCTCACTCACTCTGCGGCACTTTGTTGACCTCTCTTGTTGTTTTGACAGATAACCTGACGAGTACTTTCCTCTGAGATGTTTTTTGTCTGTTTGTTTGTGTGTGTGTGTGTGTGTGTGTGTGTGTGTGTGTGTGAAACTACAACGCAGAGTTGTCATCAAGCTCCTATTAGTGAAGCTCAAGTGAAGGTTCCAGCCCAGCAGAGGAAAAAGACCAATAAATGCCACAATAAAATGTAATTTTCAATAAATTACAGCACATCTTTCAGATTTTCAATCTCTATTCATAAGGATAAGTAATTTAATTTTATTCTGACCGGGTTCTTAGGGCAACACACACATTGTGTATTATACTTAGGAACAAATTTGTATTCATTTATTAAAACTTTTATTCTTAGATAGAGTTACAAATACATCTCTGCAGTTAGAAAACCATGCTTTTGAAGGTTTTTCAAAGTTGGTTCCAACAGTTCATAAGGCTGGTCATTGAAAACATTTTTTCAAAGAGTTTTTTAAAATTTTTTCTTGGATTAGCTACAATGTTTAAAGTCTAAACAATATAATTGATTTTATTCATTACTTGAAGGAGGTGTTAAATAAACATGTGTCAAGGAAATGTGTCTTAAACTTCTAGATAAAAGATCATGAAATGGACCCCCTGGCAGTGTATTCTTCTGCAGAAATAAAATGGAAGAAGAAGAATAGAAGTACTTTATTGTCCCCATGGGGAAATTTGTCCTCTGCATTTAACCCATTCTACATGTACAGTAGGAGCAGTGGGCAGCCGCGTGCAGCAACTGGGGAAAGTTTCAAGAAAAATTCAGGGGCTGTTGTCACACATTTGAATTTACAGTCATATTTCATTTGATTTTTATCAGATTATAGAATAAATTCACCTTGTGCCACTGACCTAGTCACATCTTTCTGATATCTCTAACTGTCAACTATAATCACTGGAATTAAATTGCAGTTAAATGAATAAAAGGGATATTTCCCTGTAGCTATTTACCAGGTTTTTAAAATAGAGTCTGGGTCCAGTCATTGTTAGTGACCTTTGGTGAATGGAGAAGTTCATTAGGGGAATGATTCACAGCGTATAGGCTGGCTAGAATAAGGTAATCAATACAAGTTGTGCTGGAGCAATGAAGACTACACAATGCCACTCTTTCGTGTACTGCTCACTTACACCATATTGATCGGTACTGGATAATAAGACATGGATAGGCCAGCCTTTCCTGTCCTGAGTCTTTGCCTCTTACTTTATTACAGAGGGCTCTTCTGTGAGGAGACCAAAATAAAATGGTTTTTTTTTTTTTGTAATTTAGAGGTGTTATGCCACTTTAGTGGAAACTTGCACTGCATCTCCTGGTAACTGAGTGCTATATTTAGACCATGGCCTACATATTTTGGTTTGGTTTGGTTTGTTTTTTTCCTGGTAAATGACCTTGTCCCCTGCCATTTATTTGTTACAAATGTGGTCTTTTACTGTGTACAACTTACAAGTTTGAAGAGACGAATCCATTGTATAGAGGAGGATTATTGTTTCCAGGATATTGTAAACATTATTAATGATCATTTATGTGCTATGAGTGTACCATAGCTGATCCATTTGCACAGCTGGCAATGCACTCAGGGATAAGAGCCAGTCTACTGAGAATTTGAGCAACTTTTCTGCCTGAAAGTAAAATCACTAACTCTGGGCACAACTACAGTTCCCAAACACCTTACCACATCATGCAACAGCTCCTACGTACCATATGGTCTGATTACTCAAGGACCTTAGGCACTGTACGAGCAGCGAAATAGGTCAGGGAGTTGCATTTTGGCCCTTGTGCAAATGTTCCTGCTCTTTTGCCTATAACCTTGAGGATAAGCAAATGATTAAGCACTGTGTGGCCAGGCAACCACTGTACAGGGTAACTTCTCAGATGTGTCTTCTAGCCAACAGGGAGAGAGGTGACAGATAAGAGTAACAGTACATAATGTCATACCACAGAACTGACTGACAAAGGCCAACCTACATATCACCCAGGGTGAAATGTAGTTTATGCAGGAGTTTATGCTCTATACACGATGAAACATTAATTACACATTCAAATACAATGACAGATTTTGTACTTTTAAAACCTCTTCATTTTAAAAGGAAAAACCACCTGAAACGCTACCTTTATGGACAAGGCTGTTTTTATCCAGAGAGCATATGAAGCAGCCATCCACATATATATATATATATATATATATATATTTGTTTTTGTTTTTTGTATGTGTGAGGTGACAGGAGACAGGCGAGACCTTGGAAGGTAGAAAGAGACTAAAAGGTGATTGATCTCTTTCATTTCAACCCATGAACTCAGACTCTGTCCTAATCTCAGAGCTTTCGATGAAATCCTGTGAGGCAAAATCATATCTGACAAAACTAGGCCACAGTGTTCCACAGTATAAAAAAAAAAAAAACACAGTGTGTGCCTGCACGCATCAGAGGTTATGAAGAACCAAAAGATCCCCCTTGTCTCCCAGCCATTTCCGAGGAACCCTGATAGGTGTGAAGAGCATGCAAATAGAAATCTCCAGAACCTGGGAGTGCATTTCTTAAATTCCAAGAATGCTGCACATCATATATGTTTAAACTCTTGCCTCATGTTATTTAACCTATTCACATATCTCTGTAACAAGAGACTATGGAGTCATATTTTAAACTCTGCAAAGGGAACGCGTGGTAATGTCGCTGACAGGGATAACCTCCTGTATGGTAAACACACGGAGGCGGGAGTGCCGCCTGTATGTAAATAAATAAACTGGGTACACTCGACTGACCCTTGTTTCTAAACATAGGACACAGAGAGGGAAACAAAAACTATAAGTAGCTGCAGGGAAGTCCCAGGGAAGAGACTAAAAATTAATTTGCAGCTCAGCACTTCTAATATTAGGCTGCTCACAGCTGAAGAGAGAAAATGAAAGTTGAAGCAGTGACGGGCAGTGATGGCATGAGCAGCGGCAGGATCGCTGGTATCAGGCTTGGGATATATTTAGTCTGGGTTTCTGCAAGCCCAATGAGACAGTGATGAAAACTGTTAATGATGGATGGAGGGCAGGGTGAGGGAGTGAGAGAGATAGAGAGAGAGGAATGATAAAGCCAGCCACCTGCTGTTTGGCTTTGCTGGACCAGATGGACCTGCAGAGTAAGATTCATTTCCAAAGATCACTACTGTGATTCCACCAGACCCTGTTCCCTCATCCTGCTGAATCACTGAGCCAATGTTGTTCATGCTTCTTCCAGGATCAGTGGGCCAACAAAGGAGGCTCAGAGAATGTGGGTAAAATTCCACTCAGCGATGTGTTGATTTACCAACAAATCATTTCATAAATAACTGGCAAACAATTTATACTCACACTGTATTTGATTTATGTAATTAAACAGTTAAATTACTGCATGATGGATTTACAGGAAAACAGAGCTTTATTTAGCTACTTGCTCATTGCTTTTCTTTTGAGCTACTCCTTAAAAAAATGTATTTTTCATTTATTACCACAGACACATTTAGATTAATTTGTAGTGAGAACATCTATAGTTCATAGAACAAGACTGATCTAAAACAAGATTATAATTTCTATGAAGTATTTATTATTACAAATTGCTATTCAAACCAGGTATTAAATTGTAATTAACACTTGACCAAAGAAAAACTCAAATATCAATGAAAACTGTGTTGGTGATATGGCATTGGGATGTACTATTGAATTAATAACTATTTTTTCTAATCTCAAACAATATTGTATTCAAACATGGCCTCACCCATGTAGACTATTTTGACAGTTTAATCTGATTTTTTTTTTTTTACGCTGTTGATGTCATGATCATTATCACGATTTTTGAAGTATTTGAAAAAAACAGTAAATAAAAGGCTTGTGTCAACTGGCAAATGTTTTAATGACTGGACATGCTCACAGTGAAATCTGCAAATGTGGAGATGTGCCAATTACACACATGGACAAGAACGCAACTGAGAACAATCTGAGCACACAATCTGTGATCTAACTCTGCGGCAACAGCTTAGCTGTAAACACAGTGTCAAGAGTGGACCGAAACGCCTCTCTTCAAAGCTTACAAGTCCTCCCATTCAATCTCATACACTACCCAAAACCCTTGTTACCCCCATCTCAGGAACTATACACATAAATATTACATTGTGGTAAATCTAAAATACAGTCTATCAACAGTTCAGTCTTTTTTTTTTTTTTTAGATGAATTCAGCAGTCCCCCCCCCCCTTTTTTTTTTTAGGTCCATGCAGACCCCATTCATTATTACACTGGGTCAGGTATTTCCAACAAAGAGAGCTTGTTTAGGTTGCATGGCTGACCGAGGGGTCAGTGACATCAGCTTAACAATAAGACAGGGGTAACTGTCTTTGCAAGCTGTACACATAAAGCGGACAGTCTTAAAAATGACAAGAGCGTAAGGGGCCAAAAAAAAAAAAATCCTCTTCCTGATGTTGTCGCGGGAAACTGGTTCAGTGTCACTGGCACACTGGGAAATATCACTGTCTCAATGACTGGTCAGACAGTTCTGAAGGGTTTGAGACAGTCATTTGAAAAAGGACAGAAAAAAAAAACACTTGGAAGGTTTTGAATGAAGAAGAAAATGGTTCTTGAGTGTTTTGCACTTGGGCTCTCCATTCTCATGTCACAAAATCCACTTCTCACCCTTGTTGTTTGACCACATCCTCTCTGTAAACAGTGTGCTGACATGGCGTCTCCGGCTCAGAGGTGTGAGGAAGTGGAGAAACAGAGTTTCAGCGTGTATGGATTAGAGCCATCTGTTGTGAGGAAAATGAAAGAATAGTTCAAAATTAGATGCCAAATCCGTGTTGACATCTCTACATAATTTTTCCTCTGAAGAGACAGTTCTTATCATGCACCTTCCCAGGCTGCTGTTGGCTTTTAATATTCTGTGCTGAGGTACCTTGCTATTTTTGGCACTTTAGGCCACTATTAGATATTATGGCATCAAAAGCTTTTTTGTTTTTTTTGGTTCCTGTTTTAACTGGTGGAAACCCCCGAGACACTGAAGATCTGTTCTACACAAGCTTAAATGCAATCATGGAAATAAAAACCTTTGCTTACACAGAGGGTGAGAGAGTTTTTAGGAGATTAATGAAGTGCCTCACAGGCAAATGTCTTGTACAAAGCCCTATCGCTATTCTTTTTTTTCCTTTACTTTATCTCCCACTCAAAAATAAAACACCCACTGTGAAAATAACTGCAAGGAAGGCATATTACATACCCCTTAGATAGGTGAACTATGAAAATAGATTCAAAGAGAACGCTATTACTGAGGCATGATGTTAAGTATGCATTATTAATCTGTCAATAGGTTAAGTAAGAGGTATATCATTACTCACAGTTGCTATGGGGCAAAAAAAAATGGAGAAGAAAAAAGGGTTCATATGATTAAAAATGAACAACAATTACAAAAGTATGCTTACTGGGTATTCTAATCTGGTAGTGGTTGAGGACTGTCAGGGCCTCCACTGCATGCGTCTTGCTGTCAAACTCAAGTAATCCCGATATGGTTTTGGAGCTTGCTGCAAGGTCAGCGAATTGAGAGGATTAAGACACCATTACAGCTTAAACAGCATAGCTGAGGTGAGACTATATAATCAGTGTTTTCCAAGAACAGCATTATAGTCTATGAAAAAACAGCACCATTTGCACAAAGTAGGAACACCCAGAGGGTAATTAAAGTGGATCCGCAGATCATACGACAGATAAACAAGCTCTTACGTTTGGCATCAAACACTTTGAACTTGATGAAGCCTGGTACGTCATGTTCTTTGCATAACTGCAGGGTAGAAAAAAGAAACAAGAGCATGACTGCAAACAACACTCCTTTAAACACCAAATCCACTAGAGGGTGATATTTTCATATATCTGTGGGAGTGTGTTGAGTATCTCACTCAGTGTTTTATCACTGGACTGAGCAATAAAAATGAGAGTGAAAAGCATGGCTGTCTGAGGGGTGAAACTGACTCAAAACACAGACGTCAGCATTACACCGAAATCAGAGCTGGATAATCGGGGAGGAAATTGAACTACGAGCAATTGCTGCATTGTGACCTGATGTAGCAGGTATGTGAGTTTGAAAATAGACAATGTCACTATATATCTCAGCCCAACTCTGCATGGGTTTGCAGCAGGTGATGTGGGTGAGAAGGGCGGGGCAAGGGGACGCTGACCCACCCTCAGCAGCTCCTCCTCGGTGACACAGGGTGGCACATTGTAGAAGTGCAGCACACAAGATGGTGGCTGGATGATGTTCTTGGACGCCTGCCCAGCACTGGTGAAGCGGTTGTTTCGGGTCATTGCAAAGTCCTTGTAGCTGCTGGAGCCATCTTCCAGCTCAAAGACCTGGCTGGGGATGACAGCATGCTGCTTGGAAACACTGGCGAGAGACAGAGAGAGAGAGAGACAGAGAGAGAGAAAGAGAGATAAAGGAGGATGAAGAAAGAGAGAGAGAGAGAGAGAGAGAGAGCATAATAAAAGAAAATGAGGGATACAGAGTATGACATGAGTGATAATCAGTAAAGCAGAAATTTGTGACTGAAATTGGGAAGGATTTCAGAAGATCAGTTCAAGCTACATTTCCAACAGGCCAGCATAGCCTCAGTAGGACGAATCAGCACAGTCCAAAATTTCTACTGAAAGCTGCATTACCAAAGGCTCCTATGGTGATTTAACTGGAGTCCATACGCATTCGCTACTCTTTGATTACAAGGACACTGAACATATATGTCTGGAAATGAAATGCTATTTGAGCTCACAACTAGGTCTTTCATGCAGTATGTTCCCTTTACAGAATCTGGGGCTAAACAAATGAATTATTCTGATGGATGGCGCTCACTGATTCAACAAGACATCCCCGCCCTAGAGGCTATGAAAAGGAAACTCGATTGAGACAAATGAGTCTTTGAGTTCCTCAGTTCTTTTTTCCTGAATTCAAAAGCACTCAAGCAGCAGCCTAGCACAAAGCAACAAAATGATAAGAACGTGTTTGAAAATTAGATCTGTTTGTATGCTAGTGTTAGCGCATACCAAAATAACCAGAAAAACTGCGAACTGCTGTGAATCCTGTAATTACATTTTACAGTAAACAACGACTCTATTACCACTAAAATAAATGTTACGAAATGAAGCTATTAAGAGATATCTGGCCATAGATTCTAAAGGTGCAGTCTAGCATATAGCCATGAAAGTATCGCATCAGATTTAATATATTTCTGCTAATTTGTTTGTGAACACTAGAAGGAACATTTTCTTACCAGACGTTGAGCCTCTTGCTGAAAACCTTGATACTATTCAGGTGTGTGATGGCACGATCAACTGCATACTCATCCCCCATCTCTACCAGCGCTGTGCCAGGAACACTCTTCATAAACTTCACCTGTGTGACATTAACTATGCACATTAATCTTTAGTGTCACCACCAGTCAGAGTTTTATTTTACTGTGCTCAACACAACAAGATCAGATGTATCTCTACAATCCCCAGATCCTTTGTTTCGCTCACATTTGGACACTCTCGTTTCCTTTCATTAGTAATATTCAAGTTCTACTCCATTTCCTACACAGTTCTGGACCCACTCTATACGTCAGACAGAATGTGTAGCATCAGAATTGGTTTTCTTTTGAATACATCTACTTATTTGTTCCTTATTAGCAATGTAGTTATGATGTATCAAATCTGTTTATATATATATTTTTTAGCCTGATCTATATAACTCTCCTTTAAAGTCTGTTTTAGTTACCTGGGTTGCTGTGGTGATGAACTGTACAAATTTCTGATACTGTATTAATCTAAACTAAGATCACGGTGAACCATGCCTCCCCTCATGCAATGACATTTATCTGTGTTGTAAAGTCTGATTTCATCAGCACACTCATGATATGACTCAGCACAAGGTCCATTAAAGAAATCAGGCGCAGTGTCACTCACTAGTCTGCATCAGCTAATCATTTTCCATTATTCCACAGAACAGAAGTTCCTAAAGCACTTGCCTTCTCTATGTTTCCATAGAGACAGAAAAGGTTGAAGATCCGGGTGCAGTTCATCTTGGCAGGGTGTAGGCCACTAACCATGGCGACAGAACTGGAGGCAGGACCCATGTATGATGATGTCTGGGGCAAGGGGTAGGCAACCACCTCTGGGACATCATGGGAGCTCCTCTTGTACCTGTTGTTGCTAGGCAGCGGCAGCAGGGGGCAATGTGACCCTAGAGAGAAACAGCAGGCAGGCCGAGGAAGGAAGAAAAAAAAAGGAGAGAGAGAGAGAGAGACACCTCAGCAGTGGCAGTTGCTGCGATGCTGTTGCACCATTGCAATGCTCCAGTGAAAATAGAAAGAGCAGAAATTACACACTATTTTCTACACTGATGCACTCTGGTTCCCCTGCAGTTCTTGCTAATTACACAGTGCTTACAAAAGCAGCCACTCACATTTTCCCCTTCATTTTTCCCCTCTAGCCTTCTACACCTCCCCCTGATCTAAGCGACTGAGGGTGACGGAGTTTAATTACAGCACCAAAGAAACAGCTGCAAAATGGAGGAGGAGAAAAGAGAGAACAGGGAGATAGAGCAGACAGACAAAGAGAGAGAGAGAGGAGAAAAAACAGCAACCGAGAGCGTCTGTGATTGTGTATGTATCAGTGTCTTTGTTACTGCAAGTCTGTGTGTAATTGTGTGTGGGGAGAGAGAGAGAGAGTGAGTGAGTGAGTGAGTGAGAGAGAGAGAGAGAGAGAGAGAGAGAGAGAGAGAGAGAAAGAGAGAAAGAGAGAAAGATGGAGAGAGAGAGATGGAGAGAGAGAGAGAGAGAGAAACTAACCATAGCCGTTGTCACCGTAGGAGGATGGATGCTCCCCCAGAATGGCTTGTCTTTGTCTGCCTTTTCCTCGCTCTGAAAGCAAATCACAGATTCACAAGGAAAGGATGTGTAAAATCACAAAGCTGTGAGCACACATAGCATTAGTCACTTGTTCATCCAGACAGGCATGGTAATGACAATTCTTACAGATATCACATGACCTGAAGCATGACAGAGAATGGGCGGTCATAAAAGTCCATAAGATTCATTTTTAATTCTCTAAAAACTCTTCGTATCTCACATTCGTCACATTTAGGCTTTTTACATCTAACTTCACATGTCAGCAGACAACACAAAAATCTGTCAGGCACTGACTGGTTTATGAGAGAACAGAAGAGAAGGATATGGAGAGACAGGGGTGTGCATGGGGTAGGTGGAGGGCTCCTTTAAATGTCAAAGCTACAGTTCACTGGCCACAGGGAGAAACAATGACCCAGATAGAGGAAGGTACTGATATGGAAAAGGTGAATTAGGCATCGCTCAGATATAATCCTCTTAAAGGTAAACCAGGAAAAGCACATTCAAAAAGAAAAAAAAAACCCAAAGGAATATTTATAGCTCTTTTTTTTTTTTTTTTTTGTACCGGGAGCTTATGCTGGGGAAAAAAAGTGCACAGAACACGACACGCAAGCTGTGCGAGACTGAGGTAAGAGCATAAAGAGAACTCTCTGTACGAGGTGCTCCAGACACATGTGTTCAAAGGCACAAAAACTGCAGCACAAGTCAAACTAAAATTCACTGCAGCCTTTATAGAGGGAATAAACAATATCAGACAGTCGAGCATTAGAGGGAAAACTAGAAGGAAAATAACAACGTTTGAGACAAACGTTTTCCACCCCATTTGTTTTATGTTCTTTGCAACTTTTTCTTTTTCAAGTGTAATCTCAAATGCAGGAGAAAAATACCTCATACATATGTAATAATAGCATAAACTTGATTCTTTTCTAATTTAAGGCCTGCATTTAAGTTGGCAAGAGGGGGCAGAGAGGGGGAGCTTTTAGCACAAATGCAGCACTTCAACCTGTGTTACATCATGTCAGAATCAGAACAGCACAGCAATACAACGGTACAACATATACAGGTTCAGAGAAAATCAGCTCTCTTTCTCTCACTCTGTGTCTCTTTATCTGTTTTTTTTTTTTTTTCAGCTGTGGCAGCCTACAGGGAGAAGTCATGCAGAGCGGCGCTAATTGCTACAAAATGAGTGGTTAGCAGTAGGAACCTGTGGGCACAGCTGAGGTTCCATATTTGAACAGGAATCATAAGAGAAGCAGGGGGATTATCCTCAATGTGACCTTGAAGAACCTGCTAAGCCTGTGGGCTCTCATTTCACCTGCTGTCCAATTCAAAGCCATGAGCACAAAGGCCTTCCGGATCTTTCTAGGAGCTAACTGACCAAACAATGTGATCATTTTCAGCACCTCTGTGACACTGCTCCTTGAAAAAAAAAGTCAATGGATTTTCAATGATGGTGGGGGGGTACCATTTCAAACTGCAGGGGGCATACTAGAACACAATGTGCTTTTAAAGCTAACTTGGCACAGTGTCCACAATTCCCAAAACTGTGTCTTTCCTTCCCGCGTTATTATTCGGTTCAATTTATTCTTTCTTGTTCTGACTCCGCAGAAGGTAAACTGTGTACCTTTTTGACATCTTTCATTTGTAAAGTGCTGACCAAAACCTCAGAGCACAGGAGGCCTCAGCAAGAGAGAAAAAGAGATGGCTGTTTCTTTTCACCCACAGTGCCTCTGCTAACATTACTGTGTTTGTATATTAGCATTCAAATTCCAGCGCAGATTCAATCATCCCACAACCCCCCCCCCCTCACTCGGTCGATAATAAAACAATTGAGGTTGACATCGCACCAACTCTAACGGAGTGGGCCTTCCCTTGCAGACAAAGTCAAACAGACCTTCAAATCCCATACATATAGCTGCAATCAACTGCTAAGCTGCCCTGACTTCTGGCTGATAACAATGTGTTTACCCTCCATTTGAAGGAAGAGAAAAGGGTGGCTGACTGCAAGAGCGCCAATCCTGCTGCCCATGGCTGTTAAATCGCATGACTTTCCTCCTTTTAAAGGAATGCGTTCACGGAGTATCTTTTTGATGTTTCTTGCACATTGCGGCTTAATAGCTCTTAAAGTGGTTATGACACACCATCTGACATTTCTGCATCATCAACACTCAGCTACAAGTGACGAATTCTCTATCGTTCTCAAAGAGCCATTAATATCAGAGGCAACAAAAAGAGAATCATAATATGTCATGAAATGGTGGGTCACTGTATAGAGAGTTCAAGGTCTGTTGCGAACATGCTGTCATATGTTGAAAGAGGTTGCAATAAAGCAAAAATGAATCAGAGAAGCCTTTTATGTCAGCCTCTCTGGCTTTATATACAGTGCTCACAGTTAGTAAAAGGGGTGTTAAAACAGTTTTACAGAACAGTATCGTTTCACTGCACAACATGCACTGTGATGACGGTAATGATATCGAATGGATTGCAAATCAAAGAGAACACATACAATTTGTAGTATGTTATCTTATTTCAAGACTACGTTTTCAACAGATTGAAAAGAAAAGGGAAAAAAAGACAAAAGGGAAAATTCAGGGGAAGTCTATGGTAGTTTTACTATGTGATAGGTCCTTCGTACAAAAAGTGGGACTGTCCCTCTAAATGCTAGGGTAGTGTATGGGCTCAAGATAAGTGTCAGAATCTCTCTCTCTCTCTCTCTCTCTCTCTCTCTCTCTCTCTCTTTTGCTTCTTTCCTGAACAGAAATGGAAGGTGCGTATTGAAAATACTGGGTCAGCTTTGAATCCTTTCTTTGTGTTGCTCTCCTTCTCTCCATCTCTCCATCCTCATTCTCATTGTTGTGGGGTTGCAGATATGAAAGTGCCTTGCTTGCAGAGCTGCTGCGATGCTGGCCTGACTGCAGGCCTGTGGGGGAGGGGTCAACCCCGGCCCTTTACATCGGGCAACAGGGGGCACAAGAGTAATAAAGATGGCTTGGCCTCCCAAACAGAATGAATGTGGAGGACAGGGGGCAATAAAAGACCAACAGCAGCCTACAAGCAACCACCTCCCATGCCCTTACACTGGCTGGCCATAGACATCACTGCTATATTTTAAGAGCTTGTATTTTAAACACTTGACCTGATACAGGTGGAAATAAACAAGAACATAACAGTGTAGACAAGATAACAGAAAACTAAATCACAGAAATAACTTTGAAATAAAAGCATTAAAATGATGTATGTATAAAGATACTTTAAAAAAAAACCCAAAAACAAAATCTCAGCTAAATTACACAAATAAATAGTTTGAAAGAAAACAGTGACGTGACTAAAAAAATAAGGCATGCTGGGAAAAAAAAGCATAGTTAAACTTTGACCCTTACCTCTTCTGACCAGGAAGGGTTTAGTGTAGTCCCAGCTGTCGTTATCGTTTCTGATGACATTGAGGCGTGTGGGCTAAAATGAGGGGAAGAGAGAGAGCACAGCGGCACTGCATGTGTGTTAGGGTCCACGGGGGGGAACCGGTGGAGTGACGGTGTGTGTGAGTGTGTGTGAGCACTGCAGATTTACCCGAGCGTATTCGATTTTCAGCGTGCAGCAGCCTGCGTATATGTCTGCTCCGTTGAGGGCCGCTTTAGCCTTCTGGGCATTCTGAATGGATTCAAACGTGAAGCGAGGCAGTCAAGGAAGACAAACGGAGAGGAGGTTTTTTTTTTTTCTCTATGTCACAACACATCATCTGGAGGTTTTAAACACGGAAGGCCGACAAAACAGAAATAACAACACAGAAGAATAAAAACTACATTTTTTTTCTTCATTCGATTTCAGCAGCATTATATAATCCCTGAAAAAAAACAGATAAACAGGCACAGCTCATTATTTAAAAATACAGGCTCTGGTTACCATGGAGACCTTATGACAGCAGTTAACTTTAAGAGTTCCCAGTCATCCCCCAACAAGGTCAAAGGGAGGAATGCTTATCCTCACACACTTCAGATACATTTTTATGAGCAAAAATCTATTCACTGCAGCATTACTAACAAATATGTATCTAGAAGCAAGTGGCTCAATAAGCCCTGTAGTAGCCTAAGGGTCCTAAGGGACTATATCTCCTATGCACTACTATAGTAGTAATACTACATTCCGCCCAAAGCAGAACTGTTTTAATGTTTTAACGCTAAGAGAATATGGGTCCTACTGTTTACTAACATCTCACTAAGCGTGTGTGAGACTGAATTCCAAAAATGCTGTAAACAGTGGTTTTGAGACATTCTGACATGTAATTTAGCTGAGGGGTGATGCACAGAGACAGAGAAACAGACTGCCGAAATGGTATCAGGTATTTTTTTTTTTCTCTTCCAAGAGAATCCGCTCAAAGTCATCAGCCCGCAGGGGAGCCACATCTCATCAATGTCATGCTCCGTTGTGTGTTGCCTGGATACATCCATATTTGATGAGGGCCCTTGAAAGGTTGGAGAGCCCCTCATACTGATCTAGCACTCACTAAGATGAGAAGACAAGGGGTCTGGAGTGGGCAACAAAACACTCAATCCCTCTGTATTGTGTGTGAGTCTGGGTGTGTATGTTTGTGTACGAGTATGTGTGCAAAAACATTATCTACATGTGGGTCACCCATTAATCCCACCCACACATGTACACAAACCAACATAAACATACACACATACACACACACACACACACACACACACACACACAAACACAAAAATGCACAACCCTCCCTGTTACTCATCTGTTTGTGCCTTCTGTCTCTGTGCTATGTGCCCAGTGAGACTCAACAAAGGATATTCAACCATAGCTTGGATTCCATTCCTCTTGAAGATCACAATACGCAGTACATTTCCAATTGGATTGCACACTGTATAGAGCACATCCTGCGAGACATAGGGAGAAAATGTTAAATTATATGCCTTGGACATGTCTTAAGTATTCAGCATAGAACAAATTTGAATTAAACACTCAAGCTAAACCCAGGAGCACTGACTATACATCCATAATTAGTTCTATGTCACTTAACAGACTAAACAGGTCCAGGACAATATGATGCTACTTGAATTCTTTCAGGGCCAATTAAAAGTGCAGTCTTGACAGCATTTGCTTATTGTATTCTGCTAACACATAACAGAGACTTGGACTGGAGTATCAGTCATCACTGCTGAGATGTTGAATCCAGAAAAGTGAATTCTGGCATAACAGCTATCATTGTGGGTTTCAAGAAGATGTCTAGTCCTGCATTAAGCTTGGCTATCCAACTGATTTATAATTACAACATCATAACTGCTTACAATAAACTGTAACACACTGGTACCATTGGAGTAGCAATACAAAACACTAATGACAAAAACTACAAAAGTAACAAATCAAATGACTCAAACAGTCAATAAAACCCTTCTGAGGTTCTATAAACAAACCTCTCTGCCTCTGCTGACCCTAAATTGGCGGGAATATACTGTCGTGTGTTACCGTAGTGATTGGGTAGAGAGGGTTCTGAATGGAGAGCAGCAGCACTTTGTTCCCGCTGTTGGGGTCGTCAGAGTTGGTCGGGCGTGTGATTCTCTTGCTGGTGGAGTAGTTGAAGAAAGCTTGTTGGCCAGCAATGTAGACTGCCTCGTTTGAACCACACGCCACACACCTGTCGGCACTCTCCACGTCCTCAAACTCTACCAACGCTTGGCGTTTGAATGGCATCATCATCACGTAACTGCCAAAACAAAGCCCAGAGCTGAACAGATATAATGAGCTCACCTAGGTATGAGTGCTTTACTGGTGGTATATTCCTTAATGGTCATTTACTGATGCGATGTCAAGGTTCAATCAAGGCAATCAGACTAAGAGACATTTTTTTTTTTTTCGTAAGAATTCAACTGCTGACTTTGATATCTTGATCTTAACTGCTTTTATCTGCAAACTAAGAACAGAGAGGCGAGAAAAAAAAAACAAAGAATGGCTGTGTTATTTGTAACACGTCTAACAACAACAGTACTTTGAGGTTTATTTTATCATTTAAAGCGCCTGTGCGAATTAGATCTACCTTTTGTGGTTACTGATTGCACTTTACTTAGCTCTCTCTATCATTCATTTCCTTTTTTCTTTTTTACTGCACTTTCTTCTACAGTCCTTTTTTTATAGCACGAGATGAGAAGCTCTACGTAAACTCGCTAGTCAGTTTTGACCTGCAATAACTTCTGTTGAAAATAAGCCAAATACTTTCACATGCCTGTTTTCTTTAAGCCTCCCATGTATTTTTATTCATTTCACACTTTTTTAATTTCACAATTTTTTTTTTTTACTAATTTCACAGTGAAATCAATAAAATATTTTTTACTAACAGTATGTTAACGCCTCTGTGTGGCCTTGGTCTATTTGTTGCTTGGCAACACGTGAACCAGCCATAGTGGTTTCATGTTATTTCATGTTGGCCCAACTCTATCTACAGTCGCCATAGATATTTATCTGTGTTTATGGAACAGACATGATGGCTCAAATGCAATGTCACCTTATGTCGCCACAAGATGTTTTTTAAGAGTCCTTCACTGACATTGGCATCAGCTAAAAATACACTGATGGGATGTCTATTTCTGCTCGGAGCTCCGGAAAGCTTACTCAGTTGTCATGTAGTCTTATCCAGTGCCATCCAGTGACTCTGCATAAAGCTATGACCTTTCAGAGCAATCCTGATGACACCAGGAGATGGAGCGTGGTCATTTACTGCAGATATTAGCTGAAACGAAATGTGTTCTTCTTGCATCTCATCAATATCTGTGTTCAGAGATGGAAAATTACTGCTCCTGTCAGTGTGTTTAAAGTTCAGCCTCTCAGATGAATGGTATGAATAGTCTGGAAGGCATAACTAATGTCTCAGGTGTGTGGATGAATAAATGTGGCTCTTTAACGCTTCCTCCTTTTGTATTCCTCTCAGTGTCTTTATTCTGATAAATGTGTATAGACATTTTGTGAAGATTCCACTTCAACCAATACCAGAACAAATAAATGTAAAAAGGCAGAGACGAAATAGCATGTACGGGCAATGCTCCTCAAAAAACCCCCCAAAAAAACCCAGAAAAGAAATAGACATGGTAGGAGCATAATGTCCCCTTTTAGATGAGGAGTGAGTAAAGGCCAGAGCGGCTGTATTATTGCATTTGGCTATGTTCAAAACGGATTTTTAGTAAACGGCAGGGAAGTGGATGGAAGGAAATGGAGCAGCAGTTTGTTTTTCTTCCAGACGCGCCAACTCTCCATTTACTTTAGTTTATGGCCCTTGCTTTATCTCAGTGGGATTACACTTTCAAAAGAAGCATAACAAAATACACACGAAAGATATCCTTAAGCTACCCAACACCGTTGGTGTTACACTTAAATGCCCAGAAGTGAAAGTGAGTATTCTTAAGTAAGAATTTGATAGATTCTACAACCAGAATATTTTGGAATGTCCAAAAGTGTGTATTAAAAGATTATTCAAAATTTAAATGGCTTTGAGCTGAACTCACGGGATTTACAAGACTAAGGTAATCACTTGATGATAAGATATACGTGAACCCAGGAGTGTGATGTGTTACTAACCAGATGTTGCCAAACTTCTCCAAAGCCTCCACCAAATCAGCTTCCACCACTGATTCACAGAGGCCACGCACATGGACAACTGGAGAGGGAGCAATCCGATGGGTGTCATCTCCATTACCCTGAAACATACAGAGGTGCATTTGCTGTCAGAGAGCCAAAAAGAGGAGGGCACAGAAATACAACCATACACTGGTCCTGAGTCTTCCTTCAGATGTCTGAATTATACTGTGTCTCTACAGTTCATTTTTGCAAGTATAATTTGGTAAATCGTAGCAAATCATCAGTGGTTATACACACAGCAAATACAGAAATTCAATACAGAAGTTATGACAGACTAGTGTAACGTGAATATTCACGTGAATGTACAGGTGAACAGACATTAGAGACAGAAATATAAATAGGGAGAAGTCTATATAACTCCGCAAACTGTCAAAAGTTCAAAAGGTGCACTCAAGGCCAAGTCTCTGACAAGTTTATTGAAGTCTATTGAAACTCCAGCGCGGTGAATGAAAACGACCTATTCAAAGGAATGTACTTCAGTTTTCAACAAAATGTTAGGGGGAAAAAAAGGGATTAGAAAGAAATTGTAGCCGGTGGAGATGAAAAGAAATGGAAAAGCAATCCTGAGGCCAATAAACAGTAAAAAAGAGCCAAGGTGTGGAATCAAGCTTACTCAGGTGAACTCATCCTGAAAGAGTTGGACAGACAGAGTGAGAGAAATGTATGAGCAGTCAAGGTGCCCTGAGGCCACACCATCTCCAATGTATCCAACATGCTTCAGCGAACAGTATGGTTGAATCCCCATGTTATAGCCTAGTATCTGGCCAGCGCTAAAGTTACTTATTTAAATATGAAGGCAATAAAGGTTATTACTGCAAATGTAAAACTGCTGTATGTTCGAAAGCATACGGAAGACTAAAGAAATAAATTAAAGAAAATCTTACGAAAAGGTTTTTTTTTTTTTTTTAAAAAACAGCAGTTCTAATAATCAAATTACCCGATACACATCTAACAAATAATCAAACAGTTTTGTAGAAAGATAAAGCAAATGGAACCCATTATATGAATGTTTTCAGGTATATATAAAAAAAAAGGTATTTCATGACATACAGTGGTCTCTCTCACTGTAGTAATCTGACTCCTGTTCTGGTCCTCTAGACTCTAGTAGACATTGTACAAGGGCAACAGCAGCTCTGGAGCAACCAATTATGTCGCTTTGTATCTGCAACGCTGACTGTTGGAGGAGCAAGCTGGTTCATTACTGGAGCTGTCTGATGCAGCCCACTGCTTTCTCCCCAACAGTACTACACACAGTGAGACTTCTGCCTGACTTTGTTTCACTTTTGACCAGTGGATTAATGGAAAGTGTGCTGACAGTCATTGCAGGCTATTTAAAACTAGATTAACCAAATTCATTTCCACTGCTATGACTTGGAAAAGAAACAATTCTTGTCTTTTTTTAAAAATGAATCTATTTCTAGAAGCAACTTGTCTATTCTGACACTACATGTCTATTTTTTTGTCTCCTCTTGGTCCGTTGCTCTCTAAGGGACATTTAATTTAAAATGGATTTAATTTAGAGGTAAGTGAAACAAAGGACAACATTGACCAAGAGGCCTAGACTCAAAATGCATTAAACCTTTAGTAGACTCATATCTTTTTAGCGCATGTAAAACCAGTTACTTGTTCTATGGCCCTTTTACTTGGGTAGGAATTTTGTATTTCTCTCTCTTCTTCTCTGAGAAGTATCTATGGTTACATTATTGACACCTAATAAATGGTGGGAAAACATGAGCGTATAAGTGTGTGCATGTGTACATGCATGCGTGCGTGTGTGTGTGTGTGTGTGTGTGTGTGTGTGTGTGCATGTGTACGTGTGCGTGAGCACAATCGCTTACTGATATTTATATTGCATACCTACAGTGCTCTGGGTACAGCACACTGCTGTATGTTTGTATATTTTTGCATCTGTACAAATACATACAGGAAAACCATAAGCTCAGTATAAATGTGCTTGAACAACCTCTCCACTGAGGCAGACTCACTCTAAACCAAGCAGGGTAGCTGAACCGTTCACAAAGCTAATTTTACCAGTGACACTTCTATTTATCAATCCATTGCTCTTTTCTTCCCACCCAGCCAAATAGAGCTGTAAGTAAAAGTGTCGGCTGCAGAACCACCATCTCTGAGCAGGCTCGCGTTTCTTCCTATTAATCCACCATATAATCCACTGCGGCCAGCAGGGAAGATAAGGCTGAATGTCACAGGAGGTTAACACACTCTCCTACTTCTCTCTCTCTCTCTCTGTGGATGGAGAGGGAAGATGGAGAAACTAGGGAGGAGAATAAGAGAGGGAGGGGGTGGAACGATAGAGTGTGTCACAGTCTAGAACTAAAAAAAAACCAAAAAAACACACATCCACATTGGAAGTAAAGGAATAAGCACCATTCATAATGGAGGCAATGTGAGCAAGAGGGACACCTGCAAGAAGACATGTCAAAATAGGGGGGGGGGGGGGGTTCTTGAGCCATCAGGAATTAAAAAAGGTGGAGGGGCATTCAAATTTTAACATAGAGGCATTAAATACCAATTAGATGTGTTACACGTTACTATGTATTATGTGCGCTGGAGCTCAGGGGCTAACCGTGTCTGTGAGTGAATAAGTATTCACCAGGCAATGACTAAAACCTCACCCTGCTTGTTATTATGGGCAGGATATTAGCAAGGTTTGCTGCTTTTTGTTCTGCAAGCTTCACCTTCCCCTGCTTCAACAGACATCTGTAGACAAGCGGCCAGGAGCAAGAATGATACAGAGATGTGCAGCAATGCAGGACAGAGGAAACCAACCACTGCAAGGCAGCCGCTTTGTCCCTGATTTTGATCTGCAGAGTAAGACAGACAAGACTGTCCAAAGCAGCCATGGAACAAGGACAGGAAATGGACTTCATCTGCTACAGGGCCCTTTGTTTATGCACAACAACTCTGTCCATAAAAGCCACACGCCGATAATATTGAACACCTGCAGATTAGACACGTATTGCAGCCTCTGATTGTTTGACTTGGAGAAAAACAGATTCCAGCATCAAGAAAACCAATCAGACGCTTGAAATTACAGCTACAACGCTAAGATTCACATAATTGTCTTTACAGTTATGGGTGATGATATATCTGGTTTCAGAATTGTGACCTGAGCATGAAATCCACATTATAATTACACTTCATGGCATTCAGCTTCATGTGTTTTCTATTCATTCAGTAGCTCACTTTAACGTGCAACAGTAGCTGTGGTTGGAAAATCATCACTTCTGACATCATCCGGTAATATAACCTGAAAAAATAAGTTGTTTGGCACAGGAGCAAATGCAGGCGCAACGGTGCAAAAGCATGCAGGTTTGCTCGATGCAAGGAGCGACCTTGTTTCCGGCAGCTGAGGCAGAAACCTACTATTCTACTCTATACACTTTGAAGCTTGGGGATTATGTGTCTGTCACATTATCAGAGGAGTGTGTGAAAAAGGAGCCAGGCCCTCTGAAAAAAATAATTGTGGTCAACATGATAACCCACTTTTGACTTCTGAACAACAGGGTCAGAGAAAAACACATAAGGTATAATGAATGAAACACGGGATGCTGTGTGTGTGTGTGTGTGTGTGTGTGTGTGTGTGTGTGTGTGCGCGTGTGTGTGTGCGTGTGTGTGTGCGTGCATGTTTGTACGTGTGTGTGTGAGTGTGTGTGATTATGCATTTGCGTATTGATTTGTTTGTCTGAGAATGGTGCAGTCATTATCTCTGTTTATTTTCTTAGCGTCTTCTCCAGGATGACCTCTGTTAATGGAGAAAAAAATTGTCTGGTTCCAGGATGGAATGCAAAAAAATTTAAAACTGTGAATTATCACCGAGCACACAGCTGAAAAAAAAAAAAAACATACGTCAACTAAACTCTTATGCCCTGAGGGCAGAAGCCCAGACCTCCTGAGAACTCGCTGTCAAGGTGGTCACAGCGTACTGCTGAGTCATCGCAGAGCGACCCTACGGCACTTTATTTTCCTACAGGGCAAAAGAACACAGACAGCCTTTTGGGACATGCCCACACGGGCCTGTTCCAAGACAATTAGTATAATACCATTCTTTCTGTACATCCTTATGGAAACCTGACAACCAATACACAAATAAAGTAATGCTATTATTTCCTCACAACCTTTCGCAGGCTGCTCTGCTGAAAACCATTGCTACTATGGTGACTCACATGATTGTCAGATGTGGAGGAACTACGATGATGAAGGATATTAAATCATCTTTGTGTTTTGAAAACACTGATATTCAAAAGAGGAGGAAGATTAATCCCTTTAACATGTATAACAATTATAAAAGAGATAAAAAAAAAGCACTGCATACCTCAGGTATGCTCTGTTTGCTTAGAGTCCGATGAAGTGTGAGGTCTCACCTATCGAGTGTTACTCTAAGCTTGCTTTCTATCATTTCTGTATTTTGTTAAATAGCTGTGAAGGAAGCTAGAGCGTGCTTTGGCACAATTCACCAGTTAGCTCCATTACTGGCACTGAGATTTCTAGGAAGGAAACTGATAGAAATCATCCCTACATGTGCAATAATGACAACATAACACAGATACGGCAAAGTAATGCATTTATGATAGAACCACGTTTGAAAGTTCTTATGTACAGTGTTAATTCTCAGCGGGACAGCCATGTTTCACCAGACAGCAAAAACATCTCGTCTCTCTAGGTCAGGACCCTTGGGCACCTCCGCTGACAGTGTAGACAGAGAGGATGTGACAGTGGAACATTATAACATGCTCAGGGCACTATTGCACAAGAGGTAAGCAGGGTGCTAAGAGCAGGGCCTTTCATCGGTCACTATGGCAACAGCATCTCCCCCTCACTTCATCTGCGCCTTTAGTCGCAGAGAGGAAGGGATGACAAGTGGTGACATGTTTGCCTCTTTGTGTGATATGTTATGGAGGGTTGGAACTACCACTGTTTTGTATACTTATTTATGCTTTCTTGCATTTCTTAGAAGGCGCACTATGATGAAAAACATATATACGCAAAGCTGAGGTTCATAAGCAGAGATATTTTTTTCCTTCTTATCTTTTTTTTTTTAACTCTATGCTAATATGACCTGGCCTTGTCTTTCTACTGTGGGACACTGTGTTAAACTTGAGGTCAAATGTTGTACAAACAAGGGTAACAGGGGAGATATAATGCATAATTTACAGGAAGCTGTAAAAAATAAAGGGAAGATTTGATGTAAATGAGGGATACAAAGTATAAACACATGCTTCCATAGAGATGTGGATCCTGAATTAATTAAATGATTAACATCCCAACACGTCTGGGTCAAAAGGCTGGGCAGGCCCAGTCACCCATAATTTTGTCTGTCATCATTAGAGGACAAGCTCCCAGTAGCTTTGAAAAAGGCAAGAATTTAACAACAGTGACCACTCTAAATGACCATAAAGCAGTCATAATATCTTATATTGGAAAATATGGATCCACATAAATGAACGAATTAGATCTGATCTCTAAGCATCTCTGAAAGGGAATTTTTGTTCTTTTGTCGAAGTGGCTGCAAACTGATCTGAAAAAGGTCAGAGCAGGTGGAAACCGTTCTGCAGTCCTCATGCGTTTGCAGTCATTTTCTTGATGAAAAACCTTAAACGATACTGATGTTCGCATTTCTTTCACTCGCTGTCATGGAAAAGAGACTTGGGTAGTTCAGTTTATTTGTATTACATTCATTTTCTAAAAGAAGAATGCTAAAGCTACTGACAATTAGCTTTCTGCCATTCTAAATTTCTGAGGAGCTTTGTTGCTGTTTGTGTCAAATTTCTTCTATTGTGTTAAATTGGTATATGTTTAAATTAAAAAGAAAGAATAACTTCAGTCCTGAATTGATTCAGTTTTCTTTCAAACAGAACCGTGATACAATCTGAACCATGGCACAAAGTCTGAGTCACAAACCTAACTGTGAATAGGGTGAACTGTCATACCTCTAAAGGATAACACGGTCAGGTTACATTGTATACGGCTCTTCATAGACCTTGTCTCCTCTAATGAAGGCTTCCGCTGGATCTCTTATCATGTGTGGTCCATTTAATTACCATGATTTAGGTCCACTCAACCCCAAAAACAGCAAGATAAACACCAATAAGTTCACAGTCATTCTGAGTTATCATCTTCATCCTATTAAAAACTAGGGTGACATTACTACCAGGATGAGAATGCACCCATCCACAGGAAACGATTGGTCACTGAATGGTTTCGAGATCATGATAACCATATAAACCATAAACTATGGCAGCCTGAGGCAACAGGCTTCAAATGTCCCTGTGTAAGAACAGTTTCATATCTTTTCTCAGCAGTTAATGACAGTTATAAAATCAATGCCAAAGTGCCCTGAAACTGCTCTGATGACCCATGGTGGCCCACTGCCCTGCTCAGACAATGCTGAGACTTTGTGTACAACCTTCCTCATAAAGCTGCCTTCAGGAATAGTTAAGCTATCGAGTGTAACAGAAAAGGGAAGTGAAGGTAAGGAAGGTTGCTTTGGTATTGAAGGTCAAGCAGGTGATTACAGGTGTCAGACGTCTTGCTGCATGCGACCTTGGGTTAAAAGGCTTTAGACTGACATGTATTGACAGTACAATCAACCTTGAAGCTGCACTGATGCGCAGGAAATGGTCTCAGTAACCACGACCCTTCGCTTACCAAATTTAGCTTCTTAGTGATACTGGGAAGTCAAGACAGCAGCTCTGTTTCCTCTGAAATAATCTACACAATCTATACTACATGCCTTTTTAATGGGGCATATTAGGCTGAGCAGAGGCTAAAAGCAAAATTTCAAGATCATTCCATTCCTGCTGCATAAGCACATATGTATTCGGTACATTAATCATCTCTGTCATCGTCAATTATGCCACTTGCCATGTGGGTGCCACGGGGCTATGCTCTGTTTGAACAATCACAGTTAATTTTTAATATTGTTTCTTCACCGCCTGTCATGCCACAAATACGCCTGGTTCGTCTGTAAAACCACCACGCCACGTTAGCTCTTCAGGGGGCAACTAAAAGAGAGGAAGGGAAAAGAGGATAAGTCCCCAGAGGACTTTTCAGGCTTTGAGACAAGATAAAAACATGTTTCAGAATTCTTTTCAGAATTGTTTTTTTTTCCTTTTAAACATGTTTTGGTTTGAAAGGCCAGAGTCAAGGGTTTCAAGTCTTTTTCATCCATTCAACTCTAGAAATAATGCCTGTAGCAAAGCGACCTTAAGGAGCGCCATGTTCTGTTCACGCCACTCTTCTCAAAACCCTGTCACGAAGCATGAGCGCTATGACTAAAGAACAAGGGATGGTGAATGAATGTTTTAAAAACAAAACTGGAAAATCAAGCTTAAAATTTCAATCTAAAAATGAACTGAGGTATCAAGAATAAAATGACTTTTTTATTTATTCACCTTACATGCATTTGTAGCTAAAAAGTAAATACACAAAGGCACAAAACAGGCAAATATTTGGAGGGAAGAAAGGATAGAATTAAAACAGATGTACCTACAATTAAGATGTTTTGAATTCACACAGTCTAGCAGAGGCGAAACAAAAGTAAGATAGCATGACAAATTAAAGGACGGATCTCTGCGAAAGAGACATTGCATTTTTAATCACAAGCTTATCTAGAAATGTAGGGCTTTGTTTGCATATTTTCCTCCTCTGATGTCTAATTAGTGTGTGGTCTGTATTTGTGTGTGTGTTTTACCTGTGAAATGGAGTAGCAAGACACAAGGGTTAGAGGTTTAGGGCTGACTAGGCAAACATACAAGCGCATGCTGTGAGACAAGTTTCAGGTATTTAATCCAGGAAAAATCAATTAAATATGGCTTATGTCCTGTGTGCTCTTCCTTACTCTCATTCGCTTTCCAGCACTCTGAAATGCTTCAGGCAGTCCTAAGTACATTGGGCCATCCTAACATTTCCCTCCCTGTGGTCCTCATTAAAGCTGTGAGACAACTCCTTCAGAGTGTGGAGAGAGTGCTAGGGAAAAGCATGTACATTGCTGATAAATGGGTCCTGATCTAACTCAACTCCTTCACTCTGCAAACAGCCTCAAAATAGGGTGTGGACACAGCAATATCTGACACTAAACATCACGTACAACACCAAGTGCTATGGAGCATGCCCGGAAAAAATCACTGTACCGAACGGTGTTGTGCCTGCTTGCATGTCTGGTCTCGATAATCAAAAGTAACATTATTCAAACTGCATTTGCATTGCGCTTCGCAGTTAAAACGCTCTGGCACACAGAACCGAACGTAAAACCTCCACTAATCCTATCCATTATTCCTAGAAAGAGGTTGCTAAGTGCTTTTGACATTTCCACTTTTCTGGGAGTGTTGCAGGGTCTGGCAGAGACCTTCCATCAGTCTAACACAGGAAGTTCCGCTTAAGGCTAAAAGAGATTGCAAAATCTTGGAGGATGTGGGAAAAAAAAAATTGACTGCAAATGAGGGAGTGCTTCCCACTATTTCATTTGCATACACACTTCAACTTCTTTTCTACAATAAAAAAAATGCTAAATGAAGGGAATAATAGTTTTAAAATAACTAGACCTTTAATTATATTTTGAAGCTACAAAGTACCATAACAAAGTATGTAATTAAATGATATGTGAGAGGAAAACAAAAACAACCTCATAAAGTAATCTGAGGTTAATGAGCCACAGTACTAAATGTAAAACAAATAGAAAAAGAAACAGGTTTTGTTATGGAATAATCTGCTTACAATCACAGGTCAATGTCTATTAACATAATACTACACCTATCTTAAAGAGAAAGCTCAGGGGAAGTTCTACATGCCTTTTAACATCTCTGCATTTTTTTTTTAGCATCTGCTGCTTTTTTTGATCAAAGACTTTTTTTTACTTTTTTTTAATGCCATTAGACATTATGAATCTGTTTATAATGAATTTTCAAATAAGAGATTTTATAACAGTCAAAAAAAAAAAAAATCCAGGTTCTTTTACTTGCCACTGTGCTGTTCTCTGAGTGATATCTAATTGGGTTGATTCCATTCTCTTTGTAGTCTGAGGAGGTGGGGTGAAGCAGCCTCTTTAATGACTGGTCTTTGAGTTAGGTCTGGCTTTTCAATTGCACACAGATATACTTTATGAATATCAAAATATACACAACAAGAAACATCACTAAATATATTCACTAAATGAATTCAAGTATCTTTTGAAATCAAGTATAAGAAAAATCAAACTGACAAATTCACAACAGGGAGACGGTTGTCAAAATGGACCCATATGTTCACAAGAAGAACTTAGCCTTGAGGGTAGAACTTCTATTTAAAATACATTATGCATTTTCTATGACAGAACATCCTACACAGTGTCACTTCTCATATGGAGACCTCATATAAGGTATTATGAAATATTTCTATATTTCTATCTTTACTTTTCCATGCATTGACATACACTTCCTCATGTTTCCATATATGGATTTTAAACAGAACTGTGTACCCATCACAAAGTCTTTCTAAATCATACTCACCACGTACATATTTTTTTAACCAAAAGAATGCCCAAAGTCCTACATATTAAAGGAAATATTAAGTAATTCTGACAATGTCATAGAAAGTTACATCAAACTTAAGACAGTGCTGTATGGGCACTGTTAGAACATTCCAGTAAGGTGTTACCTTTTGACCTGAAAAGGGCTGAAACTGGAATATTATAGAGAAACGGTTGTCCATTTCTGTATTGCAGGCCTGTGATTGCAGCCATCAAAACGGAGAGAGAAAAAAAAAAGCAGAGAAAATAGCTCTTTGCCAGATGCCCAAGCCCTTTGTGCTCGAGCCAGTAGCCAGTGTGAAGCTATGCTCAGCAAGCAAGGAGGCCATTATGAAGTCAGCCCACGACTAGCATGCAGTCGTGCACTCCGCCTTAGCCAAAGAGAGGGAGGTTATTACCATTATGATTGGATTCTTTGCCCTACTTTTATAATTACACATTGACATTCGGGGTGGAATTTTCTCACTTTGATGATCTTCACAGATTTTTCTTCCACATTTTCTCTCTCTCTCTCTCTCTCTCTCTCTCTCTCTTTTAGCACAGCATTTTAATGTACAGCCGAAGCTTGTTTTCTCTTCAGAGACATGCTTAATTTCACAACCATTCCCACTCAGACTGAAATTGCATTGTGATGCTGCGTGTATGATAGAGCAGAATAATATTTCTGAAGATAACGCATTCTGACTTGTTCAAACACAGGCGCAGAGATGTAGTGGTGCTCTCAGTGCACTATAACCATCTGGATTCAGAAATCATGCAGAAAAGAAACATCACTGAAACATCAGCTTTCAAGAAATTATCATAATACTGCGTATTGTGAATAAATCCTTCAGAAAAATAGCTGTTTAATAGTGATCCAAGCGTTGCATCAGTGGTAAAAGCTTGCATTTGTAAATGCCGAGGACAATGACTATGTATTGTTATCATAACTTACAGGCTATTTATAAAATGCTAATTGTGCTGTTAGTATAGGTGACTATTGACATCTTCACAGGTGAATGCAGTTGAATAAATCTGTCCTTCCGGGTCTTTTGTGCCTTAGCCACTTAAAATATTTAGTTAATGAACCACTGAAAACTTGGTAACCACCAAAGGGGAGAGAGAGGGAGGGAGAAAGAGAGGAAAAAAAAGAAAGAAAGAAAGAAAAAAGGAAAGAGAGAGAGACACACACACACACACACAGAACCATACTTCAGAAACACCATTTCTTTGGGCTTTGGGTATTTGTAATTCAAATTCCCCCATACGCAGAGGCAAAAAGAAGAAAAGTGCTCAACCTTGGCAACAGATGGCCATGAGGAGGAATATTCATGCTAAAACAATTATATATTAGGCGTCTGATTTTAATTACACATACTCATAAACACGCTAATCAGGCTTACAGCAGACAAACAAAACTCTCTTTTATCAGCTGCAGTGCCTAAGTCATATGACACCAATGGGGCACATAATGAATGTTTAAAAATAGCACAAAAAAACAAAAAACAAAATAAGGAATCACAGAGACTGTAAATGAAACTAGAAAGCTCAAACTGCACTCTTGTCTTTTTTGGTTGAACGGCTACGGTTAAAAAAAAAAACGACTTCACTATGGCACGGATTTAATTCAAGCAAGTTGATGTTTCTTACAGTCTGATTAACAGAACTGCTAAATGAATGATTCTTAGTCCACTTTTATTTCAGGGACATGGAAAATGGCTCATTCAAAAGGTTTTTAAGGTGAAAACACAGAGCAGTACTGTATAAACACACCCCAGCAGTCTGCAAGTGAACTTGGAGCAGGAAATAAGAAATAACAACAAGTAGGGAAAGACAATTTCAAACAAATTTCGCTCCAGCTTATTCTTCTGGGGTGTTTTAAATCCAGTCTTGGAGTGACTTTCGGAGGACTGCACTGGTCATCACTATTATAAACCACACCTGCATTTTCAGCGCTATGGGTCACTTTGGGATCTCAGTTATCAGTGGTTTCCAAAATGTGCCAAATTCACCTTGCTAGATTTAATTATTAATATCTATTAGTAGCTTAAATAAATAGTAGATATTTCTATTTCAAGAGCACAGCCCCAAATCCCTTCAGTGTACACACTGTGGCAAACTGACCATGTGACTGTGTCTGTAATGACCATTTGCCATTATTAGGAGTAAAGAATTAATCAGCCTTGGTGACTTGGCAGTGCAAGTCAAATCACTGTTTAACTATTTACCTGAAAAAAGCTGCATTGACCCCTTGATGTGGAGATATTTAATTACATGTATTTTAATTACATGTAATTATATGTATTAAACCCCAGCAAAATAAAAATAAAGAAAACCCTTTGTTATAATTCTTCAATGAAAAATTATCAAATTGCATAAAACAGCAATTTCAGAGTGCATAGCCAAAGAATACTTTTTATAGTAGTTGACACTTTGACCAAACTCTGTTGCATGCATGGGACCCAGCAACACTGCAAACAGGCTTCACTCCAGATGGCTCTGGGTTCAACTGCTTTTCTCTTTTCTTTAGTTAATGATGCCCTGTTTAACTGTCTGACTCTTAACTGATAGCACTGTGCTGGCGGAATTACGGGTACCAAGCCTCCTCTGTTTGATAGAAATCTACCAATCGACCTTCATGTTGTAAAATTACCATTGAGCAGAAAACGGACACATTTCATTTTGATTGCGTGATTAATTTGTTTTAAACACTATTTTTCAAAATGAGAGATGATAACATTTGAAAACCAGCAAGCAACGTAGACATTTTCAATCGTGGTAAAAAAAAAATCCATCCAATTTGCCAGAGGTAAACACATAAACAACAAAATAATAGATGTTGTTAGAAACAGAATGTTCACTCCGAAATGCAAAGATGGATGAATGCGCTACCATTCACATAATCGACATTAAGCTCTGGCAAATGTGAAAAGCTTCTGCAGTTTGTGTGGGCTAAATAACAGCATTTGTTCATGAGGATGGGGCGGAATGCGGGATAAGGTCGGCATGGCACTGATCGCCTCTCTCGAACGCCAGTGTTTGCGCATCGAACTGTGTAATTACGCATTCATAGACTCGATACTTAAAGACAAATAGATCTTGTCTAAGAAAAAACGAGAAGTCAAAGCCCTGACCTCCCCCCATGAGCATATGAACAAAATAGGGCACGGGACAGAAAAAAATAATGAATTGGGAGAGATCAGCATTAATTCCAGATAGGATTACATAAGGCGTCGACACATGAAAGGCGGTGAATATTAAGCCACGGTCCTAGCAGTCTTCTGATGTCAAAAACTGTTTGAGTATTAACAGCCCACAGTGAAACAGCAGCTAAGTAGGGCAGCCGGGAGCTGCCTTGCCTTCAGAACTTCTTCAGAAGAGCGACTGCGCTTTCAAGATTCCCCTGTGAAGATGCTGGCGAGATCACAGCGCGCCAGAGTTAAAACGCCCGTGTTCCCCTCCACTGCAGTCTGGGCATCAAACTTTTATGGTGACAGACGGGGCAACGGAGTTAATACAGATCCGTCCCGGACAGTCTGTTGTGGCAGCTACCCGCAGCCAGCACCAACAAACCAGGAGATGAAAGGCGCAAGACCAAAAATATGCGATCACAATTAAAGCTCTTTGTTTCGCTTTGAGTTTCGCTGCGCTATGAGAGGCCACATCATCAATCAAAGAAGTAAAGATGCGTGCATAATAAATAATGGATACATTCATCAATATATTTTAACCACTTGTTGTACTGTCAGAGGAGTATGAATTAAAAAAAAAAATCAAAATGATGGACTACCGTCAGTCAAATATTTTCTGTCATCAGTCTGTTTATAATCCTTTGCCTTTTATTACACATGTAGCACAGCTAGGACTTGGTTATGAAACAGGAGTACAGCTAATCTGAGGAGTCCTCTGTAATTTCACATTAGGCAGGACTAAGCCCTGTTAGACAGACACAAATTAATATGCCTAACTAATTTATTAACACGATTGGCACATTGGTCATTTCCCCCGAACACAAAAAAATGAATCTTATGTCTATGTCTTTGATTACATACTGTTTTACAACCACTTGATATTAATCAGTGTTGTGACATTACTTTGTGCAAATGGTGAAAAAGAGAACATGAGGGGTACTCATATCAGGAAATTTGGGAGAAAATTGGTAGGACTGTTATTTAAGTCATTGTAAACAACCTTATAATAGGTCAAAAGGAACAAAGAAAATGACAATAGTCTCTGCAGGTCAAGATATCACTTTAGAAACCACATAGATACAGGCACAATAACATCTGCACACGCAGCTAACCGAAGCCTTGTAACCACTCAAAAAAAGCAAAATGGGAACTTCGAGGTTCAATCAGCATCTCAGTGAATTCAATGAAAAATACCAAACAAACAAGGAAGCTAAATAGAGAGGAAGAGAAAAAAATACCAGATAACATCTGCAGAATGCTTCCTCTGGTGCTTGCAAGACATGAGGAAAAATAGCTTCAAAGAGACTATGAAGCACCTCAATTTGAAAAAGCCATCTTGAGCAGCAACAGTGTGTTAACATCATAGCGTTGCTATTACAACTTAAATTGTAAAAAAAAAGAAAAAAAGAAATAGTAGCATGGTACTGACACATGATCCTCTCAATGAAATCATTTGTAATCTCAAACATCAAACCAGAAGAAATTATCTTTTCAAAGCACTTAGGCTGTTTCTATGTTTTTCATTTTTTATTTCTATTTATTTATTTACGCATTACTCATTTAGTTAAGTGCTCGCTGCCCTTAGATTCAATTTGTCTTCCTTAAACTGTGGTGAGACCAGTAGTCAGTCACATCAGGGCAAAAAATCAGATACTAAAACATTAAACCAAGTCAAACAGGACTTGCCATAGAGACATTCAGGAAGAAGCCTCAAACTAATAGCTGCTCTAAGCAGAGAAAACAATATCTAAAAATGTTTTCATATTCAATTATACTCAGTAGGAATGTTCTGCTATTGTTTTCATCCTCCAATTTTAATACTTCCATTAAATTATCTCAACAGAGCTGCACCAACCTGCTGGTGCCCCCAATTGTATATTCAATACACATGTAGCAAAATTAAAATCAATAATTAATTTCTTCGTCAGGCCAGCATCCCCAGGTTCACTTACAAACTCATATTGGTGTACCCTTCTAATGCATTAAAGCAAAAGATAATACTTCATTTCCCATCCTCCTCTGCAGTAAGGTAATTCCCGCAGTGAGTCCAGATGTTTATCAGAGCCACAGACAAGACCATTCATAAGAGACCCAGCAAGAACAAATGGAAAAGCAAAAGAAAGCTGCGTTACTCCGTTATACAAAATTCCCTTTGCATAAACATAAAAAAGTGAAGATTAAGAATGCAAACTATCTTTAAAACTATCTCATCCTTGCCCAGAAGCAGTGAAACTGTAATGCTCAGAGCCTGATAACAGAACCACCCACCTGGGCTTGTTTGATCTTACAGTCATGGATGTGTATCGTGCCTGTAAAGATGATGCTGTCAGCTCAAACATGGAGAAATGTCGCTGCTCCTCGGGGGCTTTACGAGATATCAATAAAAGCCATGGAACACAATATCTACAGCCATAACTTCTGTTTCCCTTTCCTCTTGCCGATAACTGCCATATCAGTTCTCAAAGGACAGCCCCACCAGGCTCTACACACGAACAAAAAAAAAAAAATCTACAAAGGGAAGAGGGTATCCACACAATCCTATTTCCAGAAGGTAAGGAAATGGATCAGATTCTTAAAGTACAAGTAGTGACTGTGGATAGAGTGAGCACAGCTGATGACCACTGGTCGGGGAATGCACTTTTTGTTCTGAGAGAAACCCTATTATTCTGCAACATGATGCATCAGAAAAGGATCCGGTCTGATGTGGACAACAATAAACACAACACTAGCTCTCCTAAAAGCCATTCTGTATTTAAATGATTACATTCACATAAAAGCAGGATTCAGTCTGGAGTTTGCCGGGCCAGGCTTGGCAGTTATTCTATTATTATTATTATTATTGTTATTATTATTATTATCTGACATATTGCTCATCTCCTCTGTAAGAACATTATTTTCATGCGGCCAGTGTCTGGTGGTGAAATCAGTGACAGTGTATCTGCGGAAACATACTTTAATCAGATCAAGCAGTCAGTCTATCCACCATTAGGTAAATCATCTCATTCTGAATAGCAGACAGTCTGTAATTTGAATCCATTGTTTTACACATACAACTACCAATAGGCAGGGTTTTTTAAAATTATTTTTATTTAATACAAATTGTACGTAACTAAAGGAAAAATTTAACTTACTGCGAAATGCTGAAAACTAGCTCAGAATAATTTGTAATCGTTGTGATATTCATTAACAACCTCGAATCTCTCTGTTGTTGTGTTTAAATGTTTGGTCCTGCAGAAATTATATGAAACGCATTGTCAATAAGATTCAAACCGTAAAAGGCAATTGGTAAAATGAAATTTAAAAAAAATTACATGGATTCATCGATACTTGAAATCACGTTTATTTGCTCAGACAGAGGACACAACACTTCTGAGGTCGTAGTGTGCCTAATGAAACAGTTTGCTTCTACAAGGGAACTAGAGACATATATGCACGTCCCTTGTTGGTGGTGGGATACACATATTTTAGACTAAACAGATTTCTAGCCGCCAGTCTGTCGGAGACACTAAAGCAAAATCAGATTAAGTATAATTGAGTTAAACTGCGCGCGTCTAATGTTGTGAACTCAAAGACTTGTGTTACCCATGACGCATTTACGTACTTGACAGTTCCTGTTGCGAGACCACGCTCTGATTTGAGCAGTCTTATTGTCTGTGGCTGATGTTTTAACTCTTCAGAACTGTATCTACAATAGGCTATGTGAAATCAGTGCATATTGTTTGCTGTGCAGTGTTGCCTACAGACATCAAAGATGAAATTTTGCAATTAGGCTACTTCACTTCATTTTCGCGGTTACGAAAGCGCAGTCAATGTGTCAAGTTTATTCCAGAGAATTTGAGGTCCACCGCAGTGGGTTTCCAGCTGATAGAGTAATTTCAACCCCTGATCATCTTGAGTTTGAACATTAACATGAAGCGCCCTTCCGATCAGTTGTAGCCTCTATAGATGAAGACTAGAGCGACGAAAACCTTCAGTATAAGAATACTTCTTTATACTTAGTCATTTTCCCCCAAGGAATTTAATTCTTGTATCTCAAGGGTTCATAGTTGTAGCTTTAAAATATCATTATTATGATGACTAAACAGGTTTATATTTTGATATTCTATTGTAGTCTGATCCGTTGCTTTGCATCAACAGACAGCTAAACTACAGGTGCTTACCTTTCTTGTAGACCCGTATTTTGATGAGGTCCAACGGGGTCTGTTTTCCCCGCCGGGCCCCGTATCATCGTCCTCGTCTCCTAGCAGCCCGGCGGATGCTGAATCCGAATCCTCCCCTTCCTCCAAGTCCTCTCCTTCCTCAACCTCCGACGTTTTGAGTCGCTTTGGCGCTCTCTCATATTCTCCTTCTGCATATTCCTCAATGAGCGACATTTTTGATAGTTTGTGATAAGAAATCGTTCAATTTCTTCGATTTAGTGAAACACGTTATTTTTATACGTGCAGACCGCGCGCATACAGCTGCATGTGCTGCTCTTGGCGCTGACAGCCTCGCTAGCGAACGTACTGACAGTTGTGCGCATTTACCAAGGCGAGTGTCATCCAACTACACGCCCTCCTGTATGAGAGCACCTTCACTCTTTGTTCACATTGCGGCTTTGACAGCCAGGGAGCACGTCACAGTTGTTTCCATTGGACAATCTCTTGCCTGCCTCTTGAGGACAACCGTTGATTGGCTGCGAAGTGCTATGCGTAGACAGTTAAGATGGTGCCGGGTCGCTTATTTTAAGTAAAAGCGAAGTGAACATAATCAATATGAATTCTATTCGCTATCAGACATAACAATTTTCACTGCCTCGGCTGATGGAGGGGTGTCAGAGAGTACTAATATATTTCTGCTTCGTTCTATTTTTTGAAAAAAAAAAAAAAAAAAATCATTGATTCATTCATTCATTCATTCATTCATTCTGCCTATAGGTAACATATATCTTTCAACCAAAGGTACTTTAACTCTTCATTTTTGGCTAAGTATTGTCAAATATCACCCACATTCTTCTTTTAGCCTAATTACCATTTGTATGTGATAGCTGTCTGTACTGTACCCACAGGAATCAGCTGTCAACTTTCTAAACTTTTTTGATCAGAAATGGTTGAAAAAGGAAAAGGCAGTTTGTTTCATATTTTAGTCTCCAGATTATTCTAGGAACGTCATCTCTCTCTCTCTCTCTCTCTCTCTCTCTCTCTCTCTCTCTCTCTCTCTCTCTGTTTCTCTCTCTCTCTCTCTCTTTTATTCCAGGTTTATGTAGATGCCCTGTGTATACGCCTCGGGGCTTTTATGAGCATATAAAGGTGAGATGATCTCACATTCATCACACGTTGCTGCTGCACAGTTTCTTGACAGAACTGTTCAACTTGAGCTCCACAGAAGATTGCCAAGGAAAAAGACAAAAAGCTGGAAACCTGTAACTTGCACAATCTCCACCAAGCGAAAAACAGAACATATATCTGTCTCTTCTGTGAAAAGAAGATTCCTTTTGAATAAGTCAGAGATAATGGTGTGGTTCCATTTAGCCTCCAGAAATTGAGAAGCATTTAAATGTTTGTTTTTTTCCCCAGTATGATTTCTTTCACAAAAAGGAAGACACTGACAAATTTGCATCAGACAACACTTTTCACATAAATAGATTGCCAGTTTCTATCCATGTGCTGAAATGTGCTTATGTAAAATCCTATTTATTTCTTCAAACCAGTCAGCCTGTGGTTCCCATTTTACTGGAATCAGAATCTTTTGAAGAGGAACAAAGATGACAAACAAAGAGTTTTGAACACTGGCCTTTTACCTTGTGTGGGTAGATGTGTGTGGTTGAAGATTTGTTTTCATTCATATGATGTTCTGGGGGATGAGAGATGAACACAAAGGGACAATTTTCTGTGTAATCTTGCAAAATATCTTGCCTACACATTTGACTGTTTTTCACAGAAATTATTCTAAAAACATCTTGACACTCTATATTTTGAAGTTTTGTGAGTTTTTGTGTGCTGCTGTTGAGTGACAGAGGTGAATTACATAAGGTGTGGGGTCACTGATGTCAGGTCATTTGACTCTTTCATAACAAACCAGTCGTAAATATTCATATAGCTTGTTTTCCTCTTCCTTACATTTCATAGTACTTAACAGATACAGAGTAACCTACCAGCCTGCTATCATCTCCATCAACTTGGTGAAGAAAATGGAAAGCGTCTGCGAATCCTTCACTATATGTTCCATATGTGGGATGAGACAATATCCAAATTCACATTTCCTTGTCCAAACTTTCCTTGTTTGCATGTTATTATCCCACACTACTCTAATGTTGGCACACATCCTGTGAGACATTCCCTGACTACACACTTTGACAGCATGGCTTCCCATGAGATCAGGACATAAGAGGCTCTGTTGGCCAGTATATGCTGGAAAATATGGAAAATGCATTGTCCAAGTAAGTTCCAAAATAACGTTTGAGCAACTTTGAAGAGCTCTCAGTATATGTGTTGCCTAAGTGAGAAATTTCTCCCTGGAGTGAAAGTATTTTCAGAGCTGAATTTTGGTAAGGCTATTGTGAAGGCATGCACAAACACTCTTATTCTGAAAAGGTATGATAGAGAAGAGAAAAGTGTTAAGTGATTATTCCAACTACCCTATACTAGTCAAAGAAGTTAGGTGGGTTTACTCCTATGCTGACATAAGGGAGGTTTTTTGACACTCTCCCCTCAGGCATATTCCCTGGCTGTCTCAGGCCTTGGATTCTGTAAAAGTGCTGTGCAACAATGTCCACTGCACAAAGTATAAGATAAATAAATTGAATTAGTTGCAGTGATATACATCTTGATTCACTGACAGACTGAAAAGTGAAGAGATTTAATCATGCCGGAATCACCTCACCTGATATCTTCGCATTCAAAACATTCAAAACAGAATGTCTGATAATCCAGTCTGGCTGGATTATCTGACTTCTGCAAAAGCTGCCAAGACCACACATTCTTGATTTAAGTGAACAATTAAAATGCAACCAAACGAACTAATCTAAGAACTTGTCGTGCATATGACAACGCATAGCACAAATTAGTTCAGGGACCGTCAGCCCACATCCAAATCATGCAAAGAGTAATGCTTAAAAAAAAAAAAAAAAAAAAAAGTTAGTTTCCTCAGTGTCTATCACAGTAAAAAGTGAAGTGAGACTGACTGTGTCTGCAGCTACATATCAGAGAATATTTATTATAAATGCTCACTGCTGACCTAGTTTCTATAGGAACGTTTCTGCTGCTGCATTTGAGTGATTTCCACACATCCCACCTCTTGCCATCCTACTTGATGCTCTGAATTCTAAATCGCTGGATAGGCAGGAGAGGAGGAAGTCTGTCTTTCTGCTCTCTGTCAGTGAAAAACTGTCTTGGTTTTTTTTTTCTCCTTCTCTTATGGCTGCAGAAAACATCTTGAACAGAGGGTGTAAGGTTCAAATCATTCTTGCTTTTGAGTGAAAAAAAAAAGAAAAGAAAAAATACAGCCAAAAATTCTAAGAAGGAGTAACTTAGATCAATCTCTACGATGTGGAAAGGAATGTGTAAATGAAGTATCAGGTACATATTAATATGTCTTAACCTTGTGGCCCATAAGTGAGGTCATCAATATGAAAAGCTTTTTTGTTCATTTTACTCTTTTTTTTTTTCAGCATCAACCGCTTCTCTTTTTCTCTCGTGTCCTGTTCTCATAAGATGACGACAGTAACTCTAACCGCAGTAACCAGTGGTTCAGAAAACGTTCACAGTTGGTACTTGTTTTGAAGAGGTCATTTACAGAAGTAGCAGCGTGATAAATTCAGTAGACTAACATTAGCGTTGTGTTGTTGCAAGTTTTCAGTCTCTTTGTTATCATCCCTATGATAAATCGTGCATCTCATTCACAAGATTATTAAATGATTTTTCCGAAGTCTCAAATGGTAACTCTAGTGCCTACTTTGAGAATCGCTCTGTCACACGATTCTGATTCCAACCGCCTTTCATCTTGTCTGATTAATCTCGTCTGGTCCTCCATTTTACTATTTATTCCCTTTTCCCCTCAGAAAGCTGATGAAATGTTCTCAGTTTTTCCTCTTTCCACTGAAAAAGCTAAAACAATTGATTCTTGTGGCGACAATAAGAGTAGTAATGTCAGTATTGATCACTAAGGATTGAAGACAGGAGTGTTTACATTAACCTCACATATCGTACTTTGATAATGATAAAGGAAGAGTGAAATGAGAATTCGTCTATAGAGCAAGATGAAGGGAGACATGAAAAGTAATCTGTGGTGATGCTTGGATGTGAACAGTGGAACTAGGCATTCAGAGAGACACCAAACACACCCCCTCTCTCCCTCCCTGCTTCTGTCACATTATCTCAGAACACATCAGAGAATGCAAACTCATGTGGCACACCACATTAATTAGTTTCCTGGAAGACAGGGAAATGACATTTCAACCATGCACACAACAAATGCTGCTAAACTGACTTTTTATTTAAAAAAAAAAAAAGGGAAAGAGAATGAGGTTTAGCAGTTTTGTTAGGTATTTCACTGTGCATTTCATAAGATGAGAGCGTAATTAAAAAAAATAAAGTAAAAATTAAAAATCCTACTGAGTCACAAAAAGCCTACATTTCCACCGACAGCATCATTATGTGCTCATGCAGTCTAATCTATGAAATTTTCAAGAATGTGAATTGGTTTTCCCTCAGACAGCATAATAAGGCATCACCAATGGCCAGACAGCATAACAGGGCATGACCAAAATGTCTCATCGCGTTGCTTTTCGACTCTTTTCATAAAATTAAGTGATCAAAATATGCTCTAAAAAGTACAGGCTGAGAAATTATATCATCATGAAAAAGTAATGAAGGCTGGATTACCAGAAGTTTGAATGGTGACAAGACCTCTCCCACTTATTTCACTGCTCTCATGTGTTTAATATTTATGAACAAAACCTAATGTTTCCGACTTCAACTTATATGCTCTGTGATTTGTAATTGGAACTTCCTTGAATGCGTTTAGGTTTGTTGTTTAGTGTAGTCGGTGTAAATAAGTCTCTTTCCTTGAGCTTCTCAATGACAGGAGAGATGCATGGATGCCCAGAGTCAAGGGCATTGTGGGAGCAGCAGGAACGGAGCAGCTCTTTAATAGCCCTCCTTTCCCTGTGGCTAAAGCACATCAGTGACTTTATCTGATGTCCCTGGCTAGTCTTCCTGCCTACATAAAGAGCAATGGCTGGTGTCCTTGGTAGCAGAGAATTTTTACATTCAAACTGAACATGACCCCAACCAAATGCAGATGGGCCCTCAACTTATCACGTGATCTCTCATCTCACCATCCCCCCTCCCTATGTGCTCTTCCTCCTAACACTCAACGCGCGCACACACACCACGCGCACACACACACACACACACACACACACACACACACACACACACACACACACACACACACACACACACACACACACACAATCTCTCCATTGTTTGTGTGCCAAATGAGGAGACTCCTACTCATTCTGTATTTCTGAGCCTGGGTTGAAAGTAATGGCAGGGTGCATATATCACACACAAATTAGCCTCCTAATTATGTGTGAGTGGGACAGAGAGGCAGGCTGGCAGATTTGCATGTACAGCTGGACTAGAGAATCAGACTGATTCAGTTCGAGAATCAACTCCGTGTCTAATCACAACACTGACTCAGCCTTGATTTATGAGCCAGGGAAGTTCACCTACAAAACCTTACATTTGTCATTTCTCCTCTCTAGTTTTTTTCCCCCTCAGTTCCTTTATCAGACAACCGCATTGCAGCCCACTCGTTCTTTTTTTGTGACTAGCATCTTTGTCTAGCGCTGCATAATCGGCTGAGAGAGAGAGGGAGAGAGAGAGAGGGAGAGAGAGAGAGAGAGAGAGAAAGAAAGAGGGAGACAGAGAGAGGGAGACATAGAGGCAGAGAGAGAGAGAGAGAGAGAGAGAGAGAGAGAGAGAGAGAGAGCGAGAGAGCTGTGAGTATTGATCTGCTCAGCATTCTGAATAATGGCTGTTAATGTGAGAGCCTGTGAGAAGGGGGACACTGCTGTATGGTGAGCCCATCAGAGCAGAAACACATGAGGTGAGGGTGCTAAACGATGCCATATGCCAAGTGCCCTGCTACCCCACAGGTACGGCCCAGCTATCACATTTCTCTAACACAGAAATACAACCCTCATCATGAAGCCTCAATCTATGATTTAGAGCTATGCAAAAAATCCCTCATCGACACATACGATGCCAACAAATAAGCCAAGTTTCTAAACTAATTGATCTAGAAATTAATGAACCAGACAAATGTGTAGTTCAGTAACGATGTGCCTCATAGGCAGTAAAACACAGTCTGTGAAACACATTCAATCGCTTTTTTTATCCAACTAAAGCCATGGTAATTCTCATTTCCCCTCAGTCAACACAGTGCCATTTGGTACAGATCATTACTGAACCACAGTGTGTCATTTTTCTTCTCTTATGATCCACAGGTACCTACAATAATCCTGATGTTAAAAGTCAGCAGTGTTTATGGTGAGCAGACATTAGTTCTTTTAAATGATCAACGTTAACCAAAAAAAAAAAAAAAAATTGGAAAGTGTGCAGAAAAAGTGTGTAATGGAGCCATAATTTGAATCATGGGGCTATAATAGCCTGGGAAGTTTGATGGCATCCCCTTGAAAGGACTGAAATGCATTTTAGATCACATACTAATTCTGAAAAGGCAACACAACACTGCATCAGACTACGTAGCATACTTTGTTACCAAGCTTATGGGAGAAAAAAGAAACCCCACCAAATATTTTGCTGTCGTTCTTTTCAAAATGTTTGATCCCACAAGGCAGCTCAATATGTGTTTTAAAGTCTCACAAATTCCTGCTTCGGCGATTTTACAATCGTGATCTGTGGTCATAAACTCAAGCTTGCTCAGATTAAATGTAATATCCTCAGGAGATTGTGAAATTTGGGGAGGGGGGAGTTGGGTGCAGTGACAAAATGACGTGTGGACCATCGAGAGAGCAGTGACAGGATAAAGGAGAGGAAGGCCTAAACGCAGAACCACTGCAGAGTGCTTGTCAAATACATTCAGTGCCTCAGTGTCATGTGTGGCTGTATAGTTTCCTCTTCCATTAGTGTTAGTCAGGACTGCATGCATTCTCACTAGTGTTTCTTAAGAGGCAACAAGCAATAAATGGAAAGCCAGCCACTTACAGAGAGTGCATGTCCATTGAGAATATCCTCCTTTGTGTTTTTGAGGGTGGGGGGTATTGATTGTGCCGTGCTTTAGAAGTGGTGACACACTTTTTTTTTTTTTTTTTTTTTAACAGGAATGTTACAATTTTTGAACTGTCATGACAAAATTGTGCTCCACCTCTGGGCTCCTGAAACAGAATGGACTCCCACTCTGAGGTTGCCATAGCTCCAGCTTCCCTCTCTCATTTCCCTCTCTCATGTTTCAAAACACGTTACCAGCACGGAGTCTTTTAGAAGAACTGTGAGTCAGTTCATTTGTTTATTATGTGTTTGTTGTTCGGTTGTTGCGGTCTTGCAATGACATCACTAAACCACACACACACACACACACACACACACCCTCTGAGGCTGACACAATATACTAAGCTCCAAACGCTCTCTCTCAAAAATAGGCTTGCAGCTGTTGGCCATGTGCCTGTTCCTTTCAGCCTCCACTTCATCTGCTAGCATGCCACTGTGCATGCTTTCTCACCCACCTGAAACGATTGTGTGTGTGTGTTATACCAAGACACATTTTCCCAGAGAGAGAGAGAGAGAAAAAGTGGAAAGTGTGTCATGCTGTGGGTCTGATTTGAGAGCATGTAATTTGTTCATACGGTGTCTCACAATCCCCCTATGCATTTAATCAGTGTCATGAAATTAACAGCAAAGCAATTTGTTGCAATCACCCCACAAGTTTAATGGCTTTGAAATTCAAGGGGATTTTTTTTGTCTTCCCAAAAATGGTTGCAAATTGAACTCTTATGCCTGAGAAAAACCTGATGGAATTGAGGGGAAATGAAAACCTTCATGGAATTAGAGATAATGTCATACTTTGCTCTATGTGATAAATATCTCGCTTATTTGCCAGGTTACCACAGTGTTCTGAAATATTGAGGTGATCAGACGCTGGCAGTAAGAGCCAAAATTCACACTAGATGGTTCAATGTGGGCCTTGTTCTATCCACGTCAGCTTTTGGCCGTGCCAAATTTACCTGTCCACAGTTTCAAAGCAAGTAGATCTCATTAAGCCAGATCAGTTCAAAACAAAAAGGATTTTTGAAAAGAGATCTGTAAGAGTTAGCCATCAACACTCAAAGTGAACATCAATTATTTACTTATTTCATCTTTTATTGATAATTTATGGTTGCATCATTTATAAATACTTTGTTATCAGTATGGTTTTGATCTCTCTGATGTAGCACTAATGTGAACATGAAAAATGAAACTGACAGTCTAAGACAGTTTCTGAATTATGTCAAAAATAAAAAATGAATAATAAAAATGAGAGAACAACAACATTTGTTAACATGAACAAGGGATAAATTGCTAATTTAGGAACTGGTTGTTGTTCATACTGAATAAACAGTGAACCAGTGCATTTATGCAACAAGCAAACAAACAGACAAATGGGCATGCAGAAAGCAAGTGAGTGAGTAAACAATTTTTATGAACTCTGCATGTCTTGTTATGCATCTGTTTTGTTATCTGTTTTTTCACTGATAAAAAAAGGTTGTTGACTCTTTAAGAAAGTTATGGATTGTCAGCAATACAGTAGCCCTTGCTCTGTCCAAGTTTAAAAAGGTATTTGATAACATAAGTTAGTTAACACTTTGGTCGCTACAATAATAACTACATAGAATTAAATAAATTGTATAGATGACAAAGATACCTAAGTGAAATAATTGCTCTGGCAGAAGTATGTGGGAGGCAGACTTTAACCTCATCAATCCAGTGGTTTAGTGCTAGCCCTCATATCAATGAGAGTATAAATGACCTTCCATCTTCAAATCACCCAGACTTCCCCCTGAGGGCCGTCATTACAAAGCCATTTTGACAAATGAGCCCACCATCACATTCCTTAGCAGACCTTTATAATTCAATTAGCCTTATTTATCGTTTATCTCCACACATTTAGTGTCTCTTTGAAGGGGCCAAGAGAAATATTTATAAACACCCATTAACAGGATGCATGAATGTAAGAGGAACAATGTTAATGATCGACATTTAGGGAAATGATTAACTAAAACAGATCATAGCTCCTGGTCCTACACTAACAAAAATGTGCTCTGATGTTAGCCAAAAGCCATTAGTTGATTAAACCCATTTAGGGGCAAATTTCCAATGGAAACACAAGGAAAAAGACCATTATTTTAAGTACAAATCAGACTTCTGAGCTGGAGGGCTGGAGGACAAGAGTGGGTGGCTGAAACATAAAAATCAATCCCTGTCTAATCCATACAGGGGAGTGCGGAGAGAGAGAGGGGGCCATGGAGAAAGAGCAGTAGGTATGGCCAGAAAGGTGTGGGAGAAGAGAAGGTTAAAGGGAAAAGAACAACAAAAAAAACGTTCTTTTCTCAGCATGAGGTCCTATTATAGCTCTATCCTCCATGCATCCTACTGGTATTACTTCATCGGATACTTGTCCATCTCTAAAAGCCACATACAGCAGGAAGTGGTTACCTGCAAACCATACTAGGCACACAAACAATCTATACCTAATGTCCTTCTTCTACTCTATTGATGCTCTAGCGTTCTGATCCCCTGATCTGGTATTTTCAGTAAAACTGTATTTCTTGAGCCAGTTACTGTGCTGACATTTCATACAAAATGTTAGAAAGGATAGGTGATGGAATTTCACAGAATAAAGTTGTAGCCAAAACAAGGGTCAAATTGTTGGTTTTAATACATCAGACGCTGGTAGATTATGTTCAATAAGTCATAATTTTACATCATTCTTACCCTCACACTACAAACAAGGTGCAAACATAACCCAATCTCCATGCTAACAGCAGAGCAGATGGTGTGTGAAATTTGAATCATTTTGCATGTCAGCAGTGAGTGTAAAAACGTACACAGTACTTTTCCAGATCAAGGCTGAGAACTAAATGAACTGAAATAAAGACGGGCCACTGATACAATTTTCTCTCATTTATCTTTTCATAGACTAACCCCCAGACTTAAGTTTGTCTCTGTTATCTTTTAGTAGACTAACCACCAGGCTAAATTTAATCTGATTTGTCTTTCAATAGACTAACCCCTGGACAGATTTTTGTCTGATTTGTCTTGTAATAGACTAAGCACCAGACTAAATTTGGTCTCATTTATCTTTTAATCGGCTAATCACCAGACCAAATTTTATGTAATGTCTTTTAACAGACTACCCCTTCGACTAAATTTGGTCTCATTTGTCCTTTAACAGACTAACCCCATTATAGAAATCGAGTATAGAAATCCTTTCTATGACTGTCTCTTAAAAAGTGTGGCGTTACCATTATAATAGCAGCAAGGCAAGTGAATTAAAGATTTATTACACAATAAACATTCCCCGCCAGCCTCATAGCAATTTCTGGATTGTCCTGCCTGTCTACCACAGATCTGAATCAATAGCGTGTAGGTTTTTTTGGGGGGCTTTTGTTGGAAGGAGGATTTAAAATGTCATCACTGAATATATTTGAATAATCCATTCATTATTATTGAAACACTTTGAACCCCTGTGGTGGTTACCAACCGGGCTGGTCTGCAGCAGTCTCTCCCCAGCAATGTCTGGCAGAATGGGACAGAGGAGAATTGCCCCAGCAAATCAAAACTGACAGTTCAATGTTTCTTACATGTGTTCAGTAAACAAATAAATTAATTAATAAATAGGTCTGTCTCATCAGCGCCAAGTATATATGCATTGAATTTATTGCTGTACTGTTGAAAAGACAGAAGTGACATAGTGAGTGTATTTCACAGCTGTACAGAGAAGAGGCCTCAGGAGTGAGGTTAGGATGATAAGCTTGTGAGGCCCAGCTGCACTGGGTTCACAGCAGGTGCGATGCTGTTTAAGTGTAGAGACACAGACATGTAATGCAGAACCGTACAGAATGACTTGTTAGAGGATTCGCACCACCCTTATGCATTTTTCAAAGGAGGTCATGCACTTTTTATTTATACAACAGTGAGCAGCGCACAATTGTGCTACACGTGTAACAGCCTTCTGTACTTCCGAGGGTTCAGAGTGGAACAGCATTGGAGAGAAATATAATCCATAAGATTTAGTATCTTTTTTTTTTTTTTCACAAAACGGTTTTGAAATATTCTAAATAACTTAACCCTGCAATTTGGCAAACGGTATGGGGTAAAAAAAAATCCATTTTTATAAGTGACAAATGGACTAAGCTGGATGATATTTACATTAATCTAGCAGAGCGCTAAAAAACATCTAGTCGGTCTAATTGTTAGATGAGGTACCAATGAGGGACAGACATTTAGAGTGCTTTGCTAGAAAAATGCAAAATGATTCCTCTGTACCTCTGTCAGTAAATCTTCAGTTAAATATGCCTAAACCCCTCACAGGCCCCAGTGAAGGTCAATCACATTAGGTAGTTGACATTTTGCCTTTGGCTAATGGTGCTATTAAAAGACACCGCCAGTCTCTCTGGATTATGATCAAACTGTTAAAAAGAGGAGAAAAAAAAAAAAAACAGAGGCAGAACGCAGTTGTATTAACACTGTATCTCCACTGCTGTTTAGTGAAGGAACCCTTTATCCTCCTTCAGTCAACAGTTGTTGTGGCATACGCTGGAGTCTGCCAAACCCATCAGTAGTTACTGCAGTTCAGACTCAGACAGAACCAGCAGCTCAGCTGTGTTAACTGTTCATAAAACCTGGTCAAACACAGTGCTCTGCCATAAACAGTGTACAGTGTATATATCTAAGTGTCACATTTATGGATTTACTTGCTTTATAGGCCTTTGAAGGAAAAAAAAATATCAGTAACATTGTCATTACAATCTACAATAGTGTTGTTATCACTTACATTTGAGAGTATAACCATTAACAGAGATTGGTCTGTCAACTGGATATGTAGCTTTGACTCAAATGCAGGTATAAACATGAGGTGATGTACACTATCATGCTGGATCAACTTTCAAGTAGCTGTTGTTCATTCATTACAGAAAGATGAAATATACATACATACATACATACATACATATATATATATATATATATATATATACACACACATATATATATATATATATATATATATATATATATATATATATATATATATATTAAAACAGGTCAAATGAGATATAGTGGAGATCTTACTCTGGTGTCAATTATGTAAAGCAATGTGAAATTACCTATAAAATTTGGATGGTGTAACAGCACCACCAATCTGTCACAGACATGCATTTCTGTTGAAGAAATCAAGAAACTTCTCAGGAGCAGTTGCAATGAGTCAATATTTAATTTAATAAGCATATTAAAAACAAGAATAGCCCAGTAGGTCTGCAATTTACATTGTATCTACCGCACTGCAAAATCACTTGAAAAATGAGACAAAAACCATACCTACATCAAAAACACTCAGAAAAATCACGAGAGGAGGAGACCAAAAAAAACTTCTTTTTCTCCTTATAACCTCAGTAAAGTCTGATGAAAACAGAAATTTTCTTTTCTTTTTTTTTCCTTTTAAACCAAATGGCAGTAAGAGTTGACTGTTCAGATGGTGTAAACATTAAACAAACAAACTTCATTTTTAACAGAGGTGCTCTTGAGAAGGGCGAGGTAATCATTCAGTCATCTCGACCAGAGCTTTCACTTCTGCCAGGACTGTGAGAGGGTGAGCGGCTGAAAGGAGAGGAAAAACAGGAAATAAACATCACACCCACGATTTGTTCATTTTCAACCTGAAAAAATATATCGCAAGCTACCCCTGCAAAGCCGCAAATTTGAAATAATACAATCACCGGTGTGAAGGGGGGGGGGGGGGGGGGGACATACCTTTGCTTTTGAGGTGAAGCTTTAGATTTTGAGCGGCTGGGATTTAAACAGAATTTTTTAAAGTTCACAAACTAAATAAGTAAACTTATTGGGTTTCTTTGTAGCAAGCCAACCAAATAGAGATCATGAGAGTTTCTCATGAATGAAAGTATGGCATGCATGGAATGGAGAACACTACCAAGGTCACAATAAGCATCACATGCTTGACCAGCACTCAGTGATATCGGTCCCTGACCTTAAAGACCTCTGATAACTGCACCTTAAATCACTGCTTCAGCATCAGAATTGTGTTTATAATTTTCTGTGACACTTATCCTTTTTGCTTATGCTATCAAAGGGACTTCATTCTAAAAAAGCAATGACAAAAAATCATTTTAAGGAGATCTTGGCTTAAGAGATGAATTTTATCACAATTCATCTGATCATTTGGAAACTAAAGATTATGGACATAACAATATGTACATGTAGGCAATATTAAGGCCATTTTCAAATGTCTCTCATAGTCATGGTCCACTCTTGGTTCAAAAACCTAATTTATTCTATATGCATTCTGATACTCCAACAATCTTGTGCAAAGCAGCTTTGTAAACAAAGGTTCTTGGTAGGATTGGGCGGTATCGAGGTATTACGGTATATCGGGGTATTTAGAAGTCCTGAAGGTATGATTTTCAATACAATCAAAAATACAGACGCTCCTCTCTCTATTAAACTGATACGGAGATGCTAAATTGAGGTAGGGTGACCAGGTGTCCCGCTTTGCATTGTACTGCACAGTATTTGACCATTTGTCCCACATCCCGTATTGAGATAATGTCCAGCATTTTCACTGGTTGTTTAGTTTTTAATTGTAAGAAATAAGAACACATTTACCCACCGGCACATGAGCTGTCGTGCTGCGTAGTTTCTACTCTATTTAATAGTGCTACCTCAAAAACAGCAACCTGGCTCATAAAAATGCAACATAGTGAAGCTTTTCTAAAAACCTAGCTTTCATCCAGTAGCTGAGAAGAGAGCAGTGAAGGCAGTCACCAAGAGGCTGTGACGGCCGTCAGTCAAACTGTGCAGACGTGGGTCCAGTGAACTCCTCTGCTAGGTCAGAAAAACCAAACTTACACAAACTTTGCAGATATGTAGGTAAAAGCTACCAGGCAAGGCCACAAACAAGGGAAAATGTTCTTTCACTAAAGAATGGGCTGCGACATAATCCTGCGTGTCCTTACTTAACCTTTTCCAGTTAAAGAATAGTATATTGGCCTGCAATATTATATTGGCCTGCTCGTCTCAACATATTACACTTTTGAACGATGTCACTTAAGAGTGCTCTAACACTGTGAACGACTTAGGTTCACTGACAGCTTGAAAATCAGCAGTTAGTTAATCGGTCAGCGGTTATCTAAACGCCCTAGTAATTTTACGACTACATGATGAATATCGATTCCATATGAGCACTTATTTTTTCATGCTGCGCAGGTTACGTTCGTTTTCTTTCATTCTATATAGTTGTGTACGAGGGAGGGAATGTTGATGGCCTAGCTGATGTGCTGTGGAATCGACTAGAGGATAAAGTATAGGTGTTTACGAGCCGAAAGGCACAATACAAATGTTTCTTATTCAGCTAGACATTGTGTGAAAGTGTTAGGTTACCTCTCAGCATTGGTAACTTGTTCCACACAAACTTACTACTCATCCCACATTTGGTTTGTTTGCATCTGGTCACCATACTCCGTTTTTTTTTTTTTTAATACCGTCATATACCACACACCCCGGTGAAATGTCAGGAAGGAACGACAGTATGAAAAAATAGATATCGCCCAAGCCTAGTTCCTGGGATCTGACACAAGAGAGTTTGAGTGCTGGCACTGCCATTTTATGATGTGACTCATTATGACAGCACTAGTGGGAGAAAAAAAAAAGTCAGACTTGTCCACTGATAAGAAGGTGAGCTGATGGACAGACTGATTTTGCTTACCTCCCGGCTGGAGAGCCTGATTTTGATCTGCCCACCGAACCAGATCTGCAAACACAAACGTATATCAAAATCCACTTTTTAACAAGAAACGTAACCCCTGTCTCAGGAAAAACAATGCCCTACAATCTCTTTATGAAATAACACTTGTGTGACATTTGCAAAGACATTTCTTGGCAGTAGTGGTTAAATTTTGGATCGTACCTGCTCCTTGGTCGAGACACTGACCGAGACCGAGATCTGGATCTTGATCTAGACCTGGAGTAAGAGTATGGGGATGAAAAAGAAATTGATTTCCTCACTGAAAATTTCTATTTGAAGACAATGAAGAATTCTGTGGCTTTGAGGTGATACCTCGATCTCTTGGGTGTTACAGATCTGGACCTCCTTGGAGAAGCAGAACGAGAACGTCGAGGGGAGAAGGACCGCGACCTGAAACAGAGCAAACACTGCATTACTCACCGACATAAGCCTCAGAACTTTTATCACACAATCATCAGCAAGTTACTAGTTTCATGGGTACACACAACTAACAAGCCGGGAAACCCAAACCTCTTGTAGTCTTTGGCGGTACACAGAGAATGCACAAACACACAGACAATCATTCCCTCTTGAACAGTTCTGACCTTCTGCCCCGGCTGCGGCTGCGGGATCGGGAACGGGAGTACCTCCTTCCACGTGACCGGGAGTGAGATCGTGACCTGGACCTGCCCGCACCCAGTAGGAAAGGAGGGAAAAGAGAAGAGATTAAAGCAAAGCCAATAGCATCCAACATCATAAAATGCATGTTTGCCTCCCTGTCTCTGACAAACAGCTCTCAGCATTCTGTCACCTCTGTCACTGGCCTTAACCAAACAAGAGAAAACAGGTATATTAGGCTTAACATTACACATACGGCAAAGTAGTTATAGCAGCCAATATGTAATTAAAACTCTCTAAGGTTTCTCGCTCTGCATGTATCAGGCACATTACAGCAGTACATTACATTATATTTGACTTGATAGGCAGTGTTTAAAAAGGCCCAAAGTAAATAAATAAACAAACAAAAAAACTAACAAAACAAAAGAAAAAAGATTAGAGACACATTAATTGGTACATGAAATAAACCTTGCAAGTTTTGCAGGTCGAACCTCTTTGGACCAAGGTCTAGCAGATCTAGGCGATCTAGAAGTATCTATCATCAGGCGATCTCTGCATCTAGTCGTGTTCTTCGCTTTCTAAAGATGATCGTACTGACAGCCAAATCGCTTGATTGAGACTTGATAGAAGTGCAAGACGATTTGTCTAGACGGGACCATGGTCCGCTGAGGTCTCGTTCCTCTCTTTACAAAACCGTAGGCCTGAATTGATAGCCAAATTTACTCGGATTGGAGATCAGCTGGCGTGGGGCGATTTTTCTGCCCTGTATGAAATCTTAAGGTGCCGCTAGCAGTGGCTGGCGCCTCAGAGAAGAGGTCTGGCTGTTCTCGCCCTGGTCATAGGAGGACCGAAAGTGTGGAATTTGCTAGATGCCTCATGAAATCGTAAAGGATCGTGACACTCTGAATCAAACGGAGAAACCTGAAAGGTTTTGACCAGGTGAATTGTTAAATAAAATCGGTAAACAACATTTGAGCATTTAATATCAATATCAAAAAAAACAAAAAAACAAAAAGAGAGGAGTAAGGAGATAGAGAGTTGCAGCAGCATAAACAGGACAACAGACCTGCGTACATTTTCTTCAACAACACAGACCAATGACAGTTCTGAAACAGCCAATACACTGGCATATGCAGAGAAAGATTAATGAAAGAGGCTTTATCGAATGCATGCTCTTACCTGCTCCGGCGTCGACGGCTGTAGCGGTGACAGTCGTAGGCATAATGCCCTTTTTCACCGCACTCATAGCAGCGGTCGTTAGGGTCAAAGGGCCGACGAGTGGGTGGCCTGTCGTAGCGAGAACGGCGCGGCATCCCTGTTGACAACTCAACACGCACTCGCGAACCACAAATTATTCTGAAAATGTCAGACAGAGTAAAGTGCAGTTGATCCAATGTCAACAAATATTCAAGGTGTTAAATAAAATATTGTAACTCTTGCTCAAATGACGAAACAGGCCAAATGCTGCAGGAAAAGAGGCTCCTTAAACAATTGTGTTCTTATTAATGTGTAAACCATAAAGCAAACCATAATGTACAAACTATATATTTGCAATGGGCAACATTATGATTTCAGAATTAAGAACCTTAACTATGATAGAAAGGCCAATAATAAAGCGTACAAGCTTCAAATTTTCAGAAGAGCAAATTACTACACTGGTAAACCTGTAAATGTAAATGAAGACGCGTTTGACTATTGTGAACTTTCATTAGGGACAGGGGAGATGGAATGGGGTTTCATCGTGGTAGTCTGCTGTGGGATGGGGTGTCTTGTCACTTACTTGCCATCAAGGCCACGGACAGCATCCTCAGCATCTCTAGGATCTTCGAACTCTACAAAGGCAAACCCAGGAGGGTTCCTAGCAATCCACACTGTTCTCAATGGCCCATAATAACCAAACGCCCGCTCTAGCTCTCCTTTACCTGCCCCAGTACCAAGGTTACCCACATAAACCTTTGTTTCTGAAATGCAGAGAAACAAAAGTATACTGTTAAACACATTTTAGATTACTATTTAAGACATTGCTTAAGCTTTCTGAACAGATAGACTCGACAGAGAGTGGCTTCTTGCTGCAAGCTGCACAGATGTCAAAGGAAGAAAATTAGATATTCCTGGCAAAAAAAAACCCTGAATGTGCTGTAGACGGTGCAACTACAGAGCTCTTTAATGGGGGTCACTGGCATGATTAGCATACTTCTACCCCGAGGCTTTCCCATGTGCTGAGAGTTGAATTAAGTTCTGCATTGCTGATCAGAGCTAATCACAACGTAGCACAGTTTTGTAAATACAATGGCTGGTACTATAATAAATTGTGTGTGCAGTAAACCATTTAATGGGAAGAGTCTAATGCAGAGGATTCAACCCAGCTGCTGGGATTCAATTTAGTTCCACATTCAAACTTTCAGGAAGAGTTTTAATTAGAAAACAATGTTTGGCACAACTATTCTTGAGGATGATAAGAAACCTGAGAAACCCTGAGTTCTGTGTAAAACAACATTAAAACTTCTTTACACATTTACTTATGAGACTCGAAGAGAGATACACAAAGTGGAAGGAGGCGCTGTCTAAAAAATGTTCACAGGGCCCGCACCTTTATTGAAGGTGCTAGCCAATTACGTATATAATTGGCTCTTTTAACTACAGACAACTCATGCCAACATGCGTCTATTCTAATCTAGTCAATGAAGCCATAACTGGTGGTTTCAAATAACACTAGAGTACAGAAACGTAATCAAAAATATTTGCAGAGTAGTTTCCATTAGAGTCAGAGAGACAGTCACTCTACAAACTAACGTCAGAGAGTAAAGATGTCTATTTTGAAAAAATAAAGCATGACTACACTTCTTCTTTACCGACTTATCTTGTAAACCATTTAGTCATGAAAACAGATAAAAGTGTCTTAACATGCCTTACAGACCTGCATGCATTGAAGAGCTACACAAGAAAGCCATTAGTTCGCTGTCAAGTCAGTCACCACTAGTGTCACAGCTATCGTGTATTTATCATGGGGAAAGCTTAGCGACTGTTCGGGAAGCTAACAAAATATAGAACATCTGAATAGGACTTCTTGCGTGTGACTCTTATAGTTATGGCTTCTGTTATAGTTTTCAAACGTCAGTGCACTTTTGATACTACAATGAGTATTCTGGCAAAAATCTCCGTGCTCGAGCGGAAAGCTCAAGTGAATGCTAGCTCACTCGCGATTAGCCGGGACCTCTCGTGCAGCAAGGTGAGCAGCCGCCATTACAGCTGTCAGTTCACCAGAAACGCAATACATTAATATACAAGGTTAGCGTTAGAATTACAAGAACTTGCAGAGTTACTTGTTTCCTCTTAAATGTGATATTCTTCTTAAGCTTTTGAGGTACAACTTACCTCCGTACCGACCGTATCTAGACATGGTTAATTCAATGGCTCCCTACCTACCGATTCCCTAATAAGAAACGTCGTGTTTACTGCACATGCGCACGAAATTCACGGCATTCGAAGCAACAACGTTCACCAACTTTTAACAAACTTAACACTTGCAACAGGCTAAAATTGTTGTTTTTATTGTGCTGAATTACTAATTGTCTCACAATAACTGCACAGAATAGGTCTGTAAGTGTCATCACCAGAGCGGAACCTTTTTACACGTATACAGTTTTTCTCCGGAGTGAGTACACTACCGAAGAAGAGTGAGGCATAAATGTAGTGGGAGATAATAGCAGAGAAATGTAGCTACGCAGCGGTGAGCTGGTTGAGAAGAAACTTATTTGTAGATTATTCTGTAGCCCTACAGAGTCTTATTTTCCAGCCGATAGTCCATATTTTGAAAATAAGCATCGTTTAGTTTAAAGGCTGAGGAATTATCACTCAAGGTTCAATGCAAGACTGGTGTAAAAAGAGGCCACACGAATGGCACAAGTATATAAATCAAGAAGTGAGAGTCACAGCACATGATAAAAATGAATATCAAGGTTGGGTTTTCACCGTGGATCCAGTGTCTGGAAGGTAGGGTTATAACGCTCTAAAATGACGCATGGGATATCTGGGTGCTCAGACAATGTTCATACTCAAAATAAATACTGCTGAAGTCCACCTGACTTAATTGTTAGTGGTACGATTGAACTGACAGTTACAAAGGCAGACTTAACATATTTACGCCTGCTACGATATCAACTTGCAGTCGTTGGCATATACAATCTTTAATAAGCAGAAGCTATTTGGGATCAGTTAAACAGAGTCATAAGGCATATTAAATTAATTTAACGGAATGCTCGTCTGACTGATGTTTTAAGGAGTCATGGAACATTCCTTGCTGCTTTCTACCAGAGCAGAAAACTTTAAGTAGCGGGGGAAGTAATAATATCAGGCTGACAAAGTACAGGCTAATATTCTTTGTGGTTCAGTTTAGCACGCACATTTAAAAGGTTTTGTGAGGGAAAAACAAACAAAAAACTGGAAAGAGCCAAAGTTTACCAATCTGAAGTCACATAAAACAGAGACTGATCTCTGCATAGACTTGGTATATGATGTATTGGCACAACTGGACTGTTGATTTTTGTCCCAGCTGTAATGTCTCTCTCTCTCTCTCTCTTTTGAAGTGTGGTCCTTGTGACCCTCCATGGGCAGCAGAGCACATCTGTTAGAGTAGTGATGGGCCATGCTGTGAGGGATGTGGAGGTTCTGAAGGAGGGAGATGAGGAAATTGCACAGCAGTTAAATGCTCTGTTCATGCCTGCTGGATCTCAAGTCCTTACTAATGATGAGCTGAAGCGAAGGAAGGAGGACTTGCGCCTGTGGCTGGAGAAGAACCGGATTCCTGTGACGGAGGAGGAAGACACTCTGCGGGTGGCCAATGTCCTCACTGTTAGCCCGCCTTACGGTTCAGGAGACTGCTCCAGCTCCAATGAAATTATTCTGGCTAGAGTACAGAGTTTAATCGAGAGTTACCCTGGCCCAGACAAAGAGCAGTGAGACAGCTTTTTGTAATGGGACACTGTTCCTTGTACTGGTGTTAAAAGATTTCTGAATTTTGATGTTGAATAGATTTAGACTGTGAGCATTTCAGAATCGTGTTTTGGTTCTGGAATTTCTTTATAGCCACCGTTTGGCAGCTGCAGTTTTGTTCTGTATAACATTTTGCACTTTTATAATTAAACATACTTCTTGATGAATACCTGTGACTTTTTAGTGGAAGCTGAACATCTATGATTTATGGCTTGTACAGTGTACCTTTTCCCCTTAGGTATTTTACCCTCCCTCTGAGAATCCCACTCAGAAGTATTTCTGGAATTTATGAAAACCATGTTGTTGTTTTTTCTTTCACAAACCCTCTAACATTAACCTTGAAGTTAAAACAAACTTTTCGTTTTAAGCATAATGAAAAATACCATTTTACATCTAGCGTGTTTCCATATTGGGTGAATTGAGGAATACTTTGTCATGATGCTTAACATTTGAAAGCTGGCATCACTCACCTTCAGGCTTGATGGAATTCAGCACTTAAATCCTAAGATTGTTGAATGCTCTTGTGACAAAGTGTTTCTTACCACTTATTACTCATTGATTTGCAAGGAACACTGCAAACATCTCACAAAAATATCTTAACTAGAAACATCATTCACAAACCTAAGCTACAGATAATTTCACACCACCATGTGCTACATGGTTGTATTATATCTGACAAATAAGACCAAAGGAAAGTCAAGAGAACAAAAAACTAAAGAAAACCTGCCATAAAATAACAGCAGACTAATAACTAACTCATTTGCAAATAAGTCTAGACTATGTCTAGTGACAAGCATTTGATGGACTATGGCTGACAAACGCTCTTAGATGAAACTGAACCGAAGTCATAGTGCTATGAATTGAAAATATTGTTTCACTGTAAGCTTCCATACAGAAATGCTATCGTATTTAAGTTAGACATTAAGGAAACATGACTCTAACAGCTGATTTGCGGCATACAGTGGTAGAAACACTTTTATTCCCTTGTTTTACGAAGGCAATTGTTTACATACTTATTGGCAAAACAGAAATGATTCAGAAAGTAAAAGTTCTAACACACAGAGAACAATCACTTTTGTGTTTCTTGAATGCTTGAAAGTACCTCTTTGGTGTGGGAGGGTACCTTAAAATTGTGGTACTCTTTCAACTACTGGCACACAAAAACCGCTCACTTTGTAAGAGTCTTTAATCATTGCCTAGAACACCACAGACAGTGTGATTCCCAGTCCCTTTTTCATCTTAATGAGGAGTGGCGAACCAAAGGCATATGAACAGGTGTCCTATTGGTAGTCCAGTCTTGTGTTAACATCCAAGGTCCTCTCCCATGATCAGGCACAAATATGTAATCTTTCTTAATAATCTTATTTAGTGCCCCTTCACTTCTTCAAGAAACTCTGTATTTTTTTTTTATTGTTCAGTAAGTCACTTAGAAGCTGGTTCAAACTGGTCTACAGTCTTTCGTTGTCCAGCGTGTGTGTGTGTGTGTGTTTGCTTTAATCTGGTCCTGGCTCAAGACGTGTGCAGAGGGAGGTGTTGGCCACCAAGCTCACAGACTAGTACTGTTTGAAATTAAGTCACATAAAAAAAAAAAAAAAGAAAGAAACATGGGACGATGACAAGACATACACACCCACAGCTACGTGAAAGACAAAAAAAAAAGTACAGAGAAAAACCCTGAATGGGTTAGGCAATCTCAAAATGGTTTGCACTTTAGGCAAAAGACAATCATCATTTCTGAATGGTATAAGGGCACATTTTGTTTTGTTAAGTAATTTTTTTTTCTTCTCAGGAAAGATCCAACACTGTTTTTGTTTGTTTTCTTTCTTTCTTTCTTTCTTTTTTTTTGTTTTACATTTGTCATTTTGTCATATCATTGTTCTTGTTTTGTCGAGTTTAGTGTTAGATCACTCCACTCTGCTCCACGCTCTTCAAAACCATTAGGAAGGGTTGGCGTTCTCCAGGAGTGGTGGGCCGTCTTGTTGCATGGAGGGGTGTGCCGGCTCCCTTTTATAGGTTTTAGGGGGCAGTTTGGGGATAGTTTGGGAAGTGCTCTGCCGGGGTGGAACCGGGGGGCCGGTGGCCCCCGACAGTGGCTCACAGTCCAGAGGCAGCGGAGGGGAGGGCAGATGCTTACGAGGCCCGAGCGGGGAGGGTGTCTGAGGGGGGAGCGGGCTGAAGGGTGAAGGGGGGAAGAAGGTCTGGCTCAATTCACTTCGGCGACCCTGGGGGGGCGGTTGCAGGTGCAGGGGAGAGCTGGAGAAGACGTCCGGCGTTCTCACGGGCTCCCGCGGGGGAAGAGTAGGAGGGCTGTCTGGAGGATCTGACACTGAGGTGCGGTCTGATAGAGAGTAGCGCGGTGAGTAGACCTTGGTGGTCGGTTGCCGAGGTGGAATGGCCGGGGGGCTGTCCAAGTGCTTTGACATCATCTTGAAGGACGCATCGCGACAGAAAGAAAGTACAAAACATTCATTAGCATCCATACTAAAACACGGGCTGTTGAAAAGAGCAAGCCTCAGAGGAAATACTCTTTTTTTACCAATACAATGATCGTTTTGGCCCATGAAGTTTAATTTTAGGTAAGGTTTTTTTTTTTGTTTTTACCTTAGAAGGTGAGGACTCAGCAGGAGCTGATTCAGGGCGTCTGCGAGGGGGTACAGGGGGTGGTACAGGGGCATCTTCAGCACTCCTGTGGAAACTCATCATGGATGACACCGAAGAGGATCCTGGGAGACCATGAGAAAAAGAAACCGAGTAGAAGGAGAGAAGCAGCGTGTTATGTCCATGACCCAGGCAAGAATGTTTTTTTTTTCCTTACATTTTTATTTCCAAGGCCTCGACAATTAATATTCGTGTTGTTCTTTGGACAGATCCACAACATGTTACACTATGTAAACTGAATGTAGGTTTCATGGTGCTTCAGAAAATTCATGGATTGCTTCACAAATTCCAAGACTAACTGTCCAAGAAATACCAAAATACTATTTTCAAAACAACAACACCACCAACACATCAAGAGATGGATTTAGAAGCACAGAAGTGCAACTAACCGATAACCAATAACATCTACTTAATCTTCCTTAATACCACTGGTCTCCAGTAGAGGTCACTCTCAGCACAGAACAGCGCTTCTAAATCCATCTGTACTATGGAACCTCATGCCCTGAACAGTTTTGTTTGAGGTCTGCTCTTGCATGCTTTCTTCAATTTACACAATCAGAAGTCAACAATCAGATGTGCCAGAGCTGGTTTAGAACAAAAATGTTCAGGACATGAGAAGCTCCTGCTGGACTCGCCTGACACACATAGTTATAGGCAATCAGACGTGGTGACTGTCAGACTGTGGCTGGACACAGTGAGGAGTGACAGTTATGACACTTTAGTCTGGACTTCTCTGACTGACACAGTGGGCTGGTGACAAAGACAGGACACACAGAAAGTCTGCCTGGTAACATTCACCAAGCAGAGAAAAACATCCACAATGAAATTCCTTTCTTGTTTTTCTAAGATTCCTCTTGGATCAAAATCCAGGCACTCTCGGAGTACAATTTCTCAACAAGAGGATTGTAGTAGAGAGAGAGAGAGAGAGATAGAGAGAGAGAGAGAGAAAGAGAGAAAAGTGGGACAGACACCGGAGACATGTTGCCATGGAGACAGGTGAGGTGGACTGGGTGGTGCATGCGGGGCTGATGACACATGTTGGTGTGGGTCAGAGCCATAGACACACAGTCTGGACTTCTACTGAATCCTCATCACTGCTCTGCTCTGGCCTGACTACAGCGGGCTCACTTCCTGCTTTCTCAGTTTGTGAGGAATCAAAATCATTTGGGATGTAGAAATACAAATTTTACAAGAAATAAGATGTAGTTTACCTATGTATCAGGATATGGCCCTGGTACTGATGTTTTGAGAGGACAGACTAACAGCCTTGGTAGTTTAGGGCAGAAGTGTGGTGGAAAAACCGAGAGCAGTTTAGTGCTGACTGGTGCATGGTAATTGCAGTGGCCCGAGTCTGTTGACCTATGACTCTGATGTGGGTGGGGGACACAAAATGACTGATGTGTGAGACTGAGAGAGTGAGAGAGGGCTTATACTAACGTGGGCCATGAGGCAGAGTAACCGGTGCAAAAATGGTGTCGCTGTCTGGCAGGAAGCAAAGAAGAGAGAGAGAGAGACCCTGAGAAGAGTGGTGAAAACGAGTGGCAAAGGAGACAGCCCTCTGACAAGGCACAGCAAGCTAGGGAGAGTCATCTTTCCCTCACACACGCACACACACGCACACACACACGCACACACACACGCACACACACACGCACACACTAGGGAGAATCATCTTTTCCTCACACACACACGCACGCACACACACTAGGGAGAATGATCTTTTCCTAACACGCACGCACGCACACACACACACACACACACACACACACACACAAACACTGACACACGCTAGGGAAAATCATCTTTTCCTCACACGCACACACACACGCACACACAGGCACACACACGCTAGGGAGAATCATCTTTTCCTTACACAGACACACAAACACGCACACGCACACGCACGCACGCACCCCCCCCCCCCCCCCCCCCCCCCCCGCGCTGACACCCTTTAAGGATACTCTGGTGCACATTTTGTTGCCAAGTGTTTCCACAGCCACTCTAACAACTCTCAAAACATACATATCCTACTAAAAATTCTTTTCTGGAGGTTACATGAAAGATAAATGCAAAATGGGTTAGTGGAAATTAGCAGATCCTTTATCAACAATGTTCGGTTTGGCCATACAGCACATCATCTATGCATCTCAAAGTCTTTTCCAAATATAAATAATTTTGTGAACCCTACTTGAACTGTCAAGCAATTCCGTACACTGTTAAATTACACTCTTAAACTGACTATCAACTCCTTAAAGTTTGTGCTCATCCATTCTCTGCTATGTGTGTGTGTGTGTGTGTGTGTGCCCATGTGGGTACGTATACGTACTGGAGTGGAAGGGACTGGAGGGGCCCTGAGGTGAGTCAAACACACTGCAGATGTCAGTGGAGCTGGAAGCAGCGGAGGCGGGGGGTGGGGTGAGGGGCGTGCGCGGTGAATTGGGGGCGGAGGCGGCGCTCTCCGTCTCGCTGTCGGGAATGCGGCTGTAGCTGATCTTGCGCGGTTCGTTTTGCAGGGGGGTCGGGTGACGCATGGTGCCCGGTCGCACCGAAGATGGTCGGACGCCCGGGGACTTGAGCGGGCAGCTGTACTTCTTAGGCTGCCGGGGACAGCGGAGAGGGGAAAGATCACAGAAACAAGAGTGAGATGTGCCTTTAACTGTAACTGAATAACTGTTATCCTCCCAGGAAACCTAATTAAAATGATGCAACATATTTCACTGCAGGCTCTTTCGTAACATCAGTCAGCAGGGGAACTTATTTTGAACAATCTGACTCACTCTTTAAGAAAAGTCAGATGTAACATCCAAATGGGTATGTTTGCAAATTCGTCAAATGAAGGTTTTAGGAACATGAGGCAGTGTTGTATGTGTAAACAAGCAGCTAATATCATGACACTTACAAATCGAGGCAACGATCTAGCGTTACGGGGCTCTATTTCCAGAGACTTGTTGAATAAGTAGTCGGCAAACTCCTTCTCCATCATATCCTCCATGGGATTTAGGTTTTCAAAGAACTTCTGCATTTTCCAAACAATGAGCGAAGAGATGAGAGACATCAGACAAATGGCTAAAGTCAAACTTGTACAGCTTGATAAATCACTATACACATCACTATACACGATCCAATACTTCTTGTTTGAAAAGAATTCTATAACCATTCAGGACAAGGTTTTCCCGAAGATATTTCATGAACCTTGTGTACATATGCAGCATTTCACTATGACGAATATAAATATCCATAAACTTGCTATGAGACGCGTCACCCATGTGTTTAATGACTGACCCGAATGTCGTTCTCCACCCGTAGGCAGTACGGCTGGTTCTGGTACTGCTGGATCTCCCCTGTGATCTCTGCCACTTTTCGCCTCTTGCTGAAGTTAATCAGTTCCTTGCCGTGTCTCTTCAAAAAGTCGGGGTTTCCTTCCTCCGTTTTAAGAATATTTGTTAAGTATATCCCTAAACAAAACAAATACAGGCTTCAGATTTACACACAGGTGTTTCACTTGATCAGATCCAGACAAGATTACTGCTCATTTCAGGTAATATCTGCGCATGATTACTATTCACATGCACTAGTTTTGGTCATATTTGCACTCATGAAATTGGTTTGGGGTTTCTGAAGCATACCAAAGAAGGGCACACAAGGGGGATTGATGGATCTGAGTTTGGCCAGATACTTCTTGTAATGGTCCTCACTGAGCTCATGTGCCTCCTCCAGGATCTTCTTCTGTCTGCTTGGAATTTGCTAGAAAACAGAGAGAGAGAGAGAGAGAGAGAGAGGAAGGTTATTTAAGACCCCATTATCTGTTTTAATGTAATTCTACAAGTCATGTCTAATGTGTAAGACAGTCTACATATCCATACTTATTAGAAATCTTATTTGGATCTACACGTAAAGTTTAAATTAATCAAATTAACAACGACTAAAAGTGAAAATGTGCTCTGTGTTTAAGAGCTTGCAGATTGGCTGGTCAGTTCTCAGTTCAAAGAACAAAACAAAAAGGATCTAAATGTACCTCAAAGGTGTGGTCCAGTCTGTACACAGGGGAAGAATTCATAGCGCTGACCACCTCTAGGACACCGTTAAAGTTGTTGAGCTCCTGAAAGACCTGCAGGATCTCAATAATACGTGCTACCACTGCTGCTCTTTCCTCCAGGTTCTCTGTTTCCACAATGCACCTACAGACAGGACAGCAAACATTCAGAGACTGAACAACTCAGAGCAGTCACAAAGGGAGACTCAGGAGAGCTCTGTGCCACTCTACTCCAAATCAAAACAATCTAGACTCCAAAACTACAAGTGCCATCATCTAGCATACACTGCAATGAAATACGGATCTACAAGAGGTCAAATGTGTTGAAAATTCAAAAGCCCTCTGGGGTCTTAAAGAACGGAATCTTACTTTTCGAACCAGAGGGTGAGGTTGGTAGTGTGGCGGATCATTCGAAGCAGGTTGGGAGAGTTCAGCTCTTTGTCCTCTTTTGTCCAAACACTGCCCACCAACTCTGATGGCTGGACCGCCCTGTAGAAGACAGGTCAAAGGTTAAACTCTTCTTGTGGCTTGGCACTTCCCCATGCTTTTTGTGCCAGCTTTTGTTCAGAGGTTCAGCAGACAATATGTCTGACCGATTTTGGGACAGGAGTATACAGCTTGGCCTCGTGGGAAAAGAGGTGAAGGCACGACCTTGGGTACAACAAATGGTGGCCGTTCCCACAGGCAGTACAAGTAAAGGGAAGTGTGTCCCTGTATACCCTCTTATTAGCCTAAGAGAGAGAGGCTGTGTGTGTGTGTGTGTGTGTGTGTATACAATAAGTTCTACTCCCGTGTCCTCTATTGTATTAATATGGCCCATTTTCTTGGCTGACAATTGGTAGCTCAACAGAAAACACAAATACAAACAGGAGGAGATGTGGAGTGTTCCTGCTGTTCATCTGGCAAAACGGACCCATATACAACGTACCCACAATTAAATGAGACTTTTCAGAATTCCTCTGTTTAAACCAAAAACTCCTCCATTTTACAAGTGACACAGTTTTACAAGTGACACACAGTTAACACTTAGGTCTCAAAATCTCCCAGTGTTAGCAAGGAGCACGGAGTACCTGTATAAATCGGACTCCAGAAGTGTAAGCTGTCGAGCAATCTCGATGGGGTGAAGGGTCATAAGGTCGAACTGGTCGATCTGGCCGGGCTTGCTGATGTGCCACTCTATAGGGGGTGGAGAGCTCTCAAAGGTGATGTTGTGGCTTGGGCCATTGGCTTGCGCCTGTTTCTTCCTTTGTATGATCTTAGTGATGGATTCTACCCATTTTCTCATGGCTTTACCTAAAGAGAGCGATTATGCGGTGTCAGTGGAAGGTATGACAGATGAGATCACAAACCTTCTCGTCCATTACTCACACTGGCTGATCGCATTTAGGCTAGAGAGACTTCCGGAAATATGTCGTGATCTTTCAGACAAGCAGTTATTTATTTTCCACCAGGAGCTGTGTATCGTCTGAACTAATGAAGGCATTTTGCAGAATCTGACTGAAGAACATGTGTTTCTGTACCTCGGACCATGCCAATGAACTCCTCCAGTCGCCGGAGCAGCTGTGCATCTCTCTCAAAGTCATAGAAGTGGTGTTCCACCCAGTGCCTACATACATTCAACACCCTGCACAGAGATAAAAAAAAAGAAAAAAGAAAAAAGAGAGGGAGGGAGAGAGAGAGAGAGAGGGAGGGAGAGAGAGAATTAAGGTCTAGCAAATGTACTTAGGGTAAAAATGTGCTTGAGTGTATATGTGTGCCTTCAAGCATAAACGTATATGTGTGTTTTGTACCTAAGCTGTACAGGCTGGACAAATTCCTTTCTGAAGCGCTTGAGTTCTGCACTGAGGGGTTGGTCTCCATTCTCCATAGCCATTTGATCTGCCTCGGTGGGTTTAGGCTCTGGAATATCAAATCTGAACCAAAAAAATAATAGATTTTTACCATTTTAACTCTTTTCTAAAATGCTCCATCTTCAATTTCCTAAACTTGATCTTCGGACTCTTTATCAATTTAAAGACATCATGGGACAAACAAAAAAAAAACCCCTCTGTACTCTCACCTTTCAATCAACAGGTCCAAGAGCTCCTGGGGTTTGCAGAAAGACCTGTAGGTGGTGAGGAAGGTCCTGACAAAATTTGGATCTGCAATAAGGCAAAATTGGAAACGGTTAATTCCCCAGAAGTAAGTGTCTGTGCAAAAGGGACATGTGAGTGTTGGAAAAATGTGATTAATATCTAAAGGTCACTGCAATAAAGCACTTAAGGCCTATTACTGCCGTACACTGGTCTGCGCAAAGAAACCGAATCGAGTCGAATACAACACTGAACAAAATGGCTGACGCGGCTTAAACCCGGAGAACGTGAATATCTCCTGGGAACAACTGGCTCTGCGAAAGAAATGGAAGCAGACTACACACAGGTTACACAAAAACGACCAAAAAAACCTGCGTGACCGTTAGACTGTGTGTTTGCAGGGAGCACATGTGTCAGTGGCACACGGGACCTCCCGGAGTGTGGCGACGGGGAGTATGTATGTAACGGTACGCCGCGCGGGGCTGTTTGTTCACATGATGGATCTGTGTTCTAGGCCTTTCAGCAGGGCCAGCAGGCGAACAATAGCTGCCTCAGTGTGGATTTACAAACAATCAGCCTGGAATTATTAGAGCCAGGAAACAGACCCTGCTCTGACGCACAAGACTGCCCTAACACTTCTCTCTCTCTCTCTCTGTCGCGCACACAAACACACACACAAACACACACGCACACACATACACACAAAACACACACACGCAAACACACACACACGCTTAAAATAGATCTGGCCTCTAAGGCTGTCTGCACAATCAGACAGCCATGTTGACTCTAAGGTTCTGAACACACAGGAGCACAAGCACACACACACACACACACACACACACACACGTAAACAGAAGCACACACACAAACAGAAGCACACATTCTACTTTAGGACACTGGAAGAGCTATTAAGAGATTTTTTTCTCTCTTTTTGAGGAGTGGTGTACCTGCCCTCCCCCCTGCAGACTGTGGGACAGGGGTTCGGGCATGGGGGGGTGCATCGTACAGGAAGCACCTTTTTCCCCTTCCAACTGCTCTGAAGCACATACACTCCATTTTCCTCAAAAGGCTTGTTTCCCTTGGCTTATTAGAATTCAGTGAGGTGCAGTGGGCTGGAAAGCCAAGAGGAAAATACAGACCTATATTTACACTGCACTCTTTTCAGGAGGAAGTTTACTTAGGGGTGTGAGCAGCGTGGACCACCCACTATAGGAATTCTCTCTCTCGGACACATCGCCACTTTCAGAGTCTGATTATCGCTTCGTTCCAGAGATAACAGCGGCTGACCAATTACCCCCCACCGAAACAGTTATTAAAACACCTCCAACGGTCCAGCAGTCGCCTAAATCAACAATATGAGCACTTCAAACGCTGTTGCCTATTCAAACACTGGATCACGGCCCTCTTGATTCTATAATCTCGCGCTGTATTGCAAAATTTTTCAACGGCGTGTTTCTATTTACAGATTCTAACCTTGTTTGTCCCTCTAACACTAGCTGGTATAAACAGTTACATTACTATTAATTCAGGGCTTAATGCTCCAATCACCAACCAAGTTCCTTTTTTTTTCTTTTTTTCGACCAATCAGAAGTCCCTAACAGTGCATGGTTGAAAAAGAGAAGCTTATACTACTGAGCTTTTTAAAAATAACTTAGCCACAACTCCACAACAAAAAAATACACCTCTGGAGAGACATCAGCTCACAGAGCTAATTATACACAGGAAAGGACCTTCAGTGTTGACAGATGATGATGCTGAGCTTGTGCCTAAGGAAAAACGGGGACTCGTTTTTCTATTTTTCTCCGGCTTTCTTATCAGCACGGCAGCGTTATCAGTGTTGAAATGACATTATAACAAAACGGGTCGTCACATTCAGGTCTCTGTGACGTCCGAGCCGGCCAAATATTTACCGAGCGTGAGAAAAAGAGCTATGAATAGGGATGCAGTGACGAAGGAGGAGACCTTCCAGTATCTTGTCCTTGTTATTTGTGTACATTGTGTTTGTGCTGTCAAGCTTCAAGGATTCGACACAAACAGGTGAAGAATATGGACAGTGTGGCAAAGCAGGCTGCTTAGCTAGTGGGCAGAAAAGTCAGCAAGGTTGAGACAAGAGGGGGAAAATGGTAAGGCCATGTAAAACTACAGAGTCTAGATAATGGTGCTGAACATTCCTGTGTATCCACAACAATTAATGGGTCGAAGAAACAGCCGGGCCACGGACTGTTTCAATTGGTGGACACTCTAATTTTCTTTTCTCGTCTTTTTTTTTTTTTTTTTTTTTTCAAGAAGAAACCATATTGAAGTGCTTGGTATGACTCTCGGTGGATTAGTAGCTTCAAAATAAACAAAGGATTTAATTAGTCCCTCACGAAACTGACACAGACTATGAAATAATTTTCTCCCAATGAATCAAAAACAGGGAGCATCTTTCCCCAACGTGCCCAGGTTGAGTCTGTTCTAACCTGCATACATATGGAAGGTAAGCCTTTCGATGAGTTTCAGCACAGTCCCAGCCTTAATGATGGGAATTCCAGACTTGGATTGCACGTTTTCCTCAAACACCACGTTCTCTTCAGAGTCTGGCTCGGCGAAACGGTAGACGTCTGCGCAGGGCAGACGCATCTGCTCCTCCTTCTCCTCCTGCAGCATGGCCGAGTCCAGCATGCGTTCCAAAGTGGAGCGATACTGCAGTGAGATCAATGCCGCCATCCAATTGTTCTTCTCCTCGGCCGACTTGGCAGCAAACACCACGCTGTTTCCATCCTTGAGGATGATTTCAAAGGCATGACGATATTCGCCCTCCTTATCGTCTTTGTCGTTTATCTGAACCTAACGGGGAACGAGAAAGGATGATTGGTTTATACTGTTATTTAATCACTGAATGACAAACATTACTGATCATCTCACCTATCGCGCATCTCATCTTCCGCCCATCGTCTCATCCATCACTCTTATTAGTCTAGAGTTACTTTTGTTATGTTTATATCTCAGATAGACTCACTGTCTCTCTCTCTCTCACCTTTCCTTCCGTGATACTCCATCTCAATCCATTCATCAAGCCATAAAACACTATTATATACCCACCTTGCGCATGAAGAACTTTTCCTTGAGTCTGTACTCTGCGGCGCTAGCCCCCGGCAGGCGTGGCTGGCCGTGATTGGACTTGCAGCAGATCATCAGGCCGTCGAATAGGAAGATGTGCCGCTCGTGTTTGGCGCCGACGCGTGTCAACGTGCCCTCCATGATGAACTCGTTGCAGCACTGCCCGATGTCCTTGCCCTCCCAGCCGTCTATGTTCTTCTGGATCTCGTTCATCTTCTTGATGGCCAGGTGCTTGCCCTTCATCTGCTGGCTGTAGAAGCGGCAGGCCGACTCGCTGTGGTGGATACCATCGCCCAGGTTACAGGGGGATGGATAAACAGGAGAAGAAAGGGAAAAGAGGAGAAGATGGGGAGAAGTAAGAGAATTAGCAGTGAAACAGTGCAGAAAAATGATGCAAAAGAACAAATGGATAAAGAGAGGAATAAGAAAAGGACAGAGCAGAGGAAGCAGAAAGGACAAAAAAAAAAAGAACATAAATATGGATCATTTGTTCACAGCCTGTCGAAATGTTCAAACATAGCAAAACACAGAGTGCTACGAGCTTGACAGGAAAGCCTTCCTTGTACTCAGAAGTGGTGACTAACCCAAGTCCTGGAGGCTTGTCCACATCATCTCTACACAAAAACAGACTACTATTCTAGGCCAAAACCAGCTCACACAAAGACGTCCCCCAGAACCTGAATCAGACAACCTTTTCTAAATAATCAGAGGTACTAACAATTCAGTGGAATTCAACTGATGGTGTCATGATGGGAGGGAGGGGGGGGGGTAACCAACTATGCTACACAATGCTCAGGTTTGATTGTCCTGATTCCACTGGATGCTTTCTGTATTTTTCCTCTCAGTTTTTTTTTTGTTGTTGTTGTTGTCCAGTTACGATTTGCTGAGGTTATACAATAAATCAAGGGAGGGAGGGAGGAGAGGGAAGAAAAATCAACTGGGGAATTAGCTAACGACGACACAGGCATCTGAACTTGAGTTAGCCGTAAATAAGCAGGAAAAGGAGCTTACTTTGTTTTTTGGGACACGCAACGCGGATCTCGCGTCAGAACGGCTGAGCGGCACTGGGGCCAGTGGAGCCCGATCGGACTGGCTCTCTCCTCATACCAGCACCTCAAAGTAGAGAGTGACTCTCACTCGCCCATACGCCAGAACCCTGGCATTGCTCTGCGGGCAAGGCAAACTACACTTAAACTCTCCAAAACTGTACTGATGCCCCATATAACCACACAAGGAAATGTGAGAAAAGCCCCTTTCTACAATGCAATTTTGTCAAGAGTAATCATTATTTCATGGAAGGCAAAGCCCAGAAATTGCAAGTCATTTCTATAAGACGATTAATCAACTCAATGGCAGACTCTAGCTTTCTTGTTGATATCTTGCGTTAAAACGCAGGCAATAGTGAAGGCGCTGTTTCTATAAGAAGACGGTTAGACATAGTAAATGCGTTCGTTTTGAAGCACTTGGATTGGCTGGAACAAGCGATAAAGGCTGCTGTGCAGTGGTGTAATCAGTCAGGTCTTTGTTCTACCTCAAACACAAAGGACAGCAGAGAGAGACAGGAAGGCTACGAATAGCCGCTGAAACACCCGTTCACTACATCCCGAAAGCTACAACCTCCCCCAATAAGTGCATGTATAAAGACAAGGACAAAACACGTACCGTAAAATAAGCCATCCTTTCCCCATAAAAAATGACTATAGCAATAAGAAAAATGACAGTGATAAAGAAAAAAAAATCTAAAGGTGCTGTGTATCACAGGTCCTCATCCTTGATGCTATCCACTTTCCAACGCGTAAAAAAACAACGATAAACAAAAATACGCCAAAAAAATGTAAAAAACAAAGGTTCCAACTTGTAGAAAAAATGTTCAATCTCCAAACAAGGAATGCTGGACTCCCCTACTCAAAAGAGGTTAGCTTTTATTTCTCTCAACCTCTTTCTCTCCCTCAATCCTCTCTCTTTTTCTTTTTTTCTAACCTGAGAACAATAATAGCAGGACAACCCATACCCTGACGCAACATCCCTGGGACAACAGAGCAATGGCTGAGCCCCCCCCCCCGTCTCCAAGCAATGTGGTTATTTTAGGGGCAGAGGGAAACTCAGGACTGAGCCTGGGTGGGGTATGAAGGATGGGAGGGGCGCAGGAAAAGAGCAGGAGTGTGTGTATGGCTGTGTGTGTGTGTGTGTGTGTATGTGTGTGTGAGTGTGTAGACTGTTTAAGGACCAGAAAGAATCCTAGGTGTTGGTGTACTTCAGTTGGGTACTAACTCCACATAGAGCGATTAAGCATCTGGCCCTGTGTTTGTTTGTTCTGTGATCCAAATACAGCATGTCCATGTTTGTGTGTGTTTGGTACGTGGTTGCGTTTATGTTTGTGTGTGTGTGGTACGTGGTTGCGTTTATGTTTGTGTGTGTATTGTGCATGGTTGCGTTTATGTTTGCGTGTGTATGGTACGTGGTTGTGTTTATGTTCGTTGTGATGGTACATATTGGTGTAATATCTCTACCTGAGCCTCCTCTTGGCTAGGCTTTTGGAGCAAATCCTTTCCATACTGCTCTGGAGGTTGAGCAATGCCGTGATCGCCTGCTTCAGACACTCCTTATCCTCCTCATCCTCACTCTTCTCCTCCAGTTGCTACAGGTTGACGAGAGAGAAGTGGGGGAGGGGAGAGAGGGTGGGGAGAGAGAGAGAGAGAGAGAGAACGAACAAGAAGTCCAGAGACGCAAAGAGAAAGAAAATGAGAGAAGTGGTCAGGTGGGTTGTTAACGGGGAGGAGACTTTGGGATCATGACGCTGTAAGGCCATTCTCATGAGCCAGATTAGCCCAGAACAGAGAACAAGCTTTCCCTCTTTTTTTCTCCATCGTTTTCACGCTCTCTCTCTCTCGCTCTCTTTTTCTCCCTTCCCCTTTGTTCTCTGCCATTTTCTCACAATCGTTCTACATTGTCCCTTTCTCTCTTTTGATTTCCATGGGAATTAAAAAGAAATACAAAATGGGGAGGGGGGGGGGGGGGGGGGGGGGGCGAAGAGCAGTGACAAAACACTGGCTGCGATCAAGCGTAGTGTAGGAAAAGTACACTTCACCCTTTCCACAAATTCTCTGTTTTTTATGAGACAAAGAAGAAAACTGAGGGTGAAGTAGGTAGCTTTTCTATAGATTCCACCTTCACCCTCCTATGTACCATACCACATGTGTAGACTGATTTGACCTGGACAAAATGACCTGAGGCATTTCAGAGATTTACTTTCACCCTCCAATCTGCCCCCAGGAATCCTGAAAAGCCTCCGAATCCTTGGTCTGGATCTAGTACTAGACTGGACCTGCCAGTAAGACGCTCTAAAACACATGTGACTCCAAACAGAACCACTGATCCCTGACCAATAACACGCATTTCACAGGAAACTGCAAATGCCAGCTTGCTAACACTCAACCAGCATTGGTTAACCTCGGCTTTGTTCACATGTATTCTGTAGCTACACTAAATGCGTTACTCGAACATGAACTGATGATGTGTGACATGCATAGAACAGTGATTTACTGTATAGAGTTGTGTTATAATTCTGGTTGATCAAAGATATCAAAAAATGTGATAGACATGATTGGAGGATGCTCTTACCTTTAAAATTTCAAAGTGGTGAAGACAGTGGTACACAGGGGTGAGGAGCAGTCGTGGTAAGACATACTGCACAGCCTCTTTAAAGCCCTCACATATTGACTGGGAATGAAAAAAAATGACCAGTTAAGTCTTTTCTCTTGTGTTCTGTTGTCATGCAGTCATTCAATACCCAGGACATTATTCAACACCCAGTTGTTAAACTAGGTCAAAACAGTAACATCTGCAAATTAAGGTATTTCAACTTTTATATATACACCGGGTAGCAAATCCCCTGAGAATCAACGACTTAAGTCTGAGTGAAAACATGTAAAGCAAAGCTCAGGTGTCCAAGTCCAAGCGGCAGGATTGTTGGTGTGGTGTACGATATGAGCAGTGACCTCTGACCTGGAGGTAGATGGCGGCTCCTGGTTTGGAGAGCTGGCTCAGGAAGTGGTCGTGGAAGCCAGACCGCAGGATGTCCTGAGCGTACGTCTCGTAAGGGTCAAAGGCCAGCTCCTGCAAACAACCAACGCCCTGGGTTAATAAATGAGAGTGACCCCACCCTGGCCTGACCCACATTGTTACAGAGTGAGAAAAACACACCGGCGTGTGCGTTACATTGCTGAGGTCGCAGAGTGTACAATAAGTAGGCAGACAGGACACCACTGGATAGTCTAGTGATCTGACTGTTATTATTGTGTACTTTTTAAAACAATAGATAAAGCATTCATAGGCTTAAACCGGGAGAGAGGACCTCACCTCAGCAAGGTCCTCAAAGCAGCTTCCCACCAAGGGGTGTGGACTGCCCTCATCTGTCATCTCCACAGTGTCCTCTATCAATCCAAGTAATTTCAGAGTTACCTCATGGATGTCATCTATTCGACTGAAGATATTCTCCACATCCTACAAGAACACAAAGACAACACACACACACACACACACAATATCACTAAGACTGTATCATTATTACTAGCCTACTCAAAGTAAATGGTTGGAAGAGATATTCAGCTCTATTAGTGATATGATGAATCTTGACTGAGGACGCTGAGGGGTGAAAAGCAACGCTGGTCACTCACATGGTGGGAGAAGAGCATGGCATTGGAGGCAAAGGGCTCGCGGAACACTTTGATGATGAGGTTGAGGTCTCGTAGGTATTGTCGAACCTCTGCCATAAAAGCCTTGACTAGGTCATAGTATGTCTGTTCCTCAGATGCCAAGGACTCCTCATCCATGGCGGGAAAAACGCTTATGTCCTCCTCATCCTGATGAAACATGTCCATCAGCACCTGTAACCATAGCAACAGAGTTTACAGCCTGAGAGGGACACAGGATTGTGCATCACTGATTTAAATACTATCACACAGACCACATCAAGACATGTTCAGCAGGATGATATTTGCGAGACTGACAGTTTTATAAGACAACATCCACGTTTATGACTCTATACTAAGACATCTCCCTCACCTTGTCAGCACACATGGCCACAGTGATGTCCTGTTGAGAGATTTCATAGTGCCTGATGTTTCGGACGTAGTTACCAGCCAGTTTCAGGATGTCTGCAGAGATGTATTCCAGCACTGCCACTATATACACAGACACCTGATGGTCTATCTTGTACCCTAGGACCTCCTGTCACAGTGGAAAAAAGCCATGAGAAAACAAGCAGAGTATGCAGAACCCACAGAAACGGGACTGAAGATTTAAGTAGATCGAACAGATAAGAGTTACTCTGGTGAGTTCTGCTGAATTACTCATGGTTACTTCCTGATTAATAATCAGCAAAAAGGAGAAAGAAAATGCTTAAAATTTTGATTAGCCCTAAGTGTAAACAACAGCGCATCTATGTCTCCCTCTACTGGTCTCCACCAGTCTATTTTTTTTTCCTTCATCGAGGCCTCTAAAGAATTACCAAGGGATCTGTTTTTTGGTGTTTCCTGCATGTAATTAACCTCTCTCTTAGAATAGTATAAGGTGTAGGGTAGAAAAAGAGAGAGAAAAAAGCAACGTTAAAAGAAATGACAACAAAGCAGTTTTGAATCAGTTCTTCCCTGGACTCTACAGTAAGATTTTGGGAATCAGCCTCTGATACCAGACCGCTCTTTTGAACAGCCATCTTAAAAAGCTCTAATGAGAGCCAGGCTGGATACCTTCAGGAGAGGGTGGATCTTATCCACGGGCAAAGCCAAAGGATTCCTCCTCTTCCTCTTCTCTATGGCTGCCTGAGCATCAGCAATAGCCCATTTATCAATGGGGTGGGGAAAACTCTTCTGTACCCGTTCCTGATATGGAGGAAGTTAGGAAAGGAGAGAAATGAGAATGAATCGATGAGGTCATGTAATTTACACTTGTGCTATGTACAGAATAGTACTGATAACAGTAATAGTGTAGTAATACTATAGTAGCAGTAATTGTAATAATAATAGCAATAGTAACAGTGATAGAGTGCAACAGAATAGTATGATTTGTGACAGTAAAACCTGTGCATCTCTCTGCAAAATGCAACATAACATTTAAGATCAAACTGTATATCCTCATATGAAGCTCCGCAGCGTACACTGCACATGTTACGACACCACGTGAAGTACAGTAACAATGTCAAAACTTCAGTACCCGAGTTCTCACTAACACGTTTCTCTCATTACATTTATTTTTAATGAATGAATCTCATCACCATTAGATTCTGCCAGGGTCTCTTTATTTTAACTAGGGAATGATACCTGTGTCAAACAGAGAATAAAACAGGTAGACAAAGGTTCTAAAACACTCTTTCTTAGGAGTGACTCCTCATGACAGACGGAGAAAAAAACTACCAAGTTCAACACAGCCAAATACAAGGCTATTCACAGGCCTCTATAGGACTGTCAGGCTACAGTCTATTATCATCCACAGGAAGATTAGTATACAAAGAGTTACTCTCCTCAGAAAAAAACGAGAACATGTCAATTACAGCGTAAATAACACAACAGGGTTAGATCTGTCACTAAACTGTACCATCAAACATTTTCTCATAGTCTATTTTTGTGAAAGTTTGAAATTTAAGAATGTCACCACACCATGTATCTGTTATTCAGAGAACCAGAGTTAAGTATTGAATGATGTCAGTGGTAATGTGTTCTCAGAGGTGTTTTAAGGGTCACATGGAATCCTTTCAGGGTTAAATGTTGATTGGTCATATGGTTGGGACAAGCACAGATGAGTATGAGAGTCAAGTCTATTTAAGCAAAGGGAAACACAGCACGACTGTCTCACACAGGTTATGGCAGATGAATAAAGGGGGAACTGACATGGTAAATCTACACAGTTACAAAGTGAAGAGTTACCATGTCATGTGGTTAAACCATTAACCACAAGAAAGCACCTTCACATTTCATGTAATCCTCCCGTTAGCAATGTGAGTCAGACAAGAAGGAAAAAAAAAAAGAAAACAAACAATAAAACAAATGATGAAGAACAGTGGCAATAACCACATAAAGAAACTCTTTGTCATTGTTTGTGTGAGATAATGCAATGGTCTGCTAAGCTTTTCTGTCATTCACCTGCAACACCACCTAAATTTCAGCAAAGCACTTTGAGAGCCCAGTTAGGATAAAACTAACATTAGCATGTTATACAGTGAAACTAATGGCTATGATGAACCCAAAGCAAAGTATTGACGGTGCAATGATGCAATACAGCGACTGACAATTTAAGCAATTGTTGGAACTGCTTCAAGTTCAATGCCAGTAACTCAGCAACAGAACTGGAAGGCGAGTTGTTGGAACAGCAAAATAATGGTTTGTCTAACTTTCTCAGTGTTAGAGCCTGCTGATGAGTCAGCTCTGTGAAAATATGCAGTGGTGCAATCCATATCGCCTAACTTCAATATAACCCGCTTTCCATCGATATCAGTGAAACTCGGCCCTGCTGATATTTCGACTCCAGAAGAATTTCACTGGGAGCCAATGCTAATATGTCATCATCACATAAATACACACATTAAGAAAGCCTAAATATAATAGACTCATTAAATTTAAGTCAATTATGATACTGTAGTCGCTGAGCAGACCACAGCAAGTGACCTTGCATTTATGTCTTAGTATACATGTACTGCCACCTGAAATTCAACGGATACTAAAGTGTTTTCACAAGAGAGAAAGCCCTTGTGCTTCCTTTTCCCATATATTCCAGTAATGAATATAGAAAGCATTGTACTGCTGGCCCCCAGTCACTCCAAACAGTTTAAACTTAATTCGACTTAATTCATTAGGCTCATGATCAGTTGACTCAGGTATGGTGTAGGCTGACTAAACTATCTGAGATGGTCAGGGTGTGTGTGGGGGGGTGGGGCATCCGTGAGCCCTGGGCCTGGTACAGTGTAACGGTGTGTTGGTGACGGTGCTTACTGCCACATCCTGCACGGTGCGAGGCTGAGCCTGACACAGCATGCTGAGCAGCAGTAGAATCAGCTCCTCGATGTACTGCAGAGCCTCTTCCTGAGACGACAGCTTCGGATGTACCTGGTTGAGCACCTACGGATGGAGAGAGAGGGAGAGAAGGAGAGAGAGAGAGAGAGAGAGAGAGAGAGAGAGAGAGAGAAAGGAGAGCGTTGAGAGAGCTTCTCTGTCTTTGTTTCTGCTGTAGTGTCCATGAAAAACTAACTGACAGTACATCTAATAATTTAGCATGGCTTTGCCGGCCCAAGCTGTTTCCCTGGAAACCAGACTAAAACCATGCGTGTTCGGAGTGACTCTCAGTATGGACACTCCGAGCATGTGTCCACTGGTTGCGGCAGAAATCTCAGCTGACAGACTTTGTTACAGAATGACACAGCCTAACCTCTTTTTTTTTTATTTTTCCCCTCCCTCCTTCCCTCCCTAACCCCGCTCTTCGCCTGGCCTGGCCTGGCTTGGCCAAGGCCTCCTGTCAGAGCATGACTAAGCAAGCTCTGAGACTCTTTATCCTCACTCTCCTTTTACACCATATCACACTACGGAGGGAGTGGGAGGGAGGGAAAGAGGGAGGGAGGGAAGGAGAAGAGATAATAAAAGGTGAAACAGGGACAAGGGACTCTGAGAAAAGAGTGGAGGTAGGAGACTGAGAGGAGAGGAACCGACACAGAGGAGCATGCTCTGATGGAGGGTGACAGTTATTATGACAAGCAGTCAGAAGCCAGGATCCCCCTCAGCCGGTTGCCTGAGCAACACCATCAGGCATGACTTTACATATCTTTGGCACAATGGACCTGGATTCAGTACATTACTGTTTTTACTCACATAAATAATGGAAGACTGCATCATGATGCAACACTCAATATTAAGAATAACCACAATGGATGCAGAAGCATTCAGTTTACGTGAGACTTGAGCAGCACTTACACATTCCAATCATTCATCCTATAAGCATAAAAAAAATTATTACAACACATAACATATTGTCTCATAATGTTACTGCTCTCATTGATGTTTAAATGAATAGTCTTTTTCTTAAGTCATACGGCACTAACATTATTATACAACATGCAGGCTATAGAACAGATACTTCACTGCCAGCAGGGAAACTGCCTTTGCTACAACCCGAATTTGGTTTATCACAATAAGACTGACACAGCTGTTTCTGGGAATACGGCTTGCTTTCATCCCACTATAAATCCAACACTGTTTGTATGGACTTGAGAGCTTTGATTATGATGAGAAATAAGTGCTGCCCAGTGACATTTTACCAGCATGATACATACAAACAACTTCTGAGGAAAAAAAAAAAAAAGAGAGAAGACAACGAGATCCAACTTTAACGGCATAACACTTCACTAAATTCTGCCAGCCTGGCTTTAACAAGGATGTCTAAAAAGGTCTAAAAATGAACCTTAAAGTTGTAACTTGATTACAACAGACAAATAATCAAACAAGTCCGACCCTTCAGGACGTTATAAACTGCAAGTATGGGCCTAGTCCTAAATTACACTGAAAGCGAAGTGCAACATCATGTAAACCTGAAAAACACTGGGATGACTTTTGAAATTTGCCACAGATGAGGAACCTGATTAGACTAAACATCAGTGAGTCATGCTGCTAGTCTATTGTGTACAGCGGCAAATCTACAGTGGCAAATTGAGACCACTGTTGTGGTTTGTGTCAACTGCTTACGAAAGCTTACACCTCTCAGCTATCAACCTGCCTTTGCCACTCCTTATTCTTTGATTTTGTTTACTACTGGACGCACGATTAAGCCCGGACGTGCGGCAGATGAGTAAACGATGCTGCTTTTTGCCTTTCCGTGAACGTCAGCAGACACCTCCCAAAACACAAGGCACACAGGGGGTGCAGGGGGAAGACTGTGGGTATTCCACCGCGCGCTGCCCAAGGAGGTCTTCGTGTCGAGACCTGTTACATGCATTTCTGTCCAATACAACTTTGATGAGTCATACCGCATAGATAATTGTGCAAAATGTCAGCAACATGTGTTGGCAGTTGACACAGCAATCAGCTTAAATATTAGTAAATGTTCTTCTAATGCGCCACAGGGGGAATTTAACAAAAACTTTCAAACTAATCAAATCTGCGTTGAGATGTACCCTGTGTTCTAACCAGGTGAACACATCATCTAGAGATACTACAAAACTCCATCACTAACAGGTCTCCAGGTCTACACATGGTTGGAATGTCTACATTTGCTTAGACAGAACACATCAAAGCCTCCAGTGTAGAGATGTCAGTCAGTGTAACTCTGGTGAGTGGGTGTGGTGGCAGGGACCTGAGTTGCTGCATGCTAGACTAACCCAAAGCTATGTGAGGAATTCCGTTCTCAGGAGTCGTTGCCAGTGTGGACCTGCATCGTGGCACATGGCAATACACCACAGAACGCAGAAAAAACATGGAGGGGCTGGCTTCCCATGATTACACTACTTTAACTATGGAGTCATCTCAAGAGGTGACTCTGCACTTAGTCTGGCTTACTGGTACAACAGGCATTCTGACAACAGGGATCAGTCAAAGGTCATATCCAGACCATCCGCCAATGCCGAAGAGGTCCAAGGAATTTTCCCTGACAGGGATCCCCTAACGCTGTTCAAAACATGTTGTCACATGAAGCAGGCCCACCTCCCGCACTGTCAAAACCTCTCACAAGCATTACTTTAACAGATGTCCAGATCAAGTCTTGTTAGGTCCAGTTAACCATGGTAAACTACTCTGTGCTGCCTAGAAAAAGGAGAATTCTGAAAAATTAATTCCGTAAAATGAAAATGGCTACTTAAAAGGCACCCTGATCCTGGGCCACATAGGCCTACACAGAAAAACACTTTCAACCAAATAAACACCTCACACTGACAAAACAGGACGAAACAGGATAAAAGTGAATCCTCTGAGGTGTTTCCTCTGTTGTACTTCTGGACAATGCTCTGTGCTTCAGAGCATGTGGGCTCACTAATTCCCTATGCTAGCAAATTCCAGCCCAGTGTAACCATTTTTGAAGCGCACAAGTTAATGCCAAAATCAATAGGGTGAACGAAGGGTGTGTCTACTGTGAGTGATTCGATGCAGCACAGGGAAAGACTGCTCGTGCTGTGGGTCGTTTGAAGTCCGCTGCGAGCACTCAAAAGCTTGTTGACACAACCTTAGCTCAGACGAAGAACTTCTGAGGCAGGAGGTTAGGGGATGGGGGCGAGTTTCAGAAAAAGGCCCAGACACTATCCTCAAGGACTGAGCCGTTCTCTTACAGTGTGCACACTTCATTCTTGGCATTCCTGTGGCACCACCGTGGCACCTTGGTATTTCCAGTGCTACGCACGGCAAGAACTTAGCATACTACTCTTAATCATACAAACTACGTGTATGTCTGTGGGCTCCCTGGCAAAAAAAAGAAAAAAAAAGAAAAAAAATCCAGTGTGTCTTTGACTGCTGTTTCGATGTTTTTCTTTTAACACATTCATACAGGCATTCTCTCATTCATTCATCATTCATTTGTTTCGATGGTGCACACCTCAGTGCTTGGTTTCGTTCTCTGAACACATGCTTATTTTGTGCACTCAAACTACATGCTATTTTCATCCAGAAGGAATTTTATTTGATATATCACATACAATCACATTGTTGTTTGCTCTGTAAGAAATGCTGCACACTAACAGAAACTGAAGTGATAAAGCTCAAGAAAAATAATTTTATGACTCAACTTTTGGCCTAAATTTTTCTGAACATGGGTGTCATCACACATTTAGTGTCACCATCGCTGGCTTCTGGCCTAAATATAGGCGGAGCTTCTTTTCCAAATGACTACAAGCACCGCTGATGTGCGAGGTGTTCTTAGAAACGCACCATGTCTTCAGCACTTTCAGACCCTTCCCTTCGCATTTGTGAGAAAGCCTCACTGGCTGAAAAAGAAATTTAGAAGAAAAAAAAACCCCAAAACACCAGCCTAACAGAGATACTCCACCCTCATGTCCTCATGCTAGCACTGGTCTTTTTTCTCCAACCACCAGACAAACCACAATAACCAGCACCTCTGCAAATGATGCATGACTGGGGCCGCAGCTCTGCCTTTAGTAAGTCCTCACTAGATTAAGTGCACTTAAAACTATAGTGTTAAGTTGGGTGTTTTTTTTTTTTTTTGCTGACATGTTAGCGGTAAGTCTATTTAATACTTACTCTCACAGCACTGTCATTTGATATGGCCCTGCTGCAGACTGTAGCCCAAACATATTTGGATTGTTTAGAAAATAACAGGCTCCATATCCCTGCAGCATTGTCAGCAGGACAGAGCATGCAATGTTTTGAGCTACATGCTTCAATAACAATGCACATATTATAGATGGGCATACAAAGACAATGAGAAGATTTAAGGAGAAGCAAATGTTATGCTGCAACTTGAGAGAGTATTTGATTGACTTTGACATCTTAACCAACATACATACAAACACAAATTTGTCTTGACTGCCCCGAAAAGTCAAACCTTTCCTGCTGACTGAGATGTGAGAAACAGATCACTTTAAAGTGGAAGAGAATAGACATTTGGCTGTTTTCACACATTAAACCCCTACAACTTACAGTTGAGAACCACAACCCTGTTACGTGGCTTCAGCTATTAAATACACAAGCCTAGATTGTAGCACAGTTAACAAGAATAGTGCTGTTTCCCAAACGATGATTCATTCAACAACCGTGTCACATTAAAACAGGAAACTATTTTGGTTTAATCCAAAATTTAACAAAATAAATTCAGAATATGAAAATTAAACCACATCTGACTTCACAATATTGGGCTCTTTTTCTTAGTTTTAAACTAAAAAATTATTTCACAAGCTGTTCAAGTCTCTAAGCTCTTCTGTCGCTGGGGATGAAAGGCAACATGAGATGTAGAGACCATCAGCACAGTTTAGCCAAGAAACATTCTGTGAGTGTGACAGTGTCCTCCTCCACAGACGAACAGAAATTACAGTCACACAGAATATAACACCAACAGGCCACAGCCACCAGTTTGCCATTACACTCAAGCAAAAAGAAAAACAAGCATGGAAATATATATATATATATATATATATATATATATATATATATATATATATATATATATATGAAGAAGGGAACTACCAAAAACAAACTCTGTAACAAGGCAGAAAATCCATGTAGGCCTATATATAGGCTACTGCCGACAATGGCGCACAGTGATACCGACTGGCTGAATTTGTCGGCACCAACCTAAACAATACCGTCCCATACACCTGTGCTATACAGCCTTGCGGATACAGTGCATACGACTCGAAGATAACTACAGCAGTAACGTTGACATGACAACACTTGTACTTCTTCAATGTTGTTGAAATATGCCAAAAAAGGCACGGTTCTCAACAGCCACCTGCTCCTTCATGATACAGCAGTTGGCTACTGTCCTTATACAGCGTTAATCAACAGTGATGAAAAATGAACAAAACAAAATTGTCTTTAGACAGTAATAAGTCCTCAGGTACAATATTTGACATCATGTTATTGTCTTTGTTGTTGTAGCTGACATGACATCTCGTTTAGAAGATACAAGGGAGGAAGCAGTCACTATCAACAGCTGTGTTTATCTTTAGCTGTAGTATTCTCGAGGAGAAGAAATAGTCTGTTTCACCTCTTTTGACAACCTCAAACGACTAATCATCTTACCTTGTTCAGGGAAGGTACCAGCAGTCCCCGCCATTTCGGTGCGTTCTCTTCGCTGAAGAAGTCGTACTGAAACTGTGCCGCTTGCATGGCTTCAGTTTAGCTTGAAGGCTAGCATCCACAATCCGTGAGCTACCGTCGATACAGTGGGTAATACGTCCACGCTCAACCGTTTCTCACATCAAAACAGTGGAAGGTGTAGGACCACAGGCCCGACTTCGCAACTGAGAAGTGCAACGTAACGTGCGAACCGTTGTTTCAAAATATCCCTCCAGCAAGCATTCCACAACAACAAAACAGTTATCACAGCTATCAATGCCAACATCGCATCATCTTTGGCAGCGGACAGATGTGGAGAGCTGACGTTAGCTTAGCTATGGCCAAAGACTACAGTGGTCTCGAATGCCGACAGCTAACTACACTTTTAGCAAAAACAACAATGTCTACTTGGAAATGAGACTGCTGTTATGACTAGTGAAATAGCTAGCTAGGAACAAAAAGGATTATCGCTGCCATTTGCAATTGTGATTTTACAAGACTAGGAAATAGGCAGCTAGCCGATAGTAACCTATCGATAACTAAGATAGCGAGCTAATTCGCCCACTGACTTGCTAAATCGAGATGCAAATAATAAATTAATTTAGCTAGCTAGAACGGCAAAACGGCGCCGACAGAAATGAAAATAGGATACTACTTTTCATTAGAAACACACATTAAGTCATGCTCATAATGCTTAGTAAGGACTAAATCCTCTGTTTGCTGTATAATCGCCCATTTTAACAGAATCTTTGGGAGGGTGGCTCACCTCGTTATCCTCCATGAATTTAGCCAGCTAACAGTTTGCTGGCTAAGATTATCTATTTCATCTTCTGGAATGTCCTCTTTTCAGCTAAAGGGACATTGAACTATATAGATACATTTAATCGGCTTCCGAGCACAGGCTCCTGTTAATCAATTATCAGTTTATCATTGGTCAAAATGATTTATTCGGGCGATTGTTATGACTCTGGTGCAGTTGTTAGTGAAAGAAGAGAACATGCGCAATGAACGGCGTCAGCCTTGCCGAAACTCTCTTGATTGCTGGCTGAAAATGGGTTTATTCACTCACTGTCCACGTCTTCCACGAGTACGGAACATGTCTCGATGGATAAACTGACTGAAATATCGGATTAAACAAACCAAAAGCTAAAACTACATATCTCCGCGCGACTGTGAAACGACGACGTTCCCGAGCAAACACACAGTTGAAGCGCTTGGCTTACGCAGAAGTCGCAGACTCAACAAATGGATGGTCGAAAAGTCAACAGCGATTGGAGTGAAACTACTTTGAAACAGCTCCACTCGCTGTTCAGGGCAGCACTGAGCAGCTTCTTCTAAGTGATGAATCTCGTCTTCTTCTTGGTTAATAGTGCTTGTTGATCAATTTCATTTTTTTAAAATAAAAAAAATTGCATAACAGATTCCATAAAATGCACATAGACAAATCAGACAAGTTATCTGTATGCAAAACCAGGAAATTTATTTTTACAATATGTACAAGAGAGGGGGGAGAGAAGTCTGTGGTTGTTACACTCACTCACAAGCATGTAACAGGTTAGAAGAACTAATGGAGCATTCCACCTTGCAATGTGGCTACAGTCAACATGTCAATCTGACCAATACTTATGCCAATTTCTTGATGCTGTGTTAGGAATTACGACATTAAGTGAAGTCAAAAATAAAGAATAGCGTACAATTCTCTCGTGAATGACAAAGATTATGTCAACAGTACTTGTGCACAGTTTCTGAATTTTAAGCATGGTTGAAATTTTTAGACACTCCCTTTAAAGTGGATTCAAAATGCATGAAAAAAGCCTGATTTATTGCTTGAGTAACAGACGTATACAGATTTACAAAAAACGTACACGTTTACATCTACATGTAAATATGTGCATGATTTGAATATACACTTAAACGCATATATACATAACACGTTTTAATAACTTTGTGCAAATTTTAACGAGTGCATACAATTGAGATAAAAGCAATTAAGAGGGCCTTTGAATTAAAAGTCTCCAAAAGAAAACAGCATTTGGCTTCATATCAAGACAAATCGATCAAACACTTGAAAATAAACAAAAATAAAAACACTGAAAAGGCAAGTCTTGGAAAAATGGGCACTTCTGCTTTTTGTTTTCCTAAAACGTTGTGTACATCATACAATGATCTGGACACAAAAGCCCTTTAAACTAGTACCCATACAACCACTGTTTACATACAACAATCCTTTACAACCGCCGAGCTGGGACAAACCTGTACAAAATATATGCATGGATATCTACATAGTGGATTTAAAGAGTAAAATCTAATACTATACTTATATTTACAGTTATTAAATATGAGTCTGTCAAGCACTTGTGTGGTCAGCGTCAGATGCTAATATTGGAGGCAATACTTTTTATAAACAGATAGTTTTGAACAAAAGTCCCAAGTCTGTAACAAATAAATAAAACCTCCAAAAATTAATAAAAAGCAGTACAAATAAGAGTCCCTCTTGTGCAGAAAAGCTGGCAATGAGAACAAAAGCAATGTGTTTCACATGGGTCTTGACTCCAGTTCATGAGTAACGAGTAATGACATCATTTTTATTCTCAGTCTTTATGGTTGTTCAAGTCTTCCACATTACAGGTACAGTGATCCTACAAGAGCAGATGTGAAGACTCATAGTGTTTTAAATCAGTCTCCTAAAACTCAAGGTTCTGATGATGACCTTCTTAGGCGTGTGAGACTGGTTTCTGTAATGCCTCATAATCAGTAGCTGTTCTCATGGCCAGCCAGGATGTAGAGGTTGCTATGAGCCGTAGGGTTGTCCGTAGGTCTGCTCTCCAAAACCACCACTCTGTCGTACACAAAGGAAACAGAACGTCATGGACAGTGCAGTGGGTATCACCATTCAGGACCAACTCTTAAGAGAAGAAAGGTATTGTGTTCCAACAAAAACAAAAAGTGCCTCGTCTTTTGGATTTACATTTTTAATTCTTTTATCTTTATTCTCTGTCATGAGTTAAAAGGTTTTTGTGAAAGGCTTGAGACCTGTTTCCTAACTCCCTCGAATGTTAGTCTTATCAAAAGAACCATGGCTCAGTGAAGCCCTGACATTAACAAAGTGAAGTGTCAAGGTGCCACTAAAAATCCGATGTCCATCCATAAACACAACTATGTTAGATGAGAAAACCCTGAAATACTACATGGACACATTTTGATTTATTCACATAAAAAGCTAGTGGCAAAACTGGGCCAATCCTCTGGCTTATCGAGCCTCGAGTCCTGCTTTTCAATTATGAATAGTTGAGCATATCTTTTATCACAAAATCAGCACAACCAATCAGGATATCATTTCTTGCATTGTGTCTTTTAATGAACAGCAGAGTATTATGGGTGATCATATCACTCAAAATACATCATTAATAAATCCATTACAATCTAACAAGTCTCCCTCACCTGTCTGATCCAAGCAGCCTGAATATTCTTGTGTTATCAGAGATTTCCTGTGTAATCTGAAAAATACATGTGAACAGAATTAACGCAGTGGGTTTTATCAGATTCACACAACATAATCACATCACAAGTGAATGATCATTTCGAGAACAGTGCTTTTATTTTGAAATGGACTTGCCTCATTTGACTTGAAGCTGCGGCCCTGCATGCCGTGCCTCCAGAAGGCCAGGACACTGTCCTGTAGGCACACTGAGACAGAAGGAAAAACTCATCAGGCTCACTCTGTCCTAAATGAACTTTTTCTCCTAATTGCTTTCATGTGTTTATCAATACATTAATGCTGTCATTTGATTTTCATCTAATCCACATTGTAAAGTGCTTGCGAACTGTGTATTTGTAGTGATGACAGATTATGAAAGCTATTTTTTTTTTTTATGTTTGGCCTTTAAGGAGTGCAGAGCAAAAACTGTTACCTATTGACTCGATTTGGAAGTTAAATGTCAATTCAGCTGACAACCTCCTGCTGGACTTCAACCTTCCTTGCAAATTCACAATCTTGATGCATCCTGAGGAAGAAAATGGTGAGACTAAACATAGTATCTCTAAGATCTTTGACGTAATCTACATAGGAAGAAAGGACACTCTGGACTCACGATCAAGGCAGACTAAGATAGTGTCTCTTTCCAGTTGTGTTACATGGATCACACAACTCTGTGGAGTTTCTGTGAGAGGCAAAACACAAAAACAAGAAAATGTTTGATGTGATGGATATTGTTACAATAGATAATGTTTTGGCTTTTGTGTGTATATGTGTTCCACGGTTATTTCACAAGCAGAAATGTCAGAGAATATTACAGGATTGCATAACTTTGAAAGTGCATTATAACTGTAGTCATTTGTGTTTGCATTTTGTTTTGGACTCAGTATCTTCATCTGTTTAGAGGCTGTTTGTTGAATTAAGGTGGCATCTTTACCTGACTCTGTGAACCAAGAGGAGGTGGAATTGGGGTTGACTGTTTCAAACCGCACCACCTGGTTGAGCTCTGTTCCTTTGCTGACAGCCATACAGATGAGGGGATACTGGTGCTCTGGAACCACCAGCATCTCAAACACCTCCAGAGGGCAGGGCAAGGGAAAGTCTATGCTCTTCAGAGAACAAAGAAAACCAGCACACTGTAACAAATCTGCAAAAATTAAACAATCAACAAAATACTGTGCAACACTGTTTGAATCAGAAACAAAGCACCAACCATATACATCAGGTACCAATAGGAAAACTTACCTTGACCAGCATAAATTTCTGCATGGGCTCCACCCACTCAAACAGGGCTATGCTGGATTGGAAGGCTGCACACAGATACTTGTGACCTGTGTAAGGGTTTCTCACTAGGAACAAAGAAAGTTGTACATCAACCATTCACTACCATTATTGTTGGACCAGCTCAAGCTTATAAAAGCATGTATAACTGCACTTCAGAGTGCGGTGAGATATAACAAGAGTGTAACACATAATGAAATAAAGAATACAGTGTAAACGACTGTTTTGTCTGCTGAAACTGAGTGTGTAGGGGAGGTCTGTATACTGAAAACAGAAAGTGGAATTTTGGGAGCTGGCAGGAACATATTTCAGCTAAAACATGAAAATTAATCCGTTGATGGTAATGATAAGATTGTATCATGAAAACTGTATATGATGAAAACAGGTTGCATTTATTGTTCAAATACAGTAGCTGTTTCTGAATCAAACAACAAAATATTATGTTCATTCATAACAGCAAAATGTTTTATGTGCCCACTGAATTTTGTCTAAATTAGATTTACACACGGAGCTATACTGTTTGCTGACCACTAAAGAGAATGGTTTTGTACATAAAAACATAATTATGGGGGTACATTGTGTCAACTGTTCTACTCACCTACACAACACTTTTGACATCCTTTTGTGTCTGGAATCTTATTAGACACTGAGAATTTCCTAAAAAAATTAAGCAAAAGGTGTGTTCAAACTATTCCATAAGTTTGTTCAGTTGTATGATTAAACAGATGCGAACACGCCCAAATGCACACAGAAGGAACAGTTTACCTAGGGATGATTTTGTCCGGCAGTTTGTGAGTTGGTATGGCAACGGGGAGCTTCTGCATTTGCCGTGCGTGCTCAAAAAGCCCCATCAGACTGTGAGAATAGAGCTGTGAGGCTTTTCCTGAGGGAACACAATCAGAATCAACATTTTATAACCAATAAACCTCTTTATAACACATACACACACTAACCCTGTGACCTCAAACCACTGGGGATTCTTTAGATCTCTTTACCTGATATGGAGAGAAGGCTATTATTCATGACGTATAACCACGTACATCTCCGAGGAAAGAGCTGGAAATAAAACAACAATGTGCTTCTGTAAATCAGCCATTTAGTAATAAATTCTTCTTACGTAGCGAATATATTAATGAAATGATTAGATCAGATCGTCATTTCTGCAACTAAACTGCCAGCTTTTCTAAGAGACAAAAATTTCAGATACTTTGTTCATGTCTACAGCGTATGATCATGTGAAGTAAAAGCAGCTCCGTAATAACAAAACCTTCATTATCAAGTCAAAGTGTAAGCTTGTTCACACTGTTCATAGATACTACACCTGTTCCATGGACGTCTCATGAAGTTCATTCAGATTTAAAGTGTAAATACCCTCCTCTGCTCCAAATATCAGGTACTGGTCTTTAACAGAGAAAAAAAAAGAAAACAAAATGAAACAGGATTGGAGTAAAGCTAAAATCTGATGAGAAAAGACTGCCTGTAATTAATTTCCAAGACATCAGTTAGGTGGTGTTGCTGAAATAGAAATTGTTACTCAAGCTTAGGACAGGGATTACCTCTCGTGTCTGGATTGATCCATGATGTAGCACAGTGAATTTTCAAAGGACAACCATTAAAGACTTTAGAGAAGCAAGCTCCCATCTGGTAACAAAAATGAATACCAAGAAAAGAATTGTTCTACGTTATGAGGATTTCTGAATAAAACACGTAAGAAATGAAATATGTATCAAAATATGAGGAAAGGTTTTGTAACTTTCAATGAAATTATTTGTAATATTATATATTATTTCTATACAATTTTACATTATGAATCTATATTCATTGTTTTAATGTACTGAAAATATAATTTCCAAATATAACATCTGAAATTCACGACAGTCTAAAAAAGCTTTGAAAGTATTTCAAATCACACTGTTCTCAAAATTACTGAAAAAACAATTAACTCAAAGACAGTTTTGGAAATGGTTGACGTACGTGGACTTTCGGTGTTGGAGGAAGACCATTGCTGATAGGTTTCTGTGAATACACAATCATAAAGATTCCACGTAAGAAGAAAGGGGGGGGGGACATACACCTCCACAAAAAAACAAAAACAAAACAAAATACAAAAAAAAAAACAACGTTCAGGTAAAGCCCTAAGGCATATGATATACCGGAATGTCTTTCTTGTCCTTCCGTATTGGACCAGAAGGAGGCATTGTGGACTGTTTTTCTGATGAAGCAGCTTCTTTTTCCCTAGTCACATCTGATGCACTAACACCATTGCCTGCAGGCAGGAAAAAACATATCACAGTATACCATAAATCATCCCATTAAGCAGTCTTTATTAAAAACTAATTCACACTATATGTCAATACATTACAAGGGTTATGAACTTACTAATGACCTCTATGGCAACTACACCACAATCTAAAACTAAATCAGCTCAATGATTCAGCACTCAAACTTGTTCATTGGCAGCAGGGAGACAAACAACTTAGTTGGACAGAGAAACAGTAGCTGGAATGGAGGGGGTGACTCATGATATGCTGAAGTGGGTGTGTGACATCTTTACATTCCAACACCAGAAAACAGAGGACGCGTGGAAAGGGGCAACAGACAATCTCTCAAAAAGGCCGACCGGTCGAGAGGTAATGGAGGGGATGGGGAAAGGGTGTTTAACTAAGGGGACAATCACTAATAAGGGGGGCACGAATGGAGGGAGTAGCTAGTCCCTTACTGTCTCCTTCCCCATCTTGCTCCTCCTCCTCCTCCTCCTCATGTGAAACCTGAAACTTCTTGGCGAACTGACTACAATGTCCAGCATCACCCTCTGCATCCCCTTCATCAGACTCCTCTTGATTAGCCTCATTACCTAAGCTGCTGAGTTTGTACGGGGGGAGACGAGGGGGCGGAGGCCGCGGCGGGACGTTGGACGCCGATCGGCCAGGGCTCTCTGACGCGGGGCAGCGCTTTATGGTACCCTGAGTGTTGTCATGGTCACCAGAAGGACTCTCGTGCGGGCTGGAGATGGACTTAGGCTGAAATTGACAAGACATTAACAAGCAATGCTCAACTCTTTCACACTGATGTCCTTCGCAGTGAACAGATGTGGTTTCACATATGTTTGCAAATTTTCAGACTCTTGCTTTACTGATCTATTGCATTTCAATCAAAGGTTTTCATTTATTTTTCAAGTTAGTTATGCTATTTACTAAATTCCATAGCAAAACTACAGCAGACCCTTAGTGTATTGAACCTGGTGTAGAGTACCAACCTTAGGAGGCAGTGGCGGGGGCACTTTTGGTCTCATGGTGGAGCTTTTTGAGCTGGCGTACAAGAGACAAAAGCTTAGAACATGACAACATTGCAAGAGGTCTACCAGCAGGAGTCATCAATAAAGACCTTAAGGGCCATACATTACCTAAACATAAGTCTCCACCTTATTTTCACTAATAAATTACCATAAGTGGGTAACAACATTAGCTAATTTAATAAGACTGAAGGCTATAGAGCGTGAGTAGAAAACACGTGGCCCTCAGGTCACAGGCTGAACTCTCAGCAATTTAAAAAGTATACCCTAAAGAGCTGAAACAGGTAATGTCTGTCCTTGGGTTTCAGATAACACACACTTATGTCTATGCAGAACAAACCTATCAGTTTTCTCTAGACAAGGCAAGTGGCACCTATAGTACATACATTCGTGTAAGGCTATTCATCAAGAGCACTTCCAACAGATTTGATGACTAAATGTAAACAGCCTGAATGACATCATAGTTCAAAACGCCAAGCACTGACTGCTGGCAGATTTGGTATAATGGAAAAGTCTTCATAGGACACTTAAATGAACCTATCAGGTTAGTTACGTCTAGATTTAACTGAAGGTGAACTTGAGGTCACGGCAGCACTACGAAGGAGGAACATGCAGAACAGGAGAGTTAAGGACTGAAAGGCTTTTAGGGAAAAGCATGCTATGGTACAACACATTGTGAGAAACATTGAATAAGGCATCACATGCAGGAGCAGCAATGAATAAAATGGCAGGAACCCAGCAGATCTGAGGAAGTCACAGTTCTCCTTAAACAGACTGTAAGAGAAAATATTTCACATGGCTTCAGCTGACCAAGCAAAGGGAAGAGATAACAACTAATTATACAAAGAGGTGGCACGTGATGGTGGCTTTGGTTCAGGTAAAACTACAGAGTCTAAGTGGCTGCAGAGATGATAGATGAAAAAACATAGGAGAGAGAATGAAATGAAAGGCAGTTCTGGCCCTTTATTTTTTCTTCTAACGTCGAGAAGAAGAAAAGAGGAAGGGGAAAAAAAAAGCCACGACAACAGCATCAAAGGACTTACTGTTGCATTTCATCATCATCATGATCATCACCATCACCATCATCATCATCATGACTATCATCTTCTAAACGTGCATCGTGGCCCCTAAGGAAGATTAAGAAGGTTGCCAGTTCCTCTGAGTCCAGATGCACCAAGCACTTATTTTGATGGGTTTCATTTGAAAGATCAAAGCTACCACTTCAACAAAGTATCCATGAATAAAGCACTTTTTGGTGGTTAACCAGTTTTAAACAGTCTGTATTTGTGTGAACTGGAACATATTAAGCAGAAGTCTTATGTTAAGTATGTGAAGTGCTTACTGTTCCTGACACATTAATTAATAATGAGTAATGACTCACTGTCAGTGACAGCTTAGAAGCACTCCCTTAATGTCATTAATATGGAAACACACAATGGAGTGTGAAACACAAAAATTAAAGGAAACAGTTTAGCTTGATAAACAAATCTGGACAGGCATTTGTGTTTTTTAAAAAAGCATATTAACTGAATATCAAGCTGAGGTACACACAACAAATCTAATGACAAAAAATTAATACTGATATAATACTGGTATCCACCACAGCAGGTCCAGGCAAATCAAACCTCAGTTCCACTTGGACAAGCACAGAGGAGGAAGGTTAGGTCACATCAAATATTGATCAGATGAAAAACAGGCAGAAAGACAGAAGGAAAAGAGGTAGAGAAGAGAGTGGAGAGGCAGTGGAAAGGACATGAGAATGCTCGGGCGCCATACCTCTGGTTTAATTCCTCTTCAACGGATTTCAAGAGACTCCTGTAATGAGACAATTAAACAAATGAGGGGCAGTTGTTAATGAAGGTATAGACCTTGGAAAGAGGATCAAGTGCAGAGGGGACAAGACAGCTCACATTTTTTCAAAGGCTTCTATTCAGAACGAATGTGCTCTGTGCATATTCAGCCTCAGCTCGCTGCTGTTAACAGGTGAATGTAAAAAAAAGTGCTCTCCAAAGTCAATGGAGAACAAATCACAAGTGGTTTAAACAGGAAAAAAAAACATGACCAGCTGCTATGACTTTAACACAAACACAAACTTCTTAAGAATAGAAAATAAACATGACCAGAGAAACATGAGGAGATGTGAGAAGATATGCACTAACTGTATCTGAAAATCTGTTTCTGAGGCGCTCAAGCTTTATTGAAAAATATATAAATGAAGCAAGTATCTGAATTAATTATACTTATGAGTCCAAATTCAGTAGAGTAAAATAAATAATCAAGACTATGCAGATGGCCACACAAACGCAGTGCCAAACTAGGGCCGCACAGTCATACTATAACGCTCACAAAAACAAACAAATTCAACAAATTCAATACTGAAACACTATGTGTGGTAGGACCATTTCCAGACAGAAGTCTCCCCCTGAAGCAAGACAATGATGATTTATATGGATAATAATGAGGCCATGTGTTGGGTGACTAGTGCAAAGTGGATGTGGTGGAGAATGTCTAATATTCACAGGTTGAGAGGATGAATCAGTTGTGTCGCCAGAGGCCCATCTGCCCCCTTAGAGCAGAGTACGACACCTCAGCTCAGGCACGGAGGGAATTTCACCTCTCTGCCTCTCCATCTGTCTCTCAACCTTCTGTTCACGCCACTGGCCAAGTCTGTCACGGCCAGCCCGCGTACGCCACGCTCCCGGTTTCTCAGTATGTCTCAACGCGGAGCTCAAGACACACATAGAATCCACACAAATGAGACACGTTTGTCTCATCCGACACGGAGATAGCGGTGCGCGATACACATGCGTGGTGACAAACGGCATATGTTTTTTTTTTTTGTTGTTGTTGTGAGGATAGTTACGTGTCTATGACAGACAACTTGCGCGCAGAACCTGTAGCATGATACAAATTAGAGGCGACGAGTGATTCTGTGTTAGCGTCAGCAAAATAACAGAATCAAAGTTCCATTCAACACTCACGCCATGGCATCTGTCAGGATGTTATTTACACAACACTTTTTTTTTTTTTTCCGTTTCTCGGAGAATCAAAGACAGATTACGAGAAAGAATACTGCATTTCAAATGTATTTTATGATGTCCAGTTTATGTTTGTTTCTCTGTTTGGGTATACATTTCCATTTGCAATTCCTTTTACAAAACCTGAATTCAACTTGAAACAACCACTGAATGTTCACAGCTGCTATGCGACTTACTTATTTCCACCCAGGATGGAGCCACCAGGAGAGCCCTGTCCATAATCCATCTGAAGGTCCTGGAGAAAGAAGCAGACAGAGGGTTACTTTCACCAGCATCATAAAACCCAAAACCGTCACCTCACTGTCAAGCAGCTGTAGACAGACAGTGAAAACAGAGACTGAGAAAAAAAAAATATGAATATGACCACACATCTAATGCACTTGCACATTGATGATTATCAGCAGAAATTAATTGAAGCATGCACATCAAAAGGTACATATAGTGGTAATTCAAAGAATGTGTTTGAGGGAACAATCCCTGAATATGAAGTGTAGTTTCTAACATGCACATAGAGTGATCTTACACACAGCATCCTGTATCAGTGTGGTATTTATAATAATCTTTGTCTTCAAGCTATTATACACATACATAGCTTCTTGCACAAGTGTATAATAGCTTTAGGTATAATAAGGACATGATTCATTTGGAGAATGATGCTGAGAGCCATGCGGATGGATTTGAGAGGATAAATAAAGTTAGTTACTCCCACACAACAGAGCAAACAAGGAGAAATGATTCTCTGACTGATGTAGCTGTACCTTGAGATAATAGGGGCATTTCACTGTACAGTCTCTGGACATCCTACTGTGATATTCTGTCAGAAATTCCCCTTATGGGCATAAATACAGCTAGAAAGAGTTTAACAATCTAGACTTGATATTTGATGGTCTCCTATGTACTATGCTATACATGTATTTCTGTATAAAAGTTGATCAATATACTTTCTCACAACTGTCAATAAGGTAAGGGTGAGCTTCTTATTAGATGTTTGTGTCAGGACACACTTCTTAGAAGAGGAATACAATGATGTATTTCGTAGCGCTTTTTTTTATTTTCCTTACAGGGGTTCATTCATATGGCTTCTCAAAGTGTCTAAGGCTAAAAAGGGACCCAGGGATACCTCCGCAAAGTGTGGCCACATTACGTCTTAGCCACTCTACTTCCCCCACGCATCGAAGCATTTATACACGCGAAAGTGATTTTACATTGACTACTGATCTTGTAAAACTGCTTTGGCATTTCTCGGCACAGAGTAAGTAATTCTGAGCTCCAGTATGTGAGACTGCGCGCTGTAAATGCGCGAGAGCCGAGGAACTTAGGCTTCGTATTTTATCGGGCGGAGATTAGCCGGAGGACGGCGATTCTGCGGCACCGATCAAACACACTACTGTGTCAACCTGAGCCGATCTCCGCCTGTGGGATAAAGCCCTCAGTCATGCAAAACTTCATTGATTTTTTTTTTTCTTTTTTTTTTTCTGCAGATTAAAAAAACAAAATTTTCCCTCGCGCAGCAAACTGCCATATCGTTATTCACTGGTTTCGGTTCTGCTGATAGGATATTTTCCAGAATGGAGAAGAGCGGGGTGTGGGCGGGGGATGAAGGAGAAGCAGAAATGGTGGGAGATGAGAAGGAGAGAGGGAGGATAGAAAAGAAATCAGAGACACAGAAAGTGTAAAAGTGTAAGTGAGCGAGCGAGCAGGGTGAGCAAGAGAAAGAGAGAGAGAGTGAGAGAGAGAGAGCGAGAGAGAGAGAGAGAGAGAGAGGGAGAGAAGAAAAAAAAAACCAGAGCAACAGAAAGTGTATGAGGAAGAAAGCTGACAGGACATCCCAGGCTTTCCGGTTCAGTGATTCTGTCGCCTCCTGCTTCGTCTCTCCCTCCCTTCATCACACCCTCCCACATGTCATTTCTTCTTTTACCAGTATAAAGAATGCTCCAGAAACAGCGGATGGGCGCTGGTTTGCCGACAAACCGCGTGGGCGTAAGAGCAGATTGATGTTGTCTCACTTGTACCAGAGGAGACCAAACATCTCGTTTCGAAACACTCAAATGACTTCGTGTTCTGTTAACCAACAAACCGACCTTGACAAATACTAACGGGGTCTTCGTCGCAATTCATCTCTAATAAACATTTGTCAAAAAAAAAAAAAAAAAGCACCCTCAGTACACAGTTGAAAATTAAAATCAAGATAAGGCCTTTTCTTCATTCACAAAAATAAAAATTCCCTTGCTTGAGAGGTTGGAGGGAACAATGCCCCCCCCCGCCACCCCGCCAAAGGCAGAGTTGCTTGTGTCCGATGCAGGTCCTTTATGTTTGTTATGCAAAGCGTTTGCGGCTGCTGAGACAGCATTCCTCTGTCACTCCCCGAGACCTGCAGAGCACTACAGTTTAACCATCCCTACGGGACGCACAAAGGCACTTCGCACTCTCTCTCCTTCACTCTCTCTATCCCTCATTCTTTTCTCCCTCCCTATTCTGTCTGTCTCCGTCTCTCTCTTTCTCTAAAGATGTGCCGAAGTGTGACAAGGCCTAAAAATAAAGTTCCTCTGAGGCCTTGGCAATGCAGAATGCGATGCCTGGCAATTTTAAAGTGCTTTTGATTACCGAAAAGTGTGCCGATGTATTGACTTTGAGGGACGTGTCTTCAAATGCAACTACAGACAGCGAGGCTGAAACCATCTGTTAAAGCACCAGCAAAGAGGTAAAGCTTCACAGACAAAAGAAACATCATCAGGACTACAAAAACAGGCAGATCCAAAAAAAAAAAAAAAAAAGCACAGATTCAAAGACTGCGAACTAAATGAATAACAAAGAAAATAACCTTACAGACATGGAGAGAGAGCAACAAGATGGATGAGTACACTAGACAAGCATTAACAAGCCGACAAAAAAGCTAACCAAGAGAGAGCGAGCGAGAGAGAGAGAGAGAGAGAAAAAAGACACCAGGACAAACGTAGAAACGAAGAGAAAAAAAAAGACAAAAAAAATACCAGATTAGATCTTGCAGTGTAGTATATTTCTTCCACACAGTCCAAAAAATCGTCAGTGTCGGGCTGTTTAGTAGACAGACCAAGAAATTCCAGTTACTCACACACAGGCAATAAGCCCACGAAAAGGCTTTTAAAAATATACTACATTTTTTGGGTAAGAGGCTGTAAGAAAGACCAGAAGGGTGCCATGCAATAGGACCCCACTTTACTTCAACAGGCTGTTACCCCTCCCCCATAAAACACCCAAAAGTTAATATAGGGGAATGGGGTCATGGGGAGGGAAAGAAAAGAGGAAGGAAGAGGAGAGACTAGAAGAGTATAAAGGATTGGGAACGTGGAAATTCATTAGTGAAGGATCATTGTAACAGCAACAGTGGAACATTTTGCATCCGCTCAAGCTACGGATGATGTCGGATTTGTTAAAAAGGATACCCATAATGATTAACCACTGAGGAACTCCCATGGTAATTACATATAGGAAAAGTTGTGTCAATTATATTTTTTCTGCAGTGGTGGAGAGAGGGAAGCCCTATTGATTAGATGTCATAAGGAGCGGTGTCTAAAATTTCAATTATCACCAAGGGATGAGTATGATACTGTCATCACAAACCAAATATACCATCAAATTTGTGGTTAGGCAAAGAATGATGTGACTGCATGAGCGGCAACAGATCAAGCTCCTCTATAATTGGCTGTTCACATTATGAGGTGTGATTGGATTGGATGGGATGTTAAAAGAGAGGGATGTGTTATCGCTGTGTTGCTGAAGAGTGTGGCGTGTTGTAATCCATTGGCCTAACAGAAAGGCGTGCAGCCGGGAGAGAATATCACTCACTGGTTCATGATGTGGCTCCGTCTCCTTTCTCAAAGGCGGGTCGAACTTGACTTGGCCGACTGTTTGGAGAAAAAAAACAAATTCACTGACTGCATGTTGCACAAAGTAAAGAAGAGAAGATATTTTTCAAATGTCCCAACTGTTCTGCTAGACCAATACCGTTTTCAACTCTTAAACAAACAAAAAACTAATTCAAGCCCGAATCTCAACGCTAGGTCTCCCTCGGTAGGTGACGAGGCACAAGCAGTAGTTTTCAGTCGGCCGTACAGTACGCCCTGTCAATCGGATCGGTTCTCGGGGGAACACGATCTGGATTCACTCAGGTAGAAGCGCAGGAGTAATGGGCCCTGTCAGGTCCGCTCAGGGGACCAAACTCACAGTTAATCTCTGAGAGTGTCTTCCCTTCTCGGGTGTTCCGGCTCGTGGAGCGAATCCTATGTGGAACAGACACTGGCGGCTGGAGGGAGGAGAGAGCAAATCAGTAATACGGCAGAACTAAACATACAAAAGTGCAATGGATTTTTTTTCTCCATTGAAGGTGGCACAGCCAGAAGATCGAGATGTGTTTCATGATGTAATGGCGATTTAACATGGCGCGCGGACGTTTTTTTTTTATGGACTGAGAATTCTGAATACAAATCAGTTATGAGGGTTTTATGGGCCCTGTTTACACTTGGTTTTAAAATGCGCCGTGGACGATCGGATCACAAGTGGACATCAGAGGCACATGTGCCGTTTACACCTGTGTCTATCATGCGTCTCCAAGGTGTCCAGCTGACCACTTGTGCTCGGATTCTGTTACTGCTACGTCACTTTCGCTAGAAGGTTATTACGTTAGTCTCTGTCGGGGACGCATCAGGACGCATTAGCGTTTACACTACAAAAGATATGTGGTCAAATGCATCCCAGACCACCTTGGCAAGCGATCGGATCACAATGTGTCTCGGTGGTCATTTACACTTGCATTTAGCGCTGTCCACTTGTGATTCAATTGCCCAAGACGTACTTTAAAAGAAAGTGTAAACAGGGACATAGATTTGGAGTGGATTTGGGATGTGATGTAGGAAACAGTTTAAGGTGTAATGTCAATCTACTTTGAGAACAACTTATGTCTCATTAGTCATCATCATGGAAAAAGATGTTAAAGTGCATCAAACCAACCTAAGATACTGTAAATATTGAGTTTTTTCGAATATCTTGAAATCCATATGTTTTAAATATTTAATTACAAATATACCCCCACAGTAGTTAAATAATTCAGTCAAATTAATTTTTCATTCAGCAAAGTTCAAAGACATACTTGATGCAGGTCATCTCAACATATAGTCATTTGATATCTTAGGGTGCATGATTTGAGCAGATCGAAAGGTGTAATTATGATAGCAAAAAGTCAGCAAGAACATTTAACATCAATATTGTTGAGTGCAGAGTAGCCAGAATGTGCACAGCTAGATCACTGCCCTTTGGATTGACTCTGTGTTAAAGGGGTAAATGTTCACATGAAAATGCACACCAACACTCCCACTGTGATGACGAGATGGTAATCACAGCGACCCTTACGGACGCCATCATCCAAGTATCGGCATCCTGCTGGACCTCAGAGAAAATCGTTACTGCTCACTGGATGTCCTATACCAAAGTCCCTCGAGGCCTTCCGGAAAAGTCCAGTGTCATTTATTCATCACAGAGTGCAGTGCGGAACACCCTCCATCAGCACTGTCTAATAATGTCTGAGTCAGAGGAAGGGTAGGCTTAACTGCACCTGCTGACAGACTCAGGGCACAAAATGGAGGCTGAAGGACATCCTTCACTCCGGTTTCACCCCGGCTGGTTTGTGGAGGATGTGATGTTCAGAGATAAGCGTGTAGCACAGACATTCAACCTCCAGATGACAAGGACAAGCTATGGCTGTTCTCCCTGAGAACTCGCCTCGCCCATTTCTGTGCCTTCCTCCCGCATATTTCTGCCATTATTCTGTTCAGCTATAATGTTGAGACTGGTCCATTTACCAGACTGTTTTTATCTTTCTTTAAAAAAAAAAACCAAAAGGTCCAACAACACATTTCTGTATCTCCCTTCCGCATATGTGTTGTACCAGCAGGTAACTGCTCTCGAAATAAACGAAAAAGAAACGATTTACTGGAGCATTGAAATGAAGTAAATGCTGTCTTAATTTCTGCTAGACGTATGTGCATGATTTCACAGAGAGGTAATTCGGCACGATGTGAGTGGATGAATACAAGACATTCATATTAAAATAAGGAGAGGATTTCAGTTGGAACACTTTTATGTTGACATTCCTTTAAAGCTTAGAGGAGACGATTGGTATTAAAAAAAAAAGAGAGTGACAAAATCAGTGGGTAATGGCTTTGAAACTTGCATACGAGCTTGAGTTTCGCAGCCCCAGTCTTCTCCTAAGGGAATGACGCCCGTATCAAAATGAAGACAAGTGTGGAGTGTTAAAACACCATGCCTTTCTCTGTCTCACTCTCCCTCTCTCTCTCTCTCTCTCTCTCTCTCTCTCTCTCTCACACACACACACACACACACGCATGCATACGCACATATCCTCATGCCCATTTTCAGGTGCTCACTACATGCAAAATACAACAAACCAAAACAAACAAAAACTCAATACACCATGTCAACACACACAATCTTGTTCTGACAAAGATTTTTGTTGTATATGCATATGCAGGTGTTGCCAGTTGCAAAGTAGCAACACTTTTTGTGAGAGGATCACATTAACTCACTAGCCATACACCACTCCTCTTTAATATGCCAGCACACTACTAATCAAACCAAGTCCAGATGATGCAATTCATGTGTAAAATACATTCTCAAAGCCACTCCCCCACCCACCAACACACCCCCACGCACACACACACACGCACACACACACGCCATCCCTGGTACCTTTCTGCGAGCGGCAAAGTGAAGGACTCGCCGTGAAAAAGGAGAGGTGGGCAAAAATAGACCTCTGTATTTAAACTACAGGTGGAGAGGGAAACACGACCCAATGAGAAACTGCAGAATGAGTGAACGGATGAACAGCGCAAGGAGACAAAAAAAGGGGTAAAACTGTGACTTTACAACGAATCTATTACCACTTTACTCGACCTGTATCTCTGGGCTAAATGTTTTCACAAATCGCTAACTGCAAAACAGACGTTTTTAGTTCAGTTACACAGTAACCTGTTAAAGGCTGAAATGAACAGAATAAACTATAGATATGCACTGTATGATGTGAATAAGAGGGAAATGTAATCAAATTCAATTAAAAAAGAGAAACCCTAAATACCACACAGTGCAAACCATAAATGAATTCCCATCCCTTGACCTGAGAACATTTAATAATTACCCTGACAACTGTCTTCCTCAAGCGCATAACAAATCAATGGAAATCAATTGAAAAGCTCATTATACCAGCACAACTGTCATTAAACAGAAACAGTGCATTTATTTAGGGAGCTCTTTATGAATTCTAATCAAATCGAAATGCTGGGTGGCCTGTTTGGGTAATCACTGGTGCTGCTTTACCTCAGGTTCAGGATCGTCGTCATCAAACTCAGGGTAAGATGTGTGGTCAGGGTTACTAGCCTTGTCCAGCAGTTCGATGGCCAGGGTTCGGCTCAGAGGCTGGGTGACAAAGGGATGCTGGGAACACACACGCACAAAAAAAGACAGCATTGAGATACCAGGGACTTATCCTTTATAAGGCATGACCACAAAGCAAAGGAGTAAAACTTTTTAATATCTTAAACTTGTGACTCTATACAGACCTGCAATAATTTGTCAGCTGAAGGCCTTTTCTTTGGGTTTTTTGTCAATGCCAACTTCACAAAATGATGAAAATTGTTAGTCCTTGAACACAGAGGAACAGGGGATTAAAATAAATCTTTTCACACTTAACAAGTGTTTGAAATATGAGGTCTTAAGGTACCCTGACGTTAAATCTAATTACACTAATTAGATTTGACAGAGCTGCAAGGTAATGCAGATGAAAGTGCTTGGACAAGGATGTGACCTGGTTTCTAATTTAGCATGAATATGATCAATTTAGTTTTGGTTCATCAAAATTCATCTTTTAATAGCAGTTACTTCAACAACGAATTTATGTTAATGTTTTATTATATGTTAATTACTGTTAAACGGTGATTACATACATTTTGCGAACAGACTTCACTTGCCATGTTATTTTTAGTGCTATGAGTTGGGGAAAAAACATATATGATTTGAAGTTGCCATTACTAGATAGTCTCTTACCACTTAACCTTGTCTTTCAACTTCGGCGGTTGGAAGTTACTCTTGGTCATCAAGAAAAGGGCCCTAGATATAAACAAAAGATACCCCTGCATCATCACATCAAGCATTTCACGCTGAATGTATTCACTACCGGTGGGTATAAACCTCCAATGCAAAACGCTACGCAGCATTTTTGGTCCGTTTCTCCTAAAACTAGTGAGCTCAACAAATGTTATAACTAATTTTGAGCGTTGATACACATCATAAAGCAGCACAAAGCCCAGGGGCCGGTTGGGCAGACTGACCTCATTGGGTGCAAGTCAAACATGGGAGGCTGGAGCTCAGCCAGTTCGATGGCAGTGATGCCCACTGCCCATATATCACACAGGTGGTTGTACCCTCCTTTCCTCTCCACAGCTGCTACCTCTGGAGCCATCCTGTGGGAGGAGTTCTCATTAACTTTAATGGAAACAAGCTGGTTTATCAGTGATGACTGGGACTGATCCCAGAACTAATCGGCATTAAATTACATCGACACTATAAGATCAGTGCAGTTTAGTTTGCTAATGATTATTCAGTATTCATTAAATTAGTTCATTTCAGTAGTTAATTTGGATGATAAGGGACTTTCAAAATGGTAACTGACTTCAGGCTAACTTTTATGGTAAATAAAGAACGTCAAGGCCCATTACCAGTATGGGGTTCCGATGAAAGACTTCCTCTTAGCAATAGTTGCAGAGATCTGTGCAGACACCCCAAAGTCAGCTGTGAGGGAACAGCATTGACTGGCGTTAATTTAACTCACCATGGCGTTTCCCTTCTTTAAACATGTATTAAGTGTTGCAGTTACAGTCATCACTGTAACTGCAAATCAAAAACTGGCACACTGAATGTGATAACAAGAGGGGTTGTTCACAGTTACAGAAATGCCATAATTCACACTCTGTCATTAGTTTTATTTTAACAACCCAATTTGAATGGACTCTAACAGAGACTGTCAACATTTTGTTTATGGTGAAGGATAGAGAGTGACAGACCGAAAGGGGGGGGGGGGGGTATTTTCTTACCTAGTTTAACATAACCGTTGTCAGTCAACAGAATGTTGGCTCCCTTGTGGAAAAAAAAAAAGAAAACAGGATATTTAAAAACGTACACACTGTTCATCTGCAGACACGTTCCAGACTGTGCCCTGAGTGCACTTTATCACACATATCAACACAAACAGCACAGGAGAATCTATAACAAGATAACGTGAGAAGTCACCATGTGTGCTGAACAGATTTATGGTTAAGTAATACAAGGGACAAGCAGAAAATTCCATTTTGGAGGATTTGGATAAGGCGAATCATTCAATAATGAGAAAAATGCATGAAAATGATGGCCATTCTGTATTTGTATGTACCATCCAGAATCTAAAATGTTGCTAGGTCCTCAACACATGATTGGTCTTGAACATATAAACTGTTTTGGAAATAAAACTACAGCTCATCAGAGACAAACTTGGTTTAAAAAAAAATGTTCTTTATGTTAATAACTGTCTTAGCACTTTCTGAATCTTAAAAATTACCTTTATGTCTCGATGCATCTTTCCTTTGTTGTGAAGGTAGTACAGTCCCTGTAAAACATACAGAAATCTCCCAGTTCATTTAGAAATCGCCAGAAAAATATTTCAACAAATTAAGCCAATGAGACATCTTCTCTATTGAAGACATTAAATTAGCATTTAGTAAGGAGACTAGCTCAAATACAGCTTTGATGAAGAAATCTCATAATTAAACTTTTCATGAGGCATTCCAATAGAAGCATTTAAAATTCGGTTATTGACAATACCTGGAGAGTTTCTCGTGACACATATGCTATTTGTGGTTCTGTTAGTGGACCTGTAACTAAAAAGAGAAAAAGCAGACGTGAAAGTGAACATCCAGCCGGCCGACAGAGAGAGACTTTTAACAACCTGATAATGATGGGAGCTGGAGTCGTAAGTGATGCACAATTAAAAAAACACAAACTGCTCACCTGGCTACAGCTGCAAAAACACAAGAATCTAATAAAATTTCATCAGCGAATGTTGCTAATTAATTTTCACTGCAAAAGATAAAAGAGGAACGACACCTGTTATGGAAAATTTATCTGAGGGACGATTGTGTCTGAATATACGTTAGTACACATACATCAGTCACCGGACACCTAAAACATGCTGAATTCACTTGTCCTTTCATCTTAAATAAGACTATATGACAAGACATTGAAGAGAGTCTTTTTTAGCAGCTTGAGAATCTGATGTGTCAACTCTTAAGAAGTCTTAGGCATCATACACATCAGCTTAAAACTTTGAGAGCGTTTGATGGCTTCATGCCTGCGACACCAGAGCTAATCCTC